>NC_044989.1:33121416-33829910 GCF_008728515.1 Papio anubis | reverse complement strand
CCCAGCTAATTTTTTGCATTTTTAGTGAAGACAGGGTTTCACCGTGTTAGCCAGGATGATCTCGATCTTCTGACCTCGTGATCTGCCCACCTCAGCCTCCCAAAGTGCTGGAATTATAGGTGTGAGCCACTGCGCCCGGGCTAGCTGTTGCCTAATATTACTAAGGAAATGACCCTTCCTTCTGTGACTTCATTTCCTTATCTGTGAACTGTGTAAAATAAGATATTAAAATAAAATATGGGTTACAACAGTAATGACAATAATTACATGAGGTTTAATTGATATGAAGTCACTTTATAGTAATAGCTATCATCTACTGCACAATCACTTGGTAGTATTAATTTTACATTCTAGATGTTATTTCATTCTTACAACCCAATGTAGCATTATAATCTCCATAATACCTATAGAGAAATAGTGGTTCATAGAGGTTAAGTAACTGACTCAATGTCACATAGCTGGTGAGTAGCAGAGCCAGGATTCAAATCAATATTTGTATTACCCAAAGACTAGAGCTGCTAACTACTATGCTACATTGCCCACTTTTAAGCTGTCATACAAATATCAGTTTATACACTGCATATACACTTAAATATATCAATATTTAAGCACTATGATGAAGTAGAGTCCACACTATAAGTGAAAGTTACCAATAAACCAAATGGCCAGATTTTTCCGTCTGTAAAATGAGTGAGTTGGATCACACTAAATGAGACACTGCGTATCAAGCACTCTGCACGATCCATGACACGGAGTAAGTATTAAAAAATGCTAACTATCATTATTATTTTATTGTTGCTAAGTCCCTTTCTACATCAACTTTCTATAATTCTGTGACATTTCATCCACATACATTTTGTTAAAGGGCTAGGGAAACATATAATAAGATTTATATCAAAAGATACAAATAAGCTGGATGATGATTTGTGGAGGCCATGAAGGCAGAGGTAGATGTTTGGGACCCTACAAAACACGAGTTCAGATGAAGTATGACAATTATCCAAGAAATTTGTTACCATTTTTCAGGGCTTGAGGATCTGCTCCTAACTCTTTTAAATAGTCTAGGCTCAGTATTCATTCTCCAGCTAATTGGGAGCACAATCTGTTCATGAAATTCCCAGTGGATTCAATGCTACTAGAAGGATAATCTGCATGTTCTGTTTATCTAGTGGGAAGAGGGCCACGGAATTGACCTGGTGAGACCACTCTTTTCCATAACCATCACAGTACTTAGAAAAATACCAGACTCAAAATTCTCATTTGCTACAGGCTGGTAGCCACCACTATCCTTCTTGTTTAATAAGCTCAGCCTATGGACTGTAATAAAGGGGACAGAGATAAACAAGTATTGTTTTCCACCTGGAAAGCCAGGTAGAAAAGTCAAGAATCCAGGGAAAAACACAAGCTTTTAGGGCCTGACACACATCAAAATCTAGGGCATAAAGGACGAAATCATCAAGACAGTTAAAGCTATGCAGAAGAAGTCAGAAAAGGCAGGAGATAAAAGATTACAAGGGATCCTCCCAAACACAAGCTTAGTTACTTCCATAACCTTCCAAAACCCCAATTTATAGATGAGGAAACAACTTCAGAGAATTCAAGTGATTTTTCAGAGGTTATAAAATTAGTGATATATTCAGGAGAAAGGATATTAAAGTAAACAAATATGCTGCTAGATTTTAAGGTTTAAACAAGGTGATTCAGGGAGTAACTGAGATGAGAGTAATACTAGCTAGATGCGGTGTCTATTAGTTACATATTAGTATATAACAAATTACCACAAACTTAGCAGCTTAAAACAACACACATCATCTTATGTTTTCTATAGGCCAAGAATCTAGGCACAGATTAGCTGGGTTCTTTTTAGAGTCTTAAAAGACAGCAATTCAAGTGTCAACTAGGCTGTATTTTCATCTGTAGGCTTGAATGGGGACAAATCTACTTTCAAACTCACTCAAGTTACTGACAGAAATATGTACGTATGTATGTATGTATGTATTTGCAGCTGTAAAAATGAGGGTTGCGCTTCTTGCTCACCATTGGTGGAAGGTGGCCCTCAGCTCCTAGTAGCTGTCCATAGTTCCTTGACACAGAGGCTTTCCCAACATGGGTGATTACTTCATTGAGTCAGCAAAGAAAATCTCTAGCAAGACAGTCTTATATAATGTAACATAATCACAGGCATATCTCATTGCCTTTGCCGTATTCTTTTGGTTAGAAACAAGTCACAGATCCATTGACACTCAAAGAAGGGGATTATCCAAAGGCATGAACGTTGCAGGCAGGGATCATGGAGGTCACCGCAGAGTCTGCACACCAGAGCGTGTCACAGTGGTCTTTAAAGGAGGTGAGACCAGTGGCTTTAAGGAGCCAGAGATGGAAAGACCCAACAGAGGGTGTGATAAATGGAGGGAACTGCACATACAAAGCCCCTAAAGTGGGAAAGAGCTCAGACAGGTAGGGCAATGGAAAGGAGGTCTGGATGGCTGGAATATAGGAGAGCAGGTGGGGAGCAGGTGGGAAACAGTACAAATTCATTATGAAAAGATTAGAGAATTGAGCAGGAGCCAGATCACACATAAGTATGCACTACAACTTCCTGATGATCAGTTGATATTTTATTCTAAACTTATTTTGATTCTTTCATTCAGCCAACATGTATTATGTTGCCCACTGTGGCCAGGCACTGTGCTTCGTGTTGAATGAAAATCTAACATTATTTTTTTTTTATTAGTTTCTGGCCATGAAATCTACTAGAATAAATTCAGATAAAACACCTTCTGTTGCTTCTATGTTGACCCTAGGCAACAATAATGTGCCTAAGTGGTAAAACCTGGAGAGCCATAAACAACATCCACGTAAAATATTAAAGCCAGTGAAAATGAAAATCATGCAATTTAATTCTACTTTGCTACCTGCCTGATGTGTGTGAGGCCTTAAAAATAAAAAACCCGTATTTGTCAGGTTTTCAGATGGCTCTAGTATCTCAATAAAGAATAGAGACAAGAATCTTCCCCAGCGTCATTTTCTCACTCACTTCATTAGTTTCTCTCCATCTAATCTGTCTCTCAGTCACCACCGGATGCACATCCAAGACGCTTTTAAATGGGCTGCAATATGAACATTCCAGTAATGTCTTTTGTCATTCAGATTAAAAACACTTCAGCATTTTGCTATAGTATTAATAATACAAAGGAAAGCTCACTCCAAGACTTTCCTAGTCATTCTTTTGTTTTTGTTTTTGTTTTTTTTTTGACGGAGTCTCGCTCTGTCGCCCAGGCTGGAGTGCAGTGGCGGATCTCTGCTCACTGAAGCTCCACCTCCTGGGTTCACGCCATTCTCCTGCCTCAGCCTCCAGAGTAGCTGGGACTACAGATGCACGCCACCACGCCTGGCTAATTTTTGTATTTTTAGTAGAGACAGAATTTCACCTTGTAAGCCAGGATGGTCTTGAACTACTGACCTCATGATCCGCCCACCTCAACCTCCCAAAGTGCTGGGATTACAGGCATGAGTCACTGAACCCGGCCAGACTTTCCTAGTCATTCTTTGTGCCTATGTCCTGTAAGAAGCACAAGAGTTTGTGAGTTAGTCATTAGCGATAGTAGAAATTATCCACATTCAGCCCAAAGAGCAGTGTGAACTTCTCCCCAGAATGTGGGCATGTGGGAACAGTATCAAGCCTATATAAAACAGAGCTGGTATCCATTATGAATTGTAAAGTTTTGAAATAAAAACCTGATCTCAAAGCATCAAAGTAGATACTTTGATCTACATAGAATTTACAGCTTATACACGTTAGTTACACATTAATTCAGTTTCCACTAAACCAGACGCCCCCAACCCTCAGACCAATCTAGTACCAGTCTGTAGCCTGTTAGGAACTGGGCCACACAGCAAAAGGTGAGCAGCTGCAACCCAGTGAAACTTTATCTATATTTATAGCCACTCCCAATCACTCACATTATCGCCTGAGCTCTGTCTCCTGTCAGATCAGTGGCAGCATTAGATTCTCATAGATTCTCATTCGCAAACCCTATGGTGAACGGCACATGCAAGGGATCTAGGCTGCTCATTCCTTATGATAATCTTTTAAAATTTCAATAGTTTGGGGGAAACAAGTAAGGTTTTGTTACATGGATAAGTGTTTTAGTGATTTCTGACATTTTGGTGCACCCATCACCCCAACAATGTACACGTTATCCAGTGTGTAGTCTTTTATCCCTCACTCCTATCCCAGTGTTCCACCTGCATACCAAAGTCCATTGTATCATTCTTATGCCTTTGCACGCTCATAGCTTAGCTCTCACTTATAAGTGAGAACATGTGATGTTTGTTTTTCCATTCCTGAGTTACTTCACTTAGAATAATGATCTCCAATTCCATATATATGTGTGTGTGTGTATATAATAGCATATATATGCATATATATAACATATGTGTGTGTATATATAATGGCATATATATAGCATATATAAAATAGCATATATATGTATATATAATAGCATATTTTCTTTATCCGCTCGTTGATTAATGGACATTCAGGCTGGTTCCATATTTTTGCAATTGCAAATTATATGGCCATAAACATGCATGTACAAGTGTCTTTTTCATATAATGACTTTTCCTCTAGGAACCCAGTAGTGGGATTGCTAGATCAAATGGTAGATCTTCTTTCAGTTCTTTAAGGAATCTCCATACTGTTTTCCACAGTAGTTGTACTAGTTTACATTCCCACTGGCAATGTAAAAGTGTTCCCTTTTCACCACATCCAACATCTATTTTTTGATTTTTTAATCATGGCCATTCTTGTAGGGGTACGGTGTTATTGCATTATGGTTTTGATTTGCATTTCCCTGATAATTAGTGATGTCAAGCATTTTTAAATATGTTTGTTGGCCATTTGTATATCTTCTTTTGAAAATTGCCTATTCACGGCCAGGTGCAGTGGCTCACGCCTGTAATCTCAGCACTTTGGGAGGCCAACGTGGGCAGATCACCTGAGTTCAGGAGTTCAAGACCAGCCTGGCCAACGTGGTGAAACCCTGTCTGTATTAAAAACACAAAAATTAGCTGGGCATGATGGCGGGCACCTGTAATCCCAGCTACTCAGCTGAGGCAGAATTGCTTGAACCCAGGAAGCAGAGGTTGCGATGAGCCGAGATCGTGCCATTGTACTCCAGCCTGGGTGATAAGAGTGAAACTCCATCTCAAAAAAAAAAAAGAAAAAGAAAATTGCCAATTCATGTCCTTTGCCCACCTTTTGATGGGATTATTTGTTTTTTTCCTTGCTGATTTGAGTGCCTTACAGATTCTGGATATTAGTCCTTTGTTGACTGCATAGTTTGTGAGTATTTTCTTCTACTCTGTGGGTTGTCTGTTAACTCTGCTGATTATTTCTTTTGCTGTGCAGAAGCTTTTTAGTTTAATTAGGTCACATCTATTTAACTTCATTTTTGTTGCATTTGTTTTTCGGTTCTTGGTCATGAACTCTTTGCCTAAGCCAATGTCTACAAGAGTTTTTCCAATGTTGTCTTCTAGAACTTTTATGGTTTCAGGCCTTAGATTTAAGTCTTTGATCCATCTTGAGTTGATTTTTATATAAGGTGAGGGATGAGGATTCAGCTTCATTCTTCTATATGTGGCTTGCCAATTATCCCAGCACCATTTGTGGAATAGGGTGTCCTTTCCCCAACTTGGTTTTTGTTTGCTTTGTCGAAGATCAGTTGGCTGTAAATATTTGGCTTTATTTCTAGATTTTCTATTCTGTCCCATTGGTCTACATGCCTATTTTTATACCAGTACCATGCTTTTTGGTAACTATAGCTTTGTGGTATAGTTTGAAGTCAGTTAATATGATGCCTCCAGATTTGTTCTTGTTGCTTAGCCTTGCTTTGGCTATGTAGCCTCTTTTAGGGTTCCATATGAATTTTAGAATTTTTTTTCTAGTTCTGTGAAGAATGATGGTATTTTGATGGGAATTGCACTGAAGTTGTAGATTTTGGCAGTATGGTCATTTTCACAATATTGATTCTACCCATCCATAGGCATGGGATATGTTTCCATTTGTTTGTGTCGTCTATAATTTCTTTCAGCAGTGTTTTGTAGTTTTCCATGTAGAGGTCTTTAATCCCCTTGGTTAGGTATATTCCTAAGTATTTAAAATTTTTGGTGACTATTGTAAAAGGGGTTGAGTTCTTTATTTGATTCTCAGATTGGTCGCTTTTGGTGTACAGCAGAGCTACTGATTTGTGTACATTGATTTTGTATCCTGAAACTTTACTGAATTCATTTATCAGATCTAGGAGCTTTTTGGATGAGTCTTCAGGGTTTTCTAGATATATAATCATATCATCAGCAAACAGTGACAGTTTGACTTCCTCTTTACTAATTTGGATGCCCTGTATTTATTTCTCTTGTCTGATTGCTCTGGCTAGGACTTCCAGTACTATGCTGAATAGAGGTGGTTAAAGTGGGCATCCTTGTCTTGTTCCAGTTCTCAAGAGAAATGCTTTCAACTTTTTCCCATCCAGTATAATGTTGGCTGTGGATTTGTCATAGATGACTTTTAATACCTTAAGTTATATCCCTTATAATGTCTGATGATTTGTCACCATCTCCCATCATTCCAAGAAGGGACCATCTAGTTGTAAGAAAACAAGCTCAGGGCTTCCACCAATTCCACATTATGTTGAGTTATATAATTATTTCATTATATGTCATAATGTAATAATAATAGAAATAAAGTACACAATAAATGTAATGTACTTGAATCATCCTGAAACCATACCCCAATCTACCCTGGTCCATGGAAAAATTGTCTTCCATGAAACCGGTTCCTGGTACCAAAAAGGTTGGGTACTGTTGCACTAAACGATTCTTAAAGAATTATAATCATTCCACTGTAGAAATAAAAAAGCAGAAGTTGTGTGGCTCTCCCAAAGTCACATGGTTAATAAATGGTACACTAGATTTTGGATTTGCTGATTCTTCAACTGACTCCTCTTCAATTTTATCAGCTGATATTGTCATTGTTACAAAGCAAAAATTGATGTAATTTTCCTACAATGGTATACTTTTGTTCAGAAATATTGAGAGCAGCCTGCTGAGTTTTGCTAGGCAAGGGGTACAAAGGTAAACAGGACACATTAAACTCACGTGCTCATACACACAGAGATACACATACAGACTCACAAAGCATTTGCCTAACTTAACATTTTAAAATTAGGCCAGGCGTGGTGGCTCACGCCTATAATCCCAGCACTTTGGGAGGCTGAGGTGGGCGGATCATGAGGTCAAGAGATCAAGACCATCCTGGCTAACATGGTAAAACGCCGTCTCTACTAAAAATACAGAAAATTAGCCAGGAGTGGTGGCGAGCACCTGTAGCCCCAGCTACTCAGGAGGCTGAGGCAGGAGAATGGCGTGAACTCAGGAGGTGGAGCTTGCAGTGAGCCGAGATCGCTCCACTGCACTCCAGCCTGGGCGACAGAGCAAGACTCCGTCTCAAAAAAAAAAAAAAAAAAAAAATTAACAGAATTAACCCAAGGATTAGGCTTGAAGATTCCATCCATTAATTTTACATAGCCTTAATCTGAGCAAAATGTGTCAATCTAAGCAGAGTCCTACAATGTATGCATAAAACTGCCATATCTGGGTAACTTAAGGGAAAATTCTATTATTGATTTCCCCATATAAAATTAAACCATTTGAAAAGTAATTGTTTCTGTTTTATATATTTTTATTTTCCTAAAGGCTATGCTGAGATTAGGCAGAGCATCCTAATATGTGGTCTATGGCTACTCCAGCACTAAAATCACTTTTGACTTTAAACCTTTTCAAGTTTTGCTGAATTCAATATTTCAATCAAACCCTGAGAAAATCAGGGTTCCACAAATGCCAGCCCTTCCTCTAGAATT
Organism: Papio anubis; assembly: GCF_008728515.1. NCBI lineage: Eukaryota > Metazoa > Chordata > Mammalia > Primates > Cercopithecidae > Papio > Papio anubis. The sequence goes on along the minus strand of NC_044989.1, from coordinate 33,821,991 downwards.
ATACTGGAAAATAAACTTTTAAATATTTTTAAACTGTTTTAAAATTTGTATATACCAACCAATATATTAATATGCAACTTCATAAACACTTTGATCATGTATAAATGACTGTTTCAATTTTTTGCCTCAACTTAATATGTCATATTTACATGGTAACACACATCAGCTTCTAAAATGAGGTGACAATTCTATGAGTAATTGAAGCTCTCAGGGTCATGTACATCTCTGCAACTGAGATTATTAGGGACTCCCTAGGTCTTATAATGTCTACTATTCTCATACTACCCCTCAGATAATTCAATAATCAAATTATTTAAATTGTGCATCAAAGAACTCAGAATCTCCAAGGAAAAGATTTTCATTCCAATAAATGCATTCTAAAGAATACTGAATATACAAAAATAGATTTAGAGAATTTGGACTTTTGAAATATCACTGCATTGATTTTCTTCACATTTTCTAGTCATAAAAATAATCTTTAGGTAGAAGAAAATTGTCAAGGTGTTGAGAAATTGAGGGAGAATTTGAGATCTGAGATTGGATTCGACCTGAGATCTAACTCCAAATGTTCTGACTTTATTCAGTTTCTTTCTATGTAACATTTGGATAAATACCCACCATAAGATTTTTAGAGAATTTGAGATTTTTATTAGAATGTATGAAAATTAGATAACATAAACAGATATATTAAATGAGCATAACTATAATATAAAATTTATAACATAAGTGACACCATGAAGGATTTTGAAAAGCCATAAATATGGCACTTTATAGCTTGAAGCTGGATAGGGCCAGACAGATAGCCTTGTATCTACAGATGGGGTTTTTATCTAACTGATTATCCTCAACTCTAATCTTGTCAATTTCTCCAAGTCTCTCATACCTGGCCTAGCTACACAATCATGACTTGATCTCTCTTTCTCCTTCTTTCCATGACTCCTGATAACCTTTCCTGCCACAACTCAACCTTCTCCCCGCTCCTGCTTCCAACATAGCCAAGGGGTGCTTCTCTAACTTGGCCTTGTGCAAGCTCACTTGGAAAGCCCTCTGCTGCCCCCATCAGTCATCATGAGGCGTCCACAGACTCAAGCTTCTCTCCTGTCCAATAAACAATGAAAATTTGGTTTCTACTGGGTTGTATTAAAAGGAAAGTTAATCTGAATTTTACAATAGCAGAAATAAAGAAAACATATTGTGTTATGTGAATTTTTATGGGTTGCCTGTGCTATATTATCCTGAAGTATGTTTCTGAAGTATTACAGGGAGTGACAGAGAACCTCCTAATTCATCCAAAGCCGGCAAAGCCCATTTGATGAATTCCAACAACAGATTCTAGGATGGTCTTGTGACTAAGCAAGATGATAGTAAGGTGGGACACTGAGAAGCCTGCTGAATTTGCAGCTCAGTCCTCTACAAACAAAAGAGAAAGAGAAAACAAGAAAGAGGGAGAAATAAGGGCAAAGTAGTGATTAAGAATTTTGAAGTCAAACAGACCTGACTTTGATCTCCCTGATAACTGCAACTTTGGACAAGATACTTAAACTCTCCAAACTGGAGTTTCTTCTAGAAAATGGTAATAACTACCCCACAGCATTATTGTGAATATTAAATTAGATCATGCATTGCATGACCTTCAGTAAAGTGCCAGAACATAGCATTATCATTATTTTAAATGGTTTTCAGAAGTTTTTATCTGGCTTTTATGGAATGTGATGGATGGCAGAAATAATACAAATTTATAATTATATTGAGTAAGGCCTATCAGATGCTACTATATTTAGAAGCTATATCTGAACAAAGAGCAAATCAACATGAAATATGTTTTGAGAAATTACAACCTTATATATTCTGTTTGAATTGTAAACTTATTATTCATTTAAAACACTTGCTAAGGTAATTAAAAGCCTTAAGTATAACAAACAGCATGATCTTTTTACTGTGATCGTATCAAAATTTCTGGCTTCTTTGCAAAGAAACAGAACCAATTTGAGACAGATGTTTTGTGTGAGTGTTTATTATGTTTACATAGATCTGAGTTATAAGGCAACAAAGTCAGGAAACCACTGTGAATAAGCAGGATGGCGGAGTTTATAGACCTAATGTAGTAATTAGAGCCACACAGATTTGAGAGAGGAATTTGTTGTAGTTATATGCTGTAAATGATTTTCCATCTTCTATCTCTTTATGTCAGTTTCACTCATCCTTTCACCATATCCATGCCAGATGATTTTTTTTTTTTTTTTTTTTTTGAGACAGTGTCTTGCACTGTTGCCCAGGCTAGAATGCAGTGGTGCCATCTCAGCTCACTGCAACCTCCGCCTCCCAGATTCAAGCTATTCTCCTGCTTCAGCCTCCCGAGTAGCTGGAACTACAGGCCCATCACACCCGGCTAATTTTGTATTTTTAGTAGAGACGGGGTTTCACCATATTGGCCAAGCTGGTCTCCAACTCCTGACCTTGTGATCCGCCTGCCTTGGCCTCCCAAAGCACAGATGATTTGTTTTTTAAGTTTCAAGGAGACGGCCATCTACACCCAGGACATCTCTCAGGATATTCACAGTATTGCTTTTTTCCACTCTCTCCTCATTCTCAGCTTCCACACTTGATTTCTCACCGAGATTTGAATCCCAGTCACTGAACTCTCCTCTGTCTCTTTCTCATGACTTCCCTTTTACCATCTGGGCTTTAACTTTTCTACCTGGTTATTCTACTTTGGTTTTAACGCCAGGGTTCCAAGCCCTAGGACTCCCACCTTCCACTGAAAGTCAGACTGGTCCAGCCCTTCTTCTTATATTACAGGAATCTAGATAAAAATACAGGAAACCCAAGAAAACAGTATTAAACATCACATGATAGACACACGTCTTTTAATTACAAATTCCTCCTATGCTGTCATTATTTCTTATACCAGGACATTTCTAAATTTACAGCAAATACAGTGTTACAGGGAATATGCACAAGTTTAAGATGAATCCCCTTCCCAAGAGACAATTAGATATAAACAAAGAAGTTGAAACATGTATAAAATACTGAAATCTGACTTCAATTCACCTGAGGACTTCTACTTCTGGCCAAATTTATGCTCTAGTCTGAAACAACAAAACAAGGCAAAATATTCTTTAAAAATTATTTTCACAATGTTGGATGTCAGGAAATGAAGGAAAGTGATCCCTGAAAAAAACAGAAAACAAATAAAGTGATCCTTATAACTACTCTAGCTTATGTCCTTAAAACGTTTTAAATTATGCTGCAGGTAGGAGAAAGCTAAGCAAAGCACAGTGAACCATCTGACTTGAGGAGATGGAGCTAAAAGTCTGTGAAGGTGGCTACAGTTCTTAAGACAATGCACCAGAAAGGAGAAAACTGGACAGAGGAAGAACTCCTAACATTTGGACAGAGACCTCCTCAGTGCTCAGCTGAGTAATGATCAGCCAGTGCGCATTGAGGCTAAGGAAAGAATCCCCCAAAAGGATCAGCGGTAACTCTGCCCAACATTCACCCAAGACAGGCATAGAGTAATGCCTGCTCCCACTGGGGAAAATAGAGATCCTCATGACTCACTTAGCATTGAGTAGATAATACAGAAGGATCTTGCCTCAGTAGAGAGAAATAATTCTCCTTAGACTGAGCACTGCTATACTTCCACCTAGCAAATCTTAAAGGTAAAGAAGCCAAATTTTTCTGAATAACTGAAATGCATTCCAGAACAAAGGCCAATAATAGTTATATAAATAAAAAAGTGTACAAAAGCAAACAAGTTAAAATTCACAACATTTGAAATCCAATAACAAATTACTAGACAAAGATGAGAAGGAAAATACAGCCTATAATAAAGAAAGAACACAATCAATCAAAATTGACTCAGAATAAATGCAGATGTCAGAAATAGAGAACAAAGACATTAAAATAGTTGTTACCACTATATAATCATACCTTCAAAAATTAAAGTATACAGAGGAAGATACATTTTTTGAGAGACCTGAATCAAACTTTTAGAGATGAAAGTACAATGTGTGAGTTGGAAATAGACTTGATAAGATAAAGAGCAGTTTAGACACTGCTGAAGAAAAAAATTAATGAACTGAAATACACAGCAATAGAACTTTCCAATATGAAAAAAAAAAAAAAAAAAAAGATCAGGAAGAGTTTTTTTTTTTCAAATGAACAGAGCATCCATGAAGTGTGGAACAGTATCAAGCAGCCTAATTATGTGTAACTGCAGTCACTGGGTTTGGAGAAAATGGAGGTTGCATAAAAGAATATCTGAAAAATTCATAGTCAAAAATGTTCAAAATTTGATAAAAACTGAACGTGTATATGCAAGAAGCCAAACAAACCCCAAATGCTAGAAACTGAAGAAAATAGGCTATGGCACATCTTTTCAAATGGCCCAAAATCAATGGTAAAGAGAAAGTATTAAAAGTAGCCAGAGGTCAGCCGGGCACAGTGGCTCATGCATGTAATTCCAACATTCTGGGAGGCCAAGGTGGGCGGATCACAAGGTCAGGAGATCAAGACCATCTTGGCTAACACTGTGAACTCCCATCTCTACTAAAAAATACAAAAAATTAGCTGGGTGCGGTGGCAGGCACCTGTAGTCCCAGCTACTTGGGAGACTGAGGCAGGAGAATAGCTTGAACCCAGGAGGCAGAGGTTGCAGTAAGCTGAGATCGTGCCACTGCAATCCAGCCTGGGTGACACAGCGAGACTCCGTCTCAAAAAATAAAAAAATAAAAAAAGTAGCCATAGGAAAAGTCATGTCACATACAAAGAAACAAAAATGAGGATTACAGTTGATTTCTTGTCAGAAACAATGCAAACTAAAAGATAGTAGAACGACATCTATCAATCTAAAATTCTGTGCCCAGGAAAATACCTTTCAAAAATCCAGATGAGCCAAGCAAGCTGGCTGCACCTGTAATCGCAGCTACTTGAGAGACTTGAGGAGAGATAATCACTTGAGGCCAGGAGATTGAACCCAACCTGAGCAACATAGCAAGACCTGTCTCTAAAAGTATAAACAAAGATGAAAATGAAATGAAGGCTTATCACCAGATCTATACAACAATAAATGTTAAGAAAGTCCTTCAGGCAGAAAGAAAACAACAGCAAATGGAAATAAAGGTCTATGGAAGAGATAAAGAGTGCCAAAAATGGTAACAAAATGGGAAAATATGTATCTTATTATCAAAGTCTGGTTTTTTTTGGGGGGGTGGGGTAGATTATACAGATTATACAGTCTCGCTCTGTCACCCAGGCTGGAGTGCAGTGGCGCTATCTCGGCTCACTGCAACCTCTGCCTCCCGGGTTCACGCCATTCTCCTGTCTCAGCCTCCCAAGTAGCTGGGACTACTGGGACTACAGGTGCCTGCCACCACGCCCAGCTAATTTTTTGCATTTTTAATAGAGACAAGGTTTCACAGTAATAGCCAGGATAGTCTCGATCTCCTCACCTCGTGATCCGCCTGCCTCGGCCTCCCAAGGTGCTGTGATTACAAGCGTGAGCCACTGCGCCCAGCCTATCAAAGTCTCTTTTTAAAGATAATTAAATATCTAAGCAAAAGTAAGTATGGTTTATAATGTATGTCAAAGTAAAATGCATCACAATAGTATAAAAGTTGGGAGGAGAGAAAAGAATATACTGTTGAACATTTCTTATAATTCTCATGAAGTGGTATAATTTTATTTGAAGGTAGAATATGATAAATTAAATATGTATAATATATAGCCTAAAGCAGTGACTGAAATAGTTATAATAGAATCATAAAAATTATTAATCTAAAAAAAGGACAATAAAGAAGAAAAACTGGAACAAAAGAGATAAGACCAACAGAAAGCAAATAGAAAGATGATCAATCGAAATGCAATCATATCAGTAATCACATTAAATGTAAATGTTTTAAACATCTCAATGAAAATGCAGAGATTGTCAAATAAATTTCATTTTTCTGGTTGTCAAATAAATTTTATGGTCTTGCTCTGTTGCCCAGGCTGAAGTGTAATGGCATGATCATGGCTTACTCCAGCCTCAACCTTCTGGGCTCAAGCAATTCTTCCACCTCAGCCTCCAAAGTAACTGGGACCATAGATGTGTGCCACTACATCTGGCTAATTTAAAAAAAAAAAAAAAAAAAATGTAGAGATGGGTCTCACTATGTTGCCTAGGCTGGTTTCAAACTCCTGGGCTTAGGTGATCCTCCTGCCTCAGCCTCCCTAAGTGCTGGGATTACAAGCATGAGCCAGTACACCCAGCTGTGTCAGATAGATTTTTCTTTTAAAGCACAACCATATGCTAATACAATAAATATGTATTAAATATAAAGAAACAAATAAGTGAAAAGAAAAAGTACTGAAAAATATATGCCATGCTAACATTAATGAAAAGAAGGTTGGAATGCCAGTATTACTATCAAACAAAGTATATTTCAGAACAAAGATGATTAGTAGGAATGAAGAAGATCATTTTATAATTGTAAGGTGGTCAGTTGAACAATAAGCATAGTATTAGTAAATGTTTATGCCCCTAATGAGAGTGTTTCAAAATATATGGTGCAGAAACTCACAGAACTGCCAAGAGAAACAAAAAAACCCATAATTACAGTTAGAAAATTTACACCTCTCTTCCAATTGTTTCTAGAAAAAGTAGACACAAAATCGGTAAGGATTTAGGAGATCTGAATAATGCCATCAGCCAACTTGACCTAACTGACATTAATAGAACACTCCAAAATATGGAAAAACAAAACTCCACCAAAGGCAGAATACATATTCAAATGCACATGGGACATTTACCTATATGGATTATATTCTAGGCCACAAACAAGTCTCTATAAATGTAAAAAAAATTCCAGTCAGACACAGTATGTTCATTAATCACAATGGAATTAGAAATCAGTAACAGAAATATCTCTAGAAAATCTCCAAGTATTTGGAAACTAACACATTTTTAAATTTCCTCTATATGCACAATGGAATGAAATGAAATGGAATAAATGGAATTCAGCCTTTAAAAAAAAAAAGAAATTCTGTCACTGTGATATCATGAATGAACCTAGAGGTTCAGAAATAAGAGAAATAAGCCAGACACTGATGGACAAATACTACATAATTCCATTTATATGAGGAATCTAAAATAGTCAAACCCTCAGAAGTAGAGAGTACAATGGTGGTTGCCAAGTGCTAGGAGAAGAAGAAAATGGGCAGGTATTGGTTAAAGGGTACAAAGTTTCAATTATACAGGATGAATAAGTCCAACAGATCTACTGTACAGCACAGTGCCTAAAGTTAACAATACTGTATTTCATACTTTAAAATCTGCTAAGTGGGTAGATCTTATGTTAAATATTCCTAACAAACAAATAAATAAATAAATAAACAGAGGATGGGTGGACACTTTCGAAGGTGATGGATACATCTATGGCATTGATTGTGGTGATGGTTTCACAGGTATATATTTATCTTCAAATTCATCAAGTTGTATATATTATATATGTACAGCTTTTTTTAATATGTCAATCGTACTTAAATAAAGTGGTTTAAAAAAGAAAAAGCACAAAGTACTATGTTAATTAGTAATAGTAATAAGAACAATAATGATAAACACTTTGGTGTTTCTCTTCTGCCTCTGCAAAGTATATAAATTTTCTCTTGTCTTTTAAAATTAGACAGTGTGATTAAAAGTCATTTGGCTGAGATCAGGACACCCAGGTTGTAGACCTGGCTGTGTCAATCCTCTCTTACTTTGGGAAAATCCCAAAAATCACTCTATCTGTCTCCTGATCTGTAAATTATGGTGGTTGGATTGAAGGATCTGTATGGTGTCTTCTAGCTCTCAAATTATAGTATTCAATGAAATACTATAAGCTCCCCTCTGGCAGTAAAGTTCATTCATTACACACACACACACACGCACATGCACACACACACACGCCATGGGAATATATTAGCATTTCTCTTCTGAATATCAGGAGACAAATAACCCCACATCCTAGGCCCAGGAACAAAGGGAGAGATACTGTCAAGATGAAGGGGTTGCTTCTTATATGGAATTGCAGCTCCTACACACCACCTGAGTATGTCCCCATGCCCACTGATGATCGTAACAGAAGGAAAGCAGTTAACCCCTGTCTGGGCTCCATCAATTCCTCATTAACTGCAACTACTGGAAGTGTTGAGTTCACTGGCAGAGGAGGGGCACCCCCCTAGTTCTGCACAAAGGATTTAAGCAGAGCCACACAAAGACACCTAAAGAAAGAACTGAATCCATCAGTTCATCCCACAGAGAAGCCCCATCTCTGATTCTTCTGGTTTTACATCAATTGCTAACCTCAACAAGACTGTATGGCTATGAGAGAAATGGGTACCTGTGGAGTTCCACACAGGCGTCGTAGCAGTTGGGCTCTTACTTGCAGCTGACACAGCTGCACTGCCATAACAAGTATCTTTCGGCTAAAATTAACAAAGTCCATTATGTATTAGTAAGAGGTAGCTGGGGTTGTTACTTCTGCATTTATAAAACCCGTAAAGAGGAAAGCAGACACCTAAGAAGTGAAGAGAGGATAAACCCTAGCAGTTGGATATGAAGAAGAACTTGGGTTTGAATACAGATCCCCTTAAGGGCCCTGGGTGAGTACACTGGAGTCTGGCTCTTTATATGCTGAAGATTCATTACAGTACTGACCATGGGGCTGAGCTGTGGAACATAGATAAAAATGCTTATAGTGAGATACTTTAAATATTTTAATCACTAAATACAACTGAATGGGGTCAACGAACTCCACCTTGCATCAAATTACATTTTATTATTGTGTCCCACTGTGGCTCCAGTTTGGATTGATAAAATGTCATCACTGAAAAATAAACCTCAGAGATTGATCTCCACTCTATACTCAGTGTGATTACTAGTCCTCTATAAGAGATATTTCATGCATAAAGATGCCAGAGCATTAAAAGGTTCACAGATAATCTCTGCAGGCATATAGCTACTTATGCATTTAGGATGAGGGACCCAGGATCCGTCTGTCATGCCTTGTTACAGAAAGCCAAAGTGACGTGCACATTCTGCGAGATTTTCCTCCCAAATATGTGTGGATGGGACGGCCAGAATGCACACAAAGCAAACCACTGTGCCATCCCTAATTGGCACAACACAAAAATGAATGTGGATAAAGGCTTGCTGGAAAAGGGCAGGATTCTAATAATCTCCCATTATTCGGGGATGCCTCGCCAGCTGGCCAAGCCAAATCCCAGCACATTCTCCGCCAGTTTTCATCTTTGGGGCTCAGTGAGATGAAAACAAAGGGATTAACCCGGATTTCAGATTCTTTCAAATTTGCAGTTCACATTCAGTGTTCCCAAACCTATCTTAGGCCTCCTCACTCCACAGACCCGGGACTAGTGCCTGCAAATCTAAAGGGAAACCGGGAAGAAGTGACAGGCGAACTTGTACTACCAGAATGAAAACATTCAAAATGGGAGCAGAAACATATGAGGATCTAACCTACAAGGAATCCTACACAAAGAAGTTTTATGCAAAAGATACTTATTGCCACAATAAAATCTCAAAAAATTAGAGACATGAATGCCCCCAAATTATGATTAATAAACTGATATTTGTCCCATGAAGCCTTTGAGAACATTTAGTTTATAATTATACAGAAAATTCTTGGATTAAAAAGGCGATACAGAATGGTCAATATACAACATGTACCACATAAATGAAAGAATAAGCAAAGACATTGAGAAGTTAAAAATGAAATCTGAAAATATTACAATTTAAGTGTTTCTTTGGTTGGTGGGAGACTGACTTTATTTCTTTGTTCTATTTTATTTTCTAAATGTTTTATAAAACATCTCATTTTTGATGAAAAATAAAATTTTAATGGAGTTTTAAAGCAAGCTGTAAGCTAAAGACTAATTAAACTTTACATTATTGTATATATAAGCTGTATTTGAGCTGGCCTGAAAAACTCCCAAGATACTTGACACTGGGTATTGATTCCTAGGACTACAGCTTCCCCTTCAGCTATCCAATACATTCCCACAATAAAACAAAACAAAACAAAACAACAACAAAAAAAAACCCAGAAGTTTGAGAAGTTCGGGTTCCTCTTCAAGGTACCAACATAACATTCACTGTCTGGAGATACTTTGACCCTGCTGGTAAGCCTTGGCTTTTAGGGTGTGAGCACTTTTGAAATAGCACTATTTGGGGTAGTGTGCTTTTTGATCAGAATGCTTTTAAGAAGGGCAGTCAACGACTAAGCTACAAGTATAGACAACCACAAGAGAACTGGAGGGTAAGATTAGCGAGCTGTGGCAATCCAAATGTACCTGCCTGCAGCTCATGGGCTGACTTAATGAGCCACTGCAAATCCAAATGACTGAATCCCTCAGTTGCTTTTAATTTTGCACTATTGTATTATATTGACACAGCCAGTGTGTCTGATACTGAAACCAGATCTAATCTGCTAATTAAGCCAGCTAATAGTCTGTGTTTGAATTCACTTGGTAACTCTGTAGTTGAAAAAATCCTGTAGGATAAGAAAGATTAATCTAATCTGATTTTTCTCACTCTTTTTCATTGAGAAGACTTGTATCCTATGCTATCATACAGAGTATGAGTTGGTTTCCTATATTTGCAAGTAGCAGAAACCTATTTAAGTAAAATAGTGAATTTATTATACAGTTACAAGAATGTCACATGGAAACAAGAGAAACGGCCAGGCCTCTGGAATAAATTGGAAGCTAGAGGAAACGTACAAGATCTTCTTTCTTATTTAGTTCTGCATCTCTTCATGCCTCTGCCCTATTTATTTTTTTCTCTCTGCTTTCCTAATTACGGTCTAAAAACATGGCCATAAACAGCCTTATTTACAGGTCCAGCCACCCACAGAATGACTAGTCTCTCTCGATTTCTCTTTCTTCTTTTTCTTTCTTTTGCTGTCACTCCTCTCCCCAAATCTCCATGGTCGGGACTCTTGTTGTCAAAACTAAGAACTGGTGCCTACCTTGGACCAATCAACTGTGGCCAAAGGATGTACAGTCATCTCATAAAACCAAAGCTGCTGAGATCCCTGCCTCTACAACCAGGTAGATGGCAAGAGGCAGGGAGGAGCAAGAACAGAAGGAGAAAAGGTATTCACAATCCACAGCATTCATCTATCCTCACTGATATTTTAATATTTCTGTATTCAAAAACATAAAAATTAAACTTGATAATATATGGAGAACAGCAAAAACATGAAGAATATTGCTCCCATGAACCTTTCTGCATGAATCTCTTATATACCCACCAAAAGATGACTGGAGAGAAAATGGCAGAAGGAGTATCAGTGAGCGTTGCATCTTTGTAACTGTAGTACTAAGACTAAACAACTGTGGGGAGTTTGGTTGGCAATAGATGTTATAACTCTTAATGTATATAATCAAAATGTTAGGAGGGAAGGTGACATAAGGATGACAAGTAATGTGTGCCCTGACTTCATCGCTTTTAGTAGTTGGGGGGTTAAAATAGTTAAATCTGAAAAATCAATACCAGAGAAAAAACTTACTTGATAAAACAAAAGCGAATACTAAGAATTATTATTTAACAGCAAGTCCTCACTTAACCTCATCAACAGATTCTTGGAAACTGTGACTTTAAGTGAAATGACATATGGCAGGCCTTGAATAACATTGTTTCTTTCAAGTAGTTCTGTTATAACATTGATTAGAAAAATAAAATTGTTTTTGCAAAGCAGCATGGTGCTGGTACAAGAACAGACACACAGAACAATGGAACACAATAGAGAACCCAGAAATAAGACTACATACCTTCAACTATCTGATCTTCAACAAACCCCACAAACACAAGCAATGGGGGGAGATTCCCTATTTAATAAATGGTGCTGGGATAACTGGCTAGCCATATGCAGAGGACTGAAACTGGACTCCTTCCTTACTCTATATATAAAAGTTAACTCAAGATGGATTAAAGACTTAAATGTAAAACTCAAAACTATAAAAACCCTGGAAGACAAGCTAGGCAACACCATTCAGGACGTAGGCATAGGCAAAGATTTTATGATGAAAATGCCAAAAGTAATTGGAATAAAAGCAAAAATTGACACATGGTATCTAAGTAAACTAAAGAGCTTCTGCACAGAAAAAGAAACCATCAGCAGAGTAAACAACCTACAGAATGAGAGAAAAATTTTTCAATCTGTCCATCTGACAAAGGTCTAATATCTAGCATATATAAGGAACATATACAAATTTACAAGAAAAAAAACAACCCTGTTAAAAAGGTGGGCAAAGGACATGAACAGACACTTCTCAAAAGAAGACATACATGTGGCCAAGAATCATATTTTTAAAAGTTCAGTGTCACTGATCATAGAAAAATGCAAATCAAAACTGAAACAAGAGAGTTCCCTGACCCCACTCTCAGGACATCTGACAGGGCTGTGGCTCATCTGTTTGGTCACTGCCACTGCTCAAACCTCTTATGGAAGGTGGAGCATGCAGACGAACAGGTGCAGGAGTGTAAGGGGGCATTTACTACAATACCCCGTTTTAGCCTTGCCATCTGCTGATGGCTTAAGTGTTAACTGGCTCAGTGGACCCTCTGCCTTTTTGCAAGGGCAGAGGGCCAGTTTGACAGCTTTCTGTATCCCAGGCTCTTGTACAGCGTCCCAGAAGAATCAGGTCGCATGGGGACTTGAAGGATGGTGAATGTGGGTTTTACTGGGTAGTAGAAGTGGCTCTCAGCAGGATGGATGTGGAGCTTGACAGAGGATAGAGTTGGAAGATGATCCTCCCTGAGTTTCACTATCCAGTGACCAATTCTCCAAATGTCCCCAGCCAAACTCCTCCTAATGTTCAGATGCTCCATCCCTTCTGTCCTTCTCTGCTGCACCGTTCTTCCATTTGTCTGCTTGTCTGTTCATTTCCTGGTGGATCTGAGGGTTTAGGGTTTATATGGGTACAGCACAGGGGGACATGGAGACTGAAAGGCAACTTTGGGGTGTGAAAACAGGAATGCCTCTTCTCATTTAGGGCCACAGGTTTCTAGGCTTGAGGGTGGGGCCTTTGCGGGGGAACTGCCCTCTTCTACCCAGTATTTCCCTGTCTCCTATCCATATCAAAACCACAATGAGATGCCATCTCACACTAGTCAGAAAGGCTATTACAAAAAGTTGAAAAATAAAAAATAACAGATGCTGGTGAAGTTGTGGAGAAAAAAGAATGCTTATACACTATTGATGGAATTGTAGATTATAATAGTTCAACCATAATGGGAGACAGTGTGGTGATTCCTCAAAAACCTAAAGGCAGAACCATTACTGGGTATATACCCAAAGGAATATAAATTGTTCTATTATAAAGATGCATGCATGCATATGTTCACTGCAACACTATTCACAATAGCAAAGACACAGAATCAACCCAAATGCCCGTCAGTGATAGACTAGATAAAGAAAATATAGTACTTACACATCATGGAATATTATGCAGCTATAAAGAAAGAAAAAGCTCATGTTGTTTGTAGGGCTATAGATGGAGCTGAAGGCCATTATCCTTAGCAAACTAACGTAAAAACAGAAAACCAAATACCACATGTTCTCACTTATAAGTGAGAGCTAAATGATTGAGAACACATGAACACATAGAGGAGAACAACATACACTGGGATCTCTCAGAGGTTGGAGGGTGAGAAGAGAGGGAAGATCAGGACAAACAGCAAGTACTAGGCTCAATACCTGTATAAGGTATTAAGGTATTAAGGTAAAATAATCTGTACAACCAACCCCCATGACACATGTTTACCTATGTAACAAACCTGTACAAGTACCCCTGAACTTAAAATTAAAGTATTAAAAAATTGAAAAAAAGGAAAAGGTTTTTTAAAATAAAAGAAATTGGTTTTGTTATGTATTGTTTTACATTAAGTTGCAGTCTCTAAGAACCTGCAATGCCAAGTGAAGACTAAACTATAATTAACTAAACTTAGGAGGTAGAGACAAGGAAGGAAAGAGAAGCAAGGAAGGGAAAAGAAGAAAGTGTACTATTTTCATCATTAATCAGAGTAGAAAATTAATAAATACTGTCCAAGGAAAGAAGGATATAATATAAAATTACAGGAAACAACTATAACAAAAGTATAAGCCTTTCTAATTATCAAAAGAAGCACAAACATAAAGCAGAGAAAGCAGAGCAGGCCATGAAATATTTGTAAAGCTATAAAAACATAAGCATGAAATAAAACAATATGACAAAACTAAGACCAAATACATGTGCCATTTCCATAAGAATAAAAGATTAAACTTGTCCATTGAAAGTTTTCCACATTCAATTACAAAGCAAAACCAAATAAATACTATAAATATAACTAAAACCTAAAACATTAACTCAGAAAACTTGAAAATGAACTTAAGCAAGTTAAATTATTTGCTTATTAAAGAGACAAAGTGGCAGAAATCATGATAATATCACATGATTAATAACCAAAAAATCAAGTTAAAAAAAGAAAAAATCTGTAAATAATAAAGGGTACCACCAAGACACGGTGGCTCACACCTGTAATCCCCGCTACCATACAGATCATACACATCATACCTCTGAGAGGCTGAGGCAGGGAGATGACTTGAAGCCAGGAAGTCGATACCAACCTGAGCAACACAGAAAGACCACCATCTCTGGAAAAAAATGTTTAAAAATTAGCTAGCATGGTGGCATGAGCCTGTAGCCCTAGCTATTTAGAAGGTTGAGGTGAGAGGAACTTTTGAGCTCAGGAGTTTGAGGTTACAGTGAGTTAATGACTACATCACTGCACTCTAGCCCGGATGACAGAGCAAAATCTGTCTCTCTAAAACAATAATAATAACGGGCACAGGCCGGGTGCAGTGGCTCATGCCTGTAATCCAGCACTTTGGGAGGCCGAGGCGGGTGGATCACGAGGAAAGGAGTTTGAGACCAGCCTGGCCAACATAGTGAAACCTCATCTCTACCAAAAATACAAAAATTCACCAGATATGGTGGCACGCACCTTGTAGTCTCAGCTACTCAGGAGGCTGAGGCGGGAGAATCGCTTGAACCCAGGAGACAGAGTTTGCGGTGAGCTGAGACCACATCATTGCACTCCAGCCTGGGTGACAGAGTGAGACTCCACCTCAAAAAAAAATAAAAAATAAAAAATAATGGGCACAATATCAGTGAAACTATAATAGTAGAAATATCTACATATTATGAAAAATGGTATCAATATTCATAAATAAAACCTGAGAATAGTCAAAGAAAAAAATAGAAGCATATTAGAAGCAATCTATACAACATAATTAAGTACATCAAAAGGACATATATTTTAAAATCTACCACGAAAATATAGGCTAGGCTTACTTTCAAGAGTCCATAAAAAATTAAAATTATTAGGCCACAAAAAAAGTCAGCAAATTCATAAAAAAGAAATGGTTCAGACAAACTCTCTGATCATAATGTAGTAAAATTATAAACAAAACCAAAACCAAAAAGTGCATCAAATCTGAAAATGAAAAAAATACCCTTTTAATTAAATTTTGTCAAGAAAGTCAAAATTGAAATTGCATAATCTTTATATGTTATAATAAAAATACATCATACCAAAATTTGTAGGCTATATCTAAATTCATTCTTAGAGAAATATTTATAGTTCTAAATATATATCAATTTGCTATACATAAATGATATATATATTATCTTACTACAAACGCAATATATAGGTATATATGCATATATATACATCTAACTCAAGAAACAAAATTAGCTGAACAAAATAAATCTAAGTAGAGCAAAAGAAAAGATTAATTTAAAAACACTGCATTTGATAAATTAGAAAAATGAGTACTAATTAAAAATTACAGAGCTAGTTTTTTAAGAGAAAAACAATAAAATTAAGAACAAAAATAATTCAGTGACAAAAGAGAGCACAACAAAACAAGCACACAACAAAACAAGAAATAAAGGCTGGGAGAATTCTACTTCTTAATGAGAACAACCGGAACATATAGATAAAATATTTTTTAATAAAATCTGCTTTAAGCCATTGAACAGGTAACAAGATGAGATTTGTGATCGAAGGAAAAATCATTTCAGCAAACCAAAAATTCTATACTGTCTACCTCAAGTCATTTCTCAATTCATAAGTGACAATGGACAAGATGAGAAACCACGAAGACAGTAACTATCCATGCATAAAAATACCTTCACAAGAGATAAGTAAGCCAGGTGAGATATCACAGTACCTGAGTATGACACAGAAAACATATGCACTGAAGAGGGTAGGAAGAGAACAGCTTTACATTACCTGTATCACCCCTCCCCCATACCTAGGCAGCACAACATAGAGAGAGAGAGATACCCTCCACTTGGAAAAAGAGAAGAATTGACAGAAGAACATTGTCTTGGATCACAACAACAGACATGCCACAGTAAAACCCAGCATTGTATAGGCCCCCACAGCAACAGACTCCAGGCCAATATCCTCACACTGAGCCTGTAAGCCTAACCTGGCACTAAGTTGGACTCCACAGCCTCAGGCCTCAGACCTACGTGGCAGACTTGATCTCCAGTCCACACTGCCACCAGACCAAATTCACTGTTCCCAGGCTACAAACATTCCTCAGAGTGACCCTGGGCTTCAGGACTTCCCCAATGCCAGGCCAGCCCCAGCAGCACTGGGGATTAGACCCACTCCAACACCAGGCCAGCCCATGAGAACACAGGTTTTAGGCCAATCCCCATGGATACCGGCTCCAGGCCCACCTCAGCAGACACAATCAATATGTCCACCCAAGTGTATCCTGGCTCCAGCCTCACCCTCCTGCTGACCCAGGCACCAGAGTATCCAGGTCAAGGACTCCAGCAGCAAGTCCATCTGTGGACCAGGCCAAATGACCTTTTCAGAATCTCTGGACATGCTAACATGAAGGGCTTTCCCAGACTAAGCCAGTCTGTGAAGACTGAAATAGGTACCTATGCCTTCAAATGTACAGATACCAATCCACAGCTGTAAGGATTAGGAATAATGAGAGAAACAAGACCTAACCAAAGGGAAAAACAAAGTGCCAGTGAATAACTCTAAAAATATAGAGATGTATGAACAGGCTGATGAATAATTCAAAACAATTGTTTTAAGGAAGCTTGGCAAACTTTGAGAAAAGAGAGAAAAAAATTCAATAAAATGAGAAAAACAATAAATGATCAAAATAAAATTAAATAGAAATTAATTTTAATAATGTATATTATTAAAAACACAAATGGAAATTCTGGAGTTGAAAAATACAGTAAATAAAGTGAAAAATGTATTAGAGTATTAATAGCAGAATTAATCAAGTGGAAGAAGGAATCTGTGAACTTGAAGAAAGGTTATTTGAAAATATACAGTCAAATAAGGAAATAAAGAATAAAAATGAAGAAAGCTTACAGGATTTATGGGAAAGCATCAAAAAAAGCAAATTTTTGAGCCATATGAATATAAGAAGGGGAAGAGAATGATAAAGTAGAAAATGTATTTATAGAAAAAATGGCAGAAATCTTTATAAACCCGGAGAATTATAAATATCCAGGTAGAGAAAGGGCAAGGGACTTCAATAAGATTCAATCTAAACAAGACTACTTCAAGACAGAAAAGAAAAATCTTAAATAAACAATTTTAAATTGCATCTCAAGAAATTAGAAAAAGAAGAACAAAGTCCAATGTTAGAAGAAGAAATAAGATTAGATAAAAATTAATGCAATAGAAAATAGAAAAATAAGAGAAAAGATCAGCAAAATGAAGTTTGTTTTTTGAAAGATAAAATTAACAAACCTTTAAGAAAAAAGGAGAGAAGATAAAATCAGAAATGAAAAAGCATTACAACTGATACAAGAAGAATACAAAGAATCCTCAGAGACCATTATGAGCAATTACATGACAAATTTTCTTTTCTTTACTCTCTCTCTCTTTTTTTTTTTTTCTTTTTTTTTTTTTTTTTTTTGAGACGAGGTTTTGCCCTTTCACCCAGGCTGGAGTGCAGAGGCACAATTTGGCTTACTGCAACCTCTGCTCCCCCAGGTTCAAGCGATTCTGCCTCGGCCTCCTGAGTAGCTGGGATTATAGTCACCTGCCACCATGTCCAGCTAATTTTTGTATTTCTAGTAGAGATGGGGTTTCACCATGTTGGTCAGCCTCAGGACTCCTGACCTCAGATGATCCACCTGCCTTAGACTCCCAAAGTCCTAGGATTACAGGCATGAGACAATGCACCCAGACAAAAAAAAATTTATAACCTAGACAATACTGATACATTCCTATACACATACAACCTACCAAGACTGAATTATGAAGAAAAATAATCTGAATATACCAAAAATAAGGAGAGATTTAATTAGTAATTAAGAAGTCTCAAATTAAAGAAGCGTGCAGATCCTGATGGCTTCACTACTAAATTCTACCAAACATTTAAAGAACTCATTCAGTCTTTCTATAACTCTTCCATAAAATTGAAGAGGGACTATTTACAAACACATTTTATGAGGCCAGCCTTAATCTGATACCAAAACCAGACAAGAATACTACTGAGAAAGATACAGGAAAAATACAAGCCAGTATCCCTGATAAGCACAGACACAAAAATCCTCAATAAAGTACTAGCAAATTAAACTCAGCCACACATTAGAAAGATCGTTCACTATGATCCATGTTGGATTCATTCCAGGGATGCATGCATCATTCAACATACTGAAATCAATAAATATGATATACCATATTAACAGAATGAAGGATTAAAGTCATGTAATCATTTCAATAGAAGCAGAAAAAGCATTTGACAAAATTCAACATTGTTTCATGATAAAAACTCTCAACAAATTAAGTATGGGAATGTACCTTAACACAAAAAGGTCATGCATGAGAAACCCACAGCTAATATCATAATCAATGGAGAAAAGTTAAAAGTTTTCATCTAAGATTAAGACAATAATTTTTACTCTTGCCACGTTTATTCAACATAGTACTCAAAGTCCAAGCCAGAGTAATTAGATAAAAGAAAGAAAATGCACGCAAATTGGAAAGGAAGAAGTTAGATTATCCTTGTTTGCAAATGACATATTATATAGAAAACTCTACAGACTCTACCAAAACATTTGTTAAAACTAATAAATCCATTCAGTAAAGTTGCAGGATACAAAATCAACATACAAAACAAAGTATGTTTCTATATAATAGTGAACTATGTGAAAAAGAAATCAATAAAGCAATCCTATTTACAATGGCTAAAAAAAATACTGAGAAATAAATTCAACCAAAAAAGTAAAAGATCCCTACACTGAAAACTATAAAACATTGATTTCAAAATTAAACAAGACACAAATAAAAACAAAGACATCCTGTGTTCATGAATTAGAAGAATATCATCAAACTTCATACTACCTGAAATGGTCTACAGATTAAATATATTTCCTATCAAAATATCAGTATTTTTCACAGAAACAGAAATAACCATCCAAAAATATGTATGAAACCACAAAAAGACTCCAATTAGCCAAAACAATCTTGACTAAAAAGAACACAACCGGACGCATTACATTACTTGACTTCAAAATATGCCACAAAGGTATAGTCATCAAAGCAGCACAGACATAGACCAATGAAACAGAATAGAGCACTCAGAAATAAATCCATGCATTTACAGTAAACTGATTTTAAACAAAGATACCAGAAACACAGAATGAAAAAAAAAAAAACAGGCTTTTCAACAAATTGCTAGATCATATGGTAATTTTTTTTAATTTTTTATTTTAAGATCAGGGATATGCACGCAGGATGTGCAGATTTGTTACGTAGGTAAAAATGGGGGTTGGCTGTACAGACTATTTCACCACCCAGGTATTAAGCTTAGTATCCACTGGTTATTTTTCCTGCTTTTCTTCCTCCTCCCAACCTCCACCCTCCAACAGGCCCCAGTGTATGTTGTTCCCCTCCGTGTGTACATATTTTCTCATCATTTAGCTCCCACTTGTAAGTGGAAATGTGGTATTTGGTTTTCCGTTCCTGCATTAGTTTCCTGAAGATAACGACTTCCATCTCCATCCATGTCCCTGCAAAGGACATGATCTCATTTCTTGTTAAGGCTGCATGGTATTCCATGCTGTATATGTACCATATTTTCTTCATCCAATCTATCATTGATGGGGATTTGGGTTGATTCTATGTCATTACTATTGTGAATAGTGCTGCAATGAACATATGCATGCATGTGTCTTTGTAAAAGAAAGATTTATATTCCTTTGGGTATATACCCAGTAATGAGATTTCAGAGTTGAATGGTAGTTGTCTCTAGGTCTTTGAGAAATCGCCACAGTGTTTCCCACTAATGGTTAAACTAATTTACACTCCCACAAATGATATAGAAGTGTTCCTTTTTTTCTACAACCTCAGCAGCATCTGTTATTTTTTGACTTTTTAATAATAGTCATTCTGGCTGGCGTGATATGGTATCTCATTTTGGTTTTGATTTACATTTCTCCGTGATCAGTGATGTTGAGTTTTTCATATGATTGTTGGCCACATGCATGTCTTCTTTGGAGAAGTGCCTGTTCACGTCCTTTGCTCACTTTTTTAATGGGATTTTTTATTGTAAAGCTACGCTCCTTATAGATGCGGGATATTAGATCTTTGTCAGATGGACAGATTGCAAAAATTTTCTCCCATTCTGTCGGTTGTCTGTTTACTCTGTTGATAGTTTCTTTTGCTTTGCAGAAGCTCTATCATTTACTTATGTCATATTTGTTAATTTGTGCATTTGTTGCCACTGCTTTTGGCATTTTCTTCATGAAAACTTTTCCTGTGCCTATGTCCTGAATGGTGTTGCCTAGGTTGTCTTCTGCGGTTTTTATAGTTTCGGGTTTTACATTTAAGTCTTTAACCCATCTTGAGTTAAATTTTGAATATGGTATAAGGAAGGGGTCCAGTTTCAATCTTCTGCATAGGGCTAGCCATTATCCCAGCAATATTTATTGAATACGAAATCCTTTCCTCATTGCTTTTGTCAGGTTTGTCAAAGATCACATACTTGTTGGTGTGTGGTCTTATTTCTGGGTTCTTTGTTCTATTGCATTGTCTATGTGCCTGTTCTTATACAAGTACCATGCTGTTTTGGTTACCATAGCCTTTTAGTATAGTTTGAAGTCAGGTAATGCGATGCCTCCAGCTTTGTTCTTTTTGCTCAGGATTGCCTTGGCTATTCAGGCTCTCTTTTAGTTCCATATGAATTTTTTCCATATGGATTTTTCTAGTTCTGCAAAGAATGTCAGTGGTAGTTTAAGGGAATAGCATTGAATCTATAAATTGCTTTGGGCAGTATGGACATTTTAATAATATTCTTCCCATCCATGAGCAAGGAATACTTTTCCATTTGTTTGCATCATCTCTGATATCTCCAAGTAGTGGTTTTTAGCTCTTCTTGTAAAGATATTTTCTTTCCCTTGTTAGCTGTAGTGAATTCTAATCTTAATATTTGAAGAATCTCCATATTGTTTTCCATAATGGCTGAACTAAATTATATTGCTCCCAACAGAGTTCAAGTGTTCCCTATTCTCTACTTTCTTACTAACATTTGTTGTCTATGTCTTTTTGGTAATTCTCAATCAACAGATGTGAAGTCATGTCTCATTGTGGTTTTAATTTGCATTTCCCTGATGATTAGTGATGTTGAGCATTTTTTTTTTATATACTGATTGTCCATTTGTATGCCTTCTTTTGAGGAATGTCAGGTCCTTTGCTCATTTTAAAATCTGGTTGTTTTCTTGCTATGGTGTTGCTTGAGTTTCTTATATTTGGGAATTAACCCCTTATTACAGTTTGTAAACATTTTCTCTCATTCTATATGCTGTCTCTTCATTCTGTTATTTCCCTTGCTGTGCAGAAGCATTTGATATAATTCTGTGCTTGTCTACCTTTGCTTTGGTTGCCTGTGCTTTTAGGGTCATATCCAAAAGAATTACCAATGTCATAAGGCTTTTTCCCTAAGTTTTCTTCTAGTAGCTCTACAGTTTGGGGTCTTACATTTAAGTGGTTAATCTATTTTCAGTTGACCTTTATTGAAGAGTGTGTCCTTTTTACAAAACACATATATTTTAAAATAGAAGATTAATAAATCCAAACATATAAAAATTTCAGCATGCCAAAAATACCATTAGTAAAGTCTAAAAGCAAACAAAACATTTAAGGGAAATTGCAACATATGTCACAAAAAAAGTAGCTAAATTCCTTAGTATACAAAGAGTTTCTAGAAACCAATCAGAAAAAAAGGGAGGCTGAAGCAGGCGGATCACAAGGTCAAGAGATCGAGACCATCCTGGCTAACATGGTGAAACCCCATCTCTACCGAAAATACAAAATAATTAGCCAGCATGGTGGCAGGCACGTGTAGTCAGCTGAGGCAGGAGAATGGTGTGAACCTGGGAGGCGGAGCTTGCAGTGAGCCGAGATCGTGCCACTGCACTCCAGCCTGGGTGACAGAGCAAGACTGTTTCAAAAAAAAAAAAAAAGAAAGAAAGAAACCAATCAGAAAAAAAAAGGCCAATAGAAACATGTGCCAAGAATATGAACAGAGAGGCCAGGCGTGGTTGCTCACGCCTGTAATACCAGCACTTCAGGAGGCTGAGGCAGGTGGATCACTTGAGATCAGCTTTGAGACCAGCCTGGTCCACATGGCAAAACCCCATCTCTATTAAAAATACAAATATTATCCTGGCTAACACAGTGAAACCCCATCTCTACTAAAAAATACAAAAAACTAGCCCGGCGAGGTGGCGGGTGCCTGTAGTCCCAGCTACTCGGGAGGCTGAGGCAGGAGAATGGCGTAAACCCGGGAGGCAGAGCTTGCAGTGAGCTGAGATCCGGCCACTGCACCCCAGCCTGGGTGACAGAGCAAGACTCCGTCTCAGAAAAAAAAAAAAAAAAAAAAAAAAAAGAATACAAATATTAGCTGGGTGTGGTGACGTATGCCTATAATTTCAGCTGCTCAGGAGACTGAGGGACAAAAATCACTTGAACCCCGGAGGTGAGGATCGCAGTGAGCCAAGATCATGCCACTGCATTCCAGCCTGGGTGATGGAGTAAGACTATCTCAAAAAAATGAATATGAATAGACAATATCCAGCAAAGGAAATACCAATATCTCTTAGTTATAATTAAAGATAACTGTACTGGCATAGTATTTTCCAACTATCAGGTTGATAAACATTAAAATGTTCGGTAACACTCCATGCTTTCAAAGGAATGGAGAACAGTGACTCTCACACATTGCTGGTACAAGTGGAAATCCAATGCATTCTTCATATGGGGCAATCTGGCAATATCTGTTTTTAAAATGCAGCAATTCCATGTCAAATAATTTATTCTATACTGAAACACTTGCACAGGTTATCCTTTGCAGCACTGTTAGTGACAGCAAAAAAAAAAAAAAAAAAAAAAAAGGAAATAATCTAAACACTCATCAAAGTTTGTTAAATAAATTTTAATATAGTCCTATCATGGAATAAGACATAGGCGTAAAAAAGAATAATAGCAGCCAAGTGTGGTGGCTCACACCTGTAATCCCAGCACCTTGGGAGGCCGAGGCGGGTGGACCACGAGGTCAAGAGTTTGAGACCAGCCTGGCCAATATGGTGAAACCCCATCTCTACTAAAAATACAAAAATTAGCCAGGTGTGGTGGCACGCACCTGTAGTCCCAACTACTCAGGAGGCTGAGGCAAAAGAATCACTTGAACCTGGGAGGCAGAGGTTGCAGTGAGCCAAGATCACACCACTGCACTACAGCCTGGGTGACAGAGACTCCCTCCCGGAAAAATAGTAATAATAATAACCAGCTGTTGTGGCTCACACCTGTAATTCCAGCACTTTAGGAGGAAAGGAGGGAAGATCTCTTGAGCCCAGGAGTTCAAGACAAGCCTTAACAACACAGCGAGACCCCATCTCTGCAAAAAATATATATATATTTTAAATTATCCAGGCATGGTAGCATATCCTTATGGTCCCAGCCACTCAGGAGGCTGAGGCAGAAGGACTGCTTGAGTCAAGGTCAAGGCTGTGGTAAGCCACGATCATGTCACTGAACTACAGGCTGGATGACAGAGTGAGACCCTGTTATAACAAAATGGTCAAGTTTTTTAAAACACTGATAAATAAACTTTGACACACATTTCTAAGTGCAAAAGAAAAGCAAACCTAGAACAGTGTATCCAATACTCTATTTGTGAAAAGTGGGAAAAATATTTATATGGAAAAGGTATTAATAAAATGCTTTTATTTCTCCTCTCAGTCCTCACTTCAGGAGCTGGGTAAAAACACAGCCCCTCCCTGAGGTTTTCCCTGCCATTCACCTGTGATGAATTTCATCTATGATACTTAAGTCATTCCAAAACTACTTAGAATTTAATTAAAGATATAGAATAGTTATTTGAGTGGGCTCGATTCAGTAGGATAAAATCAAGAAAATAATTTATTCTCCTACCATTGATTTCTAACACTCTTTTCTGGCTGTCCCTTCTGTGCTCTTATACAGTACCCTGGGAAATTCTACAGCTCCCCAGGTCACTTTCAAACATTGGGTTTCTTCCCCACGTTGCCCCCACATCATCCTCAGTTATTCTGCTGTTTCGTATCTACTCAGAGGCAGGGGCAGGAAGATGATGACTCAGTCAACCACTTCTTTGATGAATACTGTTGTTCTTTAGAGTCCTCTGTGGTTGTTATAGTTTGGGTGTATTTGTGAGCTCCAAATCTCATTTGAAATGTAATCCTCAATGTTGAAGGTGAAGCCTGGTGGGAGATGTTTGGGTAATACAGTGGATTCCTCATGAATGTCTTAGTGCTGTCCTTAAGACAGCGAGTGCGTTCTCATGAGATGTGGTTGTTGAAAAGTGTGTGACACCTCCTCCCTCTCTTGCTGCTCATCTCATGTGACATACTGGTTCTCTATCACATTCTGCCATGATTTTAAGCTTCCTAGGCATCACTGGAAGCAGATGCCAGCACCATGCTTCCTGTACAGCCTGAAAAACCATGAGCCAGTTAAACATCTTTTTTATTATTGTTATACTTTAAGTTCTAGGGTACATGTACACAACTTGCAGGTTTGTTACATAGGTATACATGTGCCATGTTGGTTTGCTGCACCCATCAACTCGTCATTTACATTAGGTATTTCTCCTAATGCTATCCCTCCCCCAGGCCCCCAACCACCAACAGGCCCTGGTGTGTGATGTTCCCCACCCTGTGTCCATGTGTTCTCATTGTTCAACTCCCACCTATGAGTGAGGACATGAAGTGTTTAATTTTCTATCCTTGCAGTAGTTTGCTTAGAATGATGATTTCTAGCTTCATTCATGTCCCTGTAAAGGACATGAACTCATCCTTTTTTATGGCTGCATAGTATTCCATGGTGTATATGTGCTACATTTTCTTAATCCAGTCTATCATTGGTGGACATATGGGTTGGTTCCAAGTCTTTGCTATTGTGAACAGTGCTGCAATAAACGTGTGTGCATGTGTCTTTATAGTAGCATGATTTATAATCCTTTGGGTATACACCCAGTAATGGGATTGCTGGGTCAAATGGTATTTCTAGTTCTAGATCTGAGGAATCGCCACATTGTTTTCCACAATGGTTGAAGTAATTTACACTCCCACCAACAGTGTAAAAGCATTCCTACTTCACCACATCCTCTCCAGGATCTGTTGTTTCCTGGCTTTGTAGTGATCATCATTCTAACTGGTGTGAGATGGTATCTCATTGTGATTTTGATTTGCATTTGTCTGATGACCACTAATGATGAACCTTTTTCATGTGTCTGTTGGCTGCATAAATGTCTTCTTTTGAGAAGCGTCTGTTCATATCCTTTGCCCACTTTTTGATGCAGTTTTCTTTTCTTGTAAATTTGTTTAAGTTCTTTGTAGATTCTAGATATTAGCCCTTTACCAGATGGGTAGATTGCAAAGATTTTCTCCCATTCAGTAGGTTGCCTGTTCACTCTGATGATAGTTTCTTTTGCTGTGCAGAAGCTCTTTAGTTTAATCAGATCCCTTTTGTCTATTTTGGCTTTTGTTGCCCTTGCTTTTAGCGTTTTAGTCATGAAGTCTTTACCTTTGCCAATTAAACATCTTTTATAAATTGTTCAGCCTAGGGTATTTCTTCATAGCAATACAAGAATGGTAATAGAGAAAATTGGTACGAGGAGTGGGGTGTTCCTATAAAGATACCTGAAAATGTGGAAGTGACCTTGTAAATGGGTAAGAGGAAAAGGCTGGAAAAGTTTGGAGGGCTCAGAAGAAGACAGGAAGATGAGGGAAAGTTTGGAACTTCTTAGAGACTGGTTAAACGATGATAGAAATACAGATTAAGTAAAGGCCCGGTTGACCAGGTCTCAGATAGAAATGAAGAAGTCATTGAGAACTGGAATAAGGGTCACGCATGTTATGCCCTAGCAAAGAACCTGGCTGTACTGTGTTCATGCCCTAAGGATCAGAGAAGTTTGAACTTAAAGGTAATGACTTATAGTATCTGATGGAAGAAATTCCTAAGCAGCAAAGCATTCATGATGTGGCTTGTCTACTTCTAACAGCCTATAATCAGATAGAGAAGCAAAGAAATGACTGAAATTTGAAACTTACAATTAACGGGAAAGCAGAGCATAAAAATTTGGAAAATTTGCAGCCTGGCCATGTGGCACAAACAGAATCCAAGCAGGCTGCAGAACCACCACTTGCTAGAGAGATTAGCATTACTAAAAAGGGAGCCAAGTGCTAATCTCCAAAACAAAGGGAAAAAGCCCTCAAAAGCATTTCAGAGATCTCAGACAGACCCTCCCATCACAGGCCCAGAGGGCTAGAAGGAAAGAATGGTTTTGGGGGCCAGGCCTAGGAAATTCCTGTCCTGCTCAGCCTTGGGACATTGCTCCCCACATCCTGGCTGCTCCAGCTACAACTGTGGCTTAAAGAGCCCCAGGTACAGCTCAGGTCACCTTTCCAGAGGGCACAAGCCATAAGCTTTGGTAGCTTCCACATGGTGTAAAACACACAGAATGCAAGGGTGAATGAGGCTTGGTGGCTTCCACCTAGATTTCAGAGGCTGTATAAGTAAGCCTGGGTGCCCAAGTAGAATCCTGCTGCAAAAACAGAGCCCTCACAGATAATCACTACTAGGGCAACGACAAGGGGAAGTATGGTGTTGGGGCTGCCATACAGTCACCACTGGGGAACTGCCTAATGGAGGTAAAGAAGGTGACTGCCACCTTCCAGACCCCAGAATGGTAGATTCATCGGCAGCTTGCACTCTGTACCTGGAAAACACAGACACTCAACTCTAGACCATCGGAATACCAAGCAAACCCACAGAGGCAGAACTGCCCAAGGCCTTGAGAGTCCACACTGCACCAGTGTCCCCTAGATGTGGGACATGCAGTTGAAGATTATTTTGGAGCTTTAAGATTTAATGACTGCCGTGCTGAGTTTCAGACTTGTGTGGGGCCTATTGACCTTTTCTTTTGGCCAATTTCTCCCTTTTGGAACAGTAATGTTTACCCAATGCCTGTACTACCATTTTATCTTGGGAGTAAATAACTTGTTCTGATTTTACAGGCTCATATGTGGAAGGAGATGAGTCTCAGATGAGACTTAGGACTTTGGACCTGAGGCTAAAATGAGTTAAGACTTTTGGAGACTATTGGCAGAGGATAATTATATTTTGCAATGTGAGAAGGGCATTCAGTTTGAGGGGCCAGAGACAGAATGATACAGTTTGATTGTCTGTTCCCTCAAAATCTCATGTTGAAACGCAATCCCCAGTGTTGGAGGTGGGGCCTGATAGGAGGTGTTTGGGTTATAGGAGTGGATTCCTCATGAATGTCTTGATGCTGTCCTCATGATCGTTGAGCCCTCATGAGATCTGGTTGTTTAAAAAGTTGTGACACCTCCCACTCTCTCTCTCCCACTGTCATCAATTGACATGCTGGCTCCCCATCACCTTCCACCATGATAACAAGCTTCCAGAGGCCTCATCAGAAGCAGATGCTGGCACTATGCTTCCCGTAAAGCCTGCAGAACCATGAGCCAATTAAATCTCTTTATAATTACCCAGCCTCAAGTATTTATTTATAACGATGCAAGAATGGTCTAACACAGTGATACATGTGTATAATGCTCCTTCTTTCTTCAGGGGCATAGTTTTGTGCCTTCTGTGAAGCTAATTCTGCTAGGAACCTTGACATGTCTTGTGTCCTCTCTGCCTAACATTTCTTGGCAGCTGTTCAGCTGCAATCTTCAGTAGTATTCCCAACACACTCTCTTTCTGCTTGGGTCTCCCTTTTTCAGACAGCCTTTTGGGCAGGACCTAACATTACTACTATCCCTAGCATCTACTCCTCCCACGGAAACTCACGCACTCTTGTCCAGGATATTTTCTGAGTATAGCTTGCGGGCTCAGGAATCATCCCTTCCTTCTTGCCTGTAGAAAGGGGAAGCTCCAGCCATTGCTTGACTTCAGATGTCCTCAGGCCAGAGTCCAGCACCAGTTGATCTTCCTGCAAACTAAAGGGGTCAATCTCCAGTTCTTCCAAATAAATGTATCACTTTCCCTTCTTCAGACATTCCCCTGCATTTCAGGGCCTTTTCCATTTGTCATTTCTCTTCCATGTGTCCCTTCCCCAAACTGTCTACTTCAGAGGGATATAAACCCAGTCAGTTTTATTGCCAAAAAAAAAAAAAAAATTCTTATTGCACTTTAGCAATTCAACAAACATCTGGGAATGTTTGTATGCCACATTCCA
Organism: Papio anubis; assembly: GCF_008728515.1. Classification (NCBI taxonomy): domain Eukaryota; kingdom Metazoa; phylum Chordata; class Mammalia; order Primates; family Cercopithecidae; genus Papio; species Papio anubis. The sequence continues at coordinate 33,793,165 of NC_044989.1, read as the reverse complement.
CTTCTAGAAAATACCCCTTAATCTTTCCGAGTGTTCTCTTGCATCTTACTGACATTTTTTCAGAAATTCTCTCCCCGAAATTGATTCTACACATCTGGTGAAGGGTCACAAAGCTTCCCAACACTGTGGTATTTCTGCAAAGCATCTCCTGTCAGCTTGCTCTTGTGAACCCAAGTGAGAGACAGGAGTAGAAAGTTGATTGTCCACTTTGGCTACATCTTTTTAAATATATGGAAATTTGTTTAGCAGTTCTCATTTAGAACCTGAGCACACTTATCACCTGATATCCTCAGTTTTGAGAACTGACCACTCCCTACCAAAAGGATACCTCCCTTTCTGCATTTTATTTTTATTTTTTGTTTTTGTTTTTTGGTTTTGTTTGTTTGTTTGTTTGTTTGAGATGGAGTCTCTCTCTGTCACCCAGGCTGGAGTACAGTGGCAAGATCTCGGCTCACTGCAAGTTCCGCCTCCCGGGTTCATGACATTCTCCTGCCTCAGGCTCCCGAGTAGCCGGGATTAAAGGTGCCCGCCACCATGCCCGGCTAATTTTTTGCATTTCTAGTAGAGACGGGTTTTCACCGTGAGCCAGGATGGTCTTGATCTCCTGACCTCGTGATCCGCCTGCCTGGGCCTCCCGAAGTGCTGAGATTACAGGTGTGAGCCACCGTGCCCAGCCCCTTCTGCGTTGTTCTACGAGTTTCTGTCATCTCCTATTATTCCATGAACTTTAGCTTTGCTTGTTTCCCACTGAATATAAGCTGTTTCATGTCAGAGGACAGGCTTTCTAACTCTTCTGCATCCCCAATCCACTCTGAGCAACTACCACAAAGCTGGGGTGCAAATTACTTGATTAACGAATATGTAATTACTTATCATATTATATTCACAGGTTGTAGGGCTTATAGGTTACTTGATTAATAAATTATCAGATTAACAAATTTCTTGAGTAATAAATATGTAATTACTTTTCATAGTATAGATTCATAAATTGAAAGTTAATGAAAGTTGACAGAATTCATTCCCAAGGTGTCCTGCCTATACTCCCAGACATCAGTCCTTTCCTTACAAAGTTGTTGAGAAAGACCCAGTATATTCTGGTATAAGTCTATACTCTTCTACCATCTGAAGGCCTGCTTTTGCTTTAGGAGTACTTCTGTGAGACACTCACTGTTACTGAGTAGCTCTTTTGATACCTCCTTAAGATCTCTGTGAACCTCCTCTCTACTTTTAATTCTACCTGCCACTAGAGTCAACTCCAATTAATTAACAGGTATTAAGCATTTACTCATACCTGTACCCGTAATATAAGCAACGATGCTCAAATTATGGGAAATACAGATATGCAAGAAAATAATTGCTCGGTATTTTAGTGAGTACAGAATGTTACACAGATGAAGGCATAATAAATTCTCATGGGTAAGACAATCTGATAGACTTCACAGGAGAAACAATACCCACAGCGGGCTTTGTATTAGCCTAGAAGATAAAGGAAGAGATCCTTCCAAATAAGAGAAAGGAATGTTTTCCCTAAGAAAACAAGAATCAAAACTCCTCTTCCAGCCTCTTAACTTATGGCCCCAAATTTCCTCTCAAAAGAATTAAAAAGTTAAACTCAAAACTCCAAATACAAAAGCTACACATGTGAAAAAGATGACATAAAGTCTGCTGTTTGTATATATCTATTTTGTCCTTGTGCCTATGTTTTAATTAAATCTAGGTTTAAAAAAATAACACCCAAATGTTAATAAGGAAGTATATATTTAGCAAATCTGTCGAATTGGAAAAAAATACTGTGTGTTCTCCAAGAATTATGTATTCCAGAATTGATAATTTGCTAAATTCTTTTAGACACAGTAAATAAGGAGATCAAGATATTTACCAAAATAAATGCAACGCATATTATACAGTGTCTCTGAAAACATCTTAGTTTGCCTTTTTCGGAAGCAATCGGAGTTGGCAGTGTTTTCAATTACTTAAAACAGCAAGATGCTGGGAACATTTCTCAGTTAAAGTGCTAAGTTAAAACATGTCAAGATTTTTCCCAAATCCAGAAAATCACTTTAGGATTTGCACAAGCAAATCCATATAATCCTCTTGACATTTAATCTGTCCAAATCAGTGGTAGAAGGGGAAGTGTCTTTACTTCTACATCTTCCAACAATAGCTCAGTCTTCTGACCAGTAATTCTTAGCCATTGACACTGAGGAATGAACGGATACACATCCCCAGACTCCAGAACTGTAGAATGAACCTTCACCCCCTCTCTTCCCAGAATAGCATATTGCTCTGAAGCCTTCTCTTTCTCTAAAAATTAAAAGCATTTTTAAAATATTCCATGTAAAACTATAAACATGTAGCAAATATCAACAAAATGAACACTTGTGGGAGATATCCATTTCTCTCATGACTTCCAGTAACCTCTCCAGCCACCTCCACCTAATCCCAGTTGTACTCATTTGAGAAGCAGTGCTTTAGATTATAAAGAGATTTCAAAGCCCTCATAATAATCATTACCATCGAACAATGTTTCCTAAATTAAAACCATCACCTCTTAATTCTCACAACTACCCTATGAAGAAGGTACTATTATTTACTATTTTTAATACCATTCTATAATAAAGAAACTGAGGCTGAAAATGTAAAACAACTTGCCCAAAGTAACCACTAGTGGTAAAGTCACCAAGTCTTATTCCAAAGTCTATGGTCTTCACCAGCTTTTAATATCTCACTGTCTTTCTCATGGGTATGGCTTATAGTTTCAATTTAAAGTGTAAATTTAAGTTTTTGAGGCTATATTTTGGCCAGCAATATGTACATAACACTGATGTGAATAAATATCTGCCATGAGTGGGGTATAACCCCACTGTATAAATACTATAGTACTCATTGGCCATAATGATAAATAAAATGTATATGGTATTTCATTGCTGAAATGCACAAGAGGGCTCAGAAAATGTGGGATAAAAGGGATTAGTAACCCAATTTTGCAAATAACAAAGCAGACCAAAAGTGATTGACCAATTTTTCTAGGATCTTGCAACTAGTAGAAAAGGTGAATTTCTGCAACAGACTCTTCCATAAAGCAGTTCTCAAATAAAATATTTCCCCTTCTACCACATCTTAGCTACCATCTCAAAGCACAAAACTATAATAGAGCATTCTTCACCAGATATCCCCCTGTATTTTATGGTATTTTATATTTATTTCTCTTATATATGTGCGTGCTCCAGCACTGTCCATTTCCATGGGGTATAAACCCAGCCAGTTCCAGTACACAAAAGTTTCTTATTGCAGTGCAAGAAAACAAGAAGGAATAGCCCCTGGTTTTCACCACCCTCTGCTTACTTGAAATGGTCTCATAAAGTCAATGGCTTCATTGTTAAGTAGATCATATATTTTCATGGTAAAGAAATATTCTAATGGAAAGACATTCCTATAAACAAATAATAGTTATTGCCAGCAACATATCATACAAGCCATGACTATACATTTCTAAGTACCAAAATTATTCTTCAAGTCCTACCTAAAGAGCATAAATTTCTGAACCATTGATTACACAGGAGATTTCAATAGACAGTCATCCAAAAGGCTTCCCAGCATTATATTCTATCATGTTTACCTTCTGCCATCTTAATTCTCTCGTTCCCTCTGTAGCCAACTATCTTCAAACAACTAACTTCACTCCTCGCTTTTCCCACAAACTTCCTAGTTTACTTCTCTCTAAAGTTATCTCTCTAAAACAGCTTTCTCTTGAATCAACAATGACCTCCACATTGCTAAAACCTAAAATCAATTAATGTTTGTATTGTTCATATTACCTCACCTGCTAATAGCATTTGGCAATGTCAGTTATTACATTAGCCTAGAAACGCTACTTTTCCTTGGCTCCCAAGGTAAACACTCACCTGTTGTTTTCTCTCTACATCTTAGGTTTCATCTGCAGATTCATCCCTTTTTAACCACCATTAAAGGTTGGCATTCTTAACGTTCACTCCTAGATGTTCTTCCTTTCTCATATTCTTATAAGAAATGTCATGAACAACCAAATATTCTGAGACAAACAAATTCACATCTGTAGGGTCAACCTATCCTTTGAGTTCCAGAATCACATGTCCAACCAGCTATTTAATGTAACATTTGGTTATGTTATAGGCACCGCATATCTAACATATCCATGATCAAACCTGTGATCTCTCACACCAAACTCCATCTTCTACCAGTAGTTGCAGCTTCTGTGAATACTTTATCATCCTGCCAGTTGCATAAGCTGGAATGTAGAAGTCATCTTGACACCACTTTCTCCCTCACCCTATCTAGGTGTAACCCATTACAAAATATTGTCCATTTTACTTCTAAATATCTTACACATTTTTCCACTTCTTTCTCCATCATGATAGCTCAAGTTGCCATCTCTACCAGGACCAATGCAATAGCTTCCTAACTACACTTCCTGCATACACCCTAGGCCCCTCTGATATTTTCCATACAATGGAGCCAGAGTGATCTTCACAAAAACATAAATGTGATCACACCAAGTCCTACATTAAATTATCTAATGGCTTTTCTCTGTTATCATGAAAAAGCCAAATCCTTATCATGGTTTGGAATGTCCTACATGGTCTGACCTCTGCCTCCATCTTCACCTTGCATCAATCTTATCTTTCTTCTCACTTTAAACACAGTTTTCTACCAGTCTTTGCACCTTCTGGCAACAGACTCTTTGGCCATTGTGTTTCCTCTATACGGAACATTTATCACCAGCCCCTTCATCACCTTCCATACTCCCTTTCCACCAGGATCTCCTAGACAACCCTTCAGACCTCAATTCAAGTATCGTATCCTCCAGGAAGCCTTTTCTGACTATCCCCTCTACCCAAATACACGCAACCATAGGACTTGATCAGCTTCTATTGTTGTATGGCTTCCAGATACATTGATTTCTATCTTATTCTATATCATTTCAAATGGCATGTGCATTTCATTAATCCACACTTGGACTGTAAGTCAAATAGGGCACAGATCATGTCCTTGCTTACCAGTGTCATCCTAGACCTTATTAAATAACTGGGTACATATTTGATACTTAAAAATATCTGTTGGATGAATGAATAAATGAACAAATGAGACCTACAAACAACATATTAAAATCAAATATTTATTTTCAAACAATTTTTCCCACATCATGGGAATTTAAAAAGATTGATTTAGGTAATGCCTCTTTTTATTCTTGATCAATTATCCTGTAAGAATAGAATACATTCAGAATTATTTCAATAAGCTTAGAACTGAGTTTAAAATATAAGCAATGGCCAGGCATGGTGCCTCACGCCTGTAATCCCAGTACTTTGGGAGGCTAAGGTGAGCAGATCACGAAGTTGAAAGATCAAGACCGTCCTGGCCAACATGGTGAAACCCCACCTCTACTAAAAATACAAAATTTAGCTGGGCATGATGGCACGTGCCTGTAGTCCCAGCTACTCAGGAGGCTGAGGCAGGAGAATCGCTCGAACCCAGAAGGCAGAGGTTGCAGTGAGTCAAGATCGTGCCACTGCATTCCAGCCTGGGCGACAGAGCGAGACTCCATCTCAAAAAAAATAAATAAATAAAATAATATATGTGTGTGTGTGTGTGTGTGTGTGTGCGCGCGCAATGTGGGATGAGGACAGAGGGGTTGTATAAAATTTGCTCAGATTATTTCAAATTTTACATTTTTGCATGCATGTGCCTCAGTCTTCCAGGAAACCTTTTCTTACCTATACCATTCCCAATTCAGTGAAGAACAATTAGAAAGTCTAGGAATTTCATGTATTGCGCACCAACTAGGCTTCAGTAAGGTAGCCAGATTCTAGTAAGAAATAATTCTTCCCTGAAGGAGCTCCTAATCTAGGAAGGGAGGTACAAAACTGAGTTCATATGCATAGGAACAAATAGCATATTCAGAAAATATAAATATTTTAAAAGAGAAATAACTCAAAAAAAGAGTAGAGGATAACAATAGATAATTTCAGGAAAACTAAATCTCAAAGACAGACACATCTGCTTAAAGATGGCCATGGCCTGAGCCTGATCTCTCCTTAACCACATAATTCCAGCCCACTCCTAGAAACTGACCTTCTTAGCTGCCCACCTCAGCTGCTTTCAGTTATTATCTGGCTAAGTTTGATCTCTATTTTGTCAGTGAAGGAAACATGGAAGCCCCAAGTCTGAAGCAAAGGGACAACTCTTTTTCTTGATATTTGTGCCCCAGAACCGATGCCAAGATGGAGACAGATTGAGTGAGGCTCAACACATAATTTTGGAAGAAATGGGGATTTTACCAAAAAATTTCAGAACAATCTTACCTTTGCAAACTTACAGAAATATACGATCACAGAACACATTGCTAGGACCCCACCCCCACCCCACCCCAGAGCTTGGGAAGATGCTCTGAAGGTTCAGCTTCCTTCAGCTCAAGGCAAATTCTCCTCTGGCCCAGATACTCCCAACTTCGATACTCAGGATCCTAACTGAGCCTTTTGACTTTTGCTGTTTAGTTTGTGGCTAACCCACCTCCCCCTGTACAGTGGAGCCCAGTCTACTTAACCTCTCAATACTCTATACTTCTGGACCTAGAATAATTGCCTAGCTTTCGCCTGTGCCTTGCTCTGCCCCGAGTTACCCTTGTGATAACCCAGCATGCTGCGTGTGCCCCTTAACATTTGTGCTTCTCTCTCCCAGTCCCATGATGGCTTTCCTGTTAGTGGATCTCACACTGGTCCCATCTAGCATACAGACTCCATGTTATCACACCGGCCCCTCTAATATCTTCCTGTGTCCTATTCTACTCCCAATATTGTGCTCTTGTGTTTTCTTTTTTTAAGCCACATCTAATTGCAAAACTTTACCGAAGAGTTGAAATCACTCATCATAACTTGATCTTATGTTAAATACCTCCATTCCCTTTCCACACCATACATGAACAATTCTCTAAGTATATTATTCCTCATGAGCCTCTTCAGTGTCTCTGCAGTATCCTTAATTTGTGACACTTCAATATGAATACAGTGTTCCTGCCTGAGAAGAGTTAAATACAAAAAGGAACATGGATTTCCCTCCCTGTCCATTAACTATTAATAACATTTGTACAATACTAGCACTACATTAGCAACTCATCATCATGCCTGATCCATCTCCAGGATTTCTTTCCTGTTTTCCTGGAACATACTTATTCTCCATTTTCTGATCACACAATATAGTCCTTATTTTTTTTAATTTCTAAACTTGATGCTTACAATGTCACTTTGTTTCAGCCTAACTCTCCAGCTTTACAGAATAACTTTTAAATCACCATCCTGCCTTACAAGGTGCTTTTTCAAACACAGTCCCATTTACATTGACTATTAACTTGTAAATATTATGAGGTAAATTATAATTGTGATTCATATATTTTCCCATAAACACAGACATTTTTCAAGGGACAGGAAATGGTCTGACACATTCCCTACTGTCCCAAATCTCACTTATTCTAGTGTTCAGCTGATAGAGGGAGCGCAATGCTTATTTTACAGAACACTTTTTTTTTTCTTGCTGCCAATTCTCTTGAAAAGGTGCTCTGCATGCACTTCCCACACATTTCACTCTCAGTCACATGTCAAACAACTTCAGCCTGGCTTGCAATCTTACCAACTTTCTGCAAGGGCTTTCTTAAAGGTCAGCATTCACCACCTAATTGGATAAGTGGCCTTTTCTTTGGTCTTTAGTTCACATAACTCTGTCGCTTTTGGCACTACTGATAGGCCTTCCATTTTAAAAGTATCTCTTCTCTTTTCTTGACAATCCTACATCCTAGGTTTTTTTTTTTTTTCTTTTTCTTTTTAACCTCTCTTTTTTTCTTGGTCTCCAACATGGTATCCTCTTTTGAAATATTGCTAGTACTAAAATTCCATAATGAGTCCACTTCCTTTATTCTCTGCTTTGCCTCCTCAAGGGATCACTTTCACTTCCATGACTTCAACAAACACCTGTACACTCATGACTCACAAGGTATTTATCACACTGGCCTCATCCTGAGCTTCAAACCTATATTTATAAGTCCCTCTACCTAAAAGTAACACAGGCAGCTTAATATCTTTCCACAAAAAAAACTATTCTCTCTGCTGTATTAATCTTCAAAATAAGGCTAATAACTGTACTTATTTTGTAGAATTATTAAGGTAATACTAGCTGCTATAACAGATAAACTGAGAAATCTCAGTGACTTCACAAAACAAGAATTTATCTCTCACTCCCTTTAATTTCAATGACAGGAGGGAAAAAATGTTGTAATGCTCTGCCCTTCTTTATCCATTTATTCAGGGACTCAGGAAAGAAGAAAAATATGCTGTCTATAACACATCCTAGGCATCGGTCTCAAATGGCAGACAAAAAACTAAAAGAAAGAGGATTTCCTAAAAGCTCTTGTTTTTAATGGGCTAGACCTGGTAATAGTTTCTATTACTTCAGTCAACATTTCTTTGGGGGGAAAAACTTGGTCACATGGTCTAATTGCAAATCACACTGGTAAATATAGCCTACCTCTGTGCACAGGAGGAAAGGAAAATGAGTTTGGTGAAAGGTAAGATTAAATTAATTAACAGATATTTGCCAGATAGCTGCCACTTAGCCTGATACATAGTGACACAACTGTTGGTTTATCATACATTTGTTTAGCCATCTCAGTTAGAATTCTAAGAGTTGTCTTTTATTTTTCACTATCCCATGGTTCAGCTGGCCATCAGGTCATGAAATTCTATTTTGCAATTATCTCTTAAATGTAAATATTTCTCTCCATTTAAATTGCCTTGGCTAAGTGGTTCTGAACACTGTCTTGACAACAGGATCTCCTGGCTTTTTTTTTTTTTTAAGTATTAAATTAAATCTTTCCAGGATCAACATTTTATTAAAGCTTTCAATGCAATCCTAATCCTAATGGGCAGTTAAGGGTGAGAAATGCTGCTGTAATCCAACCTCTTCCTTGCCATACCCAGAATGATCTCACTGAAGCACTGATTTCATCACAACATTCCTTTGCTAAAAAATTGTTTCTGGGCCAGGCGTGGTGGCTCACACCTGTAATCCTAGCATTTTGGGAGGCTGAGGCGGGTGGATCACAAGGTCAGGAGATCGAGACCATCCTGGCTAACAGGGTGAAACCCCGTCTCCATTAAAAATACAAAAAAAAAAAAAAAAGAAAGAAAGAAAAATTAGAGTCCCAGCTACTCAGGAGGCTGGGGCAGGAGAATGGCGTGAACCCTGGAGGCGGAGCTTGCAGTGAGCCAGATTTTGCCACTGCACTCTACCCTGGGTGACAGAGCGAGACTCAAAAAAAACATTCTCACAGACACATCCAGATAATGTCTGATTACCCCTTCACAACAATGCAATAAAATGTGGTAAAACTTTAAAGAAAAGTCAAATAAAGTATAAAAAAACTTTCCACCTCTAGTTTAGGGGCTAATGGGAGAAAGATCAGGAAAAGCACCTAAGGGGCTTCTAAAATTCTGATACTCTTCTAATTCTTAAGTGGCAGCTGAGTACACAGGTGTAATTATATTGGTTGGGGAGGGGGGTGTTGGTAATTTACATATAGAGAGGAATCTTTTAAATATATTCAATATTTAATAAAAATGAATTTTAAAAATCCAATCCAATCAAATTTAACATGTTAATTCCATTCTATTAACATCTGCTCCTCTTTCTCACAAGCTCAGGCCCGAGTCATGGATCTCAGATTTCTAGTAAAGCAAAGATGTTCAGTTTGGTCCCTCACTCTTGTTTATTTTTGCTCTCTTGCTCAGTTTTGTTATTCCATTCTCTCTTCATTCTTGCAGGCCTCCTTGCTTTTCTTCAACCATACCAAGAATGTTTTCACTCCATCATCCTAGCCCTTGTCATTCCCTTTCTTTGGAAGCTCTTCCTCAGGTAAAGCAGTCTCACTCACCCACTTCACTTAGGTCTCTGATCAAACGTTCCCTCTTTACCTGTAACTTCACCATCCCTCTGAATCCCCTTACTTTATGCATTTTCTTCATTGCTGTTATTACCTGATGCATATAAGTATTCATTCATCAGTTTCCACCAATAAAAATGCAAGTATAACAACAGAGACTTTGTTTTCTTAGGTGATATAACCCAAGCACCAAAAACAAAGCCTCATGCATACTAAATCATCAATAAATATTTGTGTAATGAATTAATACTATTTATCAATTTTATAGAGAAAAATTCTGATGGAAGTTATAGAAATCCTCACCTATGGCTTAATATATACTGTAAAATTTGGTAAGTTTGCAAGAAGGTACTGACAAACCTTTATTCAAGCGGGAAATTTTAACATACATCTCTCCGTAATGTATAAGGAGAAATTTAAAAACAGGTCAAATAGCAGTCCTAACTGCAAGATCTCAGAGTGGTTTTTAGGTTTAAATGTCAGCATAACTTACAAAACACAATTGGCTTATTCTTCACCATGTTTAGTTAGCATAGAGAAAGGATGCGGGACAGGGAACCAATGAGAAGCACATCAGCAACATGATGAGGTCTCAGACATGCGGACTCAGCTTCTGATGCAGCTCATTACTGCACAAGGAAAATTTTGATTGGGAGACATGACAAGAAACTGACGTAAGTGAAGATCACAGTAGAATACAAAAACCTCAGGCCAGGACCCCTTAGCTTAAATCGCATGCTAATCTGCTAGCTCATAGGAGATGATCACCTAGATCATACCTAGATCTGATTTTTTTTTAGGACTGCAGAATGTCATAAATTATAGATTACATAGGAAATAATTCTAAGCATACTTACATACATCCTTGGATCAAAAGTAACATAGAAACCCCAGCAAGACACCGTCACCTATTTCCAACTCTTCACTTAATACTGCACAAATCCATCAGAGAATTATAGCTTTGCATTAACTCTTTTCCTCTAAATTTCAATAAACTGTCTATTGAATATATTTAGAATCCTATAACCAACAATTAGATAACGCACACTCATACCAAAGACTCTTGGAACATTTCTAAAAATTCACATCTTAAGCCACAAAAGTATTCCCAAAACACCAAAAATCAGTATTATACAAAGTTCTTGTCCATAACATGCTTAAGTTAACAAACAATAACTAGAAAGCAATTTTGAAAGTTCTTATTGTGAAATCTAAAACACTCTGCTAAACAAGCCATAGGTCCAATAAATCATAACACAATTTATAAAATGTGTAAAACTGATCATTAATGAATGTGCTATATATAATGAAACTTAAAGGTTATAACTGAAGTGGTCTTTATGAGAAATTTTTAGCTTTAAACTATGTTAAAAAACAAAACAAGAAAACTAATATGTGGTAAGTATTTCTTCCCATGTATTCAGTCTTCCTATGCATTATACCTGGGGAACCCGTTCTGCTGCAGTCAGACCTTTGGTATCCTCACTGTAGGTGATATCCATAGTGATTATCCCTAACAGTTGATATGCTAAATCCATCCAAGCCACTGCAGCTTCATCTCCACTGGATGAAGATGTGATCTCTTCCTTACTTTTTCAATTACTGTAAAAACTTGGAGTGTGCATAAAAAAATATATTTACCTATATACCTAAAAAAATAACTATAAGGAAGATAGCATAGTATATAACAGCTACATGTATTGACAATAGTATATAATGACTATATACTTAGAACTGCTTTCAAAATGAGGAATGAATGAGAAAAAAAAACACATACGAAACAGAACCTCACTGATTGCATTTAGATATTAAATGAGAGTGTACAGTAAAAAGTTTGACCTTGCCCAACAAGAAGTCTACCTTTGCTCTCAGCCTCTGGAAGTCAATCTATTTCATACTTGATAGGAACATTGTTATTTAGGGTTGGGGGTTGGCCACACCGGGATGGAGTTAGTCACACCTGATAATCTTAGGTATGACTATCAGTCATCCTGAAGTTTGAAATTGACCATGTGGGCAATCAGTCAATTAATCATGTCTACATAATGGAGTTCCAATAAAAATTGTGAACACCAAGACTTGGGTGGGTGTTACTGGTTGGCAATGCCCCATGCACATGTTCACACATCAATGTCAGAAGAATAACATAACCTAAAGACAATAAAATCTTCGTGTCTGGAATCCTTGCAATCCCTTCTTTATATGCCCCTTCTTTGGCTTATTTTTATCCTTTTCCTGTAATAAACTAACCATGACTATAAAAGCTTTCAGTGAGTTCTGTGAGTTTTTCTAGTGAATTATCAAAGCTGAGCATGGTTTGGAGAACCCTTCAAGCTTGCATTTGGTATCAGAAGTAAGGCTTGTCTTGTGTGGACTCTCTTCTCTAAATCTGTAGTTAGACCCTAACTCCTTGCAGTTGGTGTCGGAAGTTTTGGCAGACTTGACATTCTAGAAGACTATGCCTTCATCCTTTGCAGTTTGGTCAATTCTAGGTAGGGAGTAAAAAATACTGCATATGAAATATTGGATGCAAGGAATGATGGGACAACAAGCTGACAAGCTAATTTCAGTATTTTGTATAGTATGTAACCAAAAGACAATAGGCTTTGTCTTAATCAGTTCAGCCTCCTGTAATGAAAATACCACAGATTGCATGTCTTAAACACCAAACATTTGTTTCTAACAGTTCTGGATACTGGGAATTCCAAGATCAAGGCACTAACAGACTTGATGTCTGGTAAGAGCCTCCTTTCTGGTCCATAGACAGCTAACTTCTCACTATGTCCTTACATGATGGAAGAGGTGAGTGAGCTCTCTGGAGTCCCTTTTAAATGGGCTCTACACTCATGACCTAACCATCTCCAAAAGGTCCCACTTTCTAATATCATTACATTCGGGGTTAGGATTTCAACATGAATTTGTCGGGAGGGCGATTGGGGCATGTGGCACATAAATATTCAGTCCATAATCTATCTCCTCCCGAGAGAGAGAAAAGGAGTATAACAAATTTTTAAAGCCCGATTTAAATATATAAATAGACAGGTGTGGATGTAAACCGAGGTGGATACACAGATGATATAGCAAGTAAATGAAAACAACTAAAGTAGTATATAAACTGCATTATCTATTTTGTTTCTGGAAAATAAAACTGACATAAGTGTGCATGTCATATGAGAAATTAGTCAGAAAAACACATGAAAAATAGAAGAAACTCACTGATTACCTTTAGCTATTAAACAAGAGTGTATAGTAAATAATTTTGCTTTGCCCAATAAGAGGTATGTCTTTTCCCTCAGCTTCTGGGACACAATCTATGTCATACCTGAATAAAGCACCTGAATACAGTGTCCGTGTAGAGCTGATATGTTTTCAAGTGCACACGAAATATTTAAGAGAGTTTATTATTAAACATAGGCTACAAAGAAAGCCTAAAGAGAATAAGTCACAAAGAATAGAAATAATACAAATAAAAATCTCTGTCCATAATGCAGTGGACCTGCAGGCAAATAACAAAAACTTTTAAAGGCCGTTCCACCTGGTATTAAAAAATAAAACCGAACAAAAACACCATAACTCTTGGATCACTGGAGAAATACAAAATAAAATTGCAGAATTTCTTGAAAATAACAATCAAAACCATACATGTGAGAAATTATAAAACAACTAAGATAGGCAATGAAATAAATTTTCCAGCATTAAATGTCTATTTGACAAAAAATAAAAATTGAAAGAAAATGTATTGCATAATCAATTCAGAAAGCTAGTGAAAGAAAACCCAGCGAATGAAAGCAGGACTCAAAAAATTTTTTAAATATTGGCTTTATAGAGTAAATAAAACATCAATTCACAAATCTGAAAAAAATTCATCCCAAAATACAACTGCAGAAGAATTTCATTTGTGAATATCAATGCAAAAAAATCTTAAATTGGTCAGCAGAATCCAAGAGCATATTAAAAATTAATACATCATGAAGTATAATTTAGTCTCAGAGTGCAAGGCAGTTTATATTCGGAAATACACTGCTGATTCATAACATTAATAGAGCTAATAAGAAAAATCATATTAAATCTCCACACCTATTAACAATTAGGTATTTAACAAAATTCAACATTTACCCATATTAAAAGAATGCTCAATAAAATAGGATATATAATTCCTAGCCCAAAGCCAGTGATTTTTCTTCATGGAGAAGCATTAGAGATTTTCACAATAAAACCAGAAACAAGAAAAGAAAGCCCACTACAGACAATCCCCAACTTGCAATGGTTGCACTTAAGATTTTTCAACTTTTTGATGTGAAAGTGATATGCACTCAGTAGAAGCCATACTTTGAGTCCCCATACATCCATTCGGTTTCTCATTTTCAGTATAGGCTACAGTACAGGCATACCCTGGTTTATTGTGCCTCACTGTATTGTGCTTACAGATATTACAAGTTTTTATAAATCAAAGGTTTGTGGTAACCTGAGTTGAGCAAATCTGTCAGTGCCATTTCCCCAAGAGCAGGTGCTCACTTTGTGCTCTTTTAGAATTAAGGTATGTACTTTTTTAGACATGTTATTGCACACTTAATACACTACAGTACCATGTACACATAACTTTTATATGTGTTGGGAAATCAAAAACTGTGTGAGTCTCATTTTATTGTGAGATTCACTTTATTGTAATGGTCCAGAACCGAACCCGCAATATTTCTGAGGTATGCCTGTATGGTATTCAATAAATTACAAGAGATATTCAACACTTTATTATAAAATAGGCTTTGTATTCAGTGATTTTGCCTAACTGTAGGCTAATGTAAGTGTTGTGAGCACACTTAAGGTAAACTAGACCAAGTTATGATATTCAGTAGAGTAGATAAATTAAATGCATTCTCAACTCACATGGGTTTACTGAGATGTAACCATCATAAGTCAAGGAGCACTGATATTTCCATTGCTATTTAGTATTATGTTACAAGTATTAGCCAATGAATGTTGAGAAGAAAAATATTGAGGAAATAAAAATTAAAATAGTAAAACTTTCTGTGTAGATATTGTAATCCATATCTAGAAAACCCCTAAAGAATCAACAAAAACTACAATAAACAATTTTAAAAATTAATAAAGTTGCAGGTAATTTAATTTACAAAAAACAGTATCCGTCTATACTTTCAAAAATTGGTGAAGGATACAGTGGAGGACTCCATTTCCAATCATGGAGGGAAAAAGAAAACAAAGTACCTATGATCAAAATGTATCAAGTGTATTTAGATCAATGAGTTTGTAATGATACCAAAATATAACTTTAAAATATCACTTTTCTTCTTTAGAGGAGGCTATGAACTGGTTCATTATTTGGAACACTGGTAACTAGAAAGAGGAAATCAAGCAATTATTCTGACTTGACATGATGACTGTATTTCAGAGTAGCCAAATATTTGATAAGAAGAAATGATAGAAAAAGATCTAGGTAAAGCTCTTCAATGGCTGCTAACATCCTACACATTAAAAAAAAAAAAAAAAAAAAACAGTAACAAGACACATTTTGTACATCTGAAGAAAGTAAACAACAGTACCTGCTATGGGCTGAATGTGTTTCCCCAAACTCACTTTTTAGAACTTAAATCCCAATGTGATAGTAAGAAGAGGCAGAGACTTCAGGAGATGATTAAGTCAGGAGGGCAGAGCCCTCATGAATGGGATTAGTGATGCTATAAAAGGACTACAGGGAACTAGATAGGCTCTTCTCACCCTTCAATCCCTTCTGCCATATGAAGATGCAACATTTATCCCCACTGGAGGCTGCAGCAACAAGGTACCATCTTGGAAAAAGAGGCTGGGTTCCCACTCAACACCAATCCTGACAGAGCCTCGATCTTGGACTTCTAACCTCCAGAACCATGAGCATTAAATTTCTGTACTTTATAAATTACCCCACCTTGGGTATTTTGTTATAGCAGCAATAAAAGACTAAAACACCACCTATGAAGTAGTCTTACTAAAAAATATCAAACCTAAATTTAATCAAGTCTCCAGATCTAACCAACAATTTACAAAAGATACAGGAATCACAGCAACATGTAAACGCCACCTTAGGGACATAATCAACAAAACCTACCCCATATACAAATTGCCCAGTGGCTTCAAAAACAACCCAAGAAGAAACAAATGCAAGACAAAAATCAGACAGAAAAAGGCATCCTTTAGAAGACTTGAGCATATGCTATTAGCTTTATGTAGCCATTGTGCAATATATACATATATGAAAACATCATGTTATATACCATAAATATGCACAAATTTTACTTGTCAAGTTGTGTTTCTGTTTTTTTTGTTTGTTTGTTTGTTTGTTTTTTGAGACAGAGTCCTGCTTAGTCTCCCAGGATGGAATACAGTGACGCAATCTTGGCTCACTGCAACCCCTGCCTCCCGGACTCAAGCCATTCTCCTGCTTCAGCCTCCCGAGTAGCTAGGATCACACAGGCTCCCGCCACCATGCACAGCTAATTTTTGTATTTTTAGTAGAGATGGGGTTTCACTATGTTGGCCAGTCTGATCTTGAACTCCTGACCTCAGGGGAAACGCCCACCTCGGCCTCCCAAAATGTTGGGATTACAAGTGTAAGCAACTGCGCCCGGCCGTCAATTTTGAAAAAAATAATGAGGGAGGTAAGATTCCCACTAGAAAACAGAGCGCGAGCGAGACAGAGAGACAGACAGACCCCTGAGAGACCTGAGAGACATATTAACCAATTGCAATGTCTGGATGTTACTTATCTCCTATGTCACATAAACCAAAAATAAACAGACAAAAATTTGAACACTGGATATTTTATTAGGTTACAATATTATTCATGGCACAATAAATATTCTCTTTGCTGTGATAATGTTGAAGGTATGTTTGTAATAAATATTATTTAGATTATATTCTAATATGAGTAATATTCAATAGGTATTGATAGAATCTCTGGGGCTTGCTACAAAATAATCTGGGAGATAGAAGCCAGGAAGTTGCAGGGGAAGTTAATAATTGTTGAGGCTGGATAAATAGTTCATTGTACTGTTCTTTCTACTAATGTATATGTTGTAAACTTCCTACCATATGAAGTCTTTCTAAATAAAGAAAACCTAGAGAAATAACTCATTTTACCTAAGTTTGTGAAATGAATGTGAGGAATCTGTAGCTTCTTATGTGTGATTAAATAATTCTTTTTCTGAAATTTTTACTCTAATTGTCCTGTTCTCTCTAGCTAAGAAGCTAATTGAGATTATTAAGAAGTTAGCAAAAAAAAAAAAAAAAAAAAAAAAGCATTCTCAAGAAAAGCCAAAACAATTTTAGGAATTAAAGTTTTACATTGTCACGGACTCCTGTTTCATACTAGTGATTTCAATACCTTCTTTCACATATTTCCCCATTTATATGCCCCTGTCTTTCCATCAAGTCCCCATTAAAGCCAAACACCTGTGGAGACATTGCCTCTGCTCATTTTTAGTGTACCCATGAACTCTTTCTATCCCAAACTCCTTCTAAGAAGTATGTGAAACCTTAAATCATAACCAAATATTTTCAATACTTTCAAACCTCTATGTGGCATCAAAATGTTTTGTTTATGTATCTTATAACAGAGAACCTTCAACACAATTCTTCTGCAGAAATATCAGACCTTCAAGAAATTAAAGCAAAATCAAAATGACTACCTTTATTTTGGCAATTCAGGTGCTAAAGGAGGTTAGTCACCTCTTTAAAGTATTTCTGCACCTTAAATGTTCGGGGCAGTACCAGCTGTAGTCACTTGATTGCAGCAATGGGATGTGTTCTCTCTGAAGTTTAATACAGCACCTGCTCAAAGGTCAAGCCAAGTTGACCACACATCCTGCTCCTCTTTTGCTTTGAAGACAAGTGTATACAAACAATTTTTTTAATGTGCTTTAACACATTTGAGACAAGATTCTAAACTTCTTTTACTCCCTTTCTTTAATGTATTTTAAAGTCTTTTTAGGTATTTTTCCTCTTTTTGGGGGGTCTAAAATGTGCTCTTTGTCAAAGCTGCAAGGGTTTTTTAGCAATATATTTTTTTCTTCCTAGTTGTACAGATCAAATTTCTCTTACTGAAGGACGAATTCTGACAAGAGAGAGAAAAGACACAGGATATCCATCTTTTTCCTGCTACTTACCCTTTCTCATCATAGAACTCTTATTCATAGGAAGCATAAAGCCCTGTGTTTTCATTTATGATGGTTTTTACACTATTCTTCCATCCTCTGCCTGTTACCAAGTTCCAAAGTTGCTTCCACATTTTCGGGTGTCTTTAAAGCAGAACAACACTCTCTGTAGAACCAATTTACTGTTATTAGTCCATTATCAAACTGCTATAAAGAACTGATCGTGACTGGGGAATTTATAAAAGAAAGAGATTTAATTAACTCACAGTTCAGCATGGCTTGGGAGCCCCCAGGAAACTCACAATCATGGCGGAAGGTGAAGGGGAAGCAAGGCATCTTCTTCACAAGGCAACAGGAAGAAGAAGTGCTAAGCAAAGGCGGGAAGAGCCCTTTACAAAACCATCAGATCCCGTGAGAACCTAAGAACGAACTCACTATCACGATAACAGCATGGGGGGATCGCCTCCATGATTCAATTAAATAACTTAAATGCTTTCTTAATTGGTGGCTGCATTTGGGCCATTACCTCCACCTGGTCTCTCCCTTGACACATGGTAGGTTTATGGGGATTACAATTCAAGATGAGATTCAGGTGGGGACACAAAGCCTAACCATATCAGTTCCCTAGGAAGGGACGAAAACAACCCTATCCTTACATTTATCAAAGTAGGAGTTGCCAAATTACCTTGAATGAGATTTTTAAAAGATTACATGGCCTATGAACATAGAAAGTAGAAGATGGTTACCAGAGGCTGGGAAGGGTAGCGGGGGGCTGGAGGGAGGTGAGGATGGCTAATGGGTACAGAAAAATACAAAGAATGAATAAGACCTACTATTTGACAGCACAACAGGGTGACTATAGTCAATAGTAACTTAATTGTACTTTTTATTTTAATTACATGGCCTGACAGCCTGCAGTGTTTTTGACATTCTTAAAGAAACAGATAACAACACTCATATGACACCAGTGGTTCCCAAGCATTGGGAATTTACCATGGACTCTATTTAAAATATTTAACAGGCCGGGCATGGTGACTCACACCTGTAATCCCAGCACTTTGGGAGGCCAAAGCAGGCGGATCATGAGGTCAGGAGATTGAGACCATACTGATCAACACGGTGAAACCTCGTCTCTACTAAAAATACAAAAATTAACTGGGCATGGTGGCACGTGCCTGTAATCCCAGCTACTCCAGAGGCTGAGGCAGGAGAATCGCTTGAACCCAGGAGGCGGAGGTTGCAGTGAGCCGAGATGGCGCCACAGCACTTCAGCCTGGCTGGCAACAGATCGAGACTGTCTCAGAAAAAAAAAAAAAAAAAGTATCAGCTGGTAAAGCATGAGCAGTCAGAAAGTATCCTGGTGACCCTAGCTATGACAGGGATTAACCCTGCAGATACTTAATTTTGAGGAAGTCTAGTCCCAAGAAAGAGGATTGGGTGGACAGAGTGGGTGTGAAGGCAGGCAATTAGGGCACAGTTATTTAATAATAACTTTATTTCAGTAGTTTCATAGCCAGTACAGCTATAGATGCTTAGCACTTACAAGTCCCAGAATATACTAATTAGTGATTTTTTTTAACTGGGGACCAATATATGGTATCAACTTTTCTTTTGTCAAGTGAGAATATTTAAAAAGGCAAAAATGTAAGTACTGCCTACTGTCACCATGATTTCATAAAAGCCAAATTTAAAACCATGTAAGTAAATAGAAGGCAATCATAAAGACATTTTTAATGGAAAGAGTTTACCATTATGAAAAACTTACAACATTGACTTTATTTTTTGCAATTTCTCTACTGACTTGAGAAAATTTAATCACTGATCTTCCTCTGTCCGCAGAGAAGCCTTAGCCTGATATTTTTTTAAGTGCCGGTTTAAAGTGAAGAAGTGTCTTACCCTAGAAGATGCTATATGAACAGAAAATCTGAACAGGTCAATAACCAGAAGATGAATTAGTTTCATCACAAGGATATTAAACATTGGTCATTATTTATTAAAGAAATGCCAAATATGGCTCAACTTCTATTTGCTTTGTGCTCACAAATCTAGTGTCAAATTAAGGATTTCAATCTCTTTTTATTTCAACCAAAATATGTTTATCCATTTGTTTTATTGCTGATTCTTCGTAAGGAATAATCAATATTTTTTACAGTACAACTACAAAACTACCAGCTCTTACAGAAACTCCATTTCAGCACACACATGAGTTCACGGTGGTACAATATTAATAGTTTTGCTCTGGAAAGGATATACAATATAAGCTGATGTGCTTCAAAACAGAATTTGTGGGGATTAGGGATGCTTTCTCTCTAACTAGGTGAATGTTTTCATTCCACAGTATAAGCATTTCCAAAAGGAAAGCAAAAAACTAAAACTTTTCACATGTTTAATTTAAAAGCAGTTTCTTTATATTCATTCAAACTCAGGTCAAGTTCCCTAGTAATACTACTCAATATTCTGAAATCCAACTAGAGGATCACTTTTTACATTAACTGATATGAAATTATAAATACATTTGCATGGAGAAGCATAGAATTCTTAATGAGAACTGAAATACACATAATTAAAGAAAGTTAATATCATATGATACCCACAATTACATGCATGATGGCTAATCTCATATTGCATATTAGAAGTAAATGCTTGGCCGGGTGCAGTGCCTCATGCCTGTAATCCCAGCACTTTGGGGGGCCGAGGTGAGTGGATCACCTGAGGTCAGGAGTTCGAGACCAGCCTAGCCAACATGGTGAAACCCCATCTCTACTAAAAATACAAAAAAATATTAGCTGGGCATGGTGGCAGGCACCTGTAATCTCAGCTACTCAGGAAGCTGAGACAGGAGAATCCCTTGAACCTGGAAGGCAGAGGTTGCAGTGAGCTGAGATCGCACCACTGAACTCCAGCCTGGATGACAAGAGTGCAACTCCATCTCAAAAAAAAAAAAAAAAAGAAGTAAATGCTCTTTCTTCTTACTGAATTAATGAGATCCAGAGACTTTTCCCTTTCTTTAACTGAATCTGTTCTTAACTAGGACAACTTTAAACTATTTACCCCTAGTTGTTCATGTTGACATTCTAATGCCTGATTTCCAAAACATACTTTGATACTTTTGGTGTCATAATTAGTTCACAAATGATTTGTACTGAACCATCACTTATTATTATTTTTATTCTTTCCTACTCTGGGTATGATCTTTCTCTTCCTTCCCCTTAAAGAAAACTTTGGATAAACGTGTTCCAAAGGAACTGTGGTTATTATCTTAATTTTTAGTGCAATTAGCAAAGACTCAAGAAAACATCTCCCAATGGAATGATCGCATCATGCAGGAGTGCAATCCTTGGCTGGCTTAGTCAAACTACAACTGGTACTTAATCCACACAAATATGCAGAGGCTGTCTCTTTGCTATTCGTTAACTATAAGAACTGAATCACATAAATACAATTTGATCTGTTAATTTTTTTAAAATGTATAAGAAGAAATGAATGACCATTCTTTTTGACTGCACACATTACCATAAGCCTTTTCTAAAATTTCACAGCAACCACACAGTGAAGGGATGTTGCTATAACCCATGAACTAAATGAAATGATGGGACAGAAATTTGATTGTGGTCTCTTTCTTCAGTCTCTGTCTTAAATGATGTCTTCCCATTATTTTTTCCAGAACTATAACTTCCCTGTAGAATCATCTGTTTCCCTTAGGATGGAGGTGGGATATCCGTATCTTTCCTAGTAACTATGTCCAGAGCCTGATTCACCATTATTTTACTCCACCTCCATAGCTAAACTGTCCTCAGAAGTGTTTCTAACAAAGCTTTTTTTCCCCTGCAGTGATAATTTCACAGCTTCACTCATTGGACTTCTTATTTTTTGTTTTGTTTTGTTTTTTTGGTTTTTTTTGAGACAGAGTCTCGCTCTGTCACCCAGGCTGGAGTGCTGTGGTGCGATCTCGGCTCACTGAAAGCTCCTCCTCCCAGGTTCACGCCATTCTCCTGTCTCAGCCTCCCAAGTAGCAGCGAGGCGCCCGCCACCACGCCCAACTAATTTTTTGTATTTTTAGTAAAGACAGGGTTTCACCATGTTAGCCAGGATGGTCTTGAGCTCCTGACCTCGTGATCCACCCGCTGCGGCCTCCCAAAGTGCTGGGATTACAGGTGTGAGCCATCACTCCCAGCCTGTACTTAGTTTTATAACTAATTCCTATCCTCTTTTCAACAATCACTCCACTTATAAATGAGAAAACTTGGCTATTTCAGATTCCTTTGGCAATATTAAAAAAAAAATTAGTACCTTTTATTCAACCTGATTTAAAGCAATAAATGTTCTATTGTTTGAAACAGCTGAATAGACCTAAGAACTCAGTTTTAGAGTTATTTTATAACTAGTGGCATGTCCAGACATAAGTTGGCCTGGCTGAGATCACGTTCTTGTAAGTTGCTGGTTACCTGATGTACCTATTTCAGACTACAGGATATTGACTTTAGTGATCTGTGAAGGATCTCACAGCCCTCACATAGCTAATCAAACTGATATTTTTAAGACTTCATAAGTTTAATAAATTATAAAAGTGCTAAAAGTTTTATTGTTGTTTAGAAATGACTAAATTCATATGTAGAATAAGAGCTATGTAAAATTTGCTAGGAAGCTAACTTAAGCATGATTAAAATCTTGCTTTTAATCAAGCAGGGTAGGTTATATATTTAAAATAGGCAATTCTGCCAGCAAATTGCCTATAGACTCAAACTGCAACTTTTCTCTGGGTCTTCCCATACATGGCAAGTTCAAGTTCAAAGTCTACAGGGTAGGCCATAAAAAATATATATATATATATATACACACACACACACAGACACACCCACACATGCACACACACATATATATACTATATATCATATACTGTGTATAATACAGAGACAGACAGATAGGCACCAATGAGTGGACTTCAGAAGCAGATGATATAAGTTTGTGCTGAATGAGATATCTACTTGGATTTCCTAATTTGATAAGGAGGTCAAAACATGGGGATGGATTTTGAGAACGGATTCTGAGGGAAGAAAATCCTTAATCGCTCTTCTTTTTTTCCTGTTTTCATTGCTCCTACCAATTGCAGGGCATCACTATTTGGCAATGTCATTGAAATGAGATGTAATAATGCAGTTGTAAAATGCCACGTGAAAACAATGTCTTAATGAGAGTTATATATTCCTTCACTACTTAAAAGATAACATAGGCTCTTAACTGGTAGCAGCAGGCCGGCTTGCCTATAAGTTTATTTCTTTATATGTCAACCAGTCATAACCAGGCTGCCTGTTAATGTTTTGCATTCACAAATTAAGATATTTGAAGTGTTTGTTTCAGAGAATTAGTTTGAAAAGGACTGGGAAGAATGTGCTTATGTTCAGTAACACAAAGCAGATAGCACAAACACTCAGGCAGTCCGGACCAATCGATGACCTTCGTGCCATACTCAATACGTTCTTTGTGACTGAATTAAACTGTCTCAGAAAGAAGGGATGAGACTTAGCTCCCTTGTCCTCATTAATGCTGAAAGCAGAAAGCTGTATTTCTCAGCTGTATTACTTTAACTCCCTCCAAAGAAATACATGTTCATGGATTATCTTTTAATGATTGGAGGATCAAAATGAGGACTGGTCATGTAATGAACATTTCTGTTTCTATCAATAGATGACTATTAAATAATATTGTTTATTTGATTGTTCACCTTTCCTAATATTAATAAATTGGGATTTATAAAAATGTATCTCCTCTGAAAACTTAGCCATGGCTTCTTCCTCTTTTTATTTCCTCTTCTACTTCTTCTTCTCCCACCATTTTGCAATGACTCTCAGAAAACTCAAGTATAAATTTATTTTTAAAAAATTCAATAATGACCGGGTGTGGTAGCTCATACCTGTAATCCCAGAACTTTGGGAGGAGTAAGACTCTGTTTCAAACAAACAACAACAACAACAAAACAATAACTACAGGAGCCTAGGCTTTTGTTAAATTTGTGTTTCCCAATAGCTGTATGGTTTGAATTTTATTTCTATTTTAACACACATATTTTATATGTCTTTTATAGTAGCACTCTCAAGTTCTTTTCAGACAGATAAACAGCATTTGTAAACTAACATATGCTTAAAAAACAAGCCATCTGCAATGGTAATAAACATTTTCTTATTCCTGTAGTAAGATTTCATAGCTCTATTCTTTGGGCTTTTTAGCTTTATAACCATAATTCCCATGATCCTTTCATCATTTACTTGTGCTCTGCCCAAATCATCTGAAATCCTTCTACTGCCCTCTCCCAGGCGTGTGGACTTTTTCTTCTAATGGTTTGTATCACAGACTCTCGAAGAATTGCTCTTTGGTTACCAGAGCCATTTTGACAGCTCACACAGAACTGGAAGTGCCTGGAAATTTACATCCCTCTGGAGTGGCCCTTAGCCAATGACTGATTAAAGCCTAGCTCCTTTGCCTACAGTTGGAACAGACTGTAAAGTATAATTTACACCTCAGAACTTCCTGCTCCAGCAGGCTGGGGCTTCACCTGAAATCACGCATTTGCAGGGCTGCTTCTCCTTTGTCCTACTTTCCTCATTCCCTTACTGGTTACTCTTGGGAACACTTCCTTAATAGATTGCCTGCACATGAATCCTCTCAAGGTTTGCGTGTAGCAAACTTGCCCCAAGATGCCATTTATTGAGTTTAAATCTTCTCTTTCTTTCTCTCTCTGTCACACACACACACACACACACACACACACTCTCTCTCTCTCTCTCTCTCTCAACACTGAATGTAGAAAAACACAAAGAAAATAATAATTTAAGCTAATTGAAGCATAGAGACATTCAGTGTAGAACTACATAACTGACCCACTCTTAGGGTACTCAATAACACATCCTTATTGGAAAATGTAAACTTCTTTGGGATATTGTTGATAAAGACTCACTACTTAACAGTAGGAGGACTAAGGACAGAGGAGAGGCTTTGGAGTCAAATCTTAATTTGAATCCTGCCCATTTCGCTCATCAGATTTTGTATTAGTTAGGGTTCACGGTTCTCCAGAGAAGAGTGTGTGTGTGTGTGTGTCCCATTAGCATATAGGAAAACAATGTCCACATGGTAGGAGACAAGGTCTCAACAAAGACTGCAACTCCTAGCCTTTTACGTATGAGTCCTATGTGAGCAAAAGAATTGAGGCTGGGCGCGGTGGCTCATGTCTGTAATCCCAGCACTTTGGGAGGCCGAGGTGGGCAGATCATGAGGTCAGGAGTTTGAGACCAGTTTGGCCAACATAGTGAAACCCCTGTCTCTACTAAAAATATGAAAAATTAGCTGGGCATTGTGGCGGGTGCCTGTAATCCCAGCTACTTGGGAGGCTGAGGCAGGACAATCGCTTGAAGCCAGGAGGCAGAGGTTGCAGTGAGCCAAGATGGCGCCACTGCGACCTGGCGCCATCTCACCTGGGCAACAGTGCGAGACTCTGTCTCGAAAAAATAAAATGAAATAAAAGAATTGAGCTGTAGAGGACAGAATTCTCAATTGAAAAGGAGTACATTAAAAGAGAAAATGAAAGATGAATGAAACTCAATTTTCTCCTGTTAAATCCATTAACTACAAACATCATCCATGAACACAGAGCTTCCAATAAGCTTCATTAATATATTAGTCTCAAATATGAGAAGGCCCGCTCTGGCACGAAAACATAAAAGAATACAAAGGATGTAAAGAATATTAATATTAATATTCTCAAAGTGACAAGAAAAGTTATTGTATTCATTAAATAGGACAAGGATAATTGCTATCCTAAGAAAAGAACAACTGGAAAAAGAGAAAGAGCCCTTGGATATTAAAAGTAAGATAACAAAAATATCAATAGAATTATGGAAAGATAATATTGAGGAAATCTTACAGAAAATATAAAGAGAAAAATAAGTGAGAAATAATACAGAATCTAGGAAGTCACCCCAGAAAGCCAAATATCATATTAAGAAGATTTTTCAGGAAAAAAAAAAAGGACAAAGAAATGGGAGAAAAATACAATTAAGGAAGAAGACATTCAAAAAAATTTTCTAGAGCATAAAGATGCAGTTTTCCCAACTGAAAGACTCCACTGAGTGTTCCACCCTGTGGATGTAAGAAGAGTCATATAAGGCACATTATAGTGGAAGTTTGAAGTACAATTATGAAAAGATCCTAAAGGTTTGCAAAGAGAATAAAGCTACATATAGTCAAACAATCTGGGGTTAGAATGATCAAATTTATCAAGAAAAAAGTACTGGCAGCTAGAAGACAATAGAGGAATGCCTTCCACATTAGGAAACAAACCTAGAATTTATACATAACCAAATATCAATTACATGAGAAGGTAGAATATAGACATAATCAGGCATGCAAGGTCTCAAATGATTTCTCTCCCATGCTCTTTTTCTCAGCTAGTGACTAAAGAATTGCTTTAGCAAAAATAGAGGACAGAAATAAGGAAAAGACATGGAATCCCGAAATGTGGGATTCAATATAAGAATCAAAAGAAATTCAAAGGATCATGGTACAAGGAAATCTTAAGATGACACCTGTACAACAGGCTTAGGGAGGAACGGGTCCAGACAACAGCAAGAGGCTGGAGGTTTCTGAAAGAATGCCTCCAACAACTAAATGTGTGACCTTAAAATAATTGATGTGGTTGTTAGGTAGAAAATAAGCAACAGGGAGCAGGAAAGGAAGCAGGAAGTGACTGCGGTTTTCCAAATGAGGGGTAACGATGGCTTGCACTGGAATTCTATAAAGGAGGACCTGATTTAGGATATGTTGCCAAGGTAGAACTGATGAGATGTGCTGAGGGATTAGAGAAGCAAAGAAACACAGAGGCACTGCCGGCGCCTTGATTTGTAGCCTGAGACCTTGGGTGAATAAGGATGCCCTTACTGAAATGGGGATGGGTTGGGGAGAAGCAAGTTTGGATATTTGGGGATGAGAAAAATCCAGATATGTGTTTTAGATGTGTAAATTCCTAGATTCATATTAGAATTACAAGTAGAAATATCAAGCTGTGGTCAGATATATGTGGCAGAGAGGACATAAATCTGTAATAAAAGCTGATGGACTGGGTTAGGGTGTAGATAAAGAGGCCAGGGACTGAATCCCAAGGCAGCTCAATATTTCCAGGAAGGAAAGAAGAGGTAAGGAAAGAGAAAAATCAGAGGCTAGTGTCCTACATGCCAATCAGAAAAAAAAAAAAAAAAAAAAAAAGTACTAGACGAAAAAGGGACTGATCATGTCAAATCAAATATGAAGATTAAGGTTAATCATTAGATTTGTCAAGGTGGTGGTCATTTTAGTCTAGTTTGAGTAAAGTGGTAAGCTAAGGGCTTAATCAGAGTACGCTAAAGGGGAAATAGAGATAAGGAAGGGGAGACAGCAAACGAGACCATTATTTTGGGGAGTTTTGCCAGAAAAGAAGCAGATATTAAAGCAGGAGCTAAAAAGGAGAACAAGGTCCAAGAACTTTAATAGGAAAAACAAAGAATATGATGTTTATATCCTGAATGGAGTAATCTAGTGGGCAGAGAAGACAAATGATGCTACATATGGGACTGGAGAAGGAACATCCTTCAGCAGGTGAGAGGGATGGACTTGCTTGAGATAAGTACTGACAAAAGTCCTGGCACCACAACCACAGGGACGGCAAGTGGGGACAAAGGGAAGAAAGCGAGAGCATGAGGAGGTCCTTTTCTGTTTCCTCTGATTGTATTATCAGAGGAAAGGCCTGACAGCATCAGCTGACAGTAAGCAGGAGAGGCGGACTGGAATTTGAGGAGTGAGAAGGTACAAAATAGTAACTTGAAGAGCAGGAGAGTGGATGCACTTTCATGAGGAAGGGTTGCCAGGTACTGCTTAGGGCTCTCTTTATTATTATTCTTTATTTTTGTAATAATTCCATCATGGAAAAGTGGATATTCATCCCCTCAACCATTTATCTTTTGTGTTACAAACTATCCAATTATAATATTTTAGTTATTTTTAAATGTACAATTAAATTATTGACTCTAGTTACTCTGTTGTGCTATCAAATACTAGGCCTTATTCATTCATTCAAACCACTTTTTATACCTATTAACCATCCTCAGTTCCCTTTCACTACCTTTCCCATCTCTCTGATAACCATCCTTCCTCTCTCTATGTCCATGGGTTCAATTGTTTTGATTTTTAGATCCCACAAATAAGTGAGGACATACAATGTTTGTCGTTCTGTGCCTGGCTTATTTCACTTAATGTAATGACCTCCAGTTTCACCCATGTTGTTGCAAATGACTGAATCTCATTCTTCATGATTGAATCTCACTCTTCATGGCCGAATAGTGCTTTATCATATATATAAGTACCACATTTTCTTTATCAATGGATATCTGTTGATAGGCACTTAGGTTGCTTCCAATCTCTTAAGACGTGCAAATGTGAATTTAAAATAAGAGCAGTCCAAACAGTTGTATGTTTTTCTCCAGCCAGATCCAGCTGCTCCACTTTGGGTCTAGAGTCGGTACAGAGTTGGTTTTCATAAAGTCTGAAATCTTACAGGAGAGTAAAATAGAGATGAGCAAAGGGATTAAAGATGTATAAAAGGCATAACTATAATGACAAGTCATAGACCCTAACCTGGGGTGGGTAGATAAATGGGACCACGTAGTGGAAGATATGTGATTTTAAAAAAAATGGACAGGATCAAAGAGTCATGGAGTGTAGAAGAAGGGGATTAGAAGGAGTAAGTGGCAAAAATATGATGTGCATTCGGAGCCTGATGGTGCCACCACTGGTAATGGCCAGATCTAGGGTGTGACCACAGGACTAAATGGTGAAATGTCCAGCAGGAATATGGATCTAATAAACCAGATGCAAAAATCTTCAAATAGTGTTCAGAGGCTTAAACAAGGAAAATATTTTCCTTGGCACACACACTTTATTTTTAAAGTAGCGATGGGGTCTCACTTTGTTGCTCAGGCTGGTCTTAAACTCCTGGACTCGAGCGATCCTCCTGCCTCAGCCTCCCAAAGTGCTGGTATTACAGGCATGAGCCACCATGCCTGGCCAACATGCACACTTTTTAATGCACTCTGTAAGAGGTTTCTTTAACATCCATTTAAAAACTCTGCTTATCTAATGAATTAAATTGAGGCAATAAAAATAATATTTTGTAAATATTAAAATGCACCATATTGATTTTCTTTACTCTCTGCATTTAAGTCATTAAATTTTATTTGTCCCAGTGAAAGAAAGAGTAAACAATGAGGCCACTGATCTCCTTTGAGTCTCAAAGTTGGTTTTCTTGACCTCTTTGGTGAGACAATGGTCTTGAAAATAGAAGCTTTGTGTTGTAGTTTCATTCATGCACAGCATGTATCAGAATTAATTCCCTTTGAATAATATTCCACTGTGTTTATTCCACATTTTTCTTTCTGTATTCATCTGTTCATGAATAACTTTTGGCCATTGTGAAAAAATGCTGCTATTAAGCCAGACACGGAAGCACAAATATTGTAATGATTCCACTTGTACAAGGTACCTGGAATAGTCAAATTCATAGAAATAGAAAGTAGAACGGTGGTTATCAAGAGCTGGGGGAAAAGGCAATGGGGAGTTAGTGTTTTCATCAATATACAATTTCAGTTTGGAATGATGAAATAGTTCTCAAGATGGACAGTGGTAATGGTTGCACAACAATGTGAATGCACTTAATACCACCAAAGTATATGAGAAAACGTTTGAAATACTAAACTTTATGACACATATACTTTACCACAAATAATCTCATGAAAAAGAGGGCTTATGAAGGGAGGGAAAATTTCTTAATAAAATACTCCAACTCCCATTTTGGGAGGCCGAGGCAGGCAGATCATGAGTTCAAGAGATCAAGACCATCCCGGCAAACCCCGTCTCTACTAAAAGTACAAAAATTAGCTGGGCATGGTGGCACGCACCTGTAGTCCCAACTACTTGGGAGGCTAAGGCAGGAGAATCGCTTGAACCCAGGAGGCAGAGGTTGCAGTAAGCCAAGATCGCACCAGTGCACTCAAGCATGGCAACAGAGCGAGACTCCATTTCAAAAATAAATAAATACAGAAAAATAATAATAATAATCCAACCCCAACCTCCACGCCCTGCCCCCACTGAGCACTGTTCCATTTTTAAACACATCAATAGGTAAAACTGGCCAAATGGAGCAGAGAGGTTTCCTATAGAGAAGTCTATTGAAGACAGGAGGAAGAAGGGAGAAAAGCTACCCTTTCCAGAACCAATGGCCTCTGGGAAGAAGAAAGAGAGACTGGTGGAAGAGATGGGGAGGGAGGCAGCTGTGCCTTGACTTCTCTCCCTGGGCCTTAACCTTTAGTGGAAATGATATTAAATAAACTCAGTAGAACAATGAGGACAGGAGCCTTTTGCCAACATTACTCTACATTTTTAAGAGGTTTTAAATTGTGGAAGTTGAACTGGGTGTATGTACTTTAAATTCAGGAGATAGTGCCTATACGTTGGAGAGTGAGAAGGAGAAATAATAATACAAAATAAATAAGGATCTATACTAACTAATCATTTAAACGTACTATGAATTACAGAATATAATCAACCTACTTCTGAAGTAAATTAAAAATACACCATACTACCAAGTTAAATTATCAGTTCTCTTTTCATTTCTGACTTACACATATGGACTTGTGAAGAAAATCAGGTCAGTTATATATAAAAGAAAATGATGGCTAGGCACGGTGGCTCATGCCTGTAAGCCCAGCACTCTGGGAGGCTGAGGCGGGTGGATCATGAGGTCAAGAGATAGAGACCATCCTGGCCAACATGGTGAAACCTCAACTCTATTAAAAATACAAAAAATTAGCTGGGCGTAGTGTCACAAGCTGGTAGTCCCAGCTACCCAGGAGGCTAAGGCAGGAGAATTGCTTGAACTTGTGAGGTGGAGGTTGCAGTGATCCGAGATCACACCCCTGCACTCCAGCCTGCACTCCAGAGAGATTGGGAATCTGGGTGACTGTGTGAGGGGGTTAAAATTTTAAATAAGATGGTTAGAGTAAACCTCACTGGAAAGGTGATATTTGAAGGAACTGAGGGAGTTAGCTACGCAGAATGAGCATTCCAAGCAAGGAAAATCCTCTAATGAGGAATATGCTTGGCATGTTCAAGAAACAATAAGGTCACCTGATTGTCATGGAGAATGAGCATGAACACCACAGGACATGAGAGCAGAGAGGTAATGGAGAAGCAGAATGAGAAATAGATGATGTAGGACTTTGCAAATCGTCATAACAACTTTGTTTTTTGTTGGTGGTGGTGGTATTTGGAGATGGGGTCTTGCTATCTCACCCAGGTTGAAGTGCAGTGATGCTCAATCATAGCTTACTATGGCTTCTAACTCGTGGGTGGGCTCCAGTCATCCTCCTGCCTGAGCCTCCTGAGAACCTGGAACTACAGGCACTAGCCACCACACGCAGCTCACTGTAAGAACTTTGGCTTTTACTTTGAGGAAAATGTTGAGAACAGGAATGATACGTTCTGACTTGTGAATAAAGAGTGTAACTCTGGCTGCTGTGTTTGGGGAGATGGCAAGTGCAGGTATGGAGAAATACGCACAATCTGGATATATTTTGAAGGTAAAGCCAATATATTTCCTGAGCAATTGTTTGCACAGTACCAAGGACAAACATTGAGAATACTCCCAAAGCTTTTGGCACAGCAAGTGGATGAATGGAGTGGCAATCAACTGAAATGAGGAAGGCTGAAGATGGAACACATGTGGGGAGGAATATTAGGAGTTTGGTTCTGAGTATGTTAAGTTTGACATTTATTTAACATCTAAGCAGAGATGTCAGGTAGACAGTCATCTGGAGTTCAGGCTGATTTTAATGTTAATCTGTGAGTTAACCGCATGTTCATGCACAGTTTTTAAGTCATGAGGCAGATGAGATCATCACAACAGTAAGTTTAGATAGAGAATAGGACAGGAGCCTAGTAATACTTGAGAATTAAAAATCAAAATATGTATAATTTAAAGGAATAGAAATATGAAACATTTGTGAGCATGTGGAACAACTGGAACTCTCTTAAATTGTTGATAGGAGAACAAATTGGTACAGCCACTTTGGAAAAATGTTAGACAGCACCTATAAAACCTGAATATACATTTAATTTATGACCCCACTATTCCATTCCTAGGTTAAAAAAAAAACCCAACTTTAATAAATGCTATATTCAACAAAAGACATCTATAAGAATGTTTACAGCATTTTTATTTGCAGTATCCAAAAACTGAAAAGAAAAATCCACAAATATCTATCAACAGTAGAATGGATATGTGACTTGCAGTATATTCCTACAATGGAATACTACCCAGCAATGAACAAGAAAGAACTATTGATGCATGAAACAAGTATAAATCTCACTGACATAATGTTGAGTGAAAGAAATCCGACAGTAAGAACACATACTAAATTTTTCTCTTCCTATTGTGTTCAAGAACAGGCAAAATTAGGCCATTATGACAGTGGTAAGAATAGCAGGTATACTTTGTACTGCCTAGGAAGGAACACAAGAGAGACACCTGGAATGTTGTAAATGTTCTACATTTTAATGTAGGTGGTGATGACACAAGTAGCATCCTAATACTTAAGATATATACACTCTGCTGTATGTAAGTAATTCCTCAAGAAAACAAACAAACAAAAATCAGAAAAGGATGACTCAGCAAACAAAACTAAAAAGAGTGACCAGTAAGGTGAGAGGAAAAAACAAGATTCTTGTATACTATAAGCCAAGAAAAGAAAGTGAAACAAAGATAAGAGCATCATCTACTGCCAGATGTTGTGGATTAACATGAAGGCTGACAAATAGCCATTGGATTTACCAGTGTAGGTCATTAGCAACTTTTGTAAGAGTAGTTTAGTAGAGTGGTGAGCACAAAAGCTTGATTGGTATAGGTTCTTAGATTACGAATAAAGGAATTGAGTCAACAAAGGCAGATAGATGACTCTTTTAGAATTTTGTTGAAAAGGTAAGCCAAATAAATAGGGTGAAGGAAGTATTGTTGCTTTTTTTTTTTTTTTTTTTTTGAGACAGAGTCTTGCTCTGTCGCCCAGGCTGGGGTGCAATGGCATGATCTTTGCTCACTGCAACCTCCGCCTCCTGGGTTCAAGCGATTCTCCTGCCTCAGCCTCCCAAGTAGCTGGGATTACAGGCACCTGCCATCACGCCCAGCTAATTTTTGTATTTTTGTAGAGATGGGGTTTCACCATATTGACCAGGCTGGTCTTGAACTCCTGACCTCTGGTGATCCACCCACCTTGGCCTCCCACAGTGCTGGGATTATAGACGTGAGCCACTGCGGTTGGCCTGCTTTTTTTAAGTGAGAAAAATACATGCATTTTTGAATACTATTGGAAATGATCTGGTAAAGAGGAAATAATTATAAACTAAGAAAGAGAATAAGAATTATAGCAGAGTCCTTGAGAAGGTGAGAGAAGCTGACATCTACTGCACATATGGAAACACTGGTTTTCTATAACAGTATGGACACTATATTCACAGTAAAAATGCACAAGTTAGTATATGTCCATGTAGATGCTGGTAGATGAGTAGATGTAGTCATGGAGTATGAGATGTTCTCTTCTGATTGCTTCAATTCAATTTTCCCAGTGAAGTAAGAAGCAAGGTCTTAATCTCAGAATGAAGATGTGCAAGGTTTGAGAAGAGAAGGAAAGGTATGAAATATTATCTAAAGGGGCCAGCCATGGTAGCTCATGCCTGTAATCCCAGCACTTTGGGAGGCCAAGGCAGGTGGATCACTTGAGGCCAGGAGTTAGAGACCAGACTGGACAACACGGCAAAACACTGTCACTACTAAAAATACAAAAATTAGCTGGGCATGGTGGTACACACCTGTAATTCCAGCTAATGGGGAGCTGAAGCACGAGAATCGCTTGAGCCCAGGAGGCGGAGGTTGCAGTGAGCTGAGATCATGCCACTGCACTCCAGCCTGGATGATAGAAATGAAACCCTCATCTAAAGGAATGAGAGAGTAATTGGACTAAGAAATGCAGCATGACTGCCATGACTGCCACCCTGCATTAAAGCCCGATTTAGGATCCGTGTCATGAATTTGATTTGAGGTCAGCTGGTATGGTTGAGTAAAGAAAGTTGGAATTTAAGTCAGAGTTGTGGTTTTGCCAAGTAGGACAATGTAGGTGAGGTCATGGCAGTGTTTACCTGGTCTGTGAGGTCCTAAGTGATCTGGATCAACTCTCCCAGTGGATTCTCTACTCCAGTCACATTGGACTGGTCATCTTTCTGTTCTCAAAAGCTCACACTCTCCCACTCTAAGGCCTTTGTGCTTATTATTTCTCTGACTTCAATCTGTCTTCTTCTGAGTCAGAATCTTTCCTAATCCTGGGTCTCAGCTCTCAAGTTCTATTCCCAGAAGGGCCTTCCCAGACTACCTTCATTCTTATCACATCACCTTCTTCATTTATTTTTTAGCACTCATGAGTATCTAAAACACACTTGCTTTACTTGCTCACTATCTGTCTCTTCTCTAATAGTAGAATATAAACTCTCAGAGCAAAGACTACAACTGTAATGTTCATTGCTGGATTCAATGCCTAGAACAACACCTGGAATGGATCAGGACAAAGATAAATGTTTCTGAATTGAATATATTAATTATTTTTTTTCTTAAAGATATTATGATCTGGTTGGGAAACTAGAGATACATGCAAGTAAAATAAAATTTCCTTTTTTTTTTTTTTTGAGATGAAGTCTCGCTCTGTCCCCCAGGCTGGAGTGCAGTGGCATGATCTCTGCTCACTGCAACCTCTGCTGCCTGGGTTCACGCCATTCTCCTGTCTCAGACTCCCAAGTAGCTGGGACTACAGGCACCCACCACCATACTCATCTAATTTTTTGTATGTTTTATTGGAGATGGGGTATCACTAGGTTAGCCAGGATGGTCTCAATCTCCTGACCTCGTGATCCGCCCACCTCAGCCTCCCAAAGTGCTGGGATTACAGGTGTGAACCACCACAACCGGCCATAATATGAGATTTCTAAAGCTTCATAGCTTACTGGGGAATTCTTGGGTTGAAAAGCAGGGTCTAATCAGCAAATGCATGCTTACCCCAGAAATCCTCGGGATTCAATGCATTGTGTCCAGAACTTGTTTTATGCAACTTTCTAACGAAAATTATAACAGAATGTTTAATATGATTATCTCCTCCCCCTGCCCCAATCCATCTGAATAAAAACTAAGTAAATGTTACAGCAGCTGTATTCAACATGCAAAATTATGATTATCCCTGCTCCAAGGCAAGTAAAAAGCAACACAATATTTTCCATTAAAAAAAATCTATTTCATTTCAGAATATTCTTCTTACAGATTGTTTTTTAAATGCCTTTATTTAGTCATTTTCTTGTTCTCAGTTTTTTGCTCAAAAATTCTGCCATTCTCTGATGTGTTAATTTTAGCTGCAAACACCTAATCAGAATTTTAAGGATAATTAGTAGGTTGGCTAACTTTCAGAAAGAAATACTAGTGCTGTTTTCAACAGGCTGGCAGGATGTCTCCAATTATAAAGACGGAGGAAATAAAAACAACAGGATCATAAAATCCATTGAGGGACAGATTGCATTTTATAGGAAGAGATGTAACTTCATTTACCTTCGGTCTTTATGTCTTGCAAATGTGCTCAGCACTCCTACATCCCATGGGTCTCAGCGTCAATATTTATGTGCTGGAATACTTCATTGCCTCATAAACCAAGAGGTAACTGAGTATTTTTACTCTCTGGAAAAAAAATGTGTTATACCAGGTAGTTTCCACCAGCTCCACTCACACTTTTATGCATTGACTCTCAAGAAGATACAAAGCTAGATAAACAAGAAACGTTGATCTTTTCCTTCTTGTTGCTTGAATTAGACTTTAACTATTTCTAATTTTTTGTTAAATGTTATTCAACTCCAACCAAAATTTCAATCATGGATA
The DNA here is from genome assembly GCF_008728515.1 of Papio anubis. Classification (NCBI taxonomy): domain Eukaryota; kingdom Metazoa; phylum Chordata; class Mammalia; order Primates; family Cercopithecidae; genus Papio; species Papio anubis. The sequence continues at coordinate 33,757,020 of NC_044989.1, read as the reverse complement.
ACCTAGGGATAAAGGCTTGAAGTTTTTTAAAATTTTCTTTTAATATAAATTTCAAAAGTCTTTATGGGGGGAAGTCCTAGTACCTTAAATAGCAAATTCAGATTCAAAATTGATGTCCTTCCAAAAAGAAACAGAGGGGAGTTCTAAATAAATGATCCCTAAAAGACTTCTAAAAATATGAACAAACATTGCATTCAATATCCAGAAACAGTGAGTATTTCTCAAAGGAGAGTCACTCACCTCATGAAGAGTTCTCATGTGGAGTCCCAGATTACAAGCCTCCTTTCTCAATTCCACAGAGGGTTCTCAGTCTTTAAGGATCATACATCCAAGTTACCTGGATGCTTACCCTCTGATTTCTGCTCCAAAGCCCTTTATTCCATCAATATTTTTCATCTGTGTTAAATTTGAGAGCAGAATCCAGGCGCCTGACAGGGATGAGCTCATACATCTAATAGGTGGTCATGTTGTCTACCAACCAAATCAGGTCTCCCGATAAATAAGCTGTTTTCCACATTGTGTTCTGCAGGCTTATATTCTACGGTATGTTTTTCTCTCCTCTGTCTCCTTCTCTCTCTCCCCACTTCCTTCTTTTCTCTCTTCCTCTTTTTTATACAAACACACACACACACACACACACACACACAAAGGAGTTTGTAATGATAAGCTTGAAAGATGCAGACTGAACACAAAATAGATCTATTTATTAGATGATATCTCAAAGCATATATGTTAACATGCATTAGGAATCTCCAAAAAAGTGATACAGGAGGTAGTGTTTTCCAAATATTCTTGAGCATGGATCATTTTTTTCAAGGAATGATCTTTATTGTCACAATAATTTATTGAGCAACTACTATATGTCCTCTGTTGATTTTCCTAAGTACATACCAAGATAAATAAGACAGATTTCCTGCCCTAAAGAAGCTTATAATTCAATGAACATACCACATTCTCCACAACTGTGCTCTCCAGAAAGGTAGCCACCACCTACATGTGGCTATTTTAGTAAACAAATAACATTAAAAATTCTCAGTTCTTTAGTCTCACTAGTCACACTGCAAATTCTTAATGGTCACATAGTGGCTACTGGCTGCCATACTACATGGTGCAGTTATACATTTCCTTATTTCCACTGCAGATATTCTATTGGACAGAGGTGCTCTAAGCACTATATTATTTGTATTAATCACACACTAACAAGCATGACCTTTCATTTTTATATATTTTTTCCTTCAAAGACTACAAACTTTTTCAGATCTTATACAATCACAGTCATCTTCTTATTGAAGTTTAAAAAAATTCACTCAGACTGGTAGAAATTATTTCTAGTTATATTAATTTATTCTTGCAGTGGGTTGTTTTTGGACGTAATCTGTTATCTAATTTCAAGGGCATTGACATGAGTTTACAATCAGACTAACTCTATGGTTGGTCTAATCTGATCTGATTTTACAGATCCTAAAATCAGAGATTTCAGAATCTGCAGAAGCACCTAAGTGTTATTTAATCCTATTCTCCCAATTTTGTAAAGTAGCAATTAAAGCTCAATGTCATTAGGAACTTAAACTGGTTTACAAAGATGTTAAGTAGCAGGGCCCTTTGGATTCACCTAAGTAAAATTTGGTGGCTGTATACAACTCCCTAGGCCTTAAATATTGTCCCTCAGAAGTATAAATTGTGGCATAACACACTGCTGGCCAACAAGTACACCTGTACGAAGACAGGATTTTTCTACTGATATTCCTACACTAATGATATAAAATGGAGCTCATCTCTATGAGATTATCATAGGCATTAACTTTTACTGAAATTCTGTGGGTATCATAAATGATAAGCCCTACAGAGAAATATTTGCTGAGTTACAAAGTGTGTGTGTGTAGGGTGTTTACACATGTGCACTTGTGTGTATACATGTACAGAATCAGGAAAAAGGATGCAGTTTTTTTTTAACTTTTAAGTTCGGGGTACAAGTGCAGATTTGTTACAGAGGTAAACTTGTGTCATAAGGATTTGCTGTACAGATTATTTCATCACTCAGGTATTAAGCCTAGTACCCATTAATTATTTTTCTTGATCCTCTCCGTTCTCCCACCCTCCACCCTCCGACAGGCCCCAGTGTCTATTGTTCCCCTCTGTGTGTCCATGTGTTCTCATCATTTAGCTCTCACTTATAAGTGAGAATATGTGGTATTTGGTTTTCTGTTCCTGCATTAGTTTGCCTCCAGCTCCATCCATGTCCCTACAAAGAACATGATCCAGTTCTTCTTTATGGCTGCATAGTATTCCATGGGGTATATGTACCACATTTTCTTTATCCAGTCTATCATTAATGGGCACTTCGGTTGATTCCATGTCTTTGCTATTGTGAATAGTGCTGCAATGAACATATGTGTGCATGTGTCTTCATAATGGAATAATTTATATTCCTTTGAGTATATACCCAGTAACGGGACTGCTGGGTCAAATGGTATTTCTGTCTTAATGAAATCCAGCAGCACATCAAAAAGCTTATCTAGGCCAGGTGCAGTGGATCAAACCTGTAATCCCAGCACTCTGGGAGGCTGAGGTGGGATTTTCACAAGGTAAAGAGATCGAGACCATCCTGGCCAACGTGGTAAAACCCTGTCTCCACTACAAATACAAAAATTGCCTGGGTGTGGTGGTGTGTGCCTATAGTCCCAGCTACTCAGGAGGCCGAGGCAGGAGAATCGCTTCAACCTGGGAGGCAGAGGTTGCAGTGAGCCGAGATCACGCCACTACACTCCAGCCTGGGCAAAAGAGCGAGACTTTGTCTCAAAAAAAAAAAAAAAAAGCTTATCCATCACAATCAAGCAGGTTTTATCTCTGGGATACAAGGTTGATTCAACACATACAAATGAATAAATATGATTAATCACAAACAGAACTAACGAGGTTTTGTTGTTGTTGTTGTTGTTTTGTTTGTTTGTTTTGAGGCAGAGTCTCACTCTGTTGCCCAGGCTGGAGGGCAATGGTGCAATCATGGCTCACTACAGCCTTGACCTTCTAGGCTCAAGAAGGTCACCTCAGCCTCCTGAGCAGATAGGACTACAGGTATATGCACCACCATACCCAGATGATTTTTGCTTTTTTAGTGGAGACAGGGTTTCATCATGTTGCCCAGGCTGGTCTTGAACTCCTGGGCTCAAGCAATTCAGTTGCCTTGGCCTCCCAAAGTGCTGGGATTATAGTCACACTCTACTCCTCAGTACCCATTTTCTCTCTTAGTCCATTTGTGTTACTATAAAGAAATATCTGGCTGGGTGTGGTGGCTCACACCTGGAATCCCAGCATTTTGGGAGGCACGGACAGGCAGATCACTTGAGGTCAGGAGTTCAAGACTAGCCTGGCGAACACAGTGAAACCCCGTCTCTTCTAAAAATACAAAAAAGTAGCCGGACGCCTGTAATCCCAGCTACTCAGGAGGCTGAGGCAGGAGGATTGCTTGAACCCAGGAGGTGGAGGTGGCAGTGAGCTGAGATTGTGCCACTGCACTGCAGCCTGGGTGATAGAGGGAGACTCCATCTCAAAAAAAAAAAAAAAAAAAAAAAAGACATATATATATATACACACACACACACACATGTATACACACATATATATATACACACATATATGTATACATATGTGTGTGTGTGTGTATATATATATATCTGAGGCTGAGCAATTTATAAAGGAAAGGAGTTTATTTTGTTTACAGTTCTGCAGGCTGTGCAAGACACACAGTACCAGCAGCTGCTTCTGGGAAGGATTTCAGGCTGCTGCCATTCCTGGTGGAAGGCAAAGGGGAGCTGGCATGTTCAGAAGTCACACAATGAGAGAGCAGAAGCGGGAGGCGGGTAGTTCTAGACCCTTTTTAACAATCATTTTTCTAGGGAACTAACATAGCAAGAACTTACTCATTTCCACAGGATGGCACCAAGACATTCATGAGGGATCCACCCCTATGACCGAAACACCTTTCATTAGACCCCCAATCTCCAACATTGGGAATCAAATTTCACAATGATATTTTGAGGAGACAAATACCCAAACAATATCAGATGAACATGTTTTTAAAAGAAGCAAGACATTTGGCAAGTCTGCCTGAATTTTTTGGCAGATGGAAAGTGTCTTTCATCTTAGCAATACCATATAAATGTAGTATAGTCTCTGGACAGTTGAAATTATGTGTTCCGTTGATCAGAATTATGAGATGGCTGCCCAGAAAAATAACGAAAAGCAGAACAGCCTCAAGGGGCACATCTGGAAATTGAGTTGCATACATTGAAGAATACAGAAATACTTCTGGGGACTTAAAAATTGAACACTAACAATTGTTGAGAATTTTTTACCTTAAAGCAGACACCTGTGCAAAGTGAATTTTTACATAAAACTTAAGGTTATTGGCTAGTAAATACTATTGTAAATAAAGAAATATTTCCAGCCTCTTTGATCCAGAAGAAAAAGAGGTGAAAGACCCCTTTCATATAAAAGGGCTATGGATTAACTTAGAGAGTTTTAAAAGTCATCTTCCTTGACATATATGAACCTTGCGGCCCCAAGAAAGGAGCAGCTGATGATTTTGGATTGTGCGCCCATCCATGTTCCTTTCATTTCCCAGAGCAAGCATAGATCTGCAAGTCAGCAAAATGGGAGCTCTGCTCTCACATCTAGTTTCTAGAGCTGAGTGGAAAGACAGAAATGGGGTCTCTATGGAAAAATCAGGAAAATTATTGGAAACATACAAATAAAATTTAATTGCTCTCTATCAGTGTAAGTTCATTTCAAGATTGAGTTATAATAAGAGATTATTTTGTAGAGTTCCAGAGTTGGACAGATACTTCAAGATTACACAAAAAAATGTAAAAAAGTAGTTAAGAACATGAGTTCTGGAGTCATACAGACTTGGCTTCTTTTCCTGGTTCTAAGATGTGTCCATTTTGCTTTCAGATAGATGAAGTCAACAGGATTAAAGACTGGTCCATAAAAAATCTCAAAAATTTATCCATGCTCTTTTCCCCTTCTAATTCAGTGGGATGGATATGACTACAGCAGCCATGGAAACGAGGTGTTATATTGGCACAGTCCTCATCTGCTGAAGGCCCTGAATAATGACAGAGCCTCCATCGATGGGCATTCCTGAATGACCACAAGAAAACCTCACTGCTGACATGCTCACCTGCCAGAGACAGCTACAAGCACAAGAAACAAATTCTTATTGCTGCAAGCCATTTTATATGTAGGTCTGTATGTTACAGTTGTCAGCATTACCCAACAAAGACACAACCATTTGCATGTATCCCTAAGTCCGGGAGAATATTTTCTAAGCTCTCTAAGACTTATGTGTGACCTTTTAGCTGTTTTCCAGTTCTTCATTTAAAGTTTTGCAATTCCTGCAAAAGCAAAGCTTTCTTTTACCTATGATATGTCATGGGGAACAATAAAGAGTGTAGGATCAGAGCATGACTAGAATTTTATTGATGACCCACGGCAAAATAAAATTCAGCCTGCTCTTTTGCAGCAATATTAGATCTGCTGCTCTTTCAGCAGTAAAATCTTGTTTTGTCAGCAGCTACTGAGAGTGGATATGACTCAGAAGACACATAAAAGCATATATGTAAGTAACTAGCTATTATGTTTAGAAAATCATTTTTTTTGCAACTTAAGTGCACTCTAACATTTCCTATTTTAAATAATCAAGACCGCCTTCAGAATGCAGAATCTCAAAAATATTACACTTTTCTATTTATGTCCTAACTGAATAAGGCAGAAGAAAGTACAAGTCACACAAGGACATACAGAAAATCACAAATTTTAGATATGAAAGGGAACTTTAAAGATCACTGAGCATAACAGCTTCATGCTATGGAAAAGGGAAGTAAGGCTTAGAAGGATTATGTGAACTGCGTAGTATCATTCAAACAGACTTAGGACTAAAATTCAGTTCTCAGTAATTATTTTAGAGAAAATTCATTTTTTGTAGAGAGTTCAGATTCCAATGCTTTAGAATTATGGAATCTTGTTTGTTTTTGTGACATTATTCAACTTTTCTTCAAAAAGTGGTATTATGATATCAAGATTTATTATATAATATTGAGCTTGCATGAGCAACAATTCTGAGATCTACCAGCATCTGGTACATAGGTGATGCTCAATAAATGTTGATTGGTTGATGTTATAACACTCAAGTTTCATGGCCTAAGGTAACCCTTTGCTATGGCCTCATAATCCAATGGTCTAGGATTTACATTTTTAAAGGTTCTGAAAAGACAAAGTGAAATTTAAATATTAAACATTTATTGGGATTCAAATATGACTTTGTATAAATACAACATAAGCTAATCACCACTTATATTTTAAACATATACAAAAGATTTCTGGATCTGTCCATGACAAAAATCACAGGTGTAGGATATATTCTCATGGTACAAATAAATAGATAACTAAACAAACTATGTAAAGTAACTGTTTTTAGATACTCGACAATAGGTAATGTAGGCTGCTCATAAGAGAAGAGAAACATATGAGGTGATTTTTGCATTTGCAAAAAGTATTCTACCTTTCTAAGATGCAGCTGTGGAAATGAAAGACTTCATTCTGTGGCGGAGGAAACAGAGCACAGAGATATAACTCACCAGAAAACAACAGAACAACATTTTTTAAGTGCTGAAAAACAAAAACCTGTCAACCTAGAATCCTATAGCCCGCGAAAATATTGTTCAAAAGTGAGGGAGAAATAAGTTGATTTTCAGACAAACAACAACCAAAAAACTGTCATTAGTAGATCCGCACTAAAGAACTATTACAGGATGGTGGCTTAATACCAGATATAAACATGGATCTATAGCAGAAGTCAGCAAATTATAAACTATAAACCAAATCCAGCCATCTTTTATGTGGTCCATAGGGTAAGATAGTTTTAACATATTGAAATAATTAGAAAAATCAAAAGAATAATATTTTGAAAATTATGTAAATTTCAAAGTTTAGTGAAAATATATGAAATTTGAGGTTTAGTATTTACAAATAAAGTTTTATTGAAACTCAGCCATGCTCAATTGTTTATAAATTGCCTATGGCTTATTTTACTCACATGAGCATAGATGAGTCATTATGACACAGACTGTATTGCCCGCAAAGCCTAAAATACTTACTAACTGGTATTTTACAAAAAAACAAAATAAAACAAACAAAAAAAAAGTGTGCAGAATAAAGAGCACTGAAAATGGCAAATATGTGAAAAAATATTTTTAAACTCTTTTCTCATTTTAAAAATTTGTTTGAAAAACTGTTTAAAGCAAAAACAATGGCAGTGAATTGTGGGTTTTAAACATGTAGAAGTAAATATGTGACCACTACAGAGCAATTATAGGAAAGAAGTAAATGGAATCACTACAGTGTAAGGGTATATTAGTCCATTCTCATGCTGCTAATAAAGACATACCCGAGACTGGGTAATTCATAAAGGAAAGAGGTTTAATTGACTCATGGTTCAGCATGGCTGGTGAGGCCTCAGGAAACTCACAATCATGGCAGAAGGGGAAGCAAACATGTCCTTCTTCACATGGTGGCAGCAAGGAGAAGTGCAGAGCAAAGGCTGAGGGTAGAGGGATGCCACTTATAAAACTATCAGGTCTCACGAGAACTCACTCAGTATCACAAGAACAGCATGGAGGTAACTACCCATGATTCAATTACCTCCCACTGGGTCCCTCTCACAACACAAGGGGATTATGGGAACTACAGTTCAAGAGGAGATTTGGGTAGTGACACAGGCACACCATATCAAAGAGTCTTACATCATATACAAAGAAGTATGTCTTAGTCACTTAAGATTGCTATTACAGATATCATATACCGGGTAACTAAAGTAACAGACATTTATTTCTCACAATTCTGGAGGCTGTAAAGTCCAAGAAAAACGTGCTGACCAACTCAGTCTCCAGGGAGAGCTCTCTTTCTAATTTGCAGATGGACATCTTTTTATAAACAGATTGATTATATTTAAAAATTAGACAAAAAGTGCTTCAAGAAAAGGAATAATAGTAAAAACAAAGAGGAGCATGTCATAATGTTTTAAAAAAATCAAAGGCTCTTGATGATGTGAAATGCACTATTAAACAATTTTAAAATACTAAATGAAATTAATTGAAATTTTATAGACTACTACTCAAAGCAATTGCATTCTTTTGATGTGCACAAGATAGACCATATGTTGGGTCAGAAAACATACCTTCATTTCAAATGATTGAAAAAATACAGAATACATTTTCTAACTAAAATAGAATTATATTAGAAATCAGTAACAAAATTATATCTGGAATATCCATAAACATTTGAAAATTAAACAATGTAATTCTAAGTAAAACATGAGTAAAAGGAAAACATTACAAAAGCAAATAGAAATATTTTTACCTGAATAATGGAAATACAACAAATTAAACTTAGTGGGTGGCCAGAAATTAGTCCCTAAATCTATAGCCAACTGATTTTTGCCAAAGGAATCAAGAATACACAACGGGGAAAGGACAGTCTCTTCAATAAATGGTTCTGAAAAAACTAAATATATACATGCAAAAGAATGAAACTAGACCCCCCACCTCTTTCCCTATAGAAAAATCAACTCAAAATAGATCAAAGACCTGAACTTAAGACCCCATACTATAAACTATCAGAAGAAAACATAGGAGAAGTGCTTCAAGACATTGGTCTGAGAAAAGATTTTATAAATAAGACCAAAAGTCACAGGCAACAAAAGCAACAACAAACAAATGAGATTATATCAAACTAAAAAGTTTTTGCACAGCAAAAGAACCAATCAGAGTGAAGAGGCAACCTACAGAATGGGAGAAAATATTTGCAAACTCTCCATCAAAGAGGTGCTTAATATCCAGAATGCACAAGAAATTCAAACATCTCAACAGCAAAAACAATCTGATTTTTAAATGGGTAAATAATATGAACAGACATTTCTCCAAAAAAAAAAAAAAAAAAAGACATACAAATAGCCAACAAATATATGAAAAAAATGCTCAATATCATTAATCACCAGGGAAATGCAAATCAAAACCACAATAAGGTATCATCTCACCCCAGTTAGGATGGCTATTATCAAAAAGACAAAAAATAACAAATGCGAAAAGGGAACTCTTACACACTCTCGGTAGGAATGTAAAGTTGTATGGTTACAATGGAGAACAGCACAGAGGCTCCTCAAAAAACTGCCAATAGAACTTCCATAAGATCCAGCAGTACCACTGCTGGCCATTTATCCAAACAATAGAAAATCAGTGTCTCGATGACACATCTGCATCCCCACGTTTGTTGCAGCACTGTTCACAAGAGCCAATATGTGAAATCAACTAGGTGTCTAACAACAGATGAATGAGTTTTTACAATGTGGTATATACACACAATGGAATACTATTTGGACATTAAAAAAAATAAATCCTGTCATTCACGGCAACATGGTTGAAACTACAGGACATTACATTAAGTGAAATGAGCCAGAACAGAAAGTTAAACACCGCATATTCTCACTCATATGTGAAAGCTAAAAAATGTAAAAAATGTTGATCTCATAGAAATAAAAAGTAGAACAGAAGATACCAGAGGCTGGGAAGAGTAGAGATATAGGGAGAGATTTGTTAGAGGATACAAAATTACAGCTAGATAGAAGGAGTAAGTTATAGTGTTCTATAGCACTGTAGAATGACCAAAGTTAATAATTCATAAATTCAAATCGCTAGAAGGAAGATATTGCATGTTCCCAACATAAAGAAATCATAAATGACTGAGATAATGAATATGCCAATTACCCTGATCTGATCACTATACATTAGATATATCAAAACACCACTATGAACCCTATAAATATGTACAATTATATGTTACTTTTAATATAAAGAAAAATACCATAAAAATATAAATTAATTTTTAAAATAAACTTTGTGTGTTGCAACTAAAGCAACCCTTAAAGGAAAATATGTATCTTGAGATGCTTACACTGGAGAAAAATCAAAGTTAAAATTAATAATCTAAGGATCATTTTAAGAAGCTAGTAAAACAAGAGAAAAATAAACTCAAAGTAAGTAGAAAGGAGAAAATAAAAAACTAAATGTGGAAATCAATGAAATATAAGGTGGACAAACAAAAGAGAAAAATCAAAACTGAAATTCACTGGTAAATATCATCAAACACTTGAGGAAGAAGTAACTACAATCCTCCAATCTTAAATAAATGTTTTCCTAAAATATAAATAGTCCAAACAACACAATTAAAAGGCAGACATGTCAGACTGTATAAAATATAAGACCCAACTATATACTGTCGGAAGGAAGGAAGGAAGGAAAGAAGGAAGGAAGGAAGGGAGGGAGGGAGGGAGGGAGGGATATTTCCAGCATATTTCCAGAGCCCCAAAGTGTTGTAAAGGTTGTAAATGCAACCTTCACCCAGATCCACATATGGCATCCTTGTTAACAGGCAAAAGAGCAACAAGATGGGCATAAAGCTGACCCAAGATCCTGCTCATGATCTTGCAGAATTGCCCAAAAGCAGAACTGAGGGAGGGAGGGAAGGAGGGAGGGGAGGGGAGGGAAGGGGAGGGGAGAAGGAAGGGAGGAAGGCAGGCAGGCTACAAATATAAAGACATATTTAAAAAATATATAGACATGTTAAAAATAAGTTTGTAGAAAAAATCTGTGCCAGGCAAATATTAACCATAAAGCTGATGTGGCTATATTAATACTAGATAAAGTAGACTTTAAACCAAGATGTATTACCAAGGATAAAGATAAAGGAATCACAACGATAAAGGAATTCAACAAGAAGGCATAAATGTGAATGCACCAGAAATAGAACTTAAAAATAAATAAAAACTACAGATTTTATGGAGTACAAATAAATTTGTAATTATAATTGAAGATTTCAAAAACTTCTCTCTCAGTAATTGACAGAACAAGTACATATAAAATTAGTAATCATATAGAAAAATAACTATAATTTGACTTTCAAAGAATACTCCCAACAGTAGCATACCATTCTTTTAAAATACAGATGGTATATTAACCAAGACAGACAATATGCTGAGCCTTAAATTATGTTTCAATAATTTAAAAAATAAAGTTTATGCTAATTTTCCTTCTTATTAAAAAGAAAATATTTTTGAAAGAAGCCTCTCTCAATAGGCTTAAGAAAGCCTACATCAGAAGACAAAATCCAGCTACTATTATGGTATCAAATGGAGTTTTTAAATTATTATTTTCTTTCCCTTTTCCAGGTTATTTTACAAACTGTGTGATATTCCCACAATTTATGAAAGAAGCCTCTCAGTGAGGGAAATGTTTCCAACAAATAAATCAAAAGATAAATGATCACACCTCAAATCCTCTGAAAGGCATTGTGTTCATGTTATATCGAAAGCAATAAATAATCAAATGTCCTAGCATATTTTTCATATCATTGAAATATTTTAAGGAAATTTTATCAGTCATTTCAAAGTAAAGAAGGCTTCTGGTAAGGCAAATTCTTTTCTACTTCAAATATTATTTATGAATACAACTCAAGGTAGTTTTTCATGCTGTACATAGAGCTCTGCAGAAAGTATTTCCATTTAAGGTAGATAGCAATCTATCAAAATAAACCTGGTGAGGCTGTGATATAAATGCATATAAGGCTATCCAGGTATATGACCCTATTTTTTCACTAATCCAATGATGGTAAGGTGCTATTAAGTTTTTCTTAAGTATGTATGGTTCGGTTTGGTTTGGTTCTTATTTTTATTTTAATGTAGAAGGCTTCTGGCATTGACATTTAGTCTTCAATTGAGATAGGAAAGAATGAGGATAGCTCTGGATGTTCAAGTGGTATTGAAAAGGTATTCGTTATCAAGATATTGAGATGAGGTTGTAAAGGGGCCCGGAGAACCAGAGAAAAGGCAGGAAGGGTGAAAGAATCAAGACACTGCCATCTATATAGAGGCTAGGAAATGATTTGGGAGCAATAAGTACACCAGCACTGAATCAGAGCCTAGAAGAGGCTTCTTACTCGTAGAACAAGTAAGAGAAGTTTGAAGATCACGACAGAATGCAAAGAAGTCGAAAACAGGTGAAGAAAATAAGTTGTGCAGATCAAGCTCCACACCCAAAATTTGCATAGAATTAGAGATCAAAAAATAGAACGTAGGTTTCAGATAGTCAGGAAGGAACCTCAGATGACAGGTCAAATGGCCCAGAGTTACATGAGTCAGGGTTCAAAAACCTGCCCAAAGTAACTACATCTCAGCAAGCAGCACTCCCAGAAATTAGATCAGCTGAGATCCTATAGAATGGAATTATTGAGTTCCCACCTTGGGGATGTAAATAAAACCACTGCACCGATAAAGATATGCCATTGTTAGGCATGTGAAGCTTCACCCAGATCCACATACGGGCATCCTGCTTAACAGGAAAAACAGCAGCAAGATGGGCACGAAGCTGACCCAAGATCCTGCTCATGATCTTGAGGAATTGCCCAAAAACAGAACTGAGACCAAGCAAAAGAAAGCACTCTGGTGAGCAGGCTCATCTACTAGGAGCAAAGGTGAGTCAAGAAAGGACCAGATCACTTCCACCTCCGAGACTGGGTTTTTCAATGAGTTTTAAGGAAACGTTATATTTTTAAAATACTTTTTATGATTCAGGTATTTACAAATAGCAATAGTGCTAATAATCAAAAGCTGACACAAGAATTGCTGAAGCAAAACCCATTGGCTGATACTCTGATAACCCTATGAGTGCAAACTTAAATACATAAAAGGCCATTTCATTTTCTTTTTTTTTTTTTTTTTTTTTTTTTTTGAGACGGAGTCTCGCTCTGTCACCCAGGCCGGACTGCAGTGGCCGGATCTCAGCTCACTGCAAGCTCCGCCTCCCGGGTTCACGCCATTCTCCGGCCTCAGCCTCCCGAGTAGCTGGGACTACAGGCGCCCACCACCTCGCCTGGCTAGTTTTTTTTTTTTTTTTGTATTTCTTAATAGAGACGGGGTTTCACCGTGTTAGCCAGGATGGTCTCGATCTCCTGACCTCGTGATCCGCCCGTCTCGGCCTCCCAAAGTGCTGGGATTACAGGCTTGAGCCACCGCGCCCGGCCGGCCATTTCATTTTCTATAGCTCTACTATATTAGTAATAGGTATTTAGGAAATGGAATGCTATTGTCTATTCTTTCCTCTGCAATAAAAGCAGTTAAAAAAATGTTATCTCCAGATTTCATGAAGAATTGGTTTTCACGGAATCACAAAACTTTCCAAATTGAAAATCTCTGGAGAGAAAGTAAGCATTGCTAGACTCAACAGACCGTGCAAAAAACAGACAGGGCTCATGCACAATGGTTAAGGATAATCTACACTGGAGTGACAGGGCAGACCAGGCCACTGCCCTCAACCCTGCCTTTGCTACCTCTGCATATCTGTGTGAGTGACTTCTTTGAGAACACACTCCCTAAGGCCAGAGGAAATGTGAGCTTAAATGTTGCATTACTCAACTGCTTTTCCTCCCCTTTCTCATTGCCTTTTTTCCATTCTAAGGTCTCTGGGTTTCTCTCTAGGTTCCTCTCCCCTAGAATGAGTTCTAGAAAATTCTCATTCCTAGCCCTCTAAACCCCCACTGAAGATGTGGATATGTCTTTCTAGAGTTCTTCCCAAAAACTGGATCCTGCCCCAAACTCAGAGATCAGTTCTGCAGTTTCACACAGTTTTACTGCCTGCCCAAAGACAAATATTGATCATTCTCTGTGTGACACAGTTGCCCCAACTAGATGCCTTTATATTAACTGTTGCTTCCTGTATGCATTGACCTCTACCCCATCACTAGTCTTTTTGTTTGTTTGTTTGTTTGTTTGTTTGAGGCGGAGTCTCACTCTGTCGCCCAGACTGGAGTGCAGTGGCACGATCTCAGCTCACTGCAAGCTCCACCTCTCAGGTTCATGCCATTCTCCTGCCTTAGCCACCTGAGTAGCTGGGACTACAGGTACCTGCCATCACACCAGGCTAATTTTTTGTATTTTTAGTAGAGACAGGGTTTCACCATGTTATCCAGGATGGTCTCCATCTCCTGATCTCGTGATCTGCCCACCTCGGCCTCCAAAAGTGTTGGGATTACAGGCATGAGCCACAGCGCCATGCCCAATTTACTGTCTTAATAAAGTAATATCCCAATCCCCAACAGTACGCAATCTACCCATGGAATAAACACATGCGTGTGCCTCCAAATCTAAAAATTGAATTTAAAAATGTTTTTTTAAAAAGTAACAATATTAATGGAATAGTTTCTAGTATCAAGATTCAAAGCCATGGGCTAAATGAAAAGAAAGTTCCTAATCCAACCCGCTTGTGATTTCCTCATCTCTCAGATATATTTATTAGAAAAAGAGAGGCTATAGAAGAGATGCTGAGAATAATTTGTCTCTCTTATGAACCGCTGACCAAGCATTTCAGACTGTATAGTGGAGGGCTAAGTTTCAGTATAAGGTAAAATAGAAACCACCTATAGCCAATGGTGAAACTAATGAATTACACAGTCACTTTGCTGTTATTTCCTTCAGGTGTGAAATGAGGAAGTTGGGCTAGGTCATCTCTGAGGCTACCTTCAGCTCTAAAAATCTATGATCTGTACAGAGCAGCTCCACTTACGTTGACATTTAATGTTAAACCTACAAAAGCTTATTGACGAGAGGATGTACTTTTGTGGAAACTGATATGGAATCAGTGTGTATAAAATGTAAAGTTTTAAAAGCAGGTAGAAGGTAGATACTTCAGAATTGAGAAGGCATAACTTAAGCTTAATAATTTGTGGAGTACCCACAAGGTCTGAATAATAAGATACTTAAGTCCACAGAGTATTTGACAAATTCACATTCAAATTCATAACCATTTGTTTATCAGCATATTTCCAGCATATTATCAGCATAAACAGCATATTGTTTATCAGCATATTGCAGCCCCAAAGTGTGGTGATGGTTGCAAATGCAGAAGAGGAATGCACTATTTATTATCATTCAGAAAATGATGTCACAGAGCAAGAAATACAAAGAACTGTCTTTCATCATTTTAAAATCTATGACCATAAAGGCAACTGGGCAGTGCTGGAACACAATGCTCCATCTCCCTGGTCACAACTAAATAGCTCCAATTTCAAGTCATTCATGTTTTCAGGGATATGGTTCTCCTTTTCAAAATGTCCTAATAGTTATAAATGGCTTGTTGTCATTATAAATACCTAATGTGTTTTTCTATCAGATTACTTCATTATGGAATAATGTACGTCAATTTCATGCATAATTTGCACTTTTGTCACTGAAACATCAAGTAGAAACATTATCATTAAATGTTGATTCATGAAGAAAAAGAAGTATTTTTTAATCAAGCTCGGGCCCATGAATATTGGGCCAGTGGGAGCTGAGAATTCTGCAGATATCACACTGCTTCCCCCAAGGAAACTTCTCTTCCCTATATAACTCTCCACTCTGCCTGCTTGTTGCTGCTTACAGAAGAATATCTAGACATAAAAGGTTGCTCATTTTCTTGTAGGAACAGAAGCTGCACTCTATATAACAGGGCTTGGCAAACTGTGAAAGGGTCACATACATCTCACTGCCTGTTCTAGTATAACTTTCAAGCTAAAAATGGTTATCGTTTTAAATGGTTGACAAAAAATATGTATCAAGACATGTGGAAACTATATGAAATTCAGATTTCAGTGTCCAATAAATAAAGTTTGGAACTCTGTCAGACTCATTTGTTTACACATTGTCTATCACTGCTTTCATGCTATAATGTGAAGTCAGGAAGTTGTAAGGTACCATATAGCCCACAAGCTCTTTACCACCCGGCTCTTTAGGGTCAAAGTTTGCCCATCCCTTCCCTAGAACATCCAGGAAGTTCCCTTGTTGTGCCATACACAGAACAATATTCCACCCAGCAAAAGTCTTCTGCTTCTCGTGCCTGATGGCAATGTGAATTTTTTTTTTTTTTTTTTTTTTTGACACAGAGTCTTGCTCTGTCGCCCAGGCTGGAGTGCAGTGGCTCGATCTCGGCTCACTGCAAGCTCTGCCTCCCGGGTTCACGCCATTCTCCTGCCTCAGCCTCCCAAGTAGCTGGGACTACAGGTGCCCGCCACCACACCCAGCTGATTTTTTGTATTTTTAGTAGAGACAGGGTTTCTCTGTGTTAGCCAGGATGGTCTCGATCTCCTGACCTCGTGATCTGCCTGCCTGGGCCTCCCAAAGTGCTAGGATTATAGGCATGAGCCACTGTGCCCAGCCCAATGTCAAATTTTAAAGTCAACACTTTGCTTTAACCAAAATCCTCTACAAAAATACTCATTTTTCTCTAAGACTTCTGCCTCTGTTCTCCACGCTTAGTCATTTGCTTAAAACCAACGTCTCTACTTCTGTCCCTGTTCCCATCTTTGCCAGGAGTCCACCACACTGATTCTACCATTTAAGTAATCCTTCTGTTCTTTGTCCGAAACCCAACTAGATTTCGTCACAGCATTTAATCCTGCAGTGAGGATTTGTTTTCTATTTGTCTGTGTCTGCAGAAAGGAGCAAATTGCTTACCTTCAGAAATACATTAATTCTCTCATGCCAGTAGGAGGGAGGGTTTCACAAGGAACTAACATTTGAATTTTAAGCCAAGCAATTTGAAGGAGGATGGGGAAACGCACACAGTTTATATTTACTAGTCTGTCATTGACACATCTGATTCAAAGTGACCACATAAAAACTCCTTTATTAGTCTTATGTCCTTGTCATTATGACAGATGTTCAAGTGTCATTTGAATCCCAATTTTTTTTTTTTTTTTTTTTTTGAGAGGGAGTCTTGCTCTGTTGCCAGGCTGGAGTTCAGTGGTGGGATCTCGGCTCACTGCAACCTCTGCCTCCTGGGTTCAAGCAATTCTCCTGCCTCAGCCTCCCGAGTAACTGGGATTACAGGCACGAGCCAACATGCCCAGCTAATTTTTGTATTTTTAGTAGAGACGGGGTTTCACTATGTTGGCCAGGATGGTCTCAATCTCTTGACCTCGTGATCCGCCCGACTCGGCCTCCCAGAGTGCTGGGATTACAGGCGTGAGCCACCGTGCCTGGCCAAAAGTGATTTTAAGCATCAGAATTTTATCCCACAGTATTGGAGATCAGAAGTCTGAAATCAAGGTGTTCACAGAACCACACTCCTCCAGATCCTCTACAAGAGATTCCGTTTCTTGCCTCTTCTGGCTCCTGATAGTTGTTGGTTTTCCTTACCTGATGACTGTATCACTCCAGCCTCTTCTTTTGTCTTCACCTGGTCTCTGCTCTGTGTCTGTCTCTTATGAGGACACTTGCCACTGGATTTAGGGCCCACTTTGGTAATCCAGGATGACCTCAAGATTCTTCATTACACCTGTAAAGAGCATTTTTGCAAATGAGATCATATTCACAGGTTCTGGGGATTTATACCTGGATATATCTTTTGGGGGGCACTATTCAATGCACTGCATGTAGCAAGAGAATACTAGGGCATGTATGATCTCATCCAGGCCTTCAAGAGCCTTGACAGTTACTGCTATTTCTCAGATAAGAAAACCGTAGTGATAAAAGTGAAAAGCTAGCATTTAAAACTAGGTCTGTCAGCCTGGCACAGTGGCTGACATCTGTAATCCCAGCACTTTGGGTGGCCGAGGTGGGTGGATCATGAGGTCAGGAGATCGAGACCACCCTGGCTAACACAGTGAAACTCCTTCTTTACTAGAAATACAAAAAATTAGCTGGGCGTGGTGGTGGGCACCTGTAGTCCCAGCTACTCGGGAGGCTGAGGCAGGAGAATGGCGTGAACCAGGGAGGTGGAGCTTGCAGTGAGCCAAGATTGATCCACTGCACTCCAGTACGGGCGACAGAGCGAGACTCCGTCTCAAAAAAATAAGAAAAACTCGGTGTGTCAAGATTTAAGTCTATTCCCTTAACCGCTATGGCATTTTACTACCTACAAAGCAGACAGGGCCACTTTCTAAATTGCCCTACCTACAGACTGAATATACCAGAGTCCTAAGCCACCACAAGGTCCCCCTGTTTCCCCGCTTCACCTATTTGTATAGCCATATGGCCCACCAGGAGTGCAGAATTACAGGCTATTTCACAGGTCAACAGGAAGTTCCTAATTGCCCTCAGGGCTAATCAGACATTCTCAGTCACTTTCTTTAAAATTAAGTTCCCATTTCTCTTAGTAAGTTCTGCTTGATGCTTCATAAGGTTCATGGCAAGTTAAATGCACTGCATTTTCACCACTGGTAAGCAATGTAGATAAGAAATTCTAAAGAAAATATTTCATCTTCATTTCAATCTAGCAAACTTATAAAAGTATGGATTTTTAAACTTGGGATGCAAGTGACACTAGAGCATATCTCATACTGACAAGTAGAAAGGACTAATAAAGGAGTTTTTATGTGGTCACTTTGAATTAGACCTGTCAGTGACAGTCTAGTGAATATTAACTGTGTGCATTTTTCCATCCCCCTTCAAATTGCTTGGCTTAAAATTCAAATAAAGTTAGTTCCTTGTGAAAACCCCTCTCCTGATGGCAAGAGAGAATTAATATACTTTCAAAGGTAAACAATTTGCTCCTTTCTGCAGTTGGAGCAGAACTGTTATAGATCATGCCAACTCAAAGGGAAAATAGAGTCAAGGAAATGGAAGGGTCAAAAGCCAACCACCCGGAAATTTATGTCAGTTTTTATGCTTAAGATCCTTCACTGCAAACAAATATCACACTTTAATGCCACAGCACAATAAAGAAAAACCTTTGACTTGTGGGCTTGTGGAAAAAGCAGAATGAAAAAGCAGCATTCATGTGGGAGTCAAAACCCATCCTGCACCTTGGGGAGGAATAAAAAAATTTGTATGTTATTCCTTTTATCTCTGCTGGAGCCAAGGTGCAGATTGACTCAATGGACAGGAAACTGACAGTGATGGAGCAACTGCTGCTTACCTTATTGTTTCATCGTGATTATATCATTTAACTCTCATGCCCACCCTTGAAAGTAGGCAAAATGCCCTCATTTTAGAATTGACCAAATTCAAGCTTGGAAACCTGAATGATTAACCAAAGGTCACTCTGTTAATCTGCAGTGATACAGTGCAAGCCAAAGACATTCCCAGACACCAGGCTTACCTAAACCAACTTCTTTTTCCTGTTCCTGCCAGCATATATAAACACATGCTTTTAAAATAATGACAGGCTAAATCTAGCAATCAAGTCATTATAGCATTCCAGTAAGTCTACAAGTGACATGTTGTTTTCGCTAAAGATGGACCAGGATATGACATTGTCTCCTTCTATTATGCCCCGCCAGCAGACTGTCAGATACCCACTGCTGTGATCTGTTTAGCAAGGTCAGCTGTTTGATTGCTATGAATAATTGGATGCCATTAATAATGGTCAGCTCCAGGATATAGGAAAGTGGTCAAGCGTGGTAATTGTATTTTGAATTCCAGCAGATTATTTCCTGGGAAGCAGGAAGACAACCACTACATGGGATACGGTTTTTCTAAGTACAATAGAAATAATTGGTTCCCTAGAGGTGAAGGGGAGAAGCCGAGGGCTCCCGTAATAACATGTGTGGCCATATCTAGTAAGAAACATGGAGGTCAAGGTTTTGCAAGCGATGGCTAATACTATGAAGCCTGGCCATTACCATCACTAAAAGTCTTCACAAGTTCACATTCTTGTTATTCTCTTATTTAGATTAACACTAGAGCTTTACATGTTCAGGGGGCCAATTTCTAAATTTTGAAGCACCAGTGAGGTTAGACCAATGGCTAATTAGGAAATCTAATACAATTGATATCCATCTGAAAAGGTCAAGCATAAATCTTTTGCTGTTTAATGTATATTAAATTCTCACCACATATTAAGGGCTGTAGATACTGCAAGACAATTAAGCAAAACATTATCTTTTTTTGGGGGGGGGGGAAGCCCTGTCAAAAAATGAAGGGTTTTTTAAAAATCTCCCAAGACATAATAATAAAAGTGAGAAATTTTTTAAAAGATTGAAAAAAAGCACATTTTAAAATCATGTGAAAAGGAAAAATGAAAAGTGATTTTAGAAGATGATAGACTGGAGTATAGGAAACACATAAAGAGCAAAACATTTCATAGAAAAATATAATAGCTATCAGTTTCAGACTTTACTAAGGAAACTATTTCTTAAATTGCCCAGCAATGTGGGCAGAACAAATTAAAGTTAAAACTTATTATAGCCAAGGAAATATGGATGGGAGCATGGAATCAAGATACAACTGCCTGAAATAAAATAGTCAACACATGCCTCAATTCTTGCCAGCTTTTCCATTATTTGGAGCTACTAGGAATTGAATCATTTTGACCATTTTTTTTAAAAAGGTATTCAGTGTTTGGATGAACTCTAAAATGAAAAGAGATAAACAAACAATCATAGAGCTAAAACTATAAAACTCTCATAAGAAAACATAAGGAATAAGTCTTTGTAAACTTGGGTTACACAGTGGTTTCCTGGATCTGGCACCAAAAGATGGGTGACAAAAGAAAACACTAGGGCTGGGCATGGTGGCTCATGCTTGTAATCCTAGCACTCTGGGAGGCCCAGCTGGGTGGATCATGAGGTCAGGATATCAAGACCATCCTTGCCAACATGGTGAAACCCCAGCTCTACTAAAAATACAAAAAATTGGCCTGGCGCAGTGGTTCACACCTGTAATCCCAACACTTTGGGAGGCCAAGGGGGGCAGATCACAAGGTCAGGAGATGAGACCATCCTGGCTAACACAGTGAAACCCCGTTTCTACTAAAAATACAAAAAATTAGCCTGACGTGGTGGTGGGTGCCTGTAGTCCCAGCTACTTGGGAGGCAACAGGAGAATGGCGTGAACCCTGGAGGCAGAGCTTGCAGTGAGCCGAGATTGCACCACTGCACTCCAGCCTGGGTGACACAGCGAAACTCCCTCTCAAAAAAAAAAAAAAAATACAAAAAATACAAAAAATTAGCCAGGCATGGTGGCACATGCCTGTAGTCCCAACTACTTGGGAGGCTGCGGCAGGGGAATCACTTGAACCCGAGAGGCAAAAGTTGCAGTGAGCCGAGATCACGCCATTGCACTCCAGTCTGGTGACAGAGTAAAACTTCATCTCAAAAAAAAAAAAGAAAATACTGGACATTGGACTACATCAAAATTAAAAACTTCTGTGTTACAAATGAGACTTTCAAGAAAGCTAAAAGATGACCCACAGAATAGAAGAAAATATTTGCAAACCATATAGTTTATAAAGGATTTGTATCCCAATACAAATAGCCAAAAAATGAAAAGAACCCAAATGGTGGTCAACTGATAAACGGGTAAAGAAAATGTGGTATACCCGCCCAGTAAAGTATTAATCAGCCATAAAAAGGAATGAAGTACTGACACTCACTACAACATGTTTGACTCTTGAAAACATTATGCAAAGTGAAGGAATCCAGTCACAAATGCCATATATTGTATGATTCTATTTAGGGTACATATTTAGGGTACACATCCAGAATAAGCTAATTCACAGAGACAGACAGTAGACTAGGGGTTGCTTAGGGCTGAGGGAAGGACATGAGAGATAAATGGGGACTGATTGCTAACGGGTACAGGGTTTCCTTGAAGGGGGATGAAAACATGCTAAAACTAGATTATCGTGATGGTTGTGCAACCCTGTGAATATGCTAAAAAAAGAAAACAAACTATACAATTGTACACTTTAAATGGATGAGTTGTATGTGATTCTCAATTAATTCAAAGCTCTTTTTGAAAAATCAAACACAAATAAAAACAGCATTGGATACTCGGTGCTTCCCTAGTGACCAAAATCACTGTTTTCTCAGAATACGGGTCCAAAAGGGGAGAAGCAACTTGTCCTAGGCCCCACTTTGAGCCAGTAATGAAACAAGATCCCTAAGATTTCTGCTTCCAAGTGATTCCCTAGACTCCAGTGCCATTGGCAAATTTCTTAACCCTTTATGGTCCAAATTTATTTTTTATTTTTTTGTTAGTGGCTTTTTCCCTCAGTGATGGTAGCCTTACTGATACGTTTGTCCAGAAACATTTCTATAAGCTGATGTAAACGGAAGATATGATAACCTAAAGGAAGTAGGCAATATCAACCTACAGAAGTCTATTTCCCTGCACAATAGTAAGCTACAAAACCTGGGCATGGTCTAAATAGTTCCTTGGAAAGAATATTAGATGGAACCATGCATGGTTTTTAGGTCTGAGAAAACTGTAGAAACAGGTGATGATCTGTCTATAGAAGTAAGAACCCCAAATCCAGATTTCCCAGTCTTTCATAACACCTACAGATTAAGCAGGACAGAAACCAGGGTACAGAGGGTCAGCTCTTTGACTTTTGCTCTTCAAGTTAATGCCTTTTCCCACTAGGGAACATCCATTTCCTTCAAGAGCCACTTTTAAGCCCACACAAAGCTTCGAGCAGCCAGAAAGGAAAGAAGGAGCCTCATCTCAGCCGCAATATTTCCAGAAACTTCAAACATCTTATTTTAAAATCAGAAGAGACAAAATGCCTCAGACATCAGTGGTATCCCCATTTGTACAGTGGAGAAAATGAACACCACTTCCCCCCCCCCCCAAAAAAAAGCCCAAGTTAAGAAATAACAGTCCAAAAAAAAAAAAAAGTGTGTGTGTGTGTGTGTGTGTGTGTGTGTGTGTGTGTGTGGCCTATGTATGCTGGTAGCTCAGGTACAAAGGGTTCAGGGAGAGCTAAGACTGAACATCAGAACCTAGAGCATTTTAAGAGTTTTCTAGAACACATCAGAGATGATACAGAATTTCTTCATGCCTGAAGAGGAGGTGTACCAGAGATGGAAGAGTGTAAGTTATATCTTTGTTCTCTCTACTGCACTCTAGGCTTTAAAACAAATTCAATAATTACATAAAATTCAAGGTTTATTTTTTCCTCTGTTAGTTCTTTTATCTGTAATACATTTGCAATTTTCAAGCTCCTATTTTCCTTGTTTTCTTTTACTTCTACTTGAGTTATTTTTATTTATTTTTCTTTTCATAAAATAAAAATGTTTCTCCAAGAGAGCACTGGCAAGCCTTGAGATAAGAGTAAATTAGCCAGTAACCATATCTTTGACATCTATTCGACTACTACATATCCACCTGAGAGTGAGGAGGAGAAAAGGTGAGAGAGGAGATTGATAGGAATAGCACTCCATGTTTTATTCATCTTTTCAGGACACTGTAGAGATTAACTAATTACCCTACACTATGTATCTGTAGGAAAAAGAAGAGTAATCCAGCTGTGCCCTACTTTAAGAAAAACTGATTTATAAAAATTGAATTTATCAAAAATACAAATTATGAAATGAATCAGAAAATGTATTTATAGAAGTGCTCAATATAAGGTTGAATTTCAATAAAAGTGCCCCCCTAGAGCATGTAAAACATGACATCATTTATAAAACTTCAATAATTCTTCTACCAAAACCCATTATTTAAAAATCCAAACTTATAAAAACAGATGTATTAGGGGGTTATTTGTTAAATTCATTAAAATATTTTTTTAAACAGCATACCACCTCCACATCCCACCTCCAGGTACTAAAAATATCATTTGATTTGCCAGCAATTAATTAAAGACAAATTTAGGGAAACACAGCTATTCTTAGAACTAAATATGCCTGTCTTTGTGTCTTTGTTCCTGTGCGTAACTAGGAAAACTGAAGATCTAAGGAATTAAGTAGTCATTCTCAGATTAATATTCATAGTTAAATTATCCTACTCTCTTATCTCTAAAATATCTATCCTCTGTAATACTGAGACACAAATAGACATAAATTATTCATGATCGGCCAGGCGTGGTGGCTCACACCTGTAATCCCAGCACTTTGGGAGGCCAAGGCGGGAGGACCGCGAGGATCACGAGGTCAGGAGATGGACACCATCCCGGCTAACATTGTGAAACTCGGTCTCTACTACAAATACAAAAAAATTAGCCGGGCATGGTTGCCGGCACCTGTAGTCCCAGCTACTGGGGAGGCTGAGGCAGGAGAATGGTGTGAACCTGGGAGGCGGAGCTTGCCGGGAGGCGGAGCTTGCCGTGAGCCAACACTGTGCCACTGCACTCCAGTCTGGGCGACAGAGTGAGACTCCATCTCAAAAAAATTATTCATGATCATGGAAAAAGCAGAGAAACATGACACTAAACAGTGAGTAGTAACAAAATTATTTCATTTTAACTTTTGGCTGTTTCTTATTTGCTTTAGATGTGTACCCAAAATAATTCAATAATCCAAAGATAGGCATTTGAAATCTAATTTTTCATGTACATAAATTGAAGTTGAATAATGTTAAGCAGAATTTCTATGAGAAGTAGACCCAGGAACAGAATCTCAACACGTGCTGTAATTTGAGGGTAGTTCTTGATAAAATATCATAGAGTATGACAAAGGGCAAGTCCTCTGATTTTAACTGATCAAAGAGAAAAAGCTAAGTAAAAGATTTCAGGGGCAGGGTACTACATACTGATCCTTTTCAAACAAACTGCATTAAAAAATGAAAACCCTCCAAAATATCTGTACCTTCAGCATTCCTTTGACCAACCTGGGACTGATTTTTTAAAAAACCAAAAAAAGCATTCATTGGCCAGTTTGCATTTTTACTTTTGGAGGCAAAACGTGACAACAGACCTGCTCTCTCTAATTTATAAGGCCCCAACCAACTACTCTGTAGCACTGTAGAGATCACGGTCAAAGTGGCTTAGAAATTTGTACAAGCACTGTCATTTCCCAAATCAAAATCTAAAATACCAATTCAAGGTGAGAAATACATACTATAAATTCTCTTAAGATGACTCATTAGAAGTCCAGAGAATTTGAGCTTTGCAACAATAGAGCTGAAGGTCTGACCAACAAAAACGCAGTGTAACCAATTTAAAAGCAGATATATGCCCAGTATTCCAGATAATTGCAAGGTAGGCAAAACATGAAGCTTCATGTAAGATTCTCATATTGACGAAGACTTTTAACTTATTAATGCACTCCCTCTCTAATAAAGTTTGACAAGGCCAGGTAAAATGAAATATTCTTGATAAAATAGGAGCATGAAACTAAACAGCACAAGGGAATAAAATTGCTTCTAACAATCTATTTAAAGACTCCATTAAGTAATGCTGGTTCACTTTGAAGCTGATATTGGAGCTACCTATGAGTTCCACATGAATATGGAGTGATTAACGTACTCTCAGACAATGAGTATTAAAGCAGGTTCTGCTTGTGAAAAACAGATAAGGGGACTTTTGGCAAAATCAAAACAGTAGGATTGAATATACATATGGGGTATTACTTTGAGAGGGAGGCTATGGCCAAATGGAGATTTAAAAAACAAAACAGTGCTATGAATAGGGACAGCCATGCATGTAATTTTTGTAAAGACAAATTGGCTGATTAAAGCTGTTAGATATTGTGATAATACAAAAGAAGAGATGGTGAGAAAATTCAGTAAGCTCAAATGAATAAAACTGAAAATGAACAAAGATTATAACATCACTTCAAAAAATGAAGCTAATAATAATGCTCTTTGTGCCCATGGCACCTTTTACCATAGCAGTTCATAGCATTTCACAGAATCACTGAATCACGACTTTTATAGCTGAAAGTGGCCAAAAAGATGAACATGTCCAAACATATGTCCAAAGCTTCTGTCTCCTCTACAACAGCCCACACACACAGTCACACAACCTATGTGAACCCTCCAATAATCTTATTTCCTCCTGAGTGTACCATGTCAGATCCATACAAGGAGAGTCCAGAATATTCATACTTATTTTCTTTGCATTGAAGCACATAGCAAAATTATATATTGGGCAGAGCAGTAAGTTGCTAAGGCAAGAGAACAGGAAAACAAGAGAAGACTACAAAAGTTTGTACTCCACCAATAGGAAGTGTCTGATGTCCTGGGCAGGACGCAGGTCACTGGTTCTGGCAGTACCTCTGCACTTCAGGTGAAAGAATCATCATTAATCATTTCCCCAACCATGAGAATTTGTGGCTTCATGTCTAATATCATGTGGGTTACCTTGTCCTGATATTCACAAATGAACACTGGTGTAGAGGTAATCATCTCAATAGGTAGTGAACAAAATCAATTTCATTTCTTCTTGAAGGAAACAATTCGATATGTGAACAAATATTTCTGTGGCTTGGAGGCTGTGATTGTAGCCACCATGGGGCCATTTTCATATACACGTAAGAATTACAACGGCCCACAGTTATCCTGTAGGGGCCTCTTCTAGGGCCAAGATTATGGGTCACTGAGGAAGCAGGTCAGTTGGAAAAGTCTGTGGATTGTGAACTTTAGTCCAGGTGATTCTGGTGATATCCTTCAGCATTGATTACCCAGCACATGCTCACAAAACATTAAGCTTCCAGGTATCATCGAAATTTTTCCATATTCTCAGGGATCCATTAACTCTAGAGAAAAAACCCAGAACCAGAGCACATTGTACCAATTTAAGGATGGATAGGCTGGCCACCTAATTTTTCTACCTCAGGGACCTCCTAGGGCAGAGATTCTTAACTCTTAACCCAAGGTCCATGGATAAATACAGGGGGTCTATGAATTTGATTGGAGATTATATATATTTTTATTTTTACTAACAACTAACTGAAGTTTAGCACGTTATTTAACTATGAATAGGCAAAAAAAGTATAATGGAATCAATGGTACCTGTTACTTTGTCACCAATGGAAATCACAGATATTTTTATACCATATTACTGAGAGATGACAATGTGCTAGCAGCCGTGGCGTCCACTCTGGCGGCACTTGAGGAGTCCCTCAGCCCGCCACGGCACCATGGGAACCCCACTCTGGGCTGGCTGAGGCCAGAGCCTTCGCCCTCTGTTTGCCAGGAGGTGTGAGGGGAGAGGCGCGGGCGGTAACCAGGGCTGTGCTCGCAGGGCCATTGTGAGTTCCGGCGGTCGCGGGCGCGGGGCTCGGCGGGCCCCGCACACAGAGCGGCCAGGGCAGTGAGGGGCTTAGCACCTGGGACCAGCAGCTGCGGAGGTTGCCCGGGGTCCCCCAGCAGTGCCGGCCCGCCGGCGCTGCACTCAAAGTCTTGCTCGTCCTTAGCTGCTTCCCCACGGGGCGGGGCTCGGGACCTGCAGCCCACCATGTCTGAGCTCTTCCCCCTGCAGTGGGCTCCCCTGCGGCCTGAGCCTCCCCGACGGGCGAAGTCCCCTGCTACGTGGCGCCTGGTCCCGTCGACAGCCCAACGGCTGAGGAGTGCAGGCACGGCTGGGGACTGGGAAGCAGCTCCGCCTGCAGCCCCGTGCAGGATCTACTGAGTGAAGCCAACTGGGCTCCTGAACTGGATGGGGACT
The DNA here is from genome assembly GCF_008728515.1 of Papio anubis. Lineage (NCBI taxonomy): Eukaryota > Metazoa > Chordata > Mammalia > Primates > Cercopithecidae > Papio > Papio anubis. The sequence continues at coordinate 33,729,604 of NC_044989.1, read as the reverse complement.
TGGAGAACTTTTGTATCTAGCCAGAGGATTGTCTCTGCACCAATCAGCGTTCTGTGTCTAGCCCGAGGTTTGTAAATACACCAATCAGCACTCTGTGTCTAGCTCAGGGTTTGTGAATACACCAATTGGTACTCTGTATCTAGCTAACTCTGTATCTAGCTAACTAGCATTCTGTGACTCTGTGTCTAGCTCAAGGATTGTAAAGGCACCAGTCAGCACTCTGTCAAAATGGTCCAATCAGCTCTCTGTAAAGTGGACCAATCAGCAAGATGTGGGTGGGGCCAGATAAGGGAATAAAAGCAGGCAGCCCGAGCCAGCCAGGCAACCTGCTGGGGTACCCTTCCACACACTAGGAAAGCTTTGTTCTTTTGCTTTTTGTGATAAATCTTGCTGCTGCTTACTTTTTGGGTACACGCTGCCTTTATGAGGTGTAACACCACTCACTGTGGAAGTCCGCAGCTTCATTCCTGAAACCAGTGAGACCACGAACCCACCGGGAAGAACAACTCCAGACCCGTTGCCTTTAAAAGCTGTAGCACTCACCACGAAGGTCTGCAGCTTCACTCCTGACGGTGAGACCACGAACCCACCAGAAGGAAGAAGCTGCAGACACATCTGAACGTCTGAAGGAACAAACTCCAGACACCCCATCTTTAAGAACTGTAACACTCACCACAAGGGTGTGTGGGTTCATTCTTGAAGTCAGTGAGATCAAGAACCCACCAATTCCGGACACATTACCATTGGTCCAGATATCTCAAAATATGCTTATCCTGTTTCAATATAATGGAAATTATGCACATCAGATCTTGTTTAACATGTTAATAAAATGCATATTTATTGCTATATCACGTTTGTTTTTTAATGTATTTCACTATAGTTATATATAGAGATAGCATATGTAATATAATTAGGTTCATTTGCAGTCTTTTTTTTTTGTTTTTTGTTTTTTTGAGACAGAGTACTCTGTCACCCAGGCTGGAATACAGTGGCACAATCTTGGCTCATTGCAAGCTCCGCCTCCCGGGTACATGCTCGTCTCCTGCCTCAGTGTTCCCAGCAGCGGGGACTACAGGTGCACACCACCACACCTGGCTAATTTTTTTGTATTTTTAGTAGAGACGGGGTTTCACCGTATTTAGGTTTCAATCTCCTGACCTCGTGATCCCCCCACCTCAGCCTCCTAAAGTGCTGGGATTACAGGTGTGAGCCACCACTCCTGGCCTAGTTATTTTAATTTTTACTTCACCTGGCCTCCAAGGTAAACATAGTACACAGGGGTACAGGGTACCAAAAAAATGGAAGAAAGAAAAAAGAGAAGTTCAGAGGCATTATTCAGGGCTGACGGATTTTGGGGGATGTTTGCACAGGTTAGTATACGGCCCTGTAGGAGAAAGGTGGGCACATAAAATCACACTTGATTAATGGTTTGCTGCTAATCAGGAACCAGAGGAGAGCCCCGTTTGAAAGCTGTGCCACCATGTGCACAAGCCCATTTGCTGAGAGGGCTGTGGCAGACTTGGACTCTTAAGTGTTATGAATACAGTGAATGGGCACAGATGTGCATATTCTGTTCCTCTCCCCAGTCCCTACTCCATCATTCATTTCCTATTTTTTTCACATGAAATTAGAAGGCTCTCTTTTGTGTCCTCTAAGTTTCACTTTTCCCCATCCTATCCCTATTTCTCAATGTTGATCTGCTAGGTTTCCGTCCTTGTATCTTTGACATATTTATTATGCTCGCTGCCTCCACCAAGGATGACGCTTATCGCCACCAGCTGCTCTGTGGGAGCATGTCACTTCAACAGTTTCAGATGTCCCCAAATCACACCAGCTGTCCTATAACAGGTACCAACAGAGCAGAGAGAGGAGGAGTGCCCATAGGTGGAGGCAGTGTGTCCGAAATTGGTGAGTTCTTGGTCTCACTGACTTCCAGAATGAAGCTGCAGACCCTCACGGTGAGTGTTACAGCTCTTAAACATGGTGTGTCTACAGTTTGTTCCTTCAGATGTTCAGATGTGTCCGGGGTTTCTTCCTTCTGATGGGTTCGTGGTCTCGCTGGCTTCAGGAGTGAAGCTGCAGACCTTCGCAGTGAGTGTTACAGCTCATAAAGGTGGCACAGACCCAAAGAGCCAGTAGCAGCAAGATTTGTTGCAAATAGTGAGAACAAAGCTCCCACACGATGGAAGGCAACCCTAGGAGGTTGCCAGTACTAGATCCCGCAGCCTGCTTTTATTCCCTAATCTGACCCCACCCACATCCTGCTGATTATTCCATTTTACAGAGAGCTGATTGGTCTGTTTTGACAGGGTGTTGATAGGTGCGTTTACAAACCTTGAGCTAGATACAGGGTGCTCATTGGTGCGTTTACAAACCTTGAGCTAGACATAGAGTGTTGATCCGTGCATTTACAAACTTTGAGCTAGACACAAAGTGCTCATTGGTGCATTTGCAATCCTCCAGTTCGACATAAAAGTTATCCAAGTCCCCACCAGATTAGCTAGATACAGAGTGCTGACCGGTGCATCCACAAACCGGAGCCAGACACAGAGTGCTGATTGGTCCATATACAATCCTCCAGCTAAACATAAAAGTTCTCCAAGTCCCCACCCAACTCAGGAGCCCAGCTGGCTTCGCCTAGTGGACCCCAACCCTGGAGCCACAGGCGGAGTTGCCTACCAGTCCCACAAAGTGCGCCTGCACGCTTCAGCCCTTGGGTGGTCATGGGATCCGGCACCACAGAGCAGAGGGCAGAGCCTCTCAGGGAGGCTAGGGTCGCAAGGAAGCCCACGGGGGTAGGGGGGCAGTCTTGGGCATGGTTGTCAGCAGGTCCCAAGCCCTGCTCCACGGGGAGGCGGCTGAGGCTCGGGAGAATTCAAGCACTGTGCAGAAGGCTGGCAGTGCTAGGAGACCTGGCGCACCCTCCGCAGCTGCTGGCTCAAGTGCTAAGCCCGTCACTGCCCGGGATGGCGGCGCTGGCCGGCAGTTCCAAGTGCGGGGCCGCCAAACCCACACCCACCCGGAATTCACGCTGGCCTGCAAGCGCTGCATACAGCCCCTCAGTTCCCGCCGGCGCCTCTCCCTCCACACCTCAGTGCAAGCAGAGGGAGCTGGCTCCAGCATTGGCCAGCCCAGAGAGGGTCTCCCACAGTGCAGCAGCGGGCTGAAGGGCTCCTCAAGCACGGCCAAAGTGGACGCCAAGGCCGAGGAGGCACCCAGAGCGAGCGAGGGCTGCCAGCACGTTGTCACCTCTCAGCAGCACAGCTTCCTCTCTGGGAATTCCCTGGTGATTAAGTCTGGCTCACAGCTACTACGCAAGCCAGCAGCAAGTATTTCCTGGGTTCAGATTCAGATCTCCTCCCATTATAGTCTTTGAATTCTGCTAACTGGAAGAAATTAAATTTTATTTTATTTTATTTTGAGATAGGGTCTTGCTGTGTTGCCCAGGCTGGAGGGCAGTGGCCCTATCTCGGCTCACTGCACCCTCTACCTCTTGGGTTCAAGGGATTCTCCTGCCTTGGCCTCCCAAGTAGCTGGGATTAAAGGCATTTGTCACAACACCTGGCTAATTTTTGTATCTTTAGTAGAGATGGGGTTTTGCCACGTTGGCCAGGCTGGTCTCTAACAGCTGGAGGACTTCATAAGCAGACAATAAAATCGGTGCCAAAAGAGAGGAAGTCAGTGCCCAGAAAATAAATGCAGAACAGGATGAATCTGCATAGCGGATGAATCTGCATAGCGAAAAGAGCACCAATTGACAGACAACAGAATGCCTCCCTCATTAGAAGGGTGGTTACAAGGAGGGAAGGGAGAGAGTAAGGAGGAAAGGAAGCTGCAGGTCACTTCTCATGAAGACATCGTCAATATTATCTGAACAACAGAGAAAAAAGATGGGCAATGACCAACAAGTGGCCGAGCTTCTTCACTGACTAGACACAGGTTAGCTACAAGCAAAGCTTAAATTTGTATTGCCATCCTATTCTGATTATCTGACATAACAGCTCTTCCAAAACAAATTTTAAATCGACCATTCTACAGAATACATTGTTTCCTTCTGCCTCACAGGAAGATACTCAATCACAGAGAGACACAGAATCGCAATTGTTGAAAGCAGTATGTGTTGCTGCCAACATGATTTATTTACAAATGCCAATCAGACCATGTCACTCTCTTGCACAACACCTTGCAAGAGAGTCACATTGTACTGGGAATAAAGGCCAATCTCCTTTCCACTGTTTCCCTTTCTGACCTGGCTGCAGTCGACTTCTCCGTCTCATCTTGGGCCAACCCCACCCAACTTCACTCACTGGCTTCTTTTTTTGTTGCCTAAGCAAACCATATTTTCCCATTCAGAGCCTTTTCTCTGACCTGGATCATTTAACTCCCAAATCTTTCCATGAGTAACCCTTTCTTGCCATTTAGGTTTTAGGTCAAATGCCACTATAGCAAAGAGGGTTTCTTGACCACCCAACTATACGACTCCACGTCCTGATCCCCTCCATTTCATTATCTTACTTCATTTTCTTCAGAGTAGCAATCTATGGAATTCTTATTTTTTGCTTACCTTCCCGTCTTCTCCATGACAGCAAGAACTTTATCAGCCTTTTCCACAGCCATAGTCCCAGCCATTAGGGCTCCTAGCACATAGCACTTAATATATATTTGTGTGGATCAAGTAAATGTTAAATGACTATACTGGCTTAGAATGAGTTATTGGTGTAACCCATTTTCCAAGCTCTGATAGTTGGAGCTTGAATCTGACATCAGAGGTCAGCACACAAACGCTCACGGTAGCACAAGGAATCTCCTTTCTAGAGAAAAAGTATACCAGTAACATCAAAGTATTTTATTTTATATCATTTAATTAGAATCATCCACCATTCCTACCTACCACAAGAGGGGGATTGGAGGGGAGTGCAATACAGTTAATTCTGAGCTATGGTACAAAAATATACATTAATTTGATAGGGAAAAATACGACTATTGTCATGTCATACACTAAGAAGCAGCAGGCACCAAAGAATGAGTTTCTAAGTCGGACTCAGAGTCACATCACACCCCAGCTCTTCCATCTCTGTTACTGACTGAATTGTGGCCCCCCTCAAAAAAAATTTATATGTTGAAGCCCTAACCCCTAATGTGACTGGATTTTGAGATGAGTCCTTTAAGGAAGTAATTAAGGTTAAATGAGACCTATACAGAATGGCCCTAATCAAGTAGGACTAGTGGCCTCTAAAGTAAAGGGGAAGATATACCAGAGATCAATTGATCTCAATCTCTCTCTCTCTCTTTTTATGCAGAGTATCACAGAAGGTGCCCAAAAGTCATTGTGAAGCCTGCTAAAGTCACTATGATCAGTCCCTCAGTGAATCACCTGTTTGCATCCCACTAATCACTGAAGATATCTGTCAATATGAAAGCAACTGAATAACCAATTAAGAAGCCAAAATGGTTTGTCAGCACCATGTAGAACATACAATTTAGTGGTAAAACTAAATCAACTATCAAACAAATAAATTGGAAGGAGGCTTTTCAACTCTGGTCAATAGATTTGTCTTTATAGACATGGCATTTATGAATTTAGAATATTTTTAAAACTAAATAAATTATCTAGTAATAAATATTTAGTAATTATCTGAATACCAAATAACGTAATTTATTTTTAAGTAAATGTTGTTCCTTTAGGTAACTCACATCATATGTCACATGTCTAGCGACATCAGGTCCCTCGCATGTAAAAAGGGGAGGTTGGCATACCTTATTGTAAAGGCATTTCTAGCTCCCAGAGTCTAGTAAGAATCCTCTCTCCTACCTGACCCCCACTGCCCCCGCCTTTTGATCGGTTGCACACACTTACAGGTCAACCACCTACAGTTAGCAGTACAGTATGGATCAATGAAATCAAACAAAGTTTATGTCTTCAAAACACCCCCAGTACTTTAATCTCTCAGTAATTCAACCTCTTCTAAAGCTAGGGATTGGAGGGTAATATTAGCATATAACTCTGGGGGCTTGTGTTCGTTCTCTGGCAGGGAATGTAAACTGACAGTGCTAATAACATATTTTTCATGGCTCTGATCATCATCATTGCACCAGAAAACCTGTTTTGATATAACTTAGCCCACCCCTATGTGAGCTAAATTCCAAGTACTATTCGAGATTTATATTGTGTCTGGTCCCAGTGGAGCATGCAAAGAGCCTTAGTTCCTGGGAAAGGCTTACAGAGGCTTTATGGGTGCTTACATCTGGATCCTGAGTGCATGACAAAAGAGAAGGGCTGGATTTGCTGTGCATGTTCACTAAAATAGCCTAAAAGGATGTGTTTTTCTCTTTTTAAAAGATGAGGGTGTTAAGCGGGTATTTTTTTTTCCTGAAAAGTTTAAACTTGCATATGAAGCATTTGGTCAGACAACCAAAAGGATTTGTGTCCTTCTGATAAAACCCAGAATTGTGTTCTATGCCCTGCAGAAATCTCCACAGTATTCTCTTGATGTGATTTCCAGTCTAGAGTCTGACAACGTGAAAAAGCACATTTGGGTCCCTAACACTTTCCTATTGCTGAAGCTTCCAATAGCATGTCCAAAACAATTCTTAATATTTATTTTGTGCACTTTTTCTTTAACTGACAAATAATTATAAATATTTATGGTATACATGATGTTTTGAAAGTATATACATCACGAAATGGCAAAATTGAGGTACTTAGCATATGTACTACCTCACATACTTTTTTTGTGGTAAAAACATTTAAAATCTACTTTCTTAGAATTTTCAAGAATAAAATATATTGTCATTAACTATAGTCAACATAATGTACATCTTTGAACTTACTCTGCCCATCTGAATAAAATTTTATGTCCTTTAAATAATATCTCTCCAATATCTCTTGTGTACTTAAAAAAAAAATCACTCTGATGTGAAGAATGTTTTCCCACTCATCTTACCATGAAATAATACCCACTTTATACCACAATTATAGAAACAACATTTGATTTAAATACTGAAATCTTTATGTAATTATTTGCCATATATTTGTATGTTTCGACAGTTGTTAATTATAAACACAGAGGTTTTATCTCTGCTTTTAATAAATTAATACCATTTAATGGACTCGTGATTTTGAATGACTGTAAAGCAACAAAAAAAAATTCATTGGGATGAAAACTCTCTCTGTATATACATGTTAAGTCTAGAGATATCTATAGAGAGTCTACAGTTAGAGATATCTGTATCTATACATAGATATATATCATGCATCTAAGTGATTTTTATTATAGAAAATAATAGTTCATAATACAAATCATAAAATAAAACATTAAGGCCAGGCGCGGCGGCTCAGCCTGTAATCCTAGCACTTTGGGAGGCTGAGGCGGGTGGATCATGAGGTCAGGAGAACGAGACCATCCTGGCTAACACGGCAAAACCCTGTCTCTACTAAAAATACAAAAAAATTAGTCAGGCATGGTGGCAGGTGCCTGTAGTTACAGCTACCCGGGAGGCTGAGGCAGGAGAATGGCGTGAACCCGGGAGGCAGAGCTTGCAATGAGCCGAGATGGTGCCACTGCACTCCAGCCTGGGTGACAGAGCAAGACTCCCTCTCATAAATAAATAAATAAATAAAGGCCGGGCATGGTGGCTCATGACTGTAATCCCAGCATTTTGGGAGGCTGACGTGGGCGGATCACAAGGTCAAGAGATCAAGACCATCCTGGCTAAACATGATGAAAGCCTGTCTCCACTAAAAATAAAAAAAATCAGCCAGGCGTGGTGGCGGGCACCTGTAGTCCCAGCTACTTGGGAGGCTGAGGCAGAAGAATGGCGTGAACCTAAGAGGTGGAGCTTGCAGTGAGCTGAGATCGCACCACTGCACTCCAGCCTGGGCAACAGAGCGAGACTCTGTCTCAAAAAAATAGTAAAAATAAAACTAAATAAATAATAAAATACAATAAATAAATCATAATATAAAACATTAAATAACATAGAAAAATATATAACAAAATGTAAAACTAACTTTTTTATTCTTATTTTCCATTTTAACTCTCCAGAAATAACTAACAAAAAGCTTTTTCTTGCCAGAATTTTTTTCGAAGAAAACACAAGTGTGTGTGTATAAAAATATACATGTATAAATAAGCATGCATATATACACACATACACACACACACCCTGTGTGTGTTTAGGCATACATACTACATATATCTTTATTAACTGGTGCTGTTAACTATGCTAGAAGCCAATCATATAAACTGGATTTTTGGCATGGAACTCAAATAAAATCTTGCCATTTTACATACCTGGATTTTCCCATAGGAAAAAATATGTGGCCGGGCACTACAGCTCATGCCTATAATCCCAGCACTTTGGGTGGCCATGGCAGATGGATTACCAGTGGTCAGGAGTTCGAGACCAGCCTGGACAACATGGTGAAACCCTGTCTCTACTCAAAACACACAAAAAATTAGCCAGGTGTGGTGGCGGGCACCTGTAATCCCAGCTACTCAGAATGCTGAGGGAGGAAAATTGCTTGAACCCAGGAGGTGAATGTTCCAGTGAGCTGAGATTGCACCATTGCACTCCAGCCTGGGCAACAAGAGTGAAAACTCCGTCTCAAAAAAAAAAAGTGTGTGTGTGTGTATACTTTCTATTGCTGAACATATATATATGTTTAGCATACATTATATATGTTAAACATATCTAATATTTATGTTATATATATATCTAAATGTATTATATAAATATACTAATTATATATATTATAATTCTTCATTATTAATTATACGTATATTTATATTAAATATATGTATATATTATTTATATTATATATCATATTTATGTAACAGTTAATATATAATATATGTTTAGCAATAGAAGTTATAAGAATGATAACTATTCATTATTTCGTATTTACTATTTACCAGGACAATGCTTAGCACTAAACAAGCATATTACCTATATGATCTCATTGAAAACTTACAATAACTCCATGAGAGATGTGTTACTCAGATTTTACAGATAAATAACTGAAAATTAAAGAAGTTAAATAATTTGTTTACAATCAATTTGTGGTCAATGCAGGATTGCACAGCCAGCAATGTTAATTAGTATATCTTTTTGTTAGATTTGTAACTTTGGGAACAAATGATAAATAAAAAATATATTTTCTGGAAAAATATGAGAAGACAAAATAAACCATTTGCTAGTATACAGGTGAAGAAAAAGGAATTTTTGGCCCACATAGTAATTTATTAAATACCAAAAATGAAAGTTATTTTATAAGCAAGTTATGCCATACCATTCCCAGGCATTTCCCCTTTGAAGACATTGGGCAATCTTTGTCAACTTTGGTGACTTCCTCTTTTTAAACTTCCCTTTCCTGGTTCTAATTCCTTGGATTGATACAAGCCAGTAGACCTTGCTGACTTTCTTTCTTCATACTGCCATGTCTTCCAGTTCTCTTTTGCAGGCACTCAAGTTATAGATCCTTCTCTCCTTCCCCAGCCCCCAACTTTCCACCCCACCATAACCTCACCAGCTCAAAATAAAAACCAACACTCCAGGGGAAAAGACTTCACCGGGGTGAAATACTGCAATTTTATTCTTCCTGGGAGAAGATCGCTGTTGCCCACTGCAGCCCATGCCAACCTTCTCTTCTCGCCTCAGGAGGAGGAGGGGGAGCCATATTCAGCCAGAGACAGGGCTACGAAAATAAAAACAGATCTGGAATGCTGTAGCAAAGAAAAGGAGTGGGGGGCATGGAGGAAGGGAGAAATGCTATAGCCCTAGAGGAGGGATATAAACACTTGTAAAAGACATACCCCAAGACACAGGCCCAGTGATAGACTGACACTTAATCAAAAAATTAAAGCATGCTCTTTCTCCCCAACACCCACCATGACAACAGCAAGTCCCAGTATAATGGTAGACTGAAGTTAAAAGAACTGCAAGACATACTCTTCGTTGACAGTAATACAGAGAAAAGTCCCAAAGTCAAGAAATGAAAAGAAACAAGGTACTACTGGAATTTGATGTCTCTAATAGCTGTCACTACAACAAACATTAGACACTTTCTATCTCCTAACCATATTCTAACACAAATTCTTGTAATAAAGACCTATTTATCTCAGTATCTGTTACCCATAAAACACATCCAGCTTTCTGAAAAAATACAAACTATGCCAAAGACAAGAAAAGACACACTCTGAAGACACAAAGCAATCATCAGAACCAAACTCAACTATGACACAAATGTTAGAATTATCAAACAAGGAATTAAAAATAGCTAAAACTGTGGCAACATGCAATGGCTCACACCTGTAATCCCAGCACTTTGGGAGGCCAAGGTGAGCAGATCATTAGGTCAGGAGTTCCAGACCAGCCTGGCCAGCATGGTGAAACCCCATCTCTACTAAAAATATGAAGAAAAAAAAAAAAAAATAGCCGGGCATGGTGGCGCATGCCTGTAGTCCCAGGTACTCGGGAGGCTGAGGCACGAGAATTGCTTGAACCTGGCAGGTAGAAGTTGCAGTGGGCCAAGATCGCACCACTGCATTCCAGCCTGGGCGACAGAGCAAGACTCCATCTCAAAAAAAAAAAAAAAAAAAAAAAGCTAAAATTAATATGTTAAAGGCTACAAGAGAAAAGACAGATAACTGGCTAGACTGGTACTGTCTGCAGACAGATAGAAATTCTAAAAACACACCAAAAGGAAATGATAGAAATCAAAACACAGTAAGAAAAGTAAACAATGTCTTTAATGGGTCCTTCATTAGACTGAACACAGCTGAGGAAACAATCAGTGAACTTGAAGATGTGTCATCTGAAACTTCCCAAACTGAAATTACAAAAGAAAAAGGAATGAAGAAAAAAAAAGGAACAGAACATCCAAGAACTGTGAGACAACATTAAAAAGAGTAGTGTACATGTAATTATAATATCAGAAGGAGAAGAAAAAGGTAATAGAACAGAAGGAATTATTTTATGTAACAATGACAAAGAACTTCCCAAAATTAATGACAGATGGCAAAGCACAGATCTATGAAGTTCAAAGAAAAAAAGTTATTTTTGGCCGGGCACAGTGGCTCACACCTATAATCCCAGCACTTTGGGAGGCCAAGGTGGGCAGAACACAAGGTCAGGAGATCAAGACCATCCTGGCTAACATGGTGAAACCCTGTCTCTACTAAATATACAAAAAATTAGCCGGGCAAGGTGGCGGGCACCTGTAGTCCCAACTACTCAGCAGGCTGAGGCAGGAGAATGGCATGAACCCGGGAGGCGGAGCTTGCAGTGAGCCAAGATCACACCACTGCATTCCAGCCTAGGTGACAGAGCAAGACTCTGTCTCAACAAAACAAAAAAAACAAAAAAACAAAACAAAAAAAAAAAAAAAAAAAAGTTATTTTTTAAAATGAATATATATCTCAAAAGATATCACTTAAGCATATCATAGTCAAAATGCAAAAAACCAAAGACAAAACTAAATTATTGAAGGAAGCTAGAAGAATAAAGGATCTTTAGAGGAAAAAAGATAAAAATTATAGTAGACTTCCCATCAGAAACCACACAAGAAAAAGAAAGTGGAGTGAAATCTTTAAAATGTTGAAACTAAAAAAGAAAATACCAACCTTGAATTTTACATTCAACAAATTGTTATTATTATCATCATCATTATTTTGAGACAGAGTCTCACTCTGTCACCCAGGCTAAAGTGTAGTGGCATGATCAGGTCTCAACTGCAACCTCGACCTCCTGGGCTCAAGGTATCCTCCCACCTCAGCCACCCAAGTAGCTGGGACTATAGGCATGAGTCACCATGTGTGGCTAAATTTTTGCATTTTTTAGTAGAAATGGGGTTTCACCATGTTGTCTAGGCTGATCTCGAACTCCTGGATTCAAGTCATCCACCCACCTCAGCCTCCTAAAGTACTACGACTGCAGGCATAAGCCACCTCATCAGGCCTAAAATTATTTTTTCAAAAGTGAAATACCTACTCAGAGAATCCATTGCCAGCAAATCTATCCTACAATTAATGTTTTGGTGTTTTGCTTTGGCTTCGTTTGTATAAATGTATGGGGTGTAAGTGTAATTCTGTCACATGAATATATTGTATAAAGTCAGGGCTTTTAGTGTATCTATCACCTAAATAACATATATTGTGCCCATTAAGTAATTTCTTCATCCACACCCCTTCCATAGTCCCCACCTTACCAAGTCTCTACTGACTATCATTCTATACTTTATATTCAAGTGTACACATTACCTCCCACTTATAAGCAAGAAGATACAGTATTTGTCTTTGTTTCTGAGTTGTTTCACTTAAAATAACGGCCTGCAGTTCCATCTATTTTGCTGCAAAAGATGTGATTTCATTCTTTATTATGGCTGAATAGTATTACCTAGGCAAAGAATTTATGACTAAGACCTCAAAAACACAGGCAACAAAAACAAAAATAGACAAATGGGACTTAATTAAAACTAAAAAGCTTCTGCACAGCAAAAGAAAAAATCAAGAGTGAATAGGGAAACTGCAAAATGGGAAAAAATATTTGCAAACTATCCATTCAACAGGGGACTAATATCCAGAATTTACCAAAAACTCAAACACTCCAAAAACATATTAGAAGAGGTTTTTGAGGCAGATGGATATTAAAAGAGGTAAAAAACAAGGAGCTACATAAAGAAAAGAAGACCATCAGAGAAGGAATAAAGGTAAAAACTATTTTTCTTAATTGATCTACAAGACAACTGCTCAAAGCCATAATAGTAACAACCTGTTAGGTGACTATAGCATAAGAATAAGTAAAATAAATCACAGTAATATCATGAGGGACAGGAAAGAGTTATTGGGAACAGTCTGGTGCAAACTCTCCACACTACACATGAAATGGTATAGCACTACTTAAAGATGAACTTAGAAGTATATTGTAAATCACAAAGCAATCACTAAAAATGTTTTTTTAAAAAAGAAATAAAGGCCGGGCGCGGTGGCTCACACTTGTAATCCCAGCACTTTGGGAGGCCAAGGCGGGCGGATCACAAGGTGGGGAGATTGAGACCATCCTGGCTAACACAGTGAAACCTCATCTCTACTAAAAATACAAAAACAAAAAAAAAACATTAGCTGGGTGTGGTGGCAGGCACCTGTAGTCCCAGCTACTAAGGAAGCTGAGGCAGGCGAATGGCATGAACCCGGGAGGCGGAGCTTGCAGTCAGTTGAGATTGTGCCACTGTACTCCAGCTTGGGTGACACAGCAAGACTCGATCTCAAAAATATATATATATATATATATATACACACACACATATTTATATATAAATAAAAAAATATATAAATATATATAATACATAAAATATATATAATACATAAAATACATATAATATATATAAATATATATTTTTATATATATATATGAGATACCAAGAGAGAAGATAAAACTGAATTGTGTAAAATAAAACCAGAAAAGGAGGGGAAAAGAACTAATGCAACAAGTAGAAAACAATTCAAAATATGGTAAAACATAATGCTGCTGTATCCATAACCACATTAAATATGAACAGTCTAAACAGGCCAATTAAAAGAGTGATTGCCATATTGGAGAAAATGAAAAGCTGCAACTGTGTGCCCTGCAGAAAGCCCACTTTAAATATAAATAAGCTCTTACAAATTGTGACCACATATAGTCCTCTCAAATTGTGTATAATAAATTGCATAAGTGTTAGCCTCCAGAAAGATCAAGAAAGTGACATTTGAAAGGAAAGGAGGGCCGGGCACAGTGGCTCACACCTGTAATCCCAGCTCTTTCGGAGACCAAGGCAGGTGGATCATCTGAGGTCAGGAGTTCGAGACCAGCCTGACCAACAAGGTGAAACCCCGTCTCTATTAAAAATACAAAAATTAGCTGGGCATGGTGGCAGGCACCTGTAGTCCCAGTTACTCGGGAGGCTGAGACAGGAGAACTGCTTGAACCAGGAGGCGGAGGTTGCAGTGGGTCGACATGAGGCCACTGCACTCCAGCCTGGGTGACAGAGCAAGACTCTATCTCAAAAAAAAAAAAAAGAAAAGAAAAGAAAAAACAAAAGAAAGAAAGGAAAGGAAATCTTTGCTATAAGAAGAATATGTTAGTTTCCTAGGGATGCTATAGCAAATTACCACCACATTGGTGGCTTAAACCAAAAGAAATTTATTCTCTTACAGTTCTGAGGGCTAGGAGTCCATAATCAAGTTTGTGTTAGGGCCATGATCCCTATGAAGGCTCTAAAGAAGAATCCTTCCTGCATCTTCCCAGTCTCTGATGGCTCCCAGCAATCCTTAGCATTGCTTGCCTGGCAGCTGCATCACTCCCAGTTTTGCCTCTGTCTTCACATGGCCTCCATCTCTCTCTGTGTCCACTCCCCTCTTCTTATAAAGATGCCATTCATTGGATTTAATTAAGGTCCATGCTAAATCCAGTATGAGATCATGTTCAGATCCTTAACTAATTACATCTGCAAAGACCTCCTATTTCTAACTAGGTGACATTCTGAGGTCCCAGGTGGATGTGAATTTTTTTCAGTTAATTTATTTTTAATTAACAAAAATAATATCTGTCTCTACATATAATGTAAAAACATATTTTAAAATTTCTATATGCTGCAAAATGGCTAAAATAGCTAATTAACATGTGAAACCAACCTGATAGTCTCATAGATCTTTTTTATTATTTATAAACATAAAAGTTGATATTTTCTGGTCTTAAAGCTTAAAATTTACATTTGTTTTGTCTGAGTTCCTTCCTCAGGAAATGACCTTCAGGCCTCTCAAAAAAAAGTATCAAAAAACTGAAATTCATAAGATCACTACATCCAGACAATGAGATACTGGAATCCTCATTCATCATGATTGCTTCCTTGCCCCTCCCTAGTTCCTGTTTTCTTACACACTGTTACATTTCTTCCTTGCTATAAACCCCTAGTATTAGTAGGTCAGAGAGATGATTTGAGACTGAGCTGTCATCTCCTTGACCACAGCACCCGAAGAAAGCCTTCTTCCTTGGCCATACCCCTCATCCCAGTCATTGGCTTTCTGTAAGGCATGCAGCGGTGCCTAGACTGAACCCCTGGTGTTCTGTTAACATATACATTACCCCCCATACTTATTTTTTGTTGTGACAGCATTTAAAAATCTACTCTCAGTGGGCCAGGCATGGTGGCTCATGCCTGTAATCCCAGCACTTTGGGAGGCCGAGGCAGGCAGATGGTGAGGTCAGATCATCAAGACCATCCTGGCTAACAGAGTGAAACCCCATCTCTACTAAAAATACAAAAAAAATTAGCCAGGCATGGTGGCAGGTACCTGTAGTCCCAACTACTTGGGAGGCTGAGGCAGAAGAATGGCATGAACCCAGGAGGTGGAGCTTGCAGTGAGCTGAGATCCTGCCACTGCACTCCAGCGTGGGCAACAGAGGGAGACTCTGTCTCAAAAAAAAAAAAAACTCTACTCTCAGTGATTTTCAAGAATACATTGTTATTAACTATAGTCACCTTGATGCACAACAGATCTCTTCAACTGATTCCTATTTAGCTGAAATTTTGTATCCTTAGACCAACATCTCCTCCACTACCTTTTCCCCAGTCCCTAGTAACACCATTCTACTCTCAGATTCTGTGAGTTCAACTTTTTTTGATTCCAGTGGACATGAATTTAGGGGACACTAATCAGTCCACTACAAAGATTTAAGGTTTAAAAAAAAGCTGACTTAATGAGTTTCATCTTGGTTTGGTTTTCTTTGTGGCTTTTGTCCTAATAAAATTGTGCCCAGGAGGGGCAAGGCAGAAGAGAGCTCCCCCTCAAACACAGCATTTCCAATTTTTGTCAATTGTCAGCTTTTCCTGTAAGTGGCTTTTTCACTTCTTAATATTCTCACAGGTTTTTAGGCTTCATCTTTTTGTCTTTTGTTTTTCAAGACAGGTTCTCACTCTTTTGCTCAGGCTGGAGTGCAGTGATCCAAACACAGCCCCTTCTGGGCTCAAGCAATCCTCCCTCTTTAGCCTACCTAGTAGCTAGGACTATAGCCATGTGTCACCAGGCCCAGCTAACTTTTTAAATTTTTTGTAGAGATGGGGTCTCACTACATTGCCCAGGCTGGTCTCAAACTCAAGCTCAAGCAATCCTCCCACCTTGGCTTCCAAAAGTGCTGGGATTACAGGCATGAGCCAGGCACCCAGCCTTTTTAGCCTTCATCTTACCAGATGCTCAAAGGCTACAGGTGAGAAACCCCAAGCAGGCCCTCAGTTCTGGCACTGTTCCAGACACCACTCTGATCCTATTTAGTCCTCCAAGGATAAAAGCACTGTCCACAATGGAACCCTAAAACCTTGAGCAGTCAATTTGTATGAGAGCAAAGAAAAGAACAAAAGGAAAGCAATAGAAATGTGGCCTCTTTTCTTTCCCTAGGGAGACCACATTCTCCAAGGAAATGGCATACCTGTGTGCCATAATTTCCCACACAAATCTCTTGGTCCTGGTGGTGAAACTGATTCCAAAGGGAAGGGAAAAGTTGCCTGTATCAGTATCCCATGGCTGTTGTAACAACTTATCACACTCTTGGTGGCTTAGAATAATACAAATGATTCTCTCACCGTTCTGGAAGTCAGAAGTCTAACAGCTGGCAGGTTCCTTCTGTAGGCTCTAGAGGATTATTTATTTACTTGCTTTTGTAGATTTTGGGGGCCTCCTACATTCCTTGGCTCACGTCCCTTTCCATGAATCACTCCAGTCTCTTGCTTCCATTGTCACATCTACTTTTCTTCTGTAGTAACATCTCCCTTAATTATCCTCTTATAAGGACACATGTGATTACCTTTAGAGCCACTTGAACACTCCAGGATAATTCCTCCATCTCGAGATCCTGAACTAAATCATATCTTCAAGGTCCCTTTGGTATCAAAAACATTGACAGGTTCCAGAAATTAGTATCTGGACATCTTTGGGAGCTATTATTCAGCCCATTACAGTAACCTTTCCAGAGAAAATAAAATGACCACAGGTATTACCAGAAAGTGGTCTGGATCCAGACCAGAAGAGGGGGTTCTCAGATCTCACACAAGAAAGAATTCAGTGTAAGTCCATAAAGTGAAAGCAAGTTTATTAAGAAAGTAGATGAACAAAAGAATGGCTACTCCAATGACAGAGCAGCCCCAAGGGCTGCTGGTTGCCCACTTTTATGGGTATTTCTTGATTATATGCTAAATAAGGGGTGGATTATTCATGCCTCCCCTTTTAGACCATACAGGGTAACTTCCTGACATTGCCACGGTATTTGTAAACTGTCATGGTGCTGGTGGGAATGCAGCAGTGAGGACAACCAGAGGTCACTCTCATCGCCATCTTGGTTTTGGTAGGTTTTGGCTGGCTTCTTTATTGCAACCTGTTTGTTTTGTTTTGTTTGAGATAGAGATTCACTCTTGTTGCCCAGGCTGGAGTGCAATGGTGCAATCTTGGCTCACTGCAACCTTTGCCTCCCGGGTTCAAGTGATTTCTCCCTCAGCCTCCCGAGTAGCTGGGATTACAGGCGCCCACCACCACGTGCAGCTAATTTTTGTATTTTCAGTAGAGATGAGTTTTCACCATGTTGGCCAGCTGGTCTTGAACTCCTGACCTCAGGTGATCCACCCACGTCGGCCTCCCAAAGTGCTGGAATTACAGGCGTGAGCCACTGCACTCAGCCTATTGCAACCTGTTTCATCAACAAGGTCTTTATGACCTGTACCTTGTGCCGACCTCCTGTCTCATCCTGACTTAGAATGCTTTAACTGTCTGGGAATGCAGCCCAGTAGGTCTCAGTCTCATTTTACCCAGCCCCTATTCAAGATGGAGTTGCTCTGGTTCATACGCCTCTGACACAGGTATATTTCTGGATCTGTACACCGATATATTTCTGGATCTGGCCATTCACATGCAGAACAGAAGAGTATGATGAAGCTTAAAGCCAAGCTTCTCAGTAACTACAAAGGATACCACAGAACTCTAAGACAAAATTAACTAAAAGATTCCAGTTAGACAAGATGTATACATAAAAAATGTTGGTAAATGCTAGCCTCCTTAGTTTTGCAAAATAAAGAAGTTAGTTGTCATTCTCCTTTGTAATTCTGACAAGTTCTACAGACACTAATTGCAAAATAATTGTCTTTATAAACTTTCAACATTAACTCACAGGCAGGGTTTGATTTTTCAACTTGAAGGTTTATTTTGAAAAGCAAAAAAAAACAGTTTATTTTCCCATGGAAGTTGTCTGGGTTTGCATTCTTAAGTGAAACAATAAACTTGAACTTTTAAAAATTTATTTCAGTGCATAAAGATGTCTTTGACATACATTCCTGTCAGCCTCGGTGATGGGGACCTGGTATTATTAGCAAGGGGCCTGGGAGACCTAAAAGAAGGTGACTTGTTTAGATGACAAGGAAGGGAAGGGGAGTGGGAGGTTATTGGCCTAAATATAGCTAGAAATGACATGTACAACGTTGTAACAATTGGTACGATTGGCACCAACCACTAAGAACGAATGCCAGCTGAAAACAAGTCCCACACCCTTACTTGCACATATCTGTTGCTATCAGCTATGAACATGAAGCAAAATTATCACAAGGAAATAAACATATTCGTAGTGTCGGTTCAGTAGTCTTACATTTCTGGACTTCTTTTTGGCACTAGAGCTGATATAATTTTTCTAAATGTTTTTTAAATCACATTCATAGGATTGGGAATAAGAAAGCTCCAAAAATATCAGCTTTAAAGAGGCATGGCTTGCCTTTGGAGATACGGATGGAGATGGCAATGAGAATGAGCATTTGAGGGTCAAGGTAACTGGCAGCTGGGTTCCATCTCACAACAGAAAAAGTCTCTTATTGTCTCACTCTCTTTTGTTAAACTGTAATTGTGGATATATATCCAGGACCAGCCTGGGCAACATACTGAGACCTCATCTCCACAAATGAAAAATGAATTAGCCACATGTGTTGGCATGTGCCTGTGGTCCCAGCTACTCAAGAGGCTAAGGCAGGTTGATCACTTGAGCCCAGGAGTTCGAGGCTGCAGTGACCCATGGTCACACCACTGTACTCCAGCCTGAGAGACAGAACAAGACCCTGACTCCCAAAAAAAAAAAAAAAAAAAGACCATAGTTTTAGTAATAAATGTAACCTATGCGTATGCCGAAAGCGCCAAATGAATTGGGATATTTAATGGCAACAAAGTGGGAAAAGCCTCAAGAAAATAACCTAATGAGCCTAATGACATATTGATAAACCTAACACCTTACTTTCATACTGGGCTGTACAGTTTATAAAGCACTTTCACTTATTTCCTTATTAAAATTATCTTATAAGATCGGTGACATTGGTATTAAATCCCCCCCTTTTTTTTTTTTTTTTTGAAATGGAGTCTCGCTCTGTCACCCAGGCTGGAGTGCAGTGGCGCAATCTCGCTCACTGCAACCTCCGCCTCCCGGGTTAAAGCGTAAATCCTATATTTTACTAATGAAGAAAATGAGGCTTGGATTCTGCTCTGTTCTCTTTCCATTTGACTGTAAAAAAAAAAAAAAAAAAAAAAAACACTGTCATTTTGCCTTTTTTGTTTTCTGTCGCCCAGGCTGGAGTGCACTGGCGCGATCTCTGCTCACTGCAAGCTCCGCCTCCTGGGTTCATGCCATTCTCCTGCCTCAGCTCCCGAGTAGCTGGGACTACAGGCGCCCGCCACCACGCCCAGCTAATTTTTTTGTATTTTTAGTAGAGACGGGATTTCACCCTGTTAGCCAGGATGGTCCCAATCTCCTGACCTCGCGATCCACCCACCTCAGCCTCCCATAGTGCTGGGATTACAGGCCTGAGCCACAGTGCCTGGCCCTTTTTGCCTTTTTTGTAGTAAGACAGTCAACTTAGCTGATTCAGAGAGCCATGAAAATAAAGAGAAACTATCTGTAACTGATTTTTTAATGACTTAATATGTCAATTTAGTCAAAATTACTGATTCAGAATCTGCATGTGGACTAATTAAAATGTCACAAGGCCTGTGTTGGAAAAATGGTGCTTAAATTTGCACCACATCTCACCAGCTGCCCCATCTCATCACATAGTCTAGGCTAGAGCTCCACGCTTATGAGCACTTAGGGCCAGTAACATTAGTCACTCCATGTCCTTGTGAAACAGAGGATGATAGCACTGATCATAATACATGCAGGCAGGGTAACAGCTAATTAACAGATGAAAGATGAATAGAAGCTTTAAGGCATTCTGCAAATTTCACCAGGCCAATCTGAAACAATAACAACAAAGTCCTCAGAGATCAATGATTTTCAATACATCAAGCAAGATTTATTCCTTTACCTCCTAAGCTTCTGGCTGCTTACTTCTGGAAGTGGCACTTCTAGAAGCTTCTTTCCTGTAGAATACAAACTCACATATAAAAAATAAGACTAATCAAGTCTCTCAACTCCTCCAACCACCTGGGAAGGTAGGCAGGTGTGGCAGAGTCAAAGAGCATGGACTTCCAGCTCAGATCCCAAGTGTCAGGTTTGTATAACATGACCCAACATGCTACCACTAAAACCTGGCACAAACATAGAGAAGTTTCCTTCTGTTCAGACTCCAAGACAAGCCCCACATTGGCAGGCAGCATGCATTTCTGCTGCCTTGGTCTCCTCTGAGGCAGGCAGACTGAGTTGCAGAGGGAGTGTTGATTTTATAACAGATCCAAATAAGCTATAGGGTCAGGACCCACCTAGTACATTTAAATTAGGCTGAGTGCCAGGTAAGACTTTCGTGGCAGAAGTAATGGGAGAAGCCACGTCCCCAGTCACCAAGTCTTGGAACACACCCAGAAATCCATAAAGCAAAGAGTTTTTTCTTTCTTTCTTTCTTTTTGAGACGGAGTCTCGCTCTGTCTCCCAAGCTGGAGTGCAGTGGTGCAATCTTGGTTCACTGCAAGCTCTGCCTCCCGGGTTGACGTCATTCTCCTGCCTCAGCCTCCCGAGTAGCTGGGAATACAGGCGCCCGCCATTACGCCCAGCTAATTTTTTGTATTTTTTAGTAGAGACGGGGTTTCACTGTGTTAGCCAGGATGGTCTCGATCTCCTGACCTCGTGATCCACCTGCCTCGGCCTCCCAGAGTGCTGGGATTACAGGCGTGAGCCATCACACCTGGCCAAAGCAAAGAGTTTCTTAAACTAAAAAGTGATACAGAAACATTACCATAGTTATTTTCCTTATCCTCAAAAACACTGAAAAGTGGAACAGAGCATTATTAACAAGGTAACATCTGTGTCTTTAGGATATGAATGCTCCACATCATGTTCAGATCTTACTTGATAACTATTGATGCTACATAATTTGACAACTAAAATCTGCTGAGCGCTTACTGTATACTAGTAACTATAGTGAGAGCATTTTCCAGTTTGATCCTCACAAAACCCTGAGACATAACTGTTATTCCTTTCCTTTTGTGTCCAGAGTTCATTCCTTCTGGTGGGTTCATGGTCTGGCTGACTTCAAGAATAGAGTTGGGGACCTTCGAGGTGAGTGTTACAGCTCTTAAAAACGGCACAGACCCAAAGAGTGAGGAGCAGCAAGATTTAGTGTGAAGAGCTAAAGAACAAAGCTTCCTGGGGACCCAAGTGAGTTGCGGCTGCTGGCAGGGGGTGGTCAGGTTTTACTACCTTATTTGTCCCCGCCCATGTTCTGCTTCTGTCCCATCAGAGTGCCCTTTATTCAATCCTTCCCACGATTGGCTACTTTTAGACTCCTGCTGATTGGTGCGTTTTACACAGTGCTGATTGGTGCATTTTACTGAGTGCTGATTGATGCATTTTGCAGAGTGCTGATTGATGCATTTTACAATCCTCTTGAAAGAAAAGTTCTCCAAGTCCCCACTCAACCGAGGAGGTCCAGCTGGCTTCACCTCTCACTTTTAGGGTTTAAGAATCTGAGGCTTCAAGGTCACATAACTAGTGATACACTTTGTTCTCTTAATATTTATACAATATTGCCTCTTACTCGTTTTCAATGTTTCAGAAAAATACAATACTAAATGTCATAAATATAGTAAGACTGTAACTATATTTGCTTATTTTCATGCAGTTTATTAATGCCCTAAATACTTCTCAAAGATGGTATTTACTTACATCCACACAGTGCATCACTAGCCCTAGACTGTTTACCTCCAGAAAAATATATTTTATGTATTACATTTGGAAATTATATCAAGTATCTTTCTACAAAACTCTTATAAGTACAAATTAATTCTATTATTCTAAATCTACCTGTAGCCTTCCCACTCAAAGACTATGAACGTGCTGAGAATGATGTGTCCCAAGTTTTCCATCTGTGGAATGGAAAACCCAATCCAGTCCCCAGAGACAGATGTTATTTTCAGATACAGTAGAAGAGAAACATCTCAATTTCCTTATATGATTTCCAGTTTCTGTGGATAATCAAAGATGCATGTAGAATTGAAATATTCTAATTTCCATTTGCCTTCGTTTTCCCAATTCCACTTTCCACTTCAGCCCTGCCTTGAGTCTTTTGCTTTAATTTAGTCAAGTTGATAGAGAAGTATTCTAAAGTGGGAGAAAAAAATAGATAAAGAGGAAGTTTTAGAGAGAGATTAAGAAGAAATTAGACAGTAGTTCAATAAGAGTATTAAGATAGTTTTAAGATAAAATGTATTTACTCCAATAATAAGAAACAAGATTAACTTGTCATCATTGTAATAACTAGCA
The DNA here is from genome assembly GCF_008728515.1 of Papio anubis. Classification (NCBI taxonomy): domain Eukaryota; kingdom Metazoa; phylum Chordata; class Mammalia; order Primates; family Cercopithecidae; genus Papio; species Papio anubis. Next base: position 33,706,855 of record NC_044989.1, on the reverse strand, counting down.
AAAGTGTAGGATTATCATGTGCTGAGTGTTCTAGATAGAGTATCTCACTCGATTCCCAAAACAAACCTGTAAGTTAGATATTACTGTCTCATTTGCTTTGGTGAGACTTCTTCAAACTTTCCTGGCTCTCTAACCTGTGGCTTACTCTCTGAAGGGCTTTACACAGATCTCTATTCCTACCTTTATCTCATCATGGTGTAATTCATTTTTTTTTTTCTTTTTTTTTGCGACAGTTTTATTCTTTTGCCCAGACTGGAGTACAGTGGCAAGATCTCAGCTCACTGCAACCTCCGCCATCCGGTTTCAAGTGATTCTCCTGCTTCAGCCTCCCGAGTAGCTGGGATTACAGGTGCATGCCACCATGCCTGGATAATTTTTGTATTTTTAGTAGAGACGGGGTGTCATCATGTTGGCCAGGCTGGTCTCGAACTTCTGACCTCATGATCCACCTGCTTCAGCCTCCCAAAGTACTGGGATTACAAGCGCGAGCCCGTCATTATTTATCAATTAAAGTCTGATACACTGTGACCCCACTGCGCCCAGCCCAATTCATTATTTCTTTATTAAATAAAGCCTGACAGACTGTGAGCTCCATAAAACTAAGAACTGGACCGTCTTTATCACCTTCTCCCCAGATTTTTTCAGGGTTCCAGACCATAGAGTATACTCAGTTAATGCTTGTCAAGCTGCATCCATTAAAAAGAAGAGAAAGAAAAAAAAACAGGAGATCCAGAGTACGTTTGGCGAATTTCCAAATTTGAAACATAGTCTGTTTTGCTGTGGTGAGAGAATGGTGGCCTCCAAACAACCTCCTGTTCCTAAATATACTTAATGTCATAAAATAGCACGCATTAACAAAAACTACTTGAATACAATTAATTTTGCTCAACAGTATGTTCTTGGGGCCTGGCACATAGCAGGAACTGAGTACATTCTGGTTTTGTTTTTGGTTTTTGTTTTGTTTGTTCTTGGAGAGACCGAGTCTCACTCTGTTGCCCAGGCTGGAGTGCAGTGGTGCAATTTCAGCTCACTGCAACCTCCGCCTCCCGGGTTCAAGCAATTCTTGTGCCTCAGCCTCCCCAGTAGCTGGGACTACAGGTGTGCACTACTATGCCTGGCTAAGTTTTTGTATTTTAGTAGAGACGGGGTTTTTCACTGTGTTGCCCAGGCTGGTCTCGAACTCCTGAGCTCAGGCTATCCACCCACCTCAGCCTCCCAAAGTGCTGGGATTACAGGCATGAGCCACTACACCTGGCCTGAGTGCATTCTATTTTTAAATGAACGTAGCAAGACTAGGGGATAGAGGGCTTCAAGCTATTGATATAAGCTTCACTTTTCTAGCAGGAGTGTTTTTTCACAGTTTATATTATCAAAATACCCAAATGCATGTTGCTGCCCTTGACTACTTCTAGCTGAGGGCCACATGAAAATCATTCCCGTTCCTTTTCCCAACTGTGAGCTACCCATCAGCACAAGTTTTCTCTACTTTCTTTCTTTCTCATTGTCCAGTTATTGTGAAAAACAAAGCAAAGACCTATTCCAAGGAAGCATTTGACACCTCTACCATATCCCCTTCCTCCAGCAGTAATGTTCATTTCCTGGCATGTTCAAGTTACAACCTCTGCTGGTCCTCATGTGTCCGGAATTGGTGGGTTCTTGGTCTCTCTGACTTCAACAATAAAGCCGCGGACCCTGGCGGTGAGTGTTACAGTTCTTAAAGATGGTGTGTCCAGAGTTTGTTGCTTCAGACGTTCAGATGTGTCTAGAGCTTCTTCCTTCTGGTTGGTTCGTGGTCTCACTGTCAGGAGTGAAGCTGCAGACCTTTGCAGTGAGTGTCACAGCTCTTAAAGCTGGCATGGACCCAAAGAGTGACTAGCACAAGATTTATTGCAAAGAGCGAAAGAACAAAGCTTCCACAGTGTGCAAAGACACCCCAGGGTGTTGCTGCTGGTTGGCTAAGGTAGGCCAGCCTGCTTTTATTATTCCCTTATCTGGCCCCACCCACATCCTGCTGATTGGTCCACTTTACAGAGAGCTGATTGGTCCACTTTACAGAGAGCTGATTGGACAGAATGCTGATTGGTGCGTTTACAATCCTTGAGCTAGACACAGAGTGCTAGACAGAAAAGTTCTCCAAGTCCCCACTAGGTTAGCTAGATCCAGAGTTAGCTAGATACAGAGTACCAACTGGTGTATTTACAAACCTTGAGCTAGACACAGAGTGCTGACTGGTGCACATACAATCCTCCAGCTAGATATAAAAGTTCTCCAAGTCCCCATCCAGCTCAGGAGCCCAGCTGGCCTCACCTAGTGGATCCTGCACCGGGGCTGAAGGCGGAGCTGCCCGCCAGTCCCTAGCGGCGCCTGCACTCCTCAGCCCTTGGGCTGTCGATGGGACCTCGCGCCACGGTGCCCATCAGGGAGGCTCAAGCTGCGAGGCAGCCCACAGCAGGGTGGGAGCTCAGATATGGTGGGCTGCAGGTCCTGAGCCCTGCCCCGTGGGGAGGTGGCTGAGGCTGGGCAGAATTCGAGCACAGCGCTGGCGGGCCAGCACTGCTGGGGGACCCGGTGCACCCTCTGCAGCTGCTGGCCCGGGTGCTAAGCCCCTTACTGCCCTGGGCCGGCGCTGCCTGCCTGCGGCTCCATGTACAGGGCCCTGAGCCCGAGCCCGTGCCCGTGCCCCACGGAACTCACACTGGCCCACAAGTGCCATGCGCAGCCCCGGATCCCGCCTGCACCTCTCCCTCCACACCTCCCTGCAAGCAGAGGGAGGTGGCTCTGGCCTCAGCCAGCCCAGAGAGGGGCTCCCACGGTGCCCTGGCGGGCTGAAGGGCTCCTCAAGCGCAACCAGAGTGGACTCTGAGGCTGAGGAGGTGCTGAGGGTGAGGGCTGCTAGCACACTGTCACCTCTCCCTCAGAATACAAATTTGCCATTTGATGATTCAATCCAGTTATAATCAATCTGCATGATGAAAGCTGGAGCTATAGGAGCAATGGCTGCATGTGGATTTCAGATGATCCACCATTCCACACAATAATGAATTGTAGATGTTTTCCTTCAGCCTAAGACACTGTGTTAGCTTCTTAGCACTGATGTCATATCCCTATAGAATAGAGGTAGAGAATTACTACACACACACACACACACACACAGGAAGTCAGTGAGCCTGGGCTGGAGCCTATGTTCCAGGCATGCAGTAACTGCAGAAGACACCCTGGGCCTCTTCCTCATGGGAGCAGAGCTATGCCAGTCCCCACACAGTAGGGAGAACAAAACTCTAACTGCTTGCAACCAGAGAAGATAGGATGCCCAGAGCACACGAATGTGGAATGGGAGAGCCTGCACAGAAATTTTTCCAAGGGCTCTATGAGACACAAAATAGGATTTGGGAGATGGCTGCAGGGGACCATCTGCATAAGGGATAATGCTTCTTAACTCATCCACAGCCTGAATTATCTTGGCTTTCTCCTCTTAATCAGAAGGACTCCAAAGGTTTTCCCAAGGGTGATGATGAACTGCCTGCATCATCCAAACCCTCTCCCATTCTGGCTAGGTAAGTTAAGAACACTGGCAAAAATGTTTGGAATCCATCAAACTCTTTGGATTGAAAATCAAAATAAGCCTCTTTAGGTAATGATTTTCTGATTCTAGGTTCTGAGACACCTCCCTTTCTGAATTAGAACAGGACGGAGTCAATGGGCAATAAGTCTGTTATTTGCAAGCTTAACCAAGCTGTGTGGAGCTGAGCTAATTAACAGATCTTATTGTTAGAAAAACTCCAGGCAGGCTTAATTTGTCCAGATAAAGTCAATAATCACTGATATACAGTTCCTTTTAATACAGCAGATAAGTCATAATCTAATTTTGTGGTACATACAAATATCTGTACACTCGTTCTTATCTGAATAATACTACATATGAAATACAATGAGTATGCATCTGACCAAGTTAAAAGCCATTCCTGTTGAACTAATCTTATAGTTTAACAACGTTCTGATTAATAAACCTTGACTAAAGAGGAAAGATACTCTAACTTAGTGAAATTTCTGAGTTACAAAATATAAAGAATCATTACAAAAATAGGTACTTGCGGCCGGGTGTGGTGGCTCATGCCTGTAATCCCAGCACTTTGGGAGACCAAGACAGGTGGATCACGAGGTCAGGAGATCGAGACCATCCTGGCCAACATGGTGAAACCCTGTCTCTACTAAAAATATAAAAAATTAGCCAGGCATGGTGGTGGGCACCTGTAGTCCCAGCTACTCAGGAGGCTGAGGCAGGAGAATGGCATGAACCTGGGAGGCGGAGCTTGCACTGAGCCTAGATCACGCCACTGCACTCCAGCCCAGGTGACAGAGTGAGACTCTGTCTCAAAAAAAAAAAAAAAAAAAAGTAGGTATTTGCAAAGATTGAAAAGAATGTTGGTAAGTTCTAAGTTATAGATTATCTTGTGTTTAAACAAACAGGTAAGGAAAGAATATAGTCAGCTTTGTGATATCTTAATTTAAATACTGCTTAATACTGTGATATCTTAATTTAAATAAATCAGGTAGCACTTGCAAAGAGTTCAGTGATCCTCCCTCAGAAGGAAGGCTGGAGAGAGAGAGAACACTGGCAGATTGCCTACTATTCACCTGACCCTCAAGGGTATGTACGTATCTAAACTAATCTTCACATATGTAATCAATTCATAAGAAGGCTGCTTCATCATTTAACTATATTGCACAAATATTTGAGTACTTACTTGTGCTAGGCACCATTTTAGACACAGCAAATCAAAGTCTCTGTTCTCACAGGTATCTGTCAAAGGCAGATCAACATTAAACCAGTAAACAAATCATTGTGAATTTTCTATTGGAGTAAGTTCCAGAAGACAAAGAGTAAAGTGGAATAGAAGAGTGACTAATCTGGCGTTTATCACATCATGATGTAACTCATTATTGCCTACATTCTGATAGACTGTGAGCTAAGGTTGTGAGCTGATAGACTGTAGCACGTTGTCTACACCATCCACACGCTTTTCCATCCAGATCAGATAAGGTAAATTTATCAATTTACACTGGCAAAATCCTTTGGAATTCACCTACCTCCCCATATTAAGAGTCAAAATCAGTCTCTTTAGGAAATGATTTTCTGGATCTGGAGTTAGCAGCAGCTTCCTTTTTGGGCAGGAGAAAGTCAGAACAGGTAGAGGTAGGAAGTGTTACTTTACTAGGAGTTTAAGAAAATGCCTTTCTGATAAATCCACATTTGAGCTGAGACAAGGGTGATAAGACTCTAGCCATGCAAAACTTTCAGGTAACAACATTTCAGGGAGAAGGGACAGTGTTTGAGTGAGTGCAGGGAAGAAAGCATGGGATGACATTGTCAAGCCAGTCAGTAGCTGATACAACAGGGACATTTTTGGGCACAGGAAAACATGTGGATTTTTTCTGACTGCAATGGGAATATATTGGACAGTGATAAGCAGGTTACTAATATATCAACCACCAGCTGCAGCATCTTATGGCAAAAGGAAAAAGTTTTCTAACACCCAGAACATAAGAAGTCACAAGATAGCACTACTATTTAGGAAATTCCTGCTCTCCAGACCAAGAGTTACCTATTTTCATTTAGTTATAACATCATATATGCACGCACACACACACACAGTCACCCACACCGCATTACATACCACCCTGTTCCCTCCTCCTTTGAGGCTTGGTAACTAACACTATTTTATTACCTTCTGGCAAAGAATACATGAGTTAGGATTTCTCTGAGTTCAAACAGGAAAGTTTTTACATTGCTTTGGTTCACCAGACCTCAGTAGACCCACTTTACATTTTGAGAAAAGCATTATGTCTTCTTCCAGCCTGATAAAATAGTTTACCTCATGCTGTCCTTTGAAGGGAGGGAGAATTTGGCTTTTAAGATGAACACACAGTTCAAAAAATGCTTTTTGAATAATTCCTAAAATCATGCTGTTCTGGGTTATGTGCAAGAAAGTTGTGTTTGTTAGTTTAGTAGGCTCCAGAGTTGTGGAATAGAATAATTACTACTTCATACTAATCAATTTGTCATAAGGTACATTGGTACTTGCTAGAATATATTTTCAAGTCATCATTAATTAATTCCCTCTCGAAATCCTAAAATTGCACTGGTGTTCTGGTATATACTATACAAGATTCACATTTTATTTCATGCAAACTTTTTATCAAAATATCACTCTATAATAGTTATAATAAATGATATTTCAGAGTTATATTTTTATTACCTGTCATTTTTGCTTGATTTTTCCCAACTTTAAATTCATTACTGACATTAATTAAAGATAAAGTAGTCAGTAATTCTGGAAACATCTACAAAATAAAATGGGGTATTTGTATTTTGAAAGCCAATTTCTCAGAATAATTTCAAATTTTTGATATCAGATGAGACTGAATTAACTAGATAACATAACATTATTTTTCAAGCAAGAGCGCAATTCAGACAGACATCTAAAATGAGGTTTTTTTGTTGTTGTTTTGTTTTGTTTGAGACGGAGTTTCACTCTTGTTGCCCAAGCTGGAGTGCAATGGCATGATCTCAGCTCACCACAACCTCTGTCTCCCACATTCAACTGATTCTCCTGCCTCAGCCTTCCGAGTAGCTGGGATTACAGGCATGCACCACCATGCCTGGCAAATTTTGTATTTTTAGTAGAGAGGAGGTTTCTCCATGTTGGTTAGGCTGGTCTCGAACTCCTGACCTCAGATGATCCACCCACCTCAGCCTCCCAAAGTGCTGGGATTACAGGCATGAGCCACCATGCCCAGCCAAGTTTGTATTCTTTAAGATAAGGCTAATATTGGGCCAGGCTGCAGTGGCTCACACCAGTAATCCCAGCACTTTGGGAGGCTGAAGTGGGCGGATCACGAGGTCAGGAGATTGAGACCATCCTGGCTAACACGGTGAAATCCCATCTCTATTTAAAAACACAAAAAATTAGCTGGGCGTGGTGGCAGGCACCTGTAGTCCCAGCTACTTGGGAGGCTGAGACAGGAGAATGCCGTGAACCCGGGACGCAGAGCTTGCAATGAGCCGAGATCGTGCCACTGCACTCCAGCCTGGGCAACAGAGTGAGACCCCGTCTCAAAAAAAAAAAAAAAAAAAAAAAGGTAAGGCTAATATTACACATGGGTTATATAGAGAGAGAAAGGGAAAGTGAGACTGAGAGAGAATGCGGACTATATAATTCCTGTAGTTATAGTCTACATTTAGAAAATGCGACCAATGGTGGCCATTGAGAGATGAAGTCTTTATTAGTCCATTTTCGCACTGCTATAAAGAAATATCCAAGACTGGGTAATTTATAAAGGAAAGGGGTTTAGTTAGCTCACAGTTCTGCATGCCTGGGGAAGCCTCAGGAAACTTACAATCATGGCAGAAGGCAAAGTGGAAGCAGGCACTTTCTTCACAAGGCAGTAGGAGGGAGTGAGGGCAAGCAGCAGAAATGCCAAGACATTTTACAACCATCAGATCTCATGAGAACTCACTCACTATCACAACAGCATGGGGAAAACTGCTTTCATGATCCAATCACTTCCCTCCCTCAATACGTGGGGATTACAATTTGTGATGAGATTTGGGTGGGGACACAGAGCCAAACCATATCACAGTGCAACAGGCTAGGGATGAAAGCAAAGACATCAGCATCCTCAAGAAGATCCTTGCTTGATTACACTGTATTGCAGGGAGCAGACATCCTGGTTATGCCAAATTCCTATTAACTCCAGTGGGGATGGCACCAGGTTCAAGAGGCTAAGGAGGAGACCCAGATCCAGAAGACAAGACATGGAGTTTTATTAGAGGCTTATATGAAGGGGAGAGAGTCCAGTGGTGGCGGGCTGGACAAGAGAACCACCTTGCATACAGTCCAGTGACAGCAGGGTGCACGGGAGAACCACAGCCACTTGCAAAAGGCATGTAGTTTGTGTGTCATTTTCACTTAGCACCCTTTCCCCTAATAACCTCTACCGGCAATCTTCATTCAACCCAAAACTCAGGACCTCCATTATGGGATGGGGGGTTCAGATGTTCCTCACAGAAAAAGAACAAATCTCTTGGTTAGCCAGTCCCAGATCACCTAGCTCAGAACTCACATTCAGGTGCATCTGCCATACAGGGTAATTATCAGCATAAGTGTACATTATTGCTAACAGGCACATTTACTATACAATCCTCGGTTTGGAGGAGCCACTATTCTTGGAAAAAAGTGATTTTCAGTTGTTGTGTTTTTTCCCCCCCCAGTGAAGAGTGCTCTCTGATGGGCATTTTTCCCAAAGACAAGTACCTGGGAGCCTTTTTTCTAGTTTAGTGCAGGTATTCTCAACAAGAAATTTTTTCTGTTGTAAACGTAAATCTCTTAAGTGAGGAATGAAAACTTAATAAAACTGTTCAATGACAGAATTATCTAAATAGAAAATTGTGAGCTTCCCTTCTCTGGAGGCATTCGACCATTCAGATGCTTAAAATGGAGTCCTACACAAGTAATGGACTAGCTTAGAATGGCGTCCTAAGGAGCCATTTCAAGAATATGGATGAATATCTACACTCTTTATAGTGATAACAGTCCTACTGTGGATATCTGTTTGAATCTGTTAAAAGTTTAGCCTATAGCTGCCTATTTACATATTTTTAAGGTTTCTTCATACATCATGAACTGCAACCAAACCGGATGTGTGACCACACTCACCAAGTTTCAAACAATTAAAGGTGGCCATTGTTCAAACTGGGTTCAAATAAGGTGTATTAGGGTTCTCCAGAGGGACAGAACTCATAGGATATATGTGTACATGAAAGAGTTTATTAAGGACAATTGTCTCACATGATCACAAGGCGAAGTCCCATGATAGGACGTCTGCAAGCTGGGGAGCAAGGAAGCCTGTAGTGGCTCAGTCTGAGTCCAAAAGCCTCAAAAGTAGGGAAGCCAGAAGTGTAGCCTTCATTCTGTGGCCAAAGGCCTGAGAGACCCCAGCAAACCACTGTAAGTCCAAAGGCTGAAGAACCTGAAGTTTTATGTCAAGGGCAGGAGGAACAAAAGGAAGCGTCCAGCATGGGAGAAAGATGAAAGCAGGAAGACTCAGCAAGCCAGCTGATCCCACCTTCCTCCACCTGCTTTGTTCTAGCCGCGCTGGCAGCTGATTGGATGGTGCCCACCCCCATTGAGGGTGGGTCTTCCTCTCCCAGTCCACTGACTCAAATGTCAATCTCTTCCTGCAGCACCCTCACAGACACACCCAGAAAGGATACTTTACCAAAGCCATATAGGCATTCTTCAATCCAATCAAGTTGACATTTAATATTTACCATCACATAAGGCAAACATCCAAGTGCAACCATTCTGGCTGTTTCCATACCTTGCTTCTGTTTTCTGTCCATAATTTTCCTTTTTCTGTTCGTAAATCTCCTTCAACCAGTTGGTAGCACTGGAGTGTCTCTGAACTTATTCTGTTTGGGGGCTACCTGATTCTCAAATCATTCTTTGCTCAATTAAACTCTGTTAAATTTAATTTGTCTCAAGTTTTTCTTTTGACAAATACAAATTCAAATTACTCTGGAGCCTTCTCATTAAACGTAATAATAAGTGTCATTTAAGTACTGTTGCACTCTTTCCAAACTCCAAAGGAAATCATTTGCTTTACTGCCCTATATATAATGCTGGTTTCCTTTCAATTCATTTTTCAATTCTGCTTTTCAAATGGATATCCTGTAGTTCTTTTTACTGTCTTTTGAGATGTGACTTGCACTTCTACCCACTTCATTGAGAATACTGCTGTTCATGACCTATATCTTCTCCATCTTTCTATTGCATTTGATACCAGGGACTCCTTACCTACCCTCTCTTTTTCTACAATACTCTAAGTTCATGAAGAGGGAAACTATATCCTTATATTCCTTTTAATATTATTTTGCTCATAAGAGGCCTCAAAAGATACGTTAAATGGAAAAAAAAATTGATATCTTCATCCTAGTACTTTAGTTTTAAGCCCCTAGAGGCATTTCCAATTTCTCCCTTCCTTTCCACATACCCCCAAAACCCAATCCATAACCAATGTGTATAAATTTAATTCAAAAATATGTATTTTATGTTTAAACTTACCTTTCTCTTCTCAGAGATGTTTTACAAAGTATAGACATAATTCTCGTCTGAGCTTGGCTGTTCCAACAACTTCTAAATTACATTTCAGACCCCCTGTTCCATCCCCAAAACTGGTTTTAGAGAAGATGAAATCATCTTCAACAAATAAGTTTTCATCACATCACTCCCCACCCCCCAAAAAGAGACCTACTTATTACATTCCCATTCTCTGAACACACTCTGGCCCCACAGGTATAGTCTGTTATCTACTCTTTCTGCAGACTCTAGTGATTGGAATTAGCATTGACCTCACAGGAAATATAAATACAAGGCACTTGGAAGAGCCAAATTGTTTCTTAAACTCAAGGTCAACATGATTACATTAGTTTGATTGATTACTCTTTGTGGTAGGCAGAATTCCAAGATGGCCCCCAAGAGTCTCAGCCCATGGTGTACATGCCCTCTGCAATCCCATCCCCTCAAGTGTGGCTGGGATCTGTGAATATGACAGGTACCACTCTGTGATTAGATTTATGTGGCAAAGGTGAAGGGACTATCCAGGTGTCATTTAGGTCCCTAACAAATTGACTTTCAGTTAATCAAAATGTACATTATCCTAGGTGGGCTTGATCTAATTAGGTCAGACCTTTAAAAGACCATCTAGAGGTAAGAGACAGGAAGCATCAGCAGATGCTCTTCCACTAATCTTGAAGAAGGAAACTGGTATGCTGTGGAGGGGGCAAGGAATGGTAGGCAGTCTGTACGAGCAGAAGACCTCAGCCCTACAGTCTCAAGAAAGTAAATTCTGCCAGCAACTATTGCCCTAGGAATAGGACTGTGAACCTCAGATGAAATTGTATCTCTAGTCAACACCTTGACCACAGCCTGTGAGAAACTGAAAAGAGGACCCAACTAAACTGTTCCCAGACCTCCAACCCACAGAAACTGTGGGATAACAAATGTGTATTGTTTTAAGCTATGAAATTTGTGGTTGTTACACAGCACAAAAAAGGAATGCAAACTTTGTCTCCTCTTCCTGACTTGCCAAGACCTTTTTTCTTTTGCCATCTTAACTTCTCTGATTAGATCTTGACTACCTGGAGTCTTGATTTCTTTATACTTGTAGCCTATAGAAACTGCATGTTTGTAACTCACACTGAGCTTGTATGGATTCCCGATTGTGGAAACTGCACATGTATGCTTTCTGTGAGCTTCCCTTGGCTCCTCCCTCTTCAGACTATACACTCTCAGCACAACACTGTTTCTCTCAATAGCTGCCTTATGACACCCCTGCCCTGCCACCTGTATCTCTGTCCCCTGAAGGCCCTATCCACAACCCTGTGCAAAGTATTCAAATCCAAACTATGCCTCATCTCAGGCTCAATCAAGTACAGTATCACAGGGCAAAAGACCAAGTCTTCACTGTGGCCAATTTACATCTGGCTGTCATTGAGTTCTCCTCTTTCCTTGAAATCATAATTATCTCTTTAACAAAAATTCAGAGGACTTTTTTTTTTTTTGAGACAGAGTTTTGCTGTTGTTGCCCAGGCTGGAGTCCAGTGGCGTGATCTCGGCTCACTGCAATCTCGACCTTCTGGTTTCGACCAATTCTCCTGCCTCAGCCCCCTAAGTAACTAAGTAACCACACCACACCTAATTTCTGTATTTTTAGTAGAGATAGGGTTTTACCATGTTGGCCAGGTTGGACTCAAACTCCTGACCTCAGGTGATCCACGTGCCTCAGCCTCCCAAAGTGCTGTGATTAGAAGCGTGAGCCACCGCACGCACCCAGCCTCAAAAATTCAGAAGAATTTTTTTTTTTTTTTTTTTTTGAGACAGAGTCTCGCTCTATCACCCATGCTGGAGTGCAGTGGCACGATCTCGGCTCACTGAAAGCTCTGCCTCCCAGGTTCACACCATTCTCCTGTCTCAGCCTCCTGAGTAGCTGGGACTACAAGCACCCGCCACCACGCCTGGCTCATTTTTTGTATTTTTAGTAGAGACGGGGTTTCCCCGTGTTCGCCAGGATGGTCTCCATCTCCTGACCTCGTGATCTGCCCCCCTCAGCCTCCCAAAGTGCTGGGATTACAGGCGTGAGCCACCACACCCGGCCGAAAATTCAGAGGATTCTCAAAGGGGAAGCAGGCACTTGGCCTTGGTTACCAGATACATACACCTTGACAGACCTGGACAGACAGTTTTGTAAATAAAGGCTTTGGTTGGATACAACTGTCCTTCGGTACAATCCTATTGCCAAAGGCCCCAGTGCAGCTGTAGCCTCTTCCCTCTGATTCTCCTGAATGTCAGAGATGTGGGCTGATCACATCTTTGTTCCCTTTGTTCTCCAAATCAGCTTAGTACCGGCCTCAGGTCTCCCTTAGATCCCCACGACCGGGCCAATTCACTGGCGGTCCCCGCTCATGCCTACATGATTCAATTGGAAGTGGCTCTTGCTCCTATGTTGTCCTGTCCTCTTTGAGCTCCATCATATCCCTGAGAAGGGGCACGCAGCTGCTTAATCTCACTCAGCATTTGAGCACAAGCTCAAACAGTGCACATCAAAAGAGTTGTCCCTTGGTATCCATGGGGGATTGATTCCAGACTCCCCTCACATACCAAAATCCATGAATGCTTAACTCCTTTATATAAAATGCCATAATATTTGCATATAACCCATCCATATCTTCCTATATATTTTTAATCACCTCTAGATTACTTATAATACTTAATACAATGTAAATCCTATGTAAATAATTGTTGTATTGTTCAGGGGACAATGACAAGAAAAAAAAGTCTGTACATCTTCAATACAGTTCTTTCTTTTTTTTTTTCAATTATTTTTGATCTGAGGTTGGTTAAATCTACATATACAGAACCCACAGATACAAAGGGCCAACTGTATATAAGTTACTAGGCGTTTTTCATGTTCTTGTCTAGGTGTACTTATTGTATCGGTTAATTTTATGTGTCAAGTTAATTGGGCCACAAAGGACCCATACATTATTTAAACATTATTCTGGGTGTCTCGGTGAGGATGTTTTTGAATGAGATTAATATTCGAATCAGTAGACTGAGTAAAGCAGATTGTCCTCCCTAATGTGGGTGGCCCACTCTAATCAGCTGAAGGCCTAAATAGAACAAGACACGACAAGAGAGAACTTCTCTGACCTGACTGCCTGGGACACTGGTCTTCTTCTGCCCGCACACTGGAATTGATGCTGTTGGCTCTCCTGGATCCCTAGCTTGCTGACTGCTGATCTTGGTACTTAGCCTGCATAGTCACATGAGACAATTCCTCATAATAAATCAATCAGTTTCTCTCTCTCTCTCTTCCCTGCTCTTTCTCATCTCTTTCTCTCATCTGCCTCTCTTATCTCTCTCTCTCTCTCTCTCTCACTTGCTTCCTTTCTTTCTCTGGACAACCCTGTCTAATATACTTAGCAATCTCCCAACTATTTAAGACGGCCCTAAAGAACAGGAACCTTTCACTGTGATTCTCCTGCTTCTTTGTCCTGTCTAGTACCATGCATGCTTTACATGCTGTGAGTGTTGTGTAAATGTTGTTGACTGAATCCCCAGAGAAAGAAAATTTACTGGTGAAATCCCTTACCAAGAGCGTGATGTATCGGTATAAGCAATATTGATTGTCATGCCCATTAGTGCTCCCAGCAAGCCAAGGAATTTCCTGAAGACAGATAATTTGAGTGGCCCTGGTCACAAAGAAGGATGAAAAGGAGACAGCCTTTTCTCTCAGCAGAGGGCTTCTGAGTCAGTTCTCCTAAGGAGGAGGCTTCCTCTGTGTTTGCCATCACTTCAGTGTTTCTAAAATGGCCAGGAAAGATGCAAAGGAGTAAAAAACAGATTGCCACTTGTCAAACAAGAATCAGAGTGGAAATTAAGGAACCAGAGTTTCAGAGACTGTGTGGATTATTCTATTCAAAGGATAAAACCTCATTTCTTTTTATGTACAAGAATGATAAAGGGAGAGGGAGGCAAAGAATAGCTAGTATAGCCTGGAAAGAGGCTCACTCCAGAAAGCATTGAAAAATCTACAGAACTTGATCAAATGAAAGAAGAAAGAGCCAGGTATGTTAATCTCTAAAGACAGCCTTGCTAAACTGTAACATTTCTCTCTCCATAAATATTGGAAACAGGGTTACTCAGCCTCAGCTGGGGCCATTTATCAGCCCAGTCAAGAATTCAAGGACAAATAAATAGGTAAGCCCCTTTCAAAAGATTCGCTATACTTAGCCAGGCTAGCCGATTGATGAGGCATTGGGCTGAATGAAAATCATCCTGACCCTGGGACAATAAAATTGTTATTCCTGCAACTGATTCAAAACTTGGGCTCTCAAACAACCTTCAGGGAGAGCCTGACCTGACCTTATCAGGACTCTGGAGATTTTTCCATTCCCATTTCCAAAACAATGCCATTGATTTCTATAAACAATAAGAAACTGGGATTCCAGGTTAAAAAAGAAACATCGAAGCATCCTGGTGTAAGTGCTGAACCTCTTGCTTCTTGGGAAATGAACGTGAAACTTAAATATAACCTGGAATTGGCATAGAGAATGTTTATAGTTGGAATGTTGATTAAATCCCTCCAAGTCCCACAGGCTCTTATCTACAAAGCAGTAAGTGCCACTTGCTGTGACTCTATAAACACTTGTATTCTCTCCAGTGGTTAGATTGCCTCCTACAAATATGTTACATCAGTTAAGGGGACCAATTGCCTTTTTGTTTTCAGGGTAAGGGGCCATCATTAAGCCCAAGTATACACATAAGGTTCTGAGTGAACTGACACACATTACCTGTTTTCCATCATTTTTTACCATTTCAGAAAAAAAAATCATTAAAAATGGGATAAAACTTGATTGAATATTGTTAACCTCAAAACCAAAGTCAAAATAAAGATTCAGAGAATTGAAAGGAGTATTAACTGCTTCATGTAAAGGATATAACTATTGAGTATAAACCAGAGTCCTCTAACTCTGTTCTCTTTCAAAATCATTTTGGGGGAAAGTGTTTTTACTGTAGGACAGTACATGTTTAGGAGACGCTGGAAGGGGCCGGGTGCGGTGGCTCACGCCTGTAATGCCAGCACTTTGGGAAGCCGAGGCGGGTGGATCACGAGGTCAGGAGATCGAGACCATCCTGGCTAACACGGTGAAACCTTGACTGTACTAAAAATACAAAAAATTAGCTGGGCGTGGTGGTGGGTGCCTGTAGTCTCAGCTACTCGGGAGGCTGAGGCAGGAGAATGGCGTGAACCCGGGAGGCAGAGCTTGCAGTGAGCTGAGATCACGCCACTGCACTCCAGCCTGGGCGACAGAGCGAGACTCCATCTCACAAAAAAAAAGAGACACTTGAAGGTTAAAGAAATGGCAGACCTATCGCACTACATTAACCTATCCATTTAAACCAAAAAGAAACACTAGATGCAGCATTTCTGCATAGACAAATACAAGGTTGTGCTGTCTCAATGTCAGAGCTCTTCTCCACTGGTTGAAAAGAGTTAAACTTCCAATTAATATCAGAAATGTACTTAGGCACCAAGCCACAAGAAAAGTACCAACACATAGCTTAGAATACTGTCCAAAGAGTCCCTGTGATGCCAGGGCATGGTCCCAAGGTGGAGCATGATCTTATTCCAGAAGGAGTATACACACAGCACAAAGAAGACTATAGAGTGTGAGTGTTTCAACAAACTCAATTGGAAAATGTGTATACAGAAAATCTCAAGCTCAAAAGTTCCTCTGGGGCTGGCCAGAATAGAACATAAATCCAAAGATGAAGTGTTGGGCAGGTTTAAGAATGAAGATTAGCAAATGAGAATAAGCTAGGTGAACCCAAAATTGCTACAGCACGTAACTGGAAGAACATATATATATACATATATATATATATATATATATACACATATATATATATATATATTTTTTTTTTTTTTTTTTTTTTTTTTTTGGGAGACAGAGTCTCACTCTGTCTCTGAGGCTGGAGTGTAGTGGCTCAATCTCGGCTCACTGCAAGTTCTGCCTCCCCGGTTCACACCATTCTCCTGCCTCAGCCTCCCAAGTAGCTGGGACTACGGGCACCCACCACCACGCCCAGCTAATTTTTATATTTTGTTTAGTAAAGACAGGGTTTCACCATGTTAGACAGGATGGTCTCAATCTCCTGACCTCGTGATCCACCCGCCTCAGCGTCCCAAAGTGCTGGGATTACAGGCGTGAGCCACCATGCCCGGCCTGGAAAAACACATCTTTAACAGCATGAACAGCATTTGAGTCAGATTTGTTTGACTAGAAGGCCCCAGGATAGAAAAAAAGAAAGTACAATTAAAATATTTAGGCCTGCCATTTCTTTAACCTTCAAGTGTCTCTTAAACATGCACTATCATACAGTAAAAACACTTTCCCCCCCAGCATGATTTTGAAAGAGAACAGAGTTAGAGGACTCACATTTCTCCGTTTTAAGACTTACTACAAAGCTACAATAATCAAGACTGTGTTATTGAAAGAGTAGTAACCATGGAGGTCAATGGAATCAGATTGAGAGTCAAGAAATAAACCTTCACATTTATAACCTGTTGATTTTTGACAAGGGTGCCAAGATAATTCAGTGGCAGGAAGAATAGTCTTTCCAACAAATGATTCTAGGACAACCGGATTTTCACATGCAAAAAAAAAAAAAAATGAAGTTGGACCCCTACATAACACCATATGCAAAAATTTAACTCAAAATGGGTCTTCAACTAAAATATAAAACTATGAAACTGTTTTATTTATTTATAAAAAAATGGGTAAATCTTCATGACCTCGGACGATGCAATGGTTTCTTTAATAGGACACCAAAAATCCAAGCAACAAAAGAAAAAATAAACTGGACTATATCAAAATTTTTAAATGGTGATTCAAAAGACACCATCAAGAAGGTAAAAATAAAACCTACAAAATGGGAAAATATGTATAAATCAAATATCTATTAAGAAACTTATTGCAGATGATATAAAGCACCCTTCTAAGAAAAATAATAAAGTGACAACCCAATTTAAAAATGGGTAGAAGATCTAAGTAGAGATTTCTCCAAAGAAGATTTGCAAATAGCCTATAAGCACATAAAACGATGCCCAATATACTTAGTCATTAGAGAAACTGAAGTCAAAATGACCTAAGAGAGGATGATGGCATAGCCAAGCTTGGTTGAGCACACCTAAGAACCCACCCACATGGCCACATACCACTGCACCAGCAAGAAACACACATCAACCCCCAGCACAACAATGCATGTGCCAATCTTGCGTGGGCCCTGGTTCTGCTTCACCAGCCCCTAGGCAATGTGATTGCAGCCCCAGTCAAAATCCATCCATGAAAAACTCTCTCAACAAACCAGAAGTAAAAGGTAATTTACTCAATCTAATTAAAAAACTGACAAAATCAAAAAGGCTGTAGTAATAATAATAATGAAGCACTGAATGCTTTGCTCTAAGATCAGCAAGAACGCAAAAGTTTTCACTCCATTCACTCCTATTGAACATAATCCTGGCAGTCTAAGCCAAGGCAATAACAATGTAAAACAAAATAAAAGACACGCAAATTAAAAAGAAATAAAACTGACCCTACTCACGGATGACATGAAAGTTCATGTAGAAAATCCCAATAATTCCACAAAAATAAATGTCCAAGTACCAGTGAGTGAGTTTACTAAGGTTATAGGATACAAAGTCAAAATTAAAAATTCAATACTGTTTCTACACACTAACAATAAACAATTGAAAACAAGAATTCAGGCCGGGTGTGGTGGCTCACGCGTGTAATCCCAGCAGTTTGGGAGGCCGAGGTGGGTGGTCCACGAGATCAGGAGCTCGAGATCATCCTGGCTAACGTGGTGAAACCCCGTCTCTACTAAAAATACAAAAAAATGAGCTGGGTGTGGTGGCAGGCGCCAGTAGTCCCAGCTACTTGGGAGGCTGAGGCAGGAGAATGGTGTGAACCCGGGACGGGTTGAGATGAAGTAAGCCGAGATCAAGCCACTGCACTCCAGCCTGGGCGACAGAGCGAGACTCTGTCTCAAACAAAAAAAAAAAAAAGAAAGAAAACAAGAATTCTAAAAGCGATACTATTTACAATAGCTGCCCCCTAAAGTGAAATACTTAGGTAGAAGTCTAACAAGGCATGTAAAGAATCTGTAATGTAAAACATTGATAAAAGAAATCAAAAACTGTAAAACTGATAAAAAGAAATCATAAAAGACTAAAATAAATGGAGAGACATAATGTGTTCAGGAAGTGGAAGATTCAACATAGTTAGCATGTCAGTTCTTCCCAAAATGACCCACAGATTTAATGGATTTCAATCAAAAATCCATGCAGGAAATTTTGTAGATATATACAAGCTGATTCTCAGATTATATGGAAATGGAAAAAAGAATAGTGAAAAACATTTTGAAAAATAAGAAAAAAGTTGGAAGAGTGACACTCACAGTTTGTATTGGAAAGGGGATATGCACACAGATCAACAGAAAAAAAGAGAGCCCAGAAATAAACCCACAAAAATAAGGCCATTCACCCACATAAAGCATACAATTCAGTAACTTTTAGTATATTCACAGAGGTGATAATCAATTTTAGAACATTTCATCACCTCAAAAGGAAATGCCACATTAGCAGTCACTGTTTATTGCTCCCCAATTCCAACAGGATGATGAATGGTTTCCTACATTTCCCTAGGAAAAGGGGAAACCATTCATTTACTTCCTGTCTCTACAGATGCCCACTCTAGACGTTTCCTCTAAGTGGAATCATACAATTTACAGAAACATACACCCATGAGATACCACTTCAAACCCACTAGGATGGCTATGGTCAAAAAGATAGATAATAACAAGTGTTATCGAGGATGTAGAGAAATTGGAACTCTACCTCTCTGGTGGGAATACAAAATGGTGCAGCTGCTTTGGAAAACAACATGCATATGCCAATCTTCTTTGACAGTTCCTCAAAAGGTTAAACATAGAGTTAGAACATGACCCAGCAATTCCACTCCTATACACCAAAAAGAAATGAAGGAATATGTCCACAAAAAAAGCTTATACATAACTGTTCACAGCAGCATTATTTATAAAAACTGGTAAATGAAAACAATCTAAATGTCCATCAACTGATGAATGAATGAATAAAATATAGTGTATCCATATAATGGAATGTTACATGCTGCAACATGGAAGACCTTTGAAAACACACTAAGTGAAAGAAGCCAGCCACAAAAAAAACACATTATACAATGCCATTTATAGGAAATGTCCAGAATAGGCAAACCTAGAGAGACACAAAGTAGATTAGTGGTTGTCTAGGGCTGGGGAGGATGGAGAAGATCAGGCTGACTGCTAAGGGATACAGGATTTCTCTGTGGGATGATGAAAATGTTCTAAAATTGTTATAACCCTGTGAATATACTAAAACCCACTGAACTGTACACTTTTAATGAGTAAATTATATGATATATGAATTATATCACAACAAAGCTGTTACCAAAAACAAAGCCACACACTATTGTGGCTTTATTTCGCTATTACTTTCCTCAATAGATGCATTTTTGGAGTTCCCTTATTTTGAGGGCCATACATCATCTTCCAAAATTAACTTTCTCCCCCTTCTACCATATGAAATCATTAGAAGGGGCCATCTATGAAACAAAAAGCAGGCCCTCACCAGACACCAAATCCACCTTGATTATAGATTTCCCAGGCTCCAGAACTGTGAGAAATAAATTTCTGCTGTTTATAAGCTTATATGTATGAGTTTCTAATAAGAGGTGATTGTTGGACTGCACACTCAAAATGGCACAAAAATCTTACTTTGAGAAAGCAGAATGGTTGTAATCAATATTTCTAATCTATACGACCCAATTTCTTTCTTAATTTTTTTTGAGACAGGGTCTTGCTCTGTCACCCAGGCTGAGTACAGTGTCACCATCATGGCTCAATGTAGCCTCAACCTCCCAGGCTCAAATAATCCTCCCACCTCAACTTTCCAAGTAGCTGGGACTACAGGCATGCACCACCATGCCCAGCTAACTTTTTACTTTTGTTGAGACAGGGTCTTGATATATTGCCCAGGCTGGTCTCAAACTCCTGGACTAAAGTGATCCTCTAGCCTTGGCCTCCCAAAGTGCTGGGATTACATCTTTCTTAATTTGTATTGCAATGAGTTAAGATATGCAGGGAGGGAGTTAAATATAGAGTGTATAACTGTGGCTTCTGGGTGGTCCAGGTTTGATATGGAAATTGGGAATATAAAAGAGAGTAAGAACAAAAAACAAACAAGCAAACTCAATTTCTCACCCCTGTATACACCATAAAGACTGAGCTCTAATTAAATATAAGAACTATTTTGCATATCCTTCTAAGGCTTCCAGCGCCTGTGCAATCTGTCCACTTCTCTGTCTTCATATTGGGTCATGTTCCTCTTCCCTCTGGGCCTCTTCTGGAAATCTCTTCCCTGAATATTTTCTCCACTTACTCACTGATAATTCCTACTTGTCCTTCCAATCTCGGTTTTAAAATCATTTCTTCTGGATAATAGTATTGAGATGGGAGAGTTCCCTGGCCCTCCTCACAGGATATGGGACAGGGGTGTGGCTCTCTGTTTGGGCTGGGCCACCACAAGCTCAAATCCCTTACAAGATGGGGAACACACAGATGGGCAAGTGTGGGAACCAAGGTGAGCACTTTTGGGCTCCGACCCCACAGCAGCATCTAGGGGTGGGTGCCTGTGACTCCTGAAGCCCCAGTGTTACTGTGCTCTTTTAGCTCTGCCATTCACAGATAGCTTAAGTGTTAAACAGCTCAGTGGACCCCCTTGGGACCCAAGTCCTTGTTCAGCATCCAGGAAGAATCAGGTCACACACAGACTTGAAGGATGAATGCAGGGGTTTTATTGAGTGGTGGAGGTGGCTCTCAGTGGGATGGATGAGGATCTGGAAGGCGGAATGGACTGGGAAGATGATCTTCCCCCTCAAGTTTGGCCATCCAGTGGCTGATCTCCTCTCCAGTTGTTCCCAGCTGAACTCTTCTGGGCATTCAGATGCTCCTTCTCTGCTGAGCCACTCTGCGGTTCATCTGCTCATCTCCTTGTCATCTGCTTCTGGAGCCTGAGGTCTGAGATTTATATGGGTACAGGATAGGGGGACGTGGTGGGCCAAAAGACAACTTTTGGGCTTGAAAACAGGAATGGCCGTTCTCATTTAGGGCTGTGGGTTTCCAGGCTTGTGGGTGGGGCCTTTAACAGGGAATTGCCCCTTTTAATAGGGAATTGCCCCCTTCTAACCAGCATTTCCCTGTCTCCTCTTTGTATCAGTATCATATGCTTACTCTTAGCATAACATTGATCATATTATATAATGAAAAGTGAACGATTTTTCAGTGTTTACTAGATGCTAGGCACTGTGCTAAACATTACATATATGAAAACAGCTTCACAGAAATCACATGAGGTAGATGCTATTGATTACCCTACTTCACAGATGAGGGAATTGAGGCTTAGACAGCTTAAACAACTTGCCCAACACCACACAGCAGTAAGTAAGAACATCAAGAGTTGAAGGCAGACCCACCCCCTGAGCCTCTAGGCATCTTGCTCATTTACTTTTCTGTCTCCTCACTTAACAGTAAGCGTCTTAAGAGTCAGGATGGTATTTTGCATACCCTTGCCACATCACTAGCTGCTGTATTATAAATGTTGAATAAATATTTGCTGAATCAATAAATAACTATATTTTCAAATATACACTTAATGTTTTCTTTGTTCATAGACTTTTTTGTTCCTTTCAAAACTTGGGGAATTTCCATATGGCAGCAAATACTCTCGAAAACCAATGACAAACAGGGCAAAATTTTCTAAAGCAATCATTTCAGGGCTCTGAAAATTGATCAAAGGCATACAAAAAATTAAGAAGTGGTTATTGATTGAAAAACCACTCAACTTTAAGTAAGAATAGTGGATATCTCTGGTATCCTGTCCTGGAGCTGCTCCATGGTCACTCTACCAGGGCAGGGAAAGCAGCAAAAAATCAACAGTTTCACTTCCAGAGGGGCATGACTGGGTCCATATCCCATGTATTAATATTATTTTTTTCTAGAGACAGAGTCTTGCTCTGTTGCCAGGCTGGAGTGCAGAAGCACAATCTTGGCTCACAGAAACGTCTGCCTCCAGGGTTCAAGCGATTCTCCTGCCTCAGCCTCCCGAGTAGCTGGGACTACAGGCGCCCCACCATGCCTGGCAAATTTTTGTATTTTTAGTAGAGATGGGGTTTAAAAATGCTGGTCAGACTGGTCTTGAACTCCTAACCTTGTGATCTGCCCACTTCAGCCTCCCAAAGTGCTGGGATTACAGGCATGAGTCACCGCAGCCAGCCTATCTCATGTATTATTAATGCTACCTTCTTATTTTACTACTCCAGGATTTCTCAACCTTGACACTATTGACTTGAGACCAGTAATTCTTTGTGGCAAGGGGCTGTTCTGTGCATTGTATTAATAGGATGATATGCTGTAATATCTCTGACCTCTACCCACTAGATGCCAGTAGCACCCCTTACCAAGTTGTGAGAACCAAAACTGTTTCCTGACATTTTTATATGTGCTCTGATGAGCAAAACTGCCCCCAGATGAGAATCACAGGTTTCGGTTATTACCTCACACTTTACTGTACAAAAGTCAACTCAAAATGGGCTGGGTGTGGTGGCTCACACCTGTAATCCCAGCACTTTGGGAGGCCGAGGCAGGTGGATCACAAGGTCAGGAGTTCAAGACCACCCTGGCCAAGATGGTGAAACCCCGTCTCTACTACAAATAAAAAAATTAGCCACGTGCGGTGGCTGCTATCCCAGCTTCTTGGGAGGCTGTGGCAGGAGAATGGGTTGAACCTGGGCGGCAGAGGTTGCAGTGAGCCGAGGTTGCACCACTGCATTCCATCCTGGCTGATAGAGTGAGACTCAGTCTCATTAAAAAAAAAAAAAATTAACTCAAAATGTATTATAGACCTAAATGTAAGAGCTAAAGCTAGAAAACTTCTAGAAGGAAACAAGGAGAAAAATCTTTGTGTCCCTGGTTTAAGCAAAGAATTCTTAGATATTATAACAGATATATCATCCATGAGGGATAAGAAATGATGTATTGGACTTCATCATGATTAAAAATTTTCTCATGTCAAAAGTCATCATTAAGAAAATGAAAAACAGAGACTGGGAGAAAATATTTGCAAATTATGTAATTAATAAAGATCTTGTATCCAATGTATAAGAAGAAACATTAAAACTCAAGAATAGAAAAACAAACAACCCAAATTTAAAATAAGCAAAACATTTGAACCAACATTTCACTGAAGATTTATAAATGGTTCATAAGTACATGCAAAATGTTCAACATCATTAGTCATTATGAAGCCAGCCCAACTGTCTCATAGAACTGATGATTATGGTTTCTTTTAAATAAACATAGAAATTGACCCTCCTAGTCTTATAAGTTATGAAAGTTAAAATTGTCATATCTGAGTTCCTTTTCCTTTCTGAGGAAACCAACTATCATGTCTCCCAGACAGTATTAAGGAACTAAAACTTACCAGATCATTGCATCTGGACAGTAAGACATAAGACCCCTTGCCCATCATGACTGCCTATCTAACCACCTGCTTTCTGTTGACCAACATCTCTTCCTTAACCTTCTCTAATTCCTGTTTTAGTTTCTTCCCTGCTACATAAATGCCTGATCTTAGTTGGTGAGGAAGATGAATTTGAGACTGACCTTCTGTTCTTCTTGGCTGCAGCACCTGATTAAAGTCTTCTTCGCTGGCAATAATTGTTGTCTTAGTGATCGGCTTTCTATGCAAAGAACATTGGGACCTAGATCAAACCCCTGGCATCAGTAACAATTAGGGAATCAATACCACCATGTGATACCATTATGCACTCACTAGGATGGCTATAATTTTAAAGAACAGATAAGTTTTGGTGTAGATGTGGAAAACCTATAATCCTATTCACTGCTGGTGAAAATGGAAAATAGTGAAGCCTTTTTGAAAAGAGCTTGGCAATTACTTAAACAGTTAAACTCACTAAACATAAACATAAACCTGGCAATTCATGCATAGAAATCTTCCAAAGAGTAAATATCATATGTCTACACAAAGACTTGTAGGGAATATTTATAGCAGCATTATACAGTATAGCCAAAAACAACCCAAATGTTCATTAAGTTGCAAATAAATAAACAAAATGTGGTATATACATATAATGCATACTATTCAGCAATAAAAATCAAACTACTGATACATGTTAAAACATGAAGGAAACTTAACAGCTTTTTGCTAAGTGAAAGAAATCAGATGCAAAAGAAAAACTATGGTATGATTATATTTATATAAAATGTCCAGAAAAAGCAAATCTATAAATTCAGAAAGCGAACAGTTTCCCGGGCCTGGGAATGAGAGGGATAACTGCACATGGACATGACAGAATATTCTGGAATAATGGAACTTCTAAAACAGGATTATTGTGTTGGTTGCACAACTTTGTAAATTTACTACAAATCATTTAATTGTATACTTAAAATGGATTAATTTATGGAATGTAAATTATGCCTCAGTGAAGCTGCAAGGGAAAACAACAGCAAGAAGTAGGCAGTAGAGAAGTTATAGGGTGAAATAATATTGGCAATATATTGATAATTGTTGAAGCTGGATAATGGATTATGAGGATCTTTATACTATTCCTTCTACATGTGTTTTTGTTTACAGTTAAGGATACCGGCCAGGCTGGTGGTTCACGCCTGTAATCCCAGCACTTTGGAAGGCTGAAGCAGGAGGATCGCCTGAAATCAGGAGTTTGAGACCAGCCTGGGCAACATGGTGAAATGTCATCTCTATTAAAATTACAAAAATTAGCTGAGTGTAGTGGCACATTCCTGCAGTCTCAACTACTCTGGAGGCTAAAGCAGGAGAATCACTTGGACCCAGGAGGTGGAGGTTGCAGTGAGCCAAGATCGTGCCACTGCACTCCAGCCTGGATGACAGACCAAGACTCTGTCTCAAGACAAACAAACAAACAAAAAAATTAATTTAATTAAATTAAGGATTCCAATAAACACAATTATCAGTATACTTCATGCCCAAAGTAGCCCTATAAATAATTGAGGTTGTAATGTAGACTTCCAAGAAGGCTCAGAATGGTTCTATTTTCCTAAACATTTCGATGTCTATAGGATAATTTACATAATATGATATTAACGACAGCAGAGCTTCCTAAGGAAATCTTAAGTTTCTACTAATGGGTAGATCTTGGAAGGCTCTTCTCTAGAAAAAGCTTGCCAAACTGAAGCATTATTTGAAATTCACTGACTAGGCTGAAGTGTAGCAAACAGTTTCAGCATTCTAACACCCTCTTCTGCTAACTAGTCTGGTACACCCAAAAATGTCTTGTTTTTTCTTTTCCTGAGAGTTTACTTTTTTTTGGAGTTTTGCCTTACAATAAGCTCTACTTTTCTAGAGAATCACTAACCTGGTGGAAAGAACCAGCTTAGTGATTTTGGAATCCTGGTGGAATTTGGATTCAGAACTGGGCCAGATCCAGTTCCAAACTTTACAAGCTATTTGACCTTCAGCAAATTGACTAATTTGCTTCTTCAACAACAACACAGTATTATTAAACCTGACCCTGCAGAGCTATTGTGACTACTGAATTACATAACCTATATAAAGCACATGGTATATTGTGGGTATCAAACAAATAATGTATTTATAATCTAAGCCATTTTAAAATTGAGAACTGTGGCCGGGCATGGTGGCTCATGCCTGTAATCCCAGCACTTTGGGAGGTTGAGGTGGGAGGATCACGAGGTCAGGAGTTCAAGACCAGCCTGGCCAATATGGTGAAACTCTGTCTCTACTAACAAATACAAAAATTAGCCAGGGGTGGTGGCGCATGCCTGTAGTCCCAGCTACTCAGGAGGCTGAGGCAGGAGGATCGCTGGAACCCAGGAGGTGGAGGTTGCAGTGAGCCCAGATCACACCACTGCACTCCACCCTGGATGACAGAGCGAGATTCCATCTCAAAAAATATCGAGAGCTGTATCTCATAATAACAAAATGTATTGACTACTGTCACAATCTTAATAGATTGTGAAAAATGTCAAGATTTTTTAATCCAACTTTACTGATGATGATGCTGCAATCTAAGGACAGATACCCAAACATTTAGGAGTAGAATCTGGACTAGAAATTGAAAAATGGAATCCCATGACTTTTGAAGTAAGTTTAGCAAAATGATTAAATGCCAGCTTTTAGTCAGATAGCTTCAGTTTGGTCTCTAGCTTTACCACTTCCCTTAACCTTTGTATGCTTGTTTCCTCATCTGTAAAATTAGAATACTATTAGTAGCTATCCCAAAGTTTTGTTCTGATGATTAAATGAATTAAGCATACCAAGAAGTTAGAAAATCAGAGCCCAATAAATGCTAATTAATGTTAATTTTCTGAATTTTAATATATACTTCTTTATATTCTGTATCTAATAATCAGCTAGTCTTAAAATTGAAAATGTTAATTTTAGTAGCATTTTCTTTTTTCTCATAAAGTTATCTTGAATTCCATTTTTTACAACTGATGGTTAGACTCAAGGAAATATCAAGTTATCAATTTGATATCAACTTGGCTGAGTTCTGTTTCTTTTATACCTTAATATATCAAAAGTTATTAAGATCATGAAGTAAGCTGAAGGCTGGGGTCATATCTTACTCATGTGTATAATTCCAGTACCTAGCAATAACTATATACTGACCTGAAGTATATATAATTTTAGCCAAGGATGCTGCTTTAGAAAAATAAGATCACAAACACAAAATTAGGTTAATATTTATATAGAATAAGAACAGAAATTATAGCAAATTACTGGAGCTCTGGAGATGTCTTTGAAGTTATCTTTCATTTTCTTTGGAGTTTCAGTGTTACGACGGAAGCACTTACAGAGAAATACTTCCTGAAAGCAATCTGGCCTCCACTCCCCACTAAGAATACTCTGCAGTGTCCTGCAAGTCCCATCACTCACAGAGACCCAAGCAAGTGAAAGTCCCTGAATTTTAAGCTTCATTTGCTTCACAATGAGTCCACTTCTGCCCATGGCTCCCTCACTCCTCCAAGTCTCTGAAGCAAAGTTACCATCCCATTTCACCGTCCTCTTACCCTGCTTCACACTTTTTCATGGCATTTTACATTTTCACAGCACCCAAGAAGTCTTTTTTGTTTCTGTTGTTTTCGTTTTTGAGACGAAGTCTTGCTCTGTCGCCCAGGCTGGAGTGCAGTGGCACAATCTCAGCTCACTGCAGCCTCTGCCTACTGGGCTCCAGCAATTCTCCTGCCTCAGCCTCCTGGGTAGCTGGGATTACAGGCACATGCCATCACACCTGGCTAATTTTTGTATTTGTAGTACAGACAGGGTTTCACCATGTTGACCAGGCTGGTCTCAAACTCCTGACCTCAGGTGATCTACCCGCCTTGGCCTCCCAAAGTGCTGGGATGACAGGCCTGAGCCACCGCGGTACACCGAGATGTTAAGTATTTTTTGTTGTTGTTTATTGCCTGTTTCCCTCCCCTCCCCCCAATGAAATGTGAGCTCTAGTATTAGGGTAGGGTTTGTGTTGTCTCCTATATCACTGGTGTCTAGAACAGTAAGTGACACAGAGTTGGATCTCACAAAATTTACCATTTGTTGAGTGAATGAATGAATAAACAAATGAAAATCAGGCTGAAATATCGTCTTACAGCTTGAACTAATTATTTGCCTGAAGTACTTTTCCTTTGGTGGAGTGAGTATCTATTATACATGCCTAGAAACAAAAATGGTAACATGATATCTTCACAAATGTGTCTGTTTCTAACATTTTGGAATACATTAATTTAATGTTGGCATTCCAGGCAAAATAACTGCAAATTTAATAAACCTCTTCAAAGAAGACAATCCTAGCAGTCATCTGACATCTTTTTCACACTGAATAAATATTATGATTGAAACTGCAGACACTGATGAATTATACTCATTAATTTATATTTCAGTTTCTTAATCTACTAAATTTACTAGGTTAGTTAATGTAGTTAACAGAATGACTAATAAATAGAATTCAGAAACCATGGTAAACTAGAAAGTGACCAGTGTGGCAGGAAAAATTAAAATACTCTTTCTTTTCAAATTCTATATCCTATCAATTCTCAAATAGAGAAGAATTAATAGTTTATTTCAAAACCCTAAAATAATCATAAACAGCTTGAGCAATTGATAACCAGGAATTAACAAATTCTTCCTAATATGCCTCCTTGTTATAAAACAATAAAGCAATCGCTATTACAATTATTTATCTTTTAGGGATACAATTATCTTTTAGGGATTACAATTATTCATCTTTTAGGGATGCTCTCTTAGGGATAACCCATGCATAACTGTATAAATTTAGCAGATGTGGGAAAATAGTTGTTAGTAGGGCAGATTGCAGATTGCATATCAAAGGAATGCCTTCAAGATATGGATTAACTGTAATTGTCTCAGTATGTCTTGGGATTCATTAGGTTTCTCTGCTTCAAGCTTCCTGATGTCCCCTGTACCTAGATCCATTTGCTGTTCTCTGGGCAGATGCTTCTCTGACTTTCAGCATTTTCTCATCAAGACCAATCTTCTATATTCCCTAAGATTCTGGACTTCCAACCATCTATACATCTAAAGCAGCACCTTCAGGAACTTATATAAATTTTACTTATATAAATTTTCCCTTATTATCATCAGTATATACCAGTAAACAGATGTCTACATGTTCAGAAGAGGATGAGAGACTAAGGACCAGAAATTAATTTAAAAAAAAAAAAAAAAAATCTGGAAAGAAATTCATGCAGTGACTATGTTCATCCTTTGTTCCTTCTTCCTTCTTTCCAGATCAGTTTTTGATGAATTTTTTGATGGAAAAAAATTGATTTTTCCACTAATGGATTACTCAAGGTTATATATTTTTAATGAGTAAATTTCAATAGCTCTGTATTAGCAGCATATCACTAAACTATTTTAGCAGCACCCAGACAGGAATTTTTTCCCAGAGTGAAAGGCAAGGAGTTATTATCCCTTTTCAACTAGATTTTCACTGGATTTTATAATGTAGGTCATATACTGTATCTCCATTGTAAAACTCAATCATAAGCAACAGCTTAGGCAAGAGGAATTTTCATAAAATAATGATGTAGGTGTTGGTCTAAATCCCTCTGTGGGACTTAGCAGGGTGCATCTTTGCACTGTGCTTGGCAGGGAGGATTCAAAGTGCTCCCCCTGCATTCTGGATTTAGTCCATTAGCCTTGACAGCTCCTATACATTATCTGTTTGTACTGAATACATGGGAAAGGTCTGAAGACTGTCCACATATGAACAAAATAAATAACTGAGTCCTATATAACAAACCTTGATAACATCCCTAAAAAAATAAGAGGTCTCCATCCTCAAAATGTCAGCCTCAGGTGACTGAATAAACAAAATTTCCAGATGTTGAAACTGGCCCAGTTGTCTCAGAACTGAGGTTTATGGTTTCTTGGAATAAGCATAGAAATTGATCCTCCCAATCTTAAAACCTGAGAAAGTTACAACTGTCTTATCTGAGTTCCTTTCTCAGGAAACCAACCATCAGTCCTCCCAGATAGTATCAAGGAACTGCAACTTACCAGATCATTGCATCTGGACAATGAGACACTAGACCCCTAACATATCATGATTGCCTAACTGACCACCTGCTCCCTGTAGACTAACTCCTCTTCCTTATGCCTCCCTAAATCCTGTTTTCCCACACATGGTTACAATTTTTTATATAAACCCCTAATTCTAGTCAGTCAGGAATACGGATTTAAGGCTGATCTTGTATCTCCTCTGCTGCAGCACCCTGAAAGCCTTCTTCTCTGGCAATGATAATTGTCTCAGTGGTTGACTTTCTGTGTGGTGAGCAGTAGGACCTAGACCGAACTCCTGGCATTTCAGTAACAATATGTGATTGACATTTTCACATCCATATCATGTATACTTAGTTTAAATGAGTGAAAGACAACTTTGTGGGTTACATAGTGTCCTCCAAAATTTATGTCCACCTGGAACCTGAGAATGTGACTTTATTTAGAAATAGGGTGGGCCAGGCACGGTGACCCATGCCTATAATCCCAGCATTTTGGGAGACCAAGGCAAGCAGATCACAAGGTCAGATCAAGACCATCCTGGCCAACATGATGAAATCCCGTCTCTACTAAAATACAAAAAATTAGCCAGGCATGGTGGTGCATGCCTGTAGTCCCAGCTACTCAGCAGGCTGAGGCAGGGGAATCACGTGGACCTGGGAGGTGGAGGTTGCAGTGAGCCAAGATTGAGCCCCTGCACTCCAGCCTGGCAACAGAGCAAGACTCCGTCAAAGAAAGAAAAGAAGAGAAGAGAAGGAAAGAAAGAGGGCCTTAGAGGCTGTAATTAGTTCAGGTGAGCTCACATTGGATTACAGTGGGCCCTAAATTTAACAACTGGTGCCTTTATGAGAAGAAGACATACAGAGAGACTCAGAGGAGAATGCCATGTGAAGACAGAGGCAGAGAGCAATGCCTCTACAAGCCAAGAAATGCCAGGGAGTGCTGGCAACTCCCAGAAGCCAGGAGAGAGGCAAAAAAAGAATCTTCCTTAGACCTTTTAGAGGTGATGGATGGTATTTTTGCTCCTTAGCTCAGCTAGGTCTGAGTTCTTGCCTCACAACCAGGAAGAAGTAGGCACATAAACACTTGAAGAGTGACTGGAGTCGAATTTATTAAGCAAAAGGAAAGTTCTCAGCAAAGAGAGGGGTCCTGAAAGCAGGTTCCCAGTTGCCCCTTTCACAGTTGAATACAAGGGCTTTTTAGAAAAGCTGATAGTGCTGTATAAGGCGTGAATTCCTGGTAGCTCCACCCCCCACCTCAGTGCATGTCGGCCCTTAGCTGCAAGTATGTTTAGGCAAGCCCCCTGGGCAAGTTCCCTTACTTGCACAAAACATCTGAGGCGGGCGCTTGTGAGGTGAGTCAGATGTTCTCTGCAGACCCTTCCCTTGCTCTCTGCCTAAAGCAAGCTGGCTAACTCTTTCAGAAGAGCATGGCCCTACCAACTGCTTGACTGCAGACTTCTAGCCCCCAGAACTGTAAGAATAAATTTCTGTTGACATAGGCCACTCAGCTTGTGGTAATTTGTTATGGCAACCCTAGAAAACTAACATAGCAGCCAACATAGAAGATTGCAGAGAAGTTCCCAGGAGGATACGGGAAGGACTTATCCTGAAAACTGACTTTAAAAAAACAAAAATAAACTACAGACTAAGGCCATATGAAATGAAATAAAAACATTTCTTCCCACTGAGATGAGAAAAATATAGATTTCACTCTATTGAAAGGCTTTCTAGACAACATTGGAAGTCAGAGCTGTCTCTACCATCACTTAATTATTCCTTCTCACTTCCCTTACCTAACTGTATTTAAAGAAAATAAAGTTGTGCTACCAATTATTTGTCAAATGGAGACTTGACTTTTGATTCACAGTCTGATTCAGGATTTTGTTTTCAATGCTAAAGAATAGTCTGTGACTGTAAGGCTTTACCCTAGTGTTCAAATCAGGCCAACTGATTGGCATTGTTTTTTTCAACTTTTTTTTTTTTATGTTGACATTTTCAGAGCAACACTGCAATAAAACGTTTCAGAAAGTCAAGAGTTAACCAGGGTTTAGGAAATCAGAAACTAAAATCCTCCCCCAAAATAAGGCGGAAAAACTTAAGGAAAATATAATTAAGGCAAATATATGACCTTGTTTACATATAAATTAGACAGCGTGAAATTGAGGGCTGCTGGCCAAAGGTTAAGGAATTTGTATCTAATTTGTAATCTGTAGTTGGCAGCAAACAGGAAAAACAAAGACAAAACTTCAACCTCCAAGATCCACCCTGCATATCTGCCCAGGGAAGTTTGTCTGCTGATGAATGGCCCGGTTCCAATGCTCTGCATATCCTGTTTCGGTACTCGGAGCACAACCACAAGTTTTAAAAGTCATTTTAGCCATAGAAGATGGTCACAAAGTATTCTGGTGTTGGCTTCTCACAGAGACACAAAAGGGGAGAATTATGTTGTTTTTAGTCATACTGAGCTTTTTTTAATGCTGAAGTACTAAATGGAGATTTCAGAGGAAAAACACAACAAAGAAAAAAGAATCAACAGTAAAAGCCAACTAATGGCTAGCCACTGTAAATGTTTGGTGTGCACAATACACAGCCACAGGTGGGGAAGGAAGGGAGGTTGAAATGCTGATCAGAAGACTTCCGTTCAGCTAAAAGGATCAGAAGTGAGACTGAAAATGAGATGGCAAAGAAAGTACCCATTCAAGTCCATTCACTGTGCTTACCCCTCTCATATTTCCATCTTCCAAGCCCTCCTGAAAAACACAGCCACCAACTTTCTGAAACTTTTGCAGAGGAGAAGGGCAAATATGGGCAGGTTTTATCATGTTTATGCATATTGCAAGAATGGTGGAAAAATGTGTTCTCTTGCTGCAGGTAGGCAGTGATTCAGGTTTGGATGCAACCTAGATTCTATTTTCTTTCTTTCTCAATGTCTGCTCATTAAGTGGAAGGGGCCTGCCTTGTCTCAGGTAAGACTTTGGACCTGGACTTTTGAGTTAATGCTGGAATGAGTTAAGACTTCGGGGAACTGTTGGGAAGACATGATTGGTTTCAAATGTGAGAATGATGTGCTTTGGGTCTGTACCCCCATCCAAATCTCATCTCAAATTGTAATCCCTACATGTCAGAGGAAGGGCCTGGTGACTGATCGTGAATGAGTTCTCACAAGATCTGGTTGTTTTAAAGAGTGTGGCACTACCCACTTGGCTCGCTCTCTCTCCTGCTCCACCATGATAAGATGTGCTTGCTTCCCCTTCACCTTCTGCCATGATTGTAAGTTTCCTGAAGCCTCTCAGTCATGCTTCCTGTTAAGCCTGCACAACTGCGAGTCAATTAAACCTATTTTCTTCATAAGTTAGCCCAGTCTAGGGCAGTTCTTTATACCTGTGTGAAAATGGACTGATACATTGCCCATGGCTACTTAGGGCTCCATCTATATTAAAATAATCAAAACGCCATGTTGGTTCAGAGTACAAGCACTTTCTCCACACTGGATCCAGCATCATTTTGAGTCTTCTCTAAATTTTATAGTCTTTTGAGGTTGACTTCCATTCCTGTCTTCCTCCTAGAATAGAATTTCCTCTGATCTGCTAATTCTAGTCAATAAATCTTTTCCTCTGAATGCTGCTCCTCATCAAAAGCAAATCCAGCTTGTTCCATGATGCCTAGACAGATGTCAATCTCTCCTAAAGCCCTCTTTCGGTCTTGTGAACCAACGTTGTTTAAATCTACTGTGCACGTTTTGTTATTGGGTACTAATTGCCTGAGTGCAATTAGGATACCTATTTTGTACCCCAAAATGATGGCCCTCCCATACTGGGGTTAGATGAGTAGTAGTCACACCTAGATTAATTTACTTTGACTAAGCCATAAAGCTTTCCATAGCCTTCCTCCTCTCAGGGTGGGGCTGTTCCCCCAGGGAATTCATACTCTCATGTGATGCCTACTGCTTTAATCCCTTCAGAAACCTATTATCTTTTCCTATTCTGTTTAATAGCTTTCCACCACAAAACAAGTGTTATATCTATTTGTAGACAGCGCATGGCTAGACATTCGGCATATGATTGCTATATATTTTTTCATTATAATCAGAGAACTTTCTAAGTATTTGATCATCAACATTTAGAGTTGTACACCACAAAGTCTGATGGCCCAGTAGGGAATAGTTCCTGGAAATTCTTTCCCACGTGAGATCCTTTGTAATAGTTGTATCCTGAAATTCTTGAGGCCACAGACATGAGCATATTACTAGAGTTCCACTCAGTAACTAACAATTGATCCAGTTCATCATTCTATCACCAAAATATCTCCCAGAGTGATGCTACTCAGTTTTGCAGGTTTCATTTGACCTTGTCAGGTTCAAAAAGCAAGAGTAATCTCAGTAAACATATGGCTCCACCCTTTTGGGTATCTGGTATATTGTACTAAAAGAAAATATGGTTCTCTTGCTCTAAGCCTCTCTCAAAGGGCTAGTGTAGTATTGGATTTCCCTCATTTCATAACTCATTTATTCATTCCTTTACCCTCAGCTACTATTTCTCCTCCTCTTTATTTATCATTACTTTTTACCTAAACTTTTCCACTTTTGGAATGGATGTTAAGTTTAACTGAAGCCATCCTCACCAGCTTAACAAGAATTCTAAACAGAAATATAGTTATAGTTAAGCATTAATTGGGTTGCACTTTGACCCACTTCCTTGTAATTGAAAGCCATGTAGCACTAGATACTAACCATTTGCATCCCCATTGTTCCTATTTCTGATGTTAGAATCATAAGACTTTTGTTTAAGATAGATAGGATCTCTGACATTAGAAGAGTAAGGTTTTTGTTTAAGAATTGCCTAAGATCATAGGATGTTCCTTCACTTTGTTCTGAATTGTCATGAGACAATTGTCATGTTTTGCATCCTTGCTACTTTGTGACAGCCTCTCTATCTAGGCCTCAGGGGAGAAGTTGCAGCTTGACGCCATGGACGCCAGTCCTCTTAGGTGTCAGAGGGAAGCTGTTCCCTCAAGGAAGGAAAGTGGTGATGACTGTGTTGTGTTTATGGTGCTTGGTGGACAAACATATTTTTACTTGATCTGCCTAAGAAAGAATGGGTGTTTGGTGATGGAGGAGACAGGGACAGGCTTTACTCCATTCAGAGCTTTGAAACCCTTCATCACTTAAGGAGAGAGATATCATTGTCAGAAAGCCGAAAAACCGGGTCATGTAATATCTGATCATTATGTAATATAAT
Organism: Papio anubis; assembly: GCF_008728515.1. Classification (NCBI taxonomy): domain Eukaryota; kingdom Metazoa; phylum Chordata; class Mammalia; order Primates; family Cercopithecidae; genus Papio; species Papio anubis. The sequence continues at coordinate 33,671,775 of NC_044989.1, read as the reverse complement.
GTGGAGTCAAAAGTAAAGGGGTTTTCTCAGGGCGGCGGGGGGGGAAGAATTGCTTAAGATATTTTTCAGATCCTGAATTCCAGTATAACAGCTGACCCAAAATAATTTGAAGACACCCCACAGAGAAACAGAATAAGCATGTGTATTAGTCTGTTTTCATGCTGCTGATAAAGACATATACAAGACTGGGAAATTTACAAAAGGAAGAGGTTTAATTGGACTTACAGTTCCACATGGCTGAGGAAGCCTGACAATCATGATGGAAGGCAAGGAGGAGCAAGTCCTGTCTTAGATGGATGGCAGCAGGCAAAGAGTGAATGAGGAAGACGCAAAAGCAGAAAACCCTAATAAAACCATCGATCTCATGAGACTTATTCATTACCATGAGAAGAGTATGGAGGAAACCACCCTCATAATTCAGTTATCTCCCACCCGGTCCCTCCCACAACAAGTGGGAATTATGAGAGTACAATTCAAGATGAGATTTGGGTGGGGATACAGAGCCAAACCCTATCAATATGAGAATACAGTTTATCTCCCCGTCCCATGACTTCACCCTACACTCTCCAACCCATCAAAGATCTCTACACTTCTACCCACTCCAAAACCCTATCCCCAAACTCCTTGGGGAGATGGCTTTGTTCATCATTCAGCAGCCCTATGATAAAACTTCTTTCTCTGTTGCAGGCCAGTATCTTAGCACGTTGACTTGCTGTGTGCATTGGACAATGAACATATTACAGTTATACAGCCACTCTGCTGGTCTGGATTGTGAGCACAAACACCGGGCTGTCAAGTGTCTCCTCAGTTCATTCTTTCCTGTTTTAGTCCATTTTGTGCTGCTGTAACAGAATACCACTGACTAATTTATAATGAATGAAAATTTATTTTCTCACATTTCTGAAGGCCAAGATCAAGAGGCCAGCATAAGCATAACGTGAGGGTCTTCTTGCTTTGTCATCCTGTGGCAGAAGGGCAAAAAGAGGACAAGAAAGCAAGAGATCAAACTTGCAGCCTCAAGCACTTTTGTAATCAGCATTAATCCACTCATAACGGTGAACGCTTCACGACCTATATACCTCCCTTTAGGTCCCACATCCCAGCACTGTTGTACTGGGAATTAAGTTTGAAACATATGCTTTTTGGGAGACACAGTCAAACCATAGCACCACCCATATATAGGGTAGGATTACGTAGGTACAGAGCTAGTAAGCCATTACAACTGCTAAGCAATACCAATGCAGCTGCATTTACTGTCAACTTCAATTTTGCCATATATGATGAAGGCAAAATCCATTCCATCGCCTTCAGGAATTCTGACATAAAAGTTTAAAGATAATGTTACAGTTTCTTGCATAGCAGTCATCCCTGCTTCTGGCATCTGCAGTTGCAGCCCCGGTCCTGGGACTACTGCATCAGGTAGGAAACAAAATAATTGAGGGCATGTAGGAAAGAACTGTATTGTTGTACCAGCATATTCCCCTAGCTCCCTTCCACAAGTTCCATGAAAAGGCAGAGGAATCTATGTAGGTGAAATTACCTGTCTACTGTTTTATAGTACGAGGTAGGGAATTATTCTCAGTCAGACATAATATCCATCCCTCTCTTAGCTCCCCCATCATATTAAATGTGAGCACACACTCATGAAGGTATGTAAGCCAGCCCTTCATGCCTTCATGCCTTTATGCCCCACCCCCATTTTAAACAAGAGTATTCAATAAACCATTACTTTGATAATATGAACATATGTTTACTTAGTTGATCTATGTACACATTGTTGGACACTATAGGTTGTAAAGTATGATATTTGGTATAAAAAACAAAGTAGCTTGGTGGTCCAAGTTGGCACAGTATCTTCTTTTACAGTCTGATATAGTTTGTATATTTCTTCTATTGCAATCTGTATTGTTTGTAGATTCATCCCTTGCCAAATCTCATGTTGGATTGTAATCCCCAGTGCTGGAGGTGAGGCCTGGTGAGAGGTGTTTGGATCTTGAAAGCAGATCCCTCATGGCTTGGTGCTGTCTTTGTGATGGTGAATTCTCACAAAATCTGGTCATCTAAAAGTGTGTGGCACCTCCCTCCCACTCTCTCTTGCTTGCTTCTGCCTTTGCCATGTGAGGTGCCTCCTCACCCTTCACCTTCTGCCATGATTGTAAGCTTCCTGAGGCCTCCCTAGAAGCAGATGCCACTACACTTCCTGTACAGCCTGCAGAACCATGAGCTAATTAAACCTCTTTTCTTTTAGATTGTCCAGCCTGAGGCACTTATTTATAGCAATGCAAGAGTGGCCTAAAACAAAAAATTAGTATCTACGAATGCTACATTGCTATAAAGATACCTGAAAATGTAGAAGCAACTTTGGAATGGGGTAATGAAAAGAGGTTACAAGAGTTTGGAGGGCTCAGAAGAAGAAAGGAAAATGAGAAAATGTGTGGAACTTCTTAAAGACTGGTTAGATGGTTGTGACCAAAATGCTGATAGTCATACAGTCAGTGAAGTCCAGGCCAACAAGGTCTCAGATAAAAATGAGGAACTTATTGGGAACTTGAGCAAAGGTCCCACATGTTATGCTTTAGCAAAGAAGTTGGCTACATTTCATTCAGATCCTAGGGATCTGTGGAAGTTTAAGCATAAGAGTGATGATTTAGAGTATCTGGTGGAAAAAAAATTATGAACAGCAAAGTGTTCAAGATGTGGCCTGGCTGCTTCTAACAGCCTCAGCTCACATACAGGAGGGAAAAAAAAGACTTAAAGATGGAATTTATATTTGAAAGGAAAGCAGAGCATAAAACTTTGGAAATATGCAGCCTAGCCATGTGGCATAGAAAGAGTCAAGCAGGCTGTGGAACAACCACTTGCTAGAGAAATTAGCATAACTAAAAGGGAACCAAGAGCTAATATCCAAGACAATGGAGAAAGGCCTCAAAAGCATTTCAGAAACCTTAGTGTGTGCCTCTCTCATGGCAAGCCCAGAGGCCTAAAAGGATGGAATGGTTTTGGACAACAGAATGGTTTTTTTAGGCCAGGTCCAGTGACCCACTGCCCAGTGCAGCCTGGGAACACTGATCCCTTCATCCCAGCTGCTTCAGCTCCAGCTATGGTTCAAAGGGGGCCAGGTACAGCTCAGGCTGCCACTTTGGAGAACACAAACCATAAGACTTGGCAGCTTGGTGATAAGCTTGCAGGTGCACAGAGTGCAAGAGTGAATAAGGCTTGGTAGTCTCCACCCAGACTTCAGAAGATGTATGGAAAAGCCTGGGTGCCCAGACAGAAGGCTGTTGCAGAGGCAGAGCCCCCAGAGAACCTCTACTAGATGCTTCTAAGGAGAAATGTAGGGCTAGAGCCCCCACACAGATTCCCCAATGGGGATCTGCCTAGTGGAACTGTGAGAAGAAAGTCATCATCCTCTAGACCCAAAAATGGTAGATCCACCAGTAGCTTGGACACTGCACCTGGAAAAGATGCAGGCATTCAACTCCATCTCATGAGAGCAGCTGGGGGGCTGCACTCTACAAAGCCACAAGGTTGCCTGAGGCCTTGGGAGCCCATCCCTTGCACCAGTATGCCCTGGGTACAGGATATGGAGTCAAAGGAAATTATTTTGGAGCTTAAAGATTTAATGATTGCCCTGCTGGGTTTCAAACTTCCATTGGGGCCTGTAACCCTTTTCTTTTGGCCAATTTCTCCCTTTTGGAACAACAACGTTTACCCAATTCCTATATCTCTGTTGTATCATGGAAGTAACTAACTCATTTCTTATTTTACAGGCTCATAGGTGGAAGGGATTTCCCTTGTCTCAGATGAGACTTTGAAATTTGGACTTTTGAATTAACACTGGAATGAGTTAAGACTTTGGGGTACTGTTGGGAAGGCATGATTATATTTTGCAATCTAAGAAGGATATGAAATTTAGGAGGGGCCAGGGCAGATTGAAATAGTTTGCATTTTTGTCCCTGCCCAAATCTCACATCAAACTGTATTTGAATCATGGGGGTATATCTCGCATGGCTTGGTGCTATCTTCATGATAGTGAGTGCTTGCACAATCCGGTCATTTAAAAGTGTGTGGCACTCCCCTTCCCTTGACCTCTCCTGCTTGCTCCTGCTTTTACCATGTGATGCGCCTGTTCCCCCTTTGCCTTCTGACGTGATTGTAAGCCTCCTTAGGCCTCCCCAGAAGCATATGCTTCTAGGCTTCCCATACAGTCTGCAGAACCATGAGCCAATTAAATCTCTTTTCTTATAAATTACCCAGCCTGAGGCATTTCTTTATAGCAAGGCAAGAATGGACCAGTACAGACCTTTTAGTCTTGTTAAAATCACCCCAACTGGCCCATGGAAGTAATGTTTACTATTTTTTTGGATAAACAAAGAAATTGACCTTCTCAGTCTTAAAGCTTGAAACTTACATTTGTCTTATCTGAGTTCCTTTCTTGGAAACTGACCCACAGGCCTCCCAGACAGTATCAAGAAGCCAAAACTCACCATATCATCACATCTAGATAGTGAGACACCAGACCTGTCACCCATCGTGACTGGCTAACCAACCACCTGCTTCCTATTGACCAACTCCTCTTCCTTATCTTTCCCTAATTCCTATTTTTTCACATGTGGTTACATTTCCTCCCTGCTATATAAACCCCAAATTTTAGTCAGTTGACGAGACAGATTTGAGCCTGATCTCCTGTTCTCCTTGGCTACAGCATGCAAATAAAGCCTTCTTCCCTGGCAATACTCCTTGTCTCAGTGATCGTTTTTCTGTGCAGTGAGCAGCAGGATCTAGACTGAACGTCTGACACTGTGAGCATTTTTTTCTCCCATCAGGTAGGCAAAGTCCAGTCCTAAGTTAGTGTTTATTCTTATCAAGATACAATTACAATCTCTCTGAGATACTGGCACCAGTCCAATGTAGCCTATTTTCCAGCTCTGTGCAGGTCCTTCTCCCTGGGGAGCCTGTCCCACAGCCCTCCACAGTCTCTTGTCTTTCTTGCTGATAGACTGGCCAGTTGTTGTTGACATTTTGTGCCACAGAAGTGTAAAAGGTGTACCTTGATGACCAGACCATCTTTGCATTCCTGCAGCTTCTCCATATTCATTCATTTCATGGACCTAGGTGGCCCCCTCAAGCAAGCACACCAGATTTGGTGGTTTCAATCACTTTCCAGTCTTATAAGGAGGTTCTTCTGATGGGCGTCAAGATTTCCTACTTTAATGCATCATTTATATTCCCATAGTCATTTCCATAGGAGCATACCCTATACAGGAATCTCTCTATTAGTCTAGTTTTTCATTGCCCATCTAACTGACCAAAAAGCCAAACCATTGGCCAATGCCCATGAGCTGACAAAAACCCAAACATAGGGGCTGTTATCATTGTTGAATTCTTCCACCACTGCAAGAAAAACACCATGCTGTTCAGTCCACTAAAGTGATTTGTTCTTGCCTTCTTCAATCATTTGTTTCATCAGTCAATCATAGTGTGGCAGGCCTTCAAACAAGGTAGTGTCTGTCCACCTGGCAGCTGCCATCCATAAACCAAGCAGTGTTTTCTTGGCCAATGGAGGGCTGTTCATAGGGCACCACCAGTATGACAGTAACATCCTGCAGTTCCTCTTGTGGTTCCAAAGTCAGTCATAGAGGGAAAAGGGGTATCTGCTCTTAAATGTGATGACTACCTCTTTGCACTCTCCCAAGTAGTATGTTCCCATATAAATCATTTCCATTTTATTATGGAACTATTCTGGGTCTGCATTCCATATTAAAATGTTTCTCTAATATTATCCAGATAATAATATTATCTAATATTATCCAATATTATGGATATTTCAGGATTCCACGTTATTTTATGTCCTTCAGTCATAGGGGCAGTTTTGATTATTGTCAGTGCAAGCTGGTAATTATCTCTCAAAGGGTATATACAATACCACTGCATATGGAAAATTTCTGTTTCTAAATTCCAGCAGTCACTCCTGGTGGCAGTGACAGGCTTCTGCCATAAGCTCTAGTCTGCATAAGTGTGTGTTACAGATGCTTTCAAAATCCTATCTGAGTGCAGATCATAAGGGCCAAAAGGATTGACAGGGCTACCACTTTTTGCAATTCAGACATAGTCTGGTTTTGTTGAGGATTCCACTCAAATATGATCTTCTTTCAGGTAGTTCTACGGATAGAATCTAGAAATATTCCCAGACGTGGAATATGTATCCTCCAAAATGCAAGGAAATTGACAAGGTACTGTGATTCTTTCTTAGTTCTCAGGATAGACAACAGCAGCAGCTTATTTTTAGTCATCTGTGGAATGCCAGTGGTGGCTCCTGTCCAGGTTATTACTAAGAATTTTGTCATTTGGGCAGATCTTTGAATCTTTGCTAGAATTATCCATCAGGTTTTTTTGGCAATATGTGCCAGCATTGCATAAAAGTCAGTTTTGCTTATTCTTCTGTTTCTGATATTTTTATATTATTAATATATGTGCATTATTAAACTTGAGACCTGCATCAAGTCTGAATCTCTTCTAATCAAATTATGAAAATAAGCTGGTAATATCAAATAACCCTGTGGCAATACAGTAAATGTAAAATGGGATCCTTCCATGTAAAGCCAAACTACAGTTGTCTCTTTTCTGATAAAGGAAAAAAAGAATTTGCAAGATCAATCACTGAGTATAATTCTCTTTGGCCTACCTTATTTTTGCACTATTGAAACCATATCAAGGACGGTGATGCTACAGGCTGCACATCTTTATTCCAGCCTCAGTAGTATACTTTGAATCTCCATTAGTCACATACTTTTTCATGGGTCACTCAGGGTTATTGTACAGAGAACTTTTGATACCAGCACTCCCGCTTCTAATATTGCCCTTAATTAAAGCAGTAAGCTCTTTATTGTCCAGCAGGTATTCTATACTATTTCAGATTAACAACCTGTATGGGCTCAGGCAATTCTATAGATTCCCATTTGGAATGTCCAATTAATACTAGCTGAAAGATAACCTACATGCCTTCTGTTTTACAGTAGTAGGTAGACAAGTGTTCCCCAGTCAAACATAATATTTACTCCGATAATACATTCAGGGAAAGCAGACACAATCACTTCATATAAAGTACATTTGAATATTCTAATTTTTACCCAAACTTTCACCTAAATCCCAGCAACCACTGCATCTCCACATACTTCAGTCTAACTGTAGCCCTATTAGAAATTCGCCAAACAGTTCTGGAATCACAGTGCATTTGACTCCCATATCAAGGAGTCCCAGGAAACTTTCTTTTCCACTTACTGGCCATTTTACCCATGTATGTGTATGCAGGGGTTGCACAAAAACACCCTCATTCCTTTATGAATCTTCATCCTGGTTAATTGGCCAGACCATCACCCCCAGCAATTAAAAGTCAGGTTTCTCATCATCACCTTTGCTTTCTAACTTTTTAAATTCTTTAAAACTAAGTAAATAGAGTGGTTTTGTTTATGGCTTTTCAATGCTGGGGTCCATCCCATATGTCCACCCAGCTTCCCACAGTGCTGCTTCAAGACCTTATTTCAACCCCATCAATGTTTGCTTTATTCATGCTACTTAATAATAACCATCTAAATTTTTTCACCCTGCTAGGAAGAGTCCCTTGAATCTCCCCTTTGTCTTTGCCTCATTCTTTTGCGAATTGCTCTTTTTCAGCAACTGTAGACCCATAAGGCAAAGCTGAGACAACAAACCTAACAAGGCCCACCTCCAGACCATTGCTTGATTTTACAGCAGTAAGGTTACATAGGGTGCCTGCACAAAAGAGCTTCCCTTAATCACTGCATTTACCACGACCTGGTTATGAGACGTATTAAGTGGATGAGCATCCTGATCATCAAAAAGTCAATCTAGCATGGCTTGCATACACAACATATTGGCCACTTCATCTGTGGAGTTCTATTTAGCACTTAAAGGAGGAGAAGGAGAATTCATATGCTCAGAAGGATTCCACTCAGTCCTCCATGCAATCAGTCTCCTTGGAAATAACATGCTATGTGTCTGAATCATATACATGCTATGTGTCTGAATCAATAACATGCTATGTATCTGACATATCTGTGATTAGTTAATAGTTACGTATCAACCCAAACATGCTTTAATTCTGCAGAATTCAAAAGCAAGGAGAGTGACTTGCCCCTAAATTGGCCACTCTCACAATCCATTTTAGTAAAAGTTTCTTAGGAAGTTATTGATATTAATCTACAAAATGAGACAACTCCTTCACGCTATACCCTCTGCTTTCAGCAGTTTCTTGGTTTGGCCTTCCTCTCCCACTTGGACTGCTTTCTTGGTAAACAGAGATTGCGGAGGTTCTATCTCTTGTCCCAGCATAAATTATCCCTTTGGTGGTGGCCCTGAGGCTTAGTAGCTGAAAACTGATACAGCGTGGTCCAGGGCCCCAAGTGAACAAGAGCAGAAATTCACCATAAACCATATTGTTAGCATAAACTACCTGATGTGGCCCAAAGCCTCAGATATACAAAGACACTCTGATCAAGCAGGATATTACAAAGGCTTAAGGGTTATCTCCTAGGAGTTGGGTGAAGGGCCAGTCCTTAACATTTTAAAACACCACATAACACTCTCAATAATTGTAGGAAAAAAAATTATCTAATACCAATGAATGATTCAAAAACAAATTTACAAACTAGGAAGAGAAGGGAATTCCCTTAATTTAAGAAATCATATCTACTATAAATGGATGTTTTAAATCATAGTTAATGATTAAACCTTAAAAGCATGCCCTTTAAAATCAGGAACAAGTCAAGTTTCTCAGTATCATTTCTGCCTTCCAACATGACTATGCATCACCCAGATAAACTCACACATGAAGTTAAAAGCAAAGATTAGAAAGAAGCAAAACTATAATTATCTAAAGATAAACATTGTTATTCAGAAAGCCATAGAATTCACAGAAAATTCTGTAGAACAATGAATAATTTAGCCAGTTTACTAAATATAAGATTTATGTACAAAATGCAATCATTTTCATATGCATAGTTAGGTAATGCAGTTTTAAATAATATTCTGTTTAATAACAGAAGATTCTGAAAGATACCTATAAATAATTCTAAGAAACAATATACAACCTTCACATTTAAGAAATATTTCATGGTGGCTCAGAACTGTAATCCCAGCACTTTGAGAGGCCACATTGGGCGGATCACTAGGTCAGGAGATTGAGACTATCCAGCATAATACAGTGAAACCTCATCTCTACTAAAAATACAAAAAATTAGCCAGGAGTGGTGGCACGCACCTGTAATTCCTGCTACTTGGGAGGCTGAAGCAGGAGAATCGCTTGAACCCAGGAGGCAGAGGTTGCAGTGAGCTGAGATCACGCCACTGCACTCCAGCCTGGCAACAGAGCGAGACTCCGTCTCAAAAAACAAAAAAACAAAACAAAAAAAGTATTGGGCACTTACTGTGGATACTGCAAAAAAACAAACAAACAAATCAAACAAACAATAAAAACAAGAGACCAAAGGTCCAGCTCTCGTGGGCCCTTCTTATATTATAGTCATGGAAGACAGATGATAGATAAAATTAGTAAATGAGTGTATGTTATACTAGAAGATGATAAATGCTATGGAGAAAAATAAAGCAGGAAACTGGCATAGGGAAAGCTGGGGGCAGGAACTGCAATTTTGTTTGGATATTCAGGGAAGAACACATTGAGAAGATGATACTTTAAACAAAAACTTGAAGGAGGTGAGGGAGAATGTCCTGTGGATATATGGGGGAAGAGAATTTCAGGCAAGTGGTAAAGCAAGTGCAAAATACCTGAGGTCAGGGCATGCTTGGCAGGCTTCAGCGTAACAAGACAGAGTGAGCAAGAGGTAAGCAGTAGGAGACTGGATCAAAGAAGTCATAAGCAGCTAGATGGTTGGGTCCTTGCAGGACTTTAAAGGACTTTGAATTTTACTCTGAGTGTGACGGAGAACCATTGAAGAGTTCTGAACAGAAGAGTGATTTGATTTAAATTTTTAACAGAGTCACTCTGGTTGCTATATGTATTAAACTGTTCTCATGCTGCTATGAAGAAATCCCTGAGACTGGGTAATTTATAAAGAAAAGAGGTTTAATTGACTCACAGTTCCTCATGGCTGGGGAGTCCTCAGGAAACTCACAATCATGGCAGAAGGGGAAGCCAACACATTCTTCTTCACATGGCGGCAGCAAGGAGAAGTGAGGAGTGAAGAGGTGGAAAAGCCCCTTATAAAACCATCAGATGCTGTGAGAATTCACTCACTATCATGAGAACAGCACTGAGATAACTGCCCCCTAATTTAATTACCTCCCACGGGGTCCCTCCCGTGACACATGATTATTATGGGAACTACAATTCAAGATGAGATTTTGGTGGGGACACAGCCAAACCGTATCACTATAATAAAAACTTGCCTATAAGGGTGCAGCGTGGAAGCAGGAAGTCAGAAGTCTTGTTACAGGAGAAGTGATGGAGGTTTGAACCCAGTAGAAACCAAGAAATGAGGTAGTAGCCGCAGGGACAAGAGAGATGCAGAAATTTTTGTGTATATATGCATGCTTTTATTTGTTTCAAGAACTGAAATGCGAGAAACTCCTGCACGTTTATGTGCTTGAGTACATGAAAGCAAATGGCATTACGTGAAGTATATGGCTCAGATTTATACAGAAGCACAGATGGTCATTTTATAGTAGCCAGGAGGGAACACAGGGTACAGGGGCATAGACGCCGATAGGTAGTGGATGTGGCAGGAGCTCTGGAAGTTCTATTTTGCTATGTCCCCAGTAAAATAAGAAGCAGTTCATCAGATGATAGTGAGGAGCGTGGGTGAGGTGTTGGAGTTTTGAGAAGAGAAAGTGTAAAACAGTCACAGTAGAGTAAGAAATAGACAAGGGAAACAAGACTGTCAGACAGCATGAAAGATCCATTGACACTAAGGATGAACTTAAAGTGAGACCAGTAAGCATGCTACGTATTTTTCTTCTGCTGTGATGATGCAAAATAGAAGGACAGTTGGACTTCACCATGATCAAAGTTCTGCCAAGCAAGTAATCACCGCAGGAGAGGGGAAAGGGTGTTGAGGGTGTATGTGAGGAAATGGCTATAATGATTGATGATGGAATTTAAACTGTGGGAAGAGTCAAAAGCACATGAGCGTGAATCAGGAATACTGAAAAGTTGCACCGGGCAGTCGATTGTAGATCCTGGAGTTTGTTCAGGTGGTGAGACTAAAATGAGCAAGACAGGAGGACAAGGCAAACACAGGGTGGAATGTTTGAACCTGCAATTATGAAAAGGTGATGGAAATTCTGTGCTATGACCATGTGAGTGAGTGGCTGAAATAGGCTGAAGGGGAGGAACTGAAGAAATTCACCGCCACGGTGATAGAAGAATCATTTATTTGGATATTAAAATTACCAAGAATTAAGGCAGGAATGTTGGGGGGGAGTTGTTTTTTTGTTTTTTGTTTTTTGTGTTTTTTTTTTTTTTTTTTGAGATGGAGTCTTGCTCTGTTGCCCAGGCTGGAGTGCAGTGGCGCAATCTTGGCTCACTGCAAACTCCACTTCCTGGGTTCACGCCATTCTCCTGCCTCAGCCTCTCAAATAGCGGGGACTACGGTCACCCGCCACCACGCCCGGCTAATTTTTGTATTTTTAGTAGAGACGGGGTTTCATCACATTAGCCAGGATGATCTCCATCTCCTGACCTCATGATCCGCCTGTCTAGGCCTCCCAAAGTGCTGGGATTACAGGCATGAGTCATCGCGCCTGGCCCAGGAATGTTGTTCAAAAGACTGACAGTATATATACAATGTACTGGTACTATGTACCCACAAAAATTAAAATTTTTAATTAAGAAAAAAGGCTGGGCTGGGCGTGGTGACTCACGCCTGTAATCCCAGCACTTTGGGAGGCCGAGGCGGGTAGATCACGAGGTCAGGAGATCGAGACCATCCTGGCTAACACGGTGAAACCCCATCTCTACTAAAAAATACAAAAAATTAGCCGGGTGTGGAGGAGGGCACCTGTAGTCCCAGCTGCTGGGGAGGCTGAGGCAGGAGAATGGCGTGAACCTGGGAGGCAGAGCTTGCAGTAAGCCGAGATCTGGCCACTGCACTCCAGCCTGGGCAACAGAGCAAGACTCCATCTCAAAAACAAAAAAAGAGAGAAAGAAAAAAGGCTGGCATTGACAAAAATCATTGAGAAATAGGGACAATGAAGTGGGAGAAAGCAGACAACTCAACAGTGGGGACAGTGGGAGTGATGGTCTGTTAGGACATTCAGGAGAGAGGGAGAAGGGTCTCACAGCAATGACAAAACACTGAGGAGGATGCATATCCCACCTCCATGGCTCCTGATATAAGAGGTGTAGGACATTAAAACGGTCCTCCCCACAGCCCCAGAGTCAAAGCCGGTTCCCAGCCCAGTCCCGTCCCGCAGCAGCCTGCCTCGTCTTTCCTTTCAACATGACAGATGCCGCTGTGTCCTTTGCCAAGGACTTCCTGGCAGGTGGAGTGGCCGCAGCCATGTCCAAGATGGCGGTAGTGCCCATTGAGCAGGTCAAGCTGCTGCTGCAGGTGCAGCATGCCAGCAAACAGATCACTGCAGATAAGCAATACAAGGGCATCACAGAATGTGTGGTCCACATATCCAAGGAGCAGGGAGTCCTGTCCTTCTGGCACAGTAACCTGGCCAATGTCATCAGACACTTCCCCACCCAGGCTTTCAACTGTACCTTCAAAGATAAATACAAGCAGATCTTCCTGGGTGATGTGGACAAGAGGACCCAGTTTTGGCACTACTTTGCAGGGAATCTGGCATCAGGTGGTGCCGCTGGGGCCACATCCTTGTGTTTTGTGTACCCTCTTGATTTTGCCCTTACTCGTCTAGCAGCCGATGTGGGTAAAGCTGGAGATGAAAGGGAATTCCGAGGCCTCGGTGACTGCCTGGTTAAGATCTACAAATCTAATGGGATTAAGCGCCTGTACCAAGGCTTTAACGTGTCTGTGCAGGGTATTATCATCTACCTAGCTGCCTACTTCTGTATCTATGACACTGCAAAGGGAATGCTTCCGGATCCCAAGAACATGCCCATCGTCATCAGCTGGATGATCACAGAGACTGTCACTGCTGTTGCTGGGTTGCCTTCCTATCCATTGGACACCATTCGCCACCACATGATGATGCAGTCAGGGCGCAAAGGAACTGATATCATGCACACAGACATGCTTGACTGCTGGAGGAAGAGTGCTCGTGATGTAGGAGGCAAAGCTTTCTTCAAGGGAGTATGATCCAATATTCTCAGAGGCACAGATGGTGCTTTTGTGCTTGTCTTGTATAATGAAATCAAGAAGTACACAAAAGCTGTTTTCTAAGATTTTTCTCCCCGTGAACAGGCATGTTGTATTATATAACATGTCTTGAGCATTCTTGACTGACTCCTGGCTGTCAATTTATCAATGGAAACTATTTGCTGGTTGAAAATGAGAAGCAATAATGTTCATCTGACCAATTTTCTCTTAAAGCCATTTCCATGATGATGAGGATGGGACTCATTTTTTTTTTTTTATTTCAGTTACTCTTGACAAACAACAAATTTGGAGAAATAAAAATATCTAAAATAAAAGAAGGCCCTTACTTGAGCAGGAACAAAGCTGTGTGCACAAAGTAATTTTAAAAGAACATGAACTGGGGTTGGGCGTGGTGTTTCAAGCCTGTAATCCCAGCATTTTGGCAGGCCGAGGCAGGAGGATCACTTGAGCCCAGGAGTTTGAGAACAGCCTGGGCAACAAAGTGAGACTCCCGCCTCTACAAAAATTTAATTTTTTTTAATTCAAAAGAACATGGACTGCAGAATTATATACAAAAATAAATTTTAAAAGAAAACAAAAAACAAGTTAATTTTTTAACAATGGGAGAGAATGAATAAGTATATGGATTGGTCTTATAATGGAATACTACACAACACCAAAAATAAGCTGAGCTATGATGATCTAACATGATTATGTAAATGAGCTATTATCATGTAACATGGACAAATTCTGCAAAAATAATTTGAGTGAAAAAGGTAGGTGGCATAAGAATGCCCCAGCATGATACAATTTATATTATACTGTGTGTACAAGGGTTGCTTATGAATTGCATAGAGAAATATATATCTGTTGCAAAATTATTTCTAATTATTTACTAATTGTTTACCTTTGGGAATGCTAAATAAATTCAAGATCATTAATTACAGAAATAAAAGGTGAGTGATTGGATCAGGGAAATATATAACCAGGGTGAGATGAGAGGGACCTGAAATGAGCAATCTGTTATTTATTTTTTTGTTTTGTCGTTTGTTTTGAGACACAGTCTCAATCTGTTGCCCAGGCTGGAGAGCAATGGTGCGATCTCGGCTCACTGAAACCTCCACCTCCTGGGTTCAAGCAATTCTCCTGCCTCAACCTCCCAAGTAGCTGGGACTACAGGCGCATACTACCACATCTGGGTAATTTTTTGTATTTTAGTAGAGATGGGGTTTCACTGTGTTGCCCAGGCTGGTTGCGAACTCCTAAGCTCAGGCAATCCTCCTGCCTCAGCCTCCCAAAGTGCTGGGATTACAGGCGTAAGCCACCGTGCCCAGCCCAGCAATCCATTATTTCTTAGGCTGTGTGGTAGATACAGGGGTATTCATTTTATAATTCACTATAGTTTTTGAATTACTGAAGTAAGTGCTAATTATAAAAGATAAAGACTGTGTAATACTTTTAGTGTCTATGGTGTTTTCAAATAAATTATCTCAGTTGATTTGCAAGGTAAACTTGTGAGATAGTGAAGGTAGTTGTTATTAACATTTTCATTTCATAAAGGAGGAAACACCCAAGGCTAAAAAAAATTCTACAAGTAATAAACAAATGAGAAGCAGGGTTAGAACGAAGCTGTTTGGGGTCCGAATCATCATGCCTCCTTAGATATGCTAATATTTGGTCAGTGAGACTGTAGTCATATCAGAATCAGGGGTACAACCATCCTAGTTTATCCTTTTTTCGCCCTTGAGTTAAATCATATTGTGTTAAATCAAATTGAGATAAATATATTTATGGCGGCGCTGCTGCTGTGTCCAAGGTTATGAAATGCCTTTCTTCTTCATAGTTTTCTGAAATTTTATATATTGTCAATTCCTCTCCAGTATCATAAAACAATGTAGAAGGTATCAGTTATTATTCAGAACCATGGAGTCAATTTTTTTTCTATAGAAATAGAAACTCTCTGTAGCTACTCAAGTGAAAAGAGGTAGGGGCATCAGAAAATCTGGGCAATCAGAAACCTGAATTGTATTTTCACTTGTCTTCTTCACTTTGGCTTTGGATTTACACTGGACTTTCTATAAGTCATTTTGTATATCTCTGTCTCACTCTATACAACTGGGACAGAAATACAGACAGTTGACAACTTTAAGCACTCAAATAAAAAACTATGCATGATCACAAAGCATATCAACATACCTCACATAGCCCTTTGCATGTAGCAGCCATTTGCTTTGCTGATAATAAAAGAGTATTAGAAAGAGTTAATTTACACTAGCATGTAATAAATCTCCTCAATCACCTCACCTCACGCTATCTTTTTTTTCTTTTTTTTTTTTTTTTGAGATGGAGTCTCATGCTTTAGCTCAGGCTGGAGTGTAGTGGCGTGATCTCGGCTCAGTGCAACCTCCGCCTCCTGGGTTCAAGCAATTCTCCTGCCTCAGCCTCCTGAGTAGCTGGGATTACAGGTGCCCACCACCATGCCCAGCAAATATTTGTATTTTTAGTACAGACAGGGTTTCACCAAGTTTCCCAGGCTGGTCTTGAACTCCTGAGCTCAGGCCTCTGAGCCGACCTCTGATCCAACCACCTCGGTCTCCCAAAGTGCTGGGATTAAGAGCGTGAGCCACTGCGCCCAGTTTCGTGTTATACTTCTATAAAGATAAGCCAGTCATTATGTAAGGTAGTATGTATAGTAATTAACTGTACAGGGTATACTGAGCTTGGTTTCTGACTTATAAAATAAGAATACTACTACTTACTTCTTAAGAGTTGTGATGATTAAAGGAGATAATGTATATAAAACACTTGGCACAGTACTGGTTGGGCTCAGTAAAAGTTGGCTGTTTTCATTATTGCACATAATCACCATATTGATTAATACTCTTACTGGACCTTTGGCCTGGTCCTATCGGATTCCGGATTTTGAGAGTATTTGCTGTAGAACTGTCTTCCCTGCACCACTTTCCTAGAAATTGCCACTCCTCACCCCATCTACATGATGACAGCAAAACCTGTCATGTTTCTAACACATGTCACTGTCCGTGCCACAGTTGGTCCAGGGGTTAACACCTTACCCATGCCGCTTTGATCATTTATTCCTGGAAGCTGTGGGACTTGAGAGGAGAGCAGGGAGCAAAAAGAAGAAAACAAGAGAAAGAAAGAAAATGCAAGAGTGAAAACCCGAAGACTAGTCTCTGTCTTAGTTACTGTACCTCCTACATATAAGACTAAGACCATCTTAGTGACCATGCTTCCTGCCCTGTGGACCACCAGGTGGAGGGAAGG
This sequence comes from Papio anubis, assembly GCF_008728515.1. Taxonomy (NCBI): domain Eukaryota; kingdom Metazoa; phylum Chordata; class Mammalia; order Primates; family Cercopithecidae; genus Papio; species Papio anubis. The sequence goes on along the minus strand of NC_044989.1, from coordinate 33,655,189 downwards.
AAAATAAGGCAGAAAGAAAGAAGCACAGAAGAAAGATGTGGAGAATGGCAGTCTTATTCAGATCCCTAGCTGCAGGTTATTACCAAAAGGCAGCCGCACTCCTGCCTTTGAATACTGTGAGAAGACACCCAAGCATTGTCCTCCTTTACTTAGCTTAGCCAAGTTTAATTATGGAACTTGCAACAACAACTAAAGTCTTAACTAATACCCATTTTTTAATCCCGTCTTCACCATGTAATGGAAATATAGTCTGTCCCCAAAGTCAATCCCCACATATCCTCCTAAAGTCTTCTGTCATCACATCAGATCAATTCCTGGCCTCTCAACCCTTAAGGATAGATCCCTGCCCTCTTTCCCCACTCCTGTTATTCTGAGCATCAATCCTTCCTTCTAATTGCCCTGACAGCTGGTCAGGAAGAACTGCTGAGCAGAACAAATCAGAAATGGCTGAAACCACAAATCCAACAAGTTAGATAACAATCATCTCTCAGAATATATGTCAGTTTGCAAAGCAGGTCAGGGCATGTGGGTACATTCAACCCAGCTAGAGAAGCTAAGTTCATAATCTGAGCCACCATGGCCAGACAAAGGGAAGAGAAAAGGAGGACAGAGCGAGGTATTTAACCCCTATGAGTTTTCATGTTCTCTTCTGTAAGATGAAGATAACACTCTTGATTTTCAGGGTTATTATAAGGATTGGAAAAATGTACATAAAATGTCTGGAATGTGGCTGATGCACAATTAATGGTACTTTTTATTAGCAGGTCTATTGTTAAGCCTATAAATGCTCTGAAGCAACAATATCAACTGAAAACATACAGGATGTATTTAGCAACATCCTCTCAGTCCACTTGAAAGGTACAAGAAAGGTACTTAATGCATTTTTAGGAACAAATGCTTCTTTACTTTAGCCTGTTAGCATTGCAGCCTAGCTCTTCCTACAGTAATCAGTATTCAGAGGTCATAATGCTAGAAACTATCTACAGATGTTCCTTGATTTCATCAGTGCAAGGTGCCTGAAATTTGAGTTTTAATGCCTAATAGAATTTAGCCTTACGGAATCAGAAATTGGCTGGACCTGATTCCCTTAAAAGTGCCATTGCATTCAAATAGGCTCACTGCTCGGCATTGCCTCCACTTTCAATAAAATGAATCTTTTAAAAAACTCATTGTACACAGGAGATTAACCGCACTCTGAAGTCACCTTCGAGTTACGTACATACCTTAACTTTCTGATATCAGTTCATCGTAAAGACCCCAGAAAATGCAGGACAATCATGGAAACTACAGCAATCAGATACCAAGCTCTGGAATATGCTCCACACCATTATTTTCTGGCTGAAAGTTTATTTGAAGTTGTTTCTGTAGTAGGGCAGAGAAAGAACTTAGCGTTTGGAATAAGACAAAGGATTTGGTCCCAGCTGAGCTATTAACTCATTGTGTGTCAGCAGACATGTTTTTTTATGACCCTGAGCCCCCAACCCAAGGCCTTGGTTTCTACTTCTAACAAGTGAAAGAGTCAGACTACAGAGATGTCCAATAGATTTCAGCTCATCAACTGTAATCAGCCACGAGTAATTATTGCAGTAACTATGTTATATGAAGAGTGTGGACTTCTCAAGTTGGGGAATCAAGCTTTCATTTATTCTTTTGTGTGTGTGTGTGTGTGTGTGTGTGTGCGCCCACTGCTACGGTTTGAATGTGTCCCTGAAAAGGCATGTGTTGGAGTCTTAATCCCCAATGCAGCGGTGTTGGAAGGTGGGGCCTAACGGGAGGTGTATAGGTAGTAAGAGTGCAGCCCTCATGGATTAATGAATTTATGTAGATTATAAAAGGGCTTGAGCCTGTGAATTCCATTTCCTGTTATCTCTCTTACTCTCTCAACTCACCAGATGTCAGTTCCTTGATCTTAAACTTCCCAGCCTATAGAACTATGAGAAATAAATTTGTTTCTTATAAATTACCCAGTCTGTGGTGTTGTTATAAAAGTACAAAGCAGACTAAGACATCCACATTTTCCACATAATATTCATTTGATATTATTTTTATAATCACATATACACATATATCTTAAAGGATATATGCATTTTCTTCCCCAAGAAGACTTTTTGCCTCCCCTCTACAACTCCCTACATACCCCTTCTGCTTTTTAATCCCTTGAAGAAAGCTATTCTCTTCTAGATCTCTCCAAGCACCTTGGACTCATATGCTTTAAAGCATATACTTTGTCATTAATGAGTCTGTGACACACATTCAGCTGTGGGTTCTGTAAGAGCAAGGTCTGTGTCATAAGAGTTTTGATAACTGCCTCAGAGAGCACCATAGTGTGTAGGAATGAAGAATAAAGAGAGAAATGGATAGGTAAGGGGATAAGTGAACAGATGAGTAAAAACTTCCTGGTCTCTCACAAATGCAACACCCAATTATCAGCCAATTTTGATTACATTGAAAAATACACTTTTCATGTCTCCTGAAATTCTAGTTGTATATTTAAGGAAAATATTAGGAAAAATTGGGTACATGAGTACATTAGTTCATTCTCATGCTGCTAATAAAGACATACCCAAGACTGGGTAATTTTTAAAGGAAAGAGGTTTGACTCACAGTTCTGCAGGGCTGGGGAGGCCTCATGAAACTTATAATCATGGCAGAAAGAGAAGCAAACATGTCCTTCTTCACATGGTGGCAGCAAGGAGAAGTGCTGAGCAAAAAGGGGAAAGCCCCCTATAAAACCATCAGATCTCATGAGAACTCACTATCATGACAACAGCATGAGGATAACCACCCCCATGACTGAATTACCTCCCACCAGGTCCCTCCCATGACCTGGTGGGGATTATGGCGTTACAATTCAAGATAGGATATTGGTGGGGACACAGCAAAACCATATCAACAAGTCTCATCTTAAACAGGTAAAGATACACAGCCCAGTTTCTTCACTTCTCCAAATCTGCTGAAGTGTATTTATACCTTTTGTTTCTAACATCTAAACCATTTCAATTTTCTAATGATAAAGGGAGGTTGGAAGGCAATGATGGATGACAGATCATATGATAATGAGGTATTTTTCCAACTAAACACTAAGTCTCAAAGTAATTAAAATTTCTTGCCAATATTCTTTCTGATTTTTTCTAACACTCGCCCATTTTGCATTTCCCAGATATGACAACTTTTCCCAGCACTATTCATCAAAAATGGCATGTTCACTTATAGGGCTTATAAGCGCCTTTAACACACTCTAGGTGGTGTTCACCCTAATGTGAGGGAAATAGTTCTCTGCTAGATTATTCTGTGTATGCCTCTCCTGTGTACACATTGCTTGGTTTTTAAACTGTAAACATTTCTGTTTCTTTTTCCTGGTTAAAAGTGCAACCAAGAAGAAGCAATCAAGGGGCAAAAACAGGCCAAGTTTCTTCCACACTTTCCCCAGGCAAGGTTTTTCATGTTTCATTTGCTAAAATGTGACTTCACTATAGACTTTGCTTGGAATTTGATTGATTTCTATAGCCCCCAGTACAGCTAAAGGGTCATAGATGTATATGTAAAAGATCCCACAGAAAGTTTCATTGAGGCTTACCAGGGCTAGATCAAAGGGTAGCCAGCTGGGCACCTGACCAGGGCACCAATCAATAAGAGGCATTAAAACATCACTGGACATGCAATTAAGTGGAGAAGGCTACATTTACCAGAAGTCCTCTCAGGGAGACTGTAAGTCGTTGGAATTTCTGATAAGCCACTTGGGATGGGACTTGAGACCTCCAAGAGGCACACCCCAGAAACCTAAAGAATCAGTAATACATTACATCAGGTGTGACCAGTTGGTTGCACACTCTTGTCTTAATGAGTGTGATGTAAATATCTGGGGTCAGAGATGACCACAAAGGAAAGGTTGAATGCCACCACCAGAGTTCCTTCTCCTCCTTCCCTCATACATTTTCTGCCTCTCCTATACATAAATAATTATTGGCTTTTTGAAAAATATCATTTTTAAAGTACATCCAAGTATTGGACTCATGTGTCTATTTGGAAAAACATTTATCAGCAGATGACTCTAAACGTCCAAGTATCTGCAGTTTGTAGAATGGAGTACCAGGGAACAGTATCCTTCAGGATCTCAAGAAGCCATAAGAATACTGCCTAGCTGCAGGTACAGATTCCCAGGACCATTCCCAGGAGTTAGGACATTCAACAGGCCAGAAGTGACACAGAAATGAGTTCCGGAGAGACAGAGTTGGGGGGTAAGGGCGGGCGGGGAGAGGGAGGGAGGGGGGAGAGAGAGAGAGAGAAATAATATAGCATGCAAGGATATGTGCCAAGGGGCTGCCTTTTGACCTATGCATCTGAAAAGGCCGAAGGTGTCCTTCCAACAATGATCAGCAGTGAAGTGACATTGAGTTAATTCAATCTATGGTACTTCCTGGCTCTTTGGTCCACAGCCTCCATGAGATTGCTCACCGCAAGGATATTAAGCAATCTAATGGGATAATTTTAAAGAAAACCATCTTCAACTGAGTGAATTTTTCTGTCCAGTAAAAGTTGTAAAAGCCTGAGTGGCATACAATGAGACTTTCATTCTTCTGGGAATTCTTAATTCTATCCTTAGACCTAGTTGGTTCACCACAGAGCAATGAATTATCTCATTTGCAAAACCCTCAAAGAAATACCTTTGCTAATTAAAGATTTATGTTCTAACCTCATAATGCCTTCTCCCTGCCCTGCTCCTTTTGTCTTCCCTTGGCTTCCAGGAAGACCTGAACCTAATTTAATTTTCAATTGCTGTAACGTTAACCTACATTTTGGCACACTTATTTCTCCCATCTGTATAGTTTATTGGTGGTGGTGTTGATTATCTTCTGCTTAAAAATAGTATTGAAAATGTATATTTGATTGCAAATTTCTTGAGTCCTTTATGGAAGCAAAAAAGGAATACTTCATAACCTATAAACAGAAAAAGATCATATTTTGCCATTCATTATTGATATTTAATGTATACTCCCTTGTGAATTTCTCATTAAAACTATACCATTATTGATCTTTCAGAACACAGAACTTTAGAATATTCAGGGTTTTTTGATCAATTGATTTATTGATTTAATAAGGGATCCATATCTGACATTCTGCAAAAATACAGAGTCCTAGAACACTCAAATGAGGCTCAACTTGAAGTCTGAGACAAGAAATTTGAGGGCAAATAAGGAATGTTATACTTATAAAACAGTAAATTTTTTAATTATTCATAATTTTCAAAAATCCAATAGATTCAAGAAAGAACATTTTTAGGATAGAAAAATAAGAGTCATAATAGACTAATAAAGAAAACCAGAGATGTTATTTTTCTAAGACACCACAAATACTTAGAGATTAATTAACATCTCACAAAACAAACATGATTCCTATAATGCATTCTCTGTGTTACTTCCAGGGAAAATAAAATCAGAACATTCAAGGATCTTAGAATTTGCTTTATGTCCTGACACTGAATGAAGTCTAAGTCAATTCCCAAGCTGTGTTCTTTGAAGCATTACTGTTCAGGAAGACAGTAAAAGAAGCACCCTGAAAAGGACATTCTCTGATCAAATAACTTTGGAAAATACTGTGTACCATCACCTCATTCTTTGAGATTCAAAATATTCATTAATATATTAAAGTCTTTGAGAGATCCTGCAGTCACTCAAGAAAGCTGTTTCACATTGTTTAACCTAGCTTTTCCTGAAACATTTTTGAGAAAAAAAAAAAAAAAAAGACTGTTCATATGAAATCTCTATAAACATTCTGCCCTCAAATTTGTGACACTATGGTATCAAGTAGCCCATCCCCTTTGTTGATCAAACATGGTTCAGGACCACCAGGAACTCCACAGTCTGGCCTATCATGTCTATAAAAGCCCTGCCTAGTGTGAGTCCTGCCAGCCTAGGAGTGGTAAATGGTAAAAACCTGTGGTTTGGGCTACTATAACAAAATACTATATACTGGGTAACTTTTAAACAACAGAAATTTATTTCTATCAGTTCTGAGGGCTGGGAAGTCCAAGACCAAGGCACCAACAGATTTAGTAACTGGTGAGGGATCAATTTCCGGTTCACTGATGACACTTTCTAGCTGTGTCCTCACATGGTGGAAGGAGAGAACTCCGGTCTCTTCGGCTCTTTATAAGGGCACCGATCCCATTCTTGAGGGCTCTCCCCTAAAGACCTAATCACCATCCAGAGACCCAATCTCCAAATATCATCACATTAAGGCTTAGGTTTCAATATATAAATCTGGGGGAGACACATTCAGTCCACAGCTTACAGGAAACTGCTCTTATTCCAATTCACAGATGAGGAAACTGAAAACTTAAGAAAAGTTAAGTAGTCTACCTAAGGTCACATACCAGCATGTGTGGCAGTGCTGGATTTTAAATACAAGTCTGCCAGACCCCAGAGACCATGTTTTAAACCCCTGAAGAAGGGAATGCAGAAGAGAGGTTTAGTAAACCATTTTGATTAGAAGAATGGACACATACACTATATTTTTCAGTGGTTACAAAAAGCCACTGCAACTGCTATATAAGAGTAGTGGGCACCATTTATTTACGCAATTCTAAGGGAAGAAAAATTATGATAGCCAGGTGATTTTCTCCCTCAGTTACTTTGCTGACCAATCTACTTACAGTTTGCTGATCATACTATTCCCTTTCAAAATCCCCCTGCCTGTCTTTATACAAACTAATCCCTTTATAAAGGTGGTTCTCCACTTGGCTCCCAGGAAATTCATTCTTTCAAAAGCAATTCAAGTGTCACCATTTCCTCTGTGCAGGCTTCCCTAATTGCTGTCTTTCCGTTTTCATTGCCTCAGTCCCTCCTCCCTGATCCTAAGGCACAGTGTACATCTCCAAACATCACACAGCTCTGGTTGCAGACTCATTGATTGTTTGTGTATCTGTCTTCTACTTCATACTACACCCATGTCTTACCTATCTCTGCACAGCTACATGGGACTTGACAAGCTGGAAGGCACCATATCAATATTACTTGAACAAAGGCATTTGATGTGTTTGTCGATAACTGAATAAACTCTATGGCTATGCTAGTAAGTAATCTGGGAGAATTTTAGATTTAAAAATGCCAAAAGTAGAAGGGAAAGTTGAAGAATTATTGCAATCCCTCTAATGATTCATATAGTTGGATATATCATAGCAGCTAAAGGAAATGAAGTAAAGCTGCAAGTATCAACATGGATAAATCTCAAAGTGTTAAGTTAAAGAAAAGCTGTAAAATGATACATACAGTCCCACTTATAAAAATTTTAGAAGTGTGAAAAACAATATTCTATATAATGTATGGATAGTAATAATAATTGATTAACAGCATCCAGAGGAATTACAATCACTAATTCAGGATAACTGTTTCTTCAGGCCCACAAAGATGGAAATAGAATCAGTGGGAGATACTCATGAAGCTTTAACTTTATCTGTATGTTTTAATTGCAGGAAAAAAACCTGTGGTTTGGGCTACTATAACAAAATACTATATACTGGGTAACTTTTAAACAACAGAAATTTATTTCTAACAGTTCTGAGGGCTGGGAAGTCCAAGACCAGGAAGTTCTAGTCAGAGCAATCAGGCAAGAAAAAGGAAAGGCATTTAAATAGAAACAGAGGAAGCCAAACTAGCTCTGTTTGCAGATGATATGATTCTTTACCTAGAAAACTTTACTGTCTCTGCCTAAAAGCTCCATGACATGATTAACCACTTCAGCAAAGTTCCAGGATATAAAATTAATATATAAAAGTCAGTAGAATTTCTATACACCAACGATGAATGTCCAAGCTGAGAGCCAAACCAAGAACACAATCCAATTCACAATAGCCACAGAGAGAATACAATACTTGGGAATATTAGGTATTTTACCAGCTAGCCAGAAACGGAAAAGATCTCTACAATGAGAATTACAAAACACTGCTCAAAGAAATCAGAGATGAACAAACCAATGGAAAAACATTCCATGCTCATGTATAGGATGAATAAATATTGTTAAAATGACTATACTGCCCAAAGCAATTTACAGATTCAATGTTATTCCTATCAAACTACCAATGACATTCTTCACAGAATTAGAAAAAACTGTTTTAAAATTCACATGGAACCAAAAAGAACTCAAATAGCCAAGGAAATCCTATGTAAAAAGAACAAAGCTAGAGGCATCACATTACTCAACTTCAAACTGTACTACAAAGCTACGGTAATGAAAACAGCATGGTACTGGTACAAAAACAGACACATGCACCAATGGAACAGAGTAAAGAGCCCAGAAATAAAGCTGTACACCTACAACCATCTGGTCTTCGACAAAGTTGACAAACACAAGCAATGGAGAAAGGACTCCCTGTTCAATAAACAGTGCTGGGATAACTGGCTAGCCATATCAAGAAGACTGAAACTGGACCCTTTTCTTATTCTATATACAGAAGTCAATTCAAGGTAGATTAAATACTTAAAGCCTAAAACTATAAAAACCCAGGAGATAACCTAGGAAATACTACTCTGGACATGGGCCCTGGCAAAGATTCCATGATAGAGACACCGAAAGCAATTGTAAAAAAACAAAAATTAACAAGTGGGACCTAATTCAACTAAAGAGCTTCTGCACAGCAAAAGAAACTCTCAAAAGAGTAAATAGCCTACAGAATGGGAGAAAATATTTGCAAACTGCACATCTGACAAAAGTCTAATATCCAGCATCTATAAGAACTTAACAAGCAAAAAACAAATAACCCCATTAAAACATGGGCAAAGGACATGAACAGACACTTTTCGAAAGAAGACATACACAAGGCCAACAAGCATATGAAAAATGTTGAACACCACTAATCAATAGAGAAATGCCAATGGAAACCACAATGAGATACCATCTCACATCAGTCAGAATGGTTATTATTAAATAGTCAAAACATAACAGATGCTGGCAAGGTTGTGCAGAAAGAGAAACACTTATACACTGCTGGTGGGAATGTAAATTAGTTCAGCCATTGTGGAAAGCAGTGTGGCAAGTTCTCAAAGAATTTGAAACAGAAGTACTATTCGACCCAGACATCCCATTATTGGGTATATACCCAAATAAATATAAACCATTCTATCATAAAGACGCAGGCATGCATATGTTCATTATAGCACTACTCACAATAGCAAAGACATAGAATCAACCTAAATCCCCATGAGCGGTACACTGGATAAAGAAAATGTGGTACATATACGCCATGGAATACTATGCATCCATAAAAGGGAACAAGATCCTGTCCTTTCCAGCAACATGGATGGAGCCAGAGGCCATTATCCTAAGCGAACCAATGCAAGAACAGAAATCCAAATATTGCATGTTCTCACTTGTAAGTGGGAGCTAAACATTGGGTATACATGGACACAAAGAAGGGAACAACAGACACAGGAGCCTACTTGAGGGTGAGTGAGGGGAGGAGGGAAAGAATAAAAAAGCTACATAGCGGGTACTATACTTGTTACCTGGGTGATGAAATAATCTGTACACAAAACTTCTGTGACGTGCAATTTACCTATTTAACAAACCCGCACATATACCCCTGAACCTAAAAGTTAAAAAATATCTAAAGCAAATAATGTCAAAACAGATAGACCTGACCCATGAGTAGGTGGGATTTGGTAATGAATTTCTTAAAATACTTTGAATGGTTGAAATATTTTATAATAAATATAAAATATATATAGCTTTACCCCACCATCTTACGGAAGAGCATGACCCTAGGTATACAGGACTGGAGGAAGAGTGAATATAGCAATTCTCATGCAAACGCTGAGGGTCGAAGGGATTTTGCAGTGGCAGACTGAGGTCCAGAATTCAAACAATGAGTTTCCTTGGGGGAGAGGTTGGCCAGTTGAGGCTGGGCAGATATCCAGGACAAACTCAGCTTAGGTCACTGTTGGGTTTAGGGCTACCTTAAGGAAAACATTATGACCTCAATCTCTAGAGTCCTGGACACTCAATTAGGGCCTCAGGAGAGAACCAGGCTCCTTTGCCTAGTTCTGTCTCTCTATCCAATGCCCTTCACACAGCAATAAAAGAACTCCCCTCTGGGTCAAAGCTGGGCGAGTAAGTGGCGCCTTTTCCCAAAGAAATCAGATCATCTTCTCTGTGCCAGAAGTAACCAGGGTGCCTGGCTCACAGGGAGAGATCACTTGGTCGGGTTCTCAGCCCATCCAGGCCTCATTTGCACAACAACTGGGCTGCACTGACTGGAGAGGGGCCCCTGTACTTCTCTTTGCTTGGGAACCCCAGAAATGCCAGGCTCCTCCTCACCCAATCCCTCCCCAAATAGAGTTGAGAGCATGACAAACTCATGTGGTGTAGGTGTTTCTTTTCAGGAGACTGGAGGAGAGAGAGACAGAGGAGATTAACAAGATCATATTCAGCTGCTCCTGGCACCCTGCCCCTTCTCTGGCCCCCACCTCTACTCTCCCCCTTTCTTCCCAATTTTCCACTAGGAAGCCCTCAGGATGCCACTAAAACCATCTATAACCTTCAGCCTAGCCTACTGGGTGAGCCCCCAGGAAATGGGAACAATGTTTATACTTTTCAACTTCTTTCAGGCCTAAAACTTTGTCTTCCCTTCAGAAAGATTTGTTTTCAGACTTTTTTGGGTTTTTTGTATTTTTTTTTTTTGAGACGGAGTTTCACTCTTGTTGCCCAGGCTGGAGTGCAATAGCACAATCCTGACTCACCACAACCTCCGCCTCCCAGGTTCAAGTGATTCTCCTGCCTCAGCCTCCCGAGTAGCTGGGATTACAGGCATGTGCCAGCACGCCTGGCTAATTTTTTTGTATTTTTAGTAGAGACGGGCTTTCTCCATGTTGGCCAGGCTGGTCTACAGCTCCCGACCTCAGGTGACCTGACCACCTCAGCCTCCCAAAGTGCTAGGATTACAGGCATGAGCCACCACTCCAGGGCTTTTTTAGACATCTTAAGAGTGTTTTACACTGGGATTTGGTAATATAATTAAAAATTAAAATTTAATATCTCTGCTAAAATAACAAATTGATACGTTTTACTAAATTTCCCTAAAAAGTCATTAAACACATGACTAAATCAAATTCAATGGAAAAATATCCTAGTAGATTCATTTTACATTACAAATCAAAACACACAATTGTTGATAGTCACAAGGTGAGATTAGTCACTACTCCAAATCACAAACGTGTATATGCCTACACTTATTGAGCACTTATTTTACGCCAGGATTTTTGGGAATTGCTGTAGACAAAAAGACGAATAACATACAGTCTGTGCTCTCAAGAATTTACTATCTATACGTTATGAACGACTGATCTTGGATAGCTTTTAAATGTATTTGACAGATCACATAAACACCATCAGTTGAACTTGCAAGTCGAAATTAGCTATCTGCCTTGATTTGATTGGTTTGGATAGTACCATAATTGTCTTTTATATTTGTATTATGTTACTCTCTTGACCTGTGCTGAACAGAGCCTACAGTCAGTAGATGAGCAATGAATTCAGAATATGCTTCAAATTAACTAAATTGCCACTTACAGGAAGACAGAGGTCTTTGCAGCCACATGTGTTAGTAAATGTGTGGTCACTGATCACTCACCATTATCTAAATTATAAAGGTTATGAGCACAGAAATATGCAAGGATGCTTGAAACAATCTTCTGCAAATTTAGTAAAGCATAGGCCAAACTAAAATGTATCTAGAAATATAAATATGGATTGTTTTTCCTCATTCAGAATTTTATAGTCCCAGCGTCAGTAGTACATTAATGTTAAACATTCCCCTTAAACCACTAACTGAACATTGATGATCTGTACCTCTTAAAATCCATGTGTAGATATAATTTATATAAAAATACAAAAGACCTTCAGCTATGATAGCCATAGATATGCATTATATCATTTAAAAGAATATGAGACGTATTGGCCGGACATAGTGGTCCATGCCTTTAATCCCAGCACCTTGGGAGGCTGAGGTGGGTGGATCACTTGAGCTCAGGAGTTCAAGACCAGCCTCGCCAACATGGTGAAACTCAGTCTCTACTAAAAATACCAAAACAAAAAAAAAAAAATTAGCTAGGCTTGCTGATGGGCATCTGTAATCCCAGCTACTTGGGAGGTTGAGGCAGGAGAACTGCTTGAACCCGGGAGGCGGAAGTTGTGGTGAGTCAAGATGGCGCCACTGCACTCCAGCCTGGGCAACAAGAGCAAAACTGCGTCTCAAAAAAAAAAAAAAAAAAGTGTGAAAACAAATCTTTCTGAAGGTAAGACAAAGTTTTAGGCCTGAAAGTAGTTGAAAAGTGTAAACTGTTCCCATTTCCTGGGGGCCCACCCAGTAGGCTGGGCTGAAGGTTATAGATGGTTTTAGTGGCATCCTGGGGGCTTGGGGGCTTCCTAGTGGAAAACTGGGAAGATAGGGGGAGAATAGAGGTGATCCAGCCACTGCACTCCAGTTTGGGTGACAGAGAAAGACTCTGTCTCCAATGCAAAACAAAACAAAACAAAAAGATATCTGAAATGGCAATATGGCACCTTTTTTTAACAGAAAAGTTTGAAAGTTTAACTCTTCTTTAGGAAGACCAATTATAGTGTTCCAAAAGAACCTTACCTATCCCTTCCCGTTTAAGAATTCCTTTCAGGCCGGGCGCAGTGGCTCAAGTCTGTAATTCCAGCACTTTGGGGGGCCGAGACGGGCGGATCACGAGGTCAGGAGATCAAGACCATCCTGGCTAACACAGTGAAACCCCGTCTCTACTAAAAAATACCAAAAAAACTAGCTGGGCGAGGTGGCGGGCGCCTGTAGTCCCACCTACTCGGGAGGCTGAGACAGGAGAATGGCCTAAACCCGGGAGGCGGAGCTTGCAATGAGCTGAGATCCGGCCACTGCACTCCAGCCTGGGCGACAGAGCGAGACTCCGTCTCAAAAAAAAAAAAAAAAAAAAAAAAAAGAATTCCTTTCATAACATGCCTAGTAGTTGGCCATCTAATGTCTGCTTAATAAATCATACTGCAGATCTTAGTACTTCAAAAGCAGCTCCCTGTGTAACCTAGCTCCTTGTTCCTCATAATGCAATGAATAGTGAATCATGGTGGTGAAATAGTTCAAATTTAGAGGAAGAAAAACCTGGATCTGATCTCATACCAGTGGTGTGATCTTAGGCACAACTCTTAGCCTCCAGAAGTCTCCACTTCCTAATCTGTAAATGGGAATAATAATAATACAATTTTACAGAATTAATGTGAGAATTAAGTAGGGATAGTATATAAAGCACTAAACAATGAATGAAATTTGATAAATGCTTAATAGACACTCTTATTGACAACAATCCCAGTTTGTTTATTTGTTGTTGTTCTTGTCTTACATGACTACTCTGGATCATTATGTCTGTTGACCACATCCTCCTTCTTCAAAGTCTCTCTTCCTTTTTTTCCAACATATTCCTTTCTCCTCGTTCCCCAGCCTATGCCCTTGAGTCCTTTTTCTCTCTTCTCTCTTTGTTAGTTTCTCTTTCTCCAGCAATCACACAAATGTCAGAAAAATTGACCATGATAGAAATAAAAGACATACACTAGCCACTACTCCAATCTTGTTCTTCTAAGGACTGAGGATTCTTACTTGCTAGGTCATCTCCTGAAGTTTCTTCCCTTTCTATGTAGAAGCAAAGTAAGGTAAAGAAATCCAAAGAATTCAGATAATATAAATCGATTTTCCAAATAAAGATCTAACAGAAGAAAGATAAAAAGTTGTGCAGGTAGTTTACAAAGAGAGAGAGGAAAGTTGCTTTATTGATTTTCTTTTTCTGTTTTAGTTGCTGTCAGGTATGTGGATGTGAGAGAAAGATGAAGAAAGCAGATGTTGAGAAACTCCACTGCTTCTGTCCTTCCTACCTGCCCTCCTTCCTCCCTGAGCAATTCTATCCAAAGGGAACTAGGCTAGGCTGAGGACGGCAGGCATTCGTGCAGATGGAGGCAAAGAGAGGAGTGGAAGCAATAGCAGTGGCTCTGGCTCTGGTCCAAGCGGGGTCAGGGTATGTCCTTGCAGGGGATGGATGTGGTGGGGTGGCCAGCAGGAAGCATCCAAGCCTCAGTGGAGTTAAAAAGGTATCTACATGGGGCAAGTAGCAACAGAGGCCTGGGTGGAAAACTGAGCTAGAATGGGTTAAGGAGGGTGTCCATCAAGCGACCGATGGTAGGTGGCAGTGACAGAAGCACTAGCCAGGATGTCACAGCCCAAGTAGGACGAGCAGTGTTTCTGGGAGGAAGATGCTGGCAGGAGAGACAGGAGATGGGTTACATATAAGAGGATTGAGGAAATAAATATTTTTGAAGACAATGGAAGCCAGAGTCCTCACTGTTAGAAAAGGAAGTTACAAATCCAGAAAGAGAAATAGCTAGAAGAAAAAAAAAAAAAAAAAAACTGTAGTGTTTGATTAGAATTGGGGATGTTACTGAGAATTCACGAATCTTTTTTTTTTTTTTTGAGGCAGAGTCTTGCTTTGACGCCAGGCTGGAGTACAGTGGTGCCATCTCGGTTCACTGCAACCTCCACCTCCCAGGTTCAAACAATTCTCCTGCCTCAGCCTCCAAAGTAGCTGGGACTACAGGCACGCACCATCATGCCCAACTAATTTTTGTATTTTTAGTAAAGATGGGGTTTCACCATGTTGGCCAGGATGGTCTCCATCTATTGACCTTGTGATCTGCCCACCTCGGCCTCCCAAAGTGCTGAGATTTCATTCATGAGCCACCGTGCCCAGCCTCATGAATCTTAATAAAGAGAGAGAGAGAAATAAATACAGAAGTACGTGTGTGTGTGTGTGTGTGTGTGTGTGTGTGTGTGTGTGTCTACGTACACATATACACTCTAGCTTCTGTCACTGAAAGGGCTTGGAAGCAACTGTATCTAGATAGCAATGAACATGTTTAAAGCTTAGATCTTGGTTTCTAAAAGCCACTCCCCATTAAAAGTAAACAGGGCTCCTTGAAGAAATGACTAATTCCAGAAATGGGACAGGAAAAGTATAAGATTAACCTGGAACTTTGTGTGCTAGAAAAAGGGAAGAGCTTAAATAATAATGAGGACAAGTCAAAAGAATACAGAAGCCAGCATAATGAGTCTCCAATGACCAAATCTGGGACAATTTGAGCATGAAAGTAAATAATCATAGTATCATATTATAACCCATTGTATAAAACAGATATTCATGAGTTTTATACCAATAAAAAAAATGAATGAATAACATAACAGTCTGATTAAGATTGAGATGTTTGGCCAGGCATGGTGGCTTAAGCCTGTAATCCCAGCACTTTGGGAGGCCGAGACGGGCGGATCACAAGGTCAGGAGATTGAGACCATCCTGGCTAACACGGCGAAACCCCGTCTCTACTAAAAAGATACAAAAAAACTAGCCGGGCGAGGTGGCGGGCGCCTGTAGTCCCAGCTACTCGGGAGGCTGAGGCAGGAGAATGGCATAAACCCGGGAGGCGGAGCTTGCAGTGAGCTGAGATCCCGCCACTGCACTCCAGCCTGGGCGACAGAGCGAGACTCCGTCTCAAAAAAAAAAAAAAAAAAAAAAAATTGAGATGTTTACAGTGGCTGGGTGTGGTGATTCATGCCTATAATCCCAGGAGGGAGGATTTGGGAGGCAGAAGCAGGAGGATCACTTGAAGAAAGTTTTGAGACCGGCCTGGGCAGCATAGCAAGATCCCATCTCTACAAAAAAAAAAAAAAAGGGCAGAGAGGTTTGTACAGAATCACAATGAAACTCCTCACCAAAAAAAAGAAAAAGAATAAAACTTATTAATTACAAAGGGAAGAGTTATGACAGTAGAGAAGCCCAGCAAACCAGCAGACACCACCTTTCTCAGATAATTAAAGGTAACATCACCAGTAATGGGATGTTAGAATCACTGCCACTTGATAACACAGTGAACACAGCCTTATTTGTATGATACTCCTGTCAAAGGTGAATGAACTGAATCTAATCAAAAGGAAACATCAGATAAATTACTCTGTAGAATATCTCCCAGTTTGGGTTTATCTGCAAATGTGTCAAAATCATAAAAGTTAAGGAAAGTCTGAGGCATTGTTCCAGATTGAAAGGGACTGAAGAGACATGAAACCAATGCTACACATAACCTTTGACTGCATCCTTAAGACAAATGGAGACAACTGAAGGGAGTCTGATGATTAGATGACAGTATTAAATTGATATTAATTTCCTGATTTTCATGGTTGCACACCGGTTGGGAGAATGTTCGTTTGTCAGAATTCCATGCCAAAGTATTCAGAAATGACTGGTGCATCATAGCAGTAATGCAAATGGTTCAGAAAACATAATTGTAACTTTGTTGAAACTTTTGTGTGCATTTGGAATTATTTCAAAAGAAAAAGAAAAAAATTTCCCTGTACATTTTGAGTAAGATAACTTTGTTTATTTTTAGAAGCCTTCAGTAATTATTTTAATTGATTTCCAAATATTCTACATGGATGGGCTAACTTCAAGGCAAGCGCAAGTCTTTTGCCTCTCTGTTGTTAAAATGATAGTGTTGTATGTCAAGAAAAGGAAAAATAAGTAAGAACTAAATAGGAAAGAACCTGGGCAAAAGTCTTAAAGGGACAATTTGCTGACTGTAAAGTATTCTAAACTCTTAGTTGTCTTTAAACTCTTTAGTAGTCAAACTCTTTTTTATTGATACATAATAGATGTACATATTTTTGGATACATGTGACAATTTAATATTCACATAATTTGTAAAGATCAAACCAGTGGAATTGGGATATCCATTACCTTAAATATTTGTCTATTCTTTATGCTAGAAACAGTTGAATTATTCTCTTCCAGCTCTTTTGAAATATACAATACATTATTATTGAAATGGTTTGGATCTGTTTCCCCACTTAATCTCATGTCAAATTGTAATCCCCAGTGTTGGAGGTGGGGCCTGGTGGGAGGTGACTGAATCATGGGGGTGGTTTCTCATGAACGGTTTAGCACCATTCCCCTTGGTACTGTCCTAGAGACAGTGAGTGAGTGCTCACAAGATGTGGTCACTTAGAAGTATGTAGCACCTCCCCCACCCCTCACTCTTGCTGCTGCTTCTGACATGTAAGGCACCTACTCCTTCCATGATTGGAAGTTTCCTGAGGCCTCCCCAGAAGCAGAAGCTGCCAAGCTTCCTGTACTGTCTGCAGAACTATATGCCAGTTAAACCTCTTTTCTTTATAAATTACCCAGTCTCAGGTACTTCTTTACAGCAATGTGAGAATGGACTAATGCAATTATAAACTATAATCCCCCTACTGAAAAATCAAACACTAGGTCTTATTTCTTTTATCAAACTGTATATTTGTACCCACTAATCAATCAAAGATGCTCTTTAGTACTCAAGAAAATGCAAATCAAAACATATATGTTGGGTGTACATTTACAATTATATATACATGTGTACATATACAGCCATGGTTTCAATATCCCCTCCAAAACTCATGTGAAACTTAATTGCCAGGCCAGGCCCAGTGGCTCATGCCTGTAATCCCAGTACTTCGGGAGGCCAAGGTGGGAGAATAGCTTGAGCCCAGGAGTTCAAGACCAGCCTGAACAACATAATAAGACTCTGCCTCTACAACTTTTTTTTTTTTTTTTTAATTAGCCAAGCATTGTGGCATGCACCTGTAGTCCCAGTTACTTGGAAGGCTGAAGTGGAGGGATCACTTGAGCCCAGGAAGTCAAAGCCAAAGTGAGTCAAGATCACACCACTGCACTCCAGCCGGGGGGAAAAAGTGAGACCCTGTCAAAAAAGAAAAAAAAAAAAAAGAAAGGAAGGAAGGGGAGGGGAGGGGAGGGGACGGGAGAAGAAGAGAAGAAACAGAAGGGAAAGGAAGGGAGGGGGAGGGGGAGGGGGAGGGGGAGGGGGAGGGAAGGGAAGGGAAGAAGGGAGGGAATTTAATCGCCTTTCTGATAGTGTTGAGAAGTGGGAGGGCTTCAAGAGATGATTAGGTCATGAGGGCTCCACCCTTGTAAACAGATTAAGGCCATTACAGTGGAAATGGGTTAGTTATCTCGAAAGTGGGCTCCTAACGAAAGAATTAGTTCAGCCCAATTTCTTCTCTGTCTCGTGCACACTCTTTCTCACCATGTGATGCCTTTGACTATGCTATGACACCGCAGAAGGCCCTCACCAAATGTGGCCTCTCGATCTTGGACCTCCTAGCCTCCAGAACTGTGAACCAAATAAACTTCTATTGTTTATGGATTACTCAGTCTGTAGTATTCTGTTATAGCAACAGAAAACAAACTAAGACATGTACATGCAAACATATGTGTATACATATATTTATACAGAAGACAGGATAAAATGAAAACATCACTTCTGTAACCCACTAGTGGAAGTGTAATTCTGGAAAGAAATTAGTGAAAGTATGAAGTCATACCAGTCATACTCTGCCTATAATTTCACTCTAGAAATCCATCCAGAAAATATATACAAAAGATATGAGTTACGTCCTCAATAAAGTTATTCACTGCAGCATTACTTATTATAACAAAAATTGAAAACAAGTTAAGCATCTAACAGATAAATATTTCTGAGTTATGATATATACATAGATGGAACATTATACATCTAAGAAAGTGATATTATAAAGGAATCTAAAATAATATGGAAGGCTGGGCATGGTGGCTCCTCCTGTAATCCCAGCACTTTGGGAGGCTGAGGTGGATGGATCACCTGAGGTCAGGTGTTTGAGACTAGCCTGAGCAACATGGTGAAACCCCATCTCTACTAAAAATACAAAAAATTAGCCAGGCATGGTGCTGGGCACCTATAATCCCAGCTACTCAGGAGGCTGAGGGAGGAGAATCGCTTGAACCCGGGAGGCACAGGTTGCAGTGAGCCGAAATCAAGCCACTGCACTCCAGCCTGCGTGACAAGAGTGAAACTCTCTCAATCAATTAATCAATCAATCAATAAAATGGGGAAAAGACTCTTGGAATAATAGTAATTTTTAAAAATACCTTACCAAATCATACATCCCAAATATGTGAAAAATGCATGTATTACACATACATTCATTATTTTTAAAGATTTGAAGAAATACCACAAATGTTAGTAGCAATTGGGCTCAAAGAAGATCTAGGGCTATATTTCTTTTCTCTTTCTACATTTCTTTACATTCCACTTTTTACAAATATGTGCATAATTTTAATGGCTAGAACAATAAAAGTACTCATTTATTGCAAAGACAGCCAAGTCTCCCCTTTCCGGAATTTCTACCTATTCCACACCATGCCTGCCAGCACCATGTTAATGCTAGGCCCTGATCAGCCTTCCCCTTGCTCCTTCCGGTGCCTTTTGAGAGCTGAAATTGTAAAATATTAATCAGATGTTCTGCTTTTAGCACACTAAAATTCTAAGCAGCTATCCAGAGAGTTGGATTGTGTCATCACTGGTACATTTTTCTGTTTTGCCTGTTTTATAATCTGAGCAATATGTACAATTCATAACTTCAGCTTAACTGTGTAGTCTGTCGACAATTCCCACAATAATATCACTTTGCTGCTCTTGTCTTTCATTCTCACCCACCACTCTCCAGTGAGCTCCACTTGTAGATATTTAAATAGTCACCTGAATGCCTTCTTTACTTATATCCTTACTATGCCACTACACTATTCTCTCTCAACTATGACTGATTTATTCATTTATTCAGTTATTGAACTTCAATACATTTTTTATTATGGAGTACCATGTGTAAGGCACTGGAGGCACAAAGATACAAAAAAAGTAAAATCTCCTTGTCTTAGATAAGTATATAATCTGATGGGAAGTCAAAAAAACAAGCAAACAATCACAATATTCTAACACTACTGCTTCAGTGAAGGGCTGTGTAAACATCCGTCTGAGCACTGAAGCTTCCCTAATGGGGAGTCAGGAGAAGCTTTGCCACTGAAGTCACATTTCAACTGACTTTAAAAAAAGGAGCCATTTGCAAGATTGACAGTCAGTCTCCAAACAAAAGAAACAGCATGTTTGAAAACAAGTAGGTCAGATTGTACTAGAAGCCCAAATGGGAGCAAGGGAGGATAGAGGAGAAGGAAACATTAGGAAAGAAGGAAGAGGCCAGTTCATAAAAGCATATCTTGTATTTTTTCACCATTCTTTTCTTGCCGTTAATCCCACCCCATCCCACTAGTGGCCTGGGCAACCAGAATATGTTACTTTAAAGCTGTTCCAGCCCAGCACAGAATAAATGAGACATGGCAGTTAAGAGTCGGTTGCCATAAGTTTCTTGATCAGCAACAGGCTTGGACATCTTACTCCTGCCGACTCACCCACCTGATGTATAAGAAGCATGCCATGACACTATTTCCAAAATGCCATCCTTTGCAGTGTGCCATCTAAAAAAAAAACAATTGTTTCCCCCACTTTTACTCTGTTCTCTAGTCCTGGAATATGTTTTTTTAAGCCCACTGATTCCATAACCTAGTAATTTTTAAAGCACCAATTAAACCAATGAAATCTCGATTCCTTATTCTTAGCTAACTTATTATTTATTACTAATAGAATAAGTTACACGGCATCTCTGAACTTCGATTTCTTCAACTGCAAAACAGATGCGACAGGCTGGGCATAGTGGCTCGCACCTATTATCCCAGCAACCCAGGAGGCCAAGGGAACAGGATCACTTGCAGCCAGGAGTTTGAGGTTACAGTGAACTATGACTGTGCCATTGCACTCAACAGAATGAGATCCTGTCTCAAAACAACAACAACAAACAAAATAAAACAAAACAAAGAACCAAGCTGCACAAACAGGATCACATCCTAGAGGAAAATAAAGATTTTTTAACAGATAATAATAGTATTTACAATGGGGAATTATAGATAGAGGCAATGAGTACAGCCTAAGTTCTGAATAAAAGCTGTAGCTATAATTACTATAGTTATTACTACTATTGGTATTATGATTAAAATTCAGTGCCCTCTTCATAAATACTAACCCTCACAAGTTATGACACTGGAAATACTGAAAAATCATGCTAACCTGTTTTTGTTGTTAAAATTTTGGTTCATTTCTTACCCACAATCCACATAAGTCACCTTCCCAAACCCTATTTGTTCCACACACCTGAGATTTATTGAGTTGATGCTGCTACCTCACATTGTGCTCTGTGGGTATGATTTTCTATCTGAGAATTTCTTCATATCACATTGTTCTCTGTGAGTATAATTTGGTATCTTAGAATTTCTTCTCCATCTCAGGATTTGGTTTAAAATGTTCTAGATTAACCATTTTGCCAAATATATGAATCATCTACAAATTTCAGATTTATACCGGTACTCTCTCAAAAAACACAGAAAATCTGGGGTTATGTAGTTCAAACAACCAAACTAAATTAAACCAGACAATGCAAATGCTGAAGGTAATCTTTCTCTATATCAAATATTAATATCTGGTCTTATCAAAGAAATGGAATAAGTTAATTGGATGTCATCTGGTCACTTATTACTGCTACCAGTTTTTCAGTCTATGAGAACAATTTGACAATCTCTTGGGAAATTTAAAACCACGTTAAGTTGTCTCTTGAATTTAAATTGTGCCAAGACTTTATCTATACGGGTGATACTTTCAAGCAATTTAAACATACTCATGTTCAAAGCTCTTCTCTAAATTTGATGAGTCACCCACAAATACTTATGTCCCAGATCAGTGGATAGTGACAGAGAGCCAGATCATTACAAAAAGTGAGGCTCCTTATACCTGTTCTGTTGCAGTTGACGAACACTTCACTACCATGCTCAGCAACCAGATGTCAAAACACAACATCTAATAGAGTTTTCTGTACTGAGCAGATTACACTCTTGGTTATTGAACCAAAACTATTTGAGCATAAATAGCTAGTTAAAATTTACATAATTACTCCTTCAGTGTTTAGTCACTACCAAAGGTACAGAACAAATGAAATAGCTTTGGAATAATAAATTCTTCATCAATTTTTTGACCAAACTCAATATAAACTATCTAGTTGGAATGACTTCCAGAGACTATATAAATTGCAGGCCACCTGCAAGTAGATAACTTCACTTAGCCACCGGTTGTAACTAATGTATGGGAGGGAGGTGGTAATAATATTTTTATTTATAACTGAAATGAAGGAATGAATATTTAACAATCAAGATTTTCATAATCTGTGAAACTTGTTTTCTAGAATGTAGGAAACCTGGTCTTGCAACTCTCTATGTTCCTTTCTAGCAAATCACATGGGAGGAATCCCTTAGAAAAGGCCACTGTGCAAACATATTTGAATAAGTAAGCATTAATAAGGTTTTAGTTAGCATTAAAGATGTACAAAGAATCAAAATATAAAGAACTACAAATTGTTCTGTTCTGTTCAAAGGGGAGTAGGAGATGAGGTGGAAGGTATAACCTCTTTAGGAAGTGCCTTAGATGGACCTGATTTATAACCTAAGGTATTTTTCGATTCATATTCGGGTGCTATATCCAGCCATACTTAAGCCATGCCTGTGTGTTGAAAACTCAGTCCTATGGTTTTCCTATGACTGGTACCTACCTCATGGGTACCAATCAGATGACTCTTTTTTTTTTTTTTTTTTTTTTTTTTTGTCAGAGTCTTGCTCTGTCACCCAGGCTGGAGTGCAGTGGTACAATCTTGGCTCACTGCAACCTCCACCTCCCAGGTTCAGGAGATTCTCCTGCCTTAGCCTCCTGAGTAGCTGGGACTACAGGTGCACTCCCTGCTAAGTTTTGTATTTTTAGTAGAGACGGGGTTTTACCATGTTAGCCAGGATGGTCTCTATCTCTATCTCCTGACCTCGTGATTCGCCAGCCTCAGCCTCGCAAAATGCTGGGATTACAGGCGTGAGCCACCGTGCCCAGTCAGAGGACTTTTTTCTAATCATCTATCCTGCCCAGGAAACTTTCTGTCTTGCTTTGGGCCACTATCCAGAGCAAGTTGAGGCTTCCCTCTGAGAGTTTAAGGTCCTTATAATTCTGTTCCAGTCTCTGACTAGCCTCATAGTTTACCCTGCTAAGAGCAGCAGCTGCCAGAATTTCAGGCAAAATGTTTCCAAATAACATAACCAGAATTTAGGAAGCAGTCCTTGAAAATTCAATGTATTTCAATGACAGCAAATGCTACAGCCTGTTTACCTCTTGGTGGAAAAAGAACGAGATAGCTTGATAAATAGTCAGCTCTTATATTTACATCAATTGTACCTTTCCAAATCATACTGCACTGTAGATGCCTAGTATAGGATTTATGTTGGAAATTCAATTTACAGGCTGGAGTGAGGCAAGTATTTACAATGTTTCGCTGAAAACCTCCTTCTCCACCCCTCCCCCATGATCAGGTCTATGCAAGCTCGTAAGCATGGAAGAGGCCAGGTATAAACCTTACTCATTCAATGATGGCCAACCGCAGGCTATCCTGTGTACAATAAACTGGGTTTGAGCAGTTGAACAACAGTCGTTCATTTGTTCATTCATTCATTGCTCATTCATTCAATATTTATGAAATGCCTACTATATGAAAGTGATTTCAAACAAATATTTAGAAGAAAAGCTAAAATAATCCTTTACATTTGTTTAGACCATAAGATCTCATTTAATTCCCTGCCACACATTGTATTTACTATTTGATCAACTCAGCCAAAAAGTTGGAAAATTATCTGTGATCAAATAAACCACCTGTGAAACTCCGTATTTTTTTACTACAACTGCCTGAAATAACCTCATTAAGTATTAAACTAGTGGGCCTTATGCATTATTCTAGGAGAAGATGTTTATTCTGACACATGCAGATCTACCCCACTGGTATATGTGAATATGTTCACCCTTGTGTGAGTTTATTAAAGGCAAAGTGGTTCCTGGATCTCAATATAAAGATAGAGACCACTGAGGACTCCATTTCCAACAGTGTAAAACCCCATCTCTACTAAAAATACAAAAATTAGCCGGGAGTGCACCTGTAGTCCCAGCTACTTAAGAGGCTAAGGCAGGAGAATCTCTTGAACCCGGGAGGTGGAGGTTGCAGTGAGCCAAGATCGTACCACTGCACACCAGCCTGGGTGACAGAGCAAGACTTCGACAAAAAAAAAAAAAGAGTCCTCTGATTGGTACTCATAAGGTAGGTACCAGTCATAGGAAAAACCCTTAATTGTTTTTTCTCTAAAAACAATTAAGAGGCTAGTTAAATTACTGAAAGCTTATTTTAAGATATATCAAATGGATAATAAAAATGATAAGAAATATCCAGAAGCCAAAAATTAAGTGGAAACAGGAATTCAGAGAGATGAGCAACTCACTAGAGCCAGATTTTGTCCTGAGGCATGTCAACACTGGTGAACCTGAGCTTCATTTGTCACGGCCTCTGGGGACTGGGGGCAGAAGATAAAGCCAGAGCCCTTCAAGGGCAAGGAATCCCACAGAAGACCCCACCACATGAAGCTGACTATCCAACAGCTACAGCCTCAGGGAAAGGGTGAATTTGAAACAAACCTACATACCTCCTCACTCCAAACACACACACAAAAAAAACAGCGCCTGCTGAATTTCAGTGCTGCCTGGTAAGGAAAAAATTTGCCCCTAAAAGTCCTTAACTACAAGCCAGCCTTCACAGAATTTTATAACCCAAATTCACACTTCCCTAATGGCCTATAAACCCTCACCAAAGAATTTTATGTAAAGTAGTATTTGGTTGGTAGTTTCCAGAAGTGCCCAGAGAAAGGCAAATAATTGCCTTAGATGAAGTACCCAAAAAATTGAGTCCATAGTCAAAAACAATAAAACATATAAAGAAATAACAAATAGAAAATTAGACCCAAGTAGATCAGATGTTGGAATTAGCAAAGACATATAAAATACTAGCTAAATTTATTATATAGTATGAAATAAAAAACATGGAGACAAGTGAAAAGGTAAAGTTATTTCTAAATGATCAAGAATATTTGTTAAAGAACCAAATAGAACTTGTATCTACTTTTGGCAATGATAAATGTAGAAGGAATGACATAATAGTTAAAATATAATTGATCAGAAACCATAGTAAAAATAGTTGATTTCGGCAAGAATCATCAATGGATGTTAAAATTATTGCATAAAATTTTGATAAATTACAAAACATTTACATAGTCTACACATTTCTTTCCAATGATTATTAATTGTGTAGGAAAAAATGAAAAACTTTACAGTGGAGAAAACTGTCTGACACCATCTTAACCAGGTTAACAAAAGTAGTAGCCTCAATAACAAGAGAAACTGACATTTTGATATTATGCACTGAGAAAGGAATGATGTAACTTACCTAATATTCTGATTAAAAATGCAACTGGGCCGGGCGCGGTGGCTCACGCCTGTAATCCCAGCACTTTGGGAGGCCAAGGTGAGCGGATCGCGAGGTCAGGAGATCAAGACCATCCTGGCCAACATGGTGAAACCCTGTCTCTACTAAAAATACAAAAAGTAGCTGGGTGTGGTGGCGCATGCCTCTAGTCCCAGCTACTCAGGAGGCTGAGGCAGGAGAATTGCTTGAACCCGGGAGGCAGAGGTTGTAGTGAGCCGATCGCACCACTGCACTCCAGCCTGGTGACAAAGCGAGACTGTGTCTCCAAAAAAAAAAAAAAAAGGGCAACTGTATCGACATTGAAGGGCATTTCACAGAAACAACTGCCCTGTAGTTTCTGAGATGTCACTATTATGAAAGACAAGGCCAGGTGCAGTGGCTCATGCCTGTAATCCCAGCACTTTGGGAGGCCGAGGCGGGTGGATCATGAGATCAAGAGATCAAGACCATCCTGCCCAACATAGTGAAACCCCATCTCTACTAAAAATACAAAAAATTAGCAGGGTGTGGTGGCAGGCGCCTGTAGCCCCAGCTACTTGGGAGGCTGAGACAGGAGAATCACTTAAACCCGGGAGGCGGAGGTTGCAGTGAGCCAAGATTGCCTCACTGCACTGCAGCCTAGGCGACAGAGTGAGACTCTGTCTCAAAAAAAAAAAAGACAAAAAAACTGAGGAAGTGTTCCAGATTAAAGGAAACTAACGAGATGTGGCAACTAAATGTAGTGTGTGACCCAAGATTGGATCTGGAAACAGGGAAAGAATGTTGCTATAAAAAACATTATTAGAACAACTGTTGAAATTTGAAAATAGAATATACAGTAAATAATAGTGTTCTATTAATACAAAACTTCATTACTGTGATAATTACATACCCTGGGATCTTCTTGGGTAACATGTCACAATACCTGCAACTTACTTTCAAATGGCCCAAAATAGAATAGATACGTTGAAGAAGAAAATAAAATGAGAAATGCCATAGCAGATAACAAAAAGTATTTTGAATCTATAGCAGTAAATACAGTATGCTCCTGGCAGAACGGAAAACAGACAAAAGGTACAGAATAAAGAGCACTCCAAAAAAGGTCCTCACTCACATAGATGTAATCTAGATGTTTGACAAATATGGCACTACCAGTCAGTGTGGAAAGGGTGCTTTTTATAAAAAATATAAAAAATGATCCTACAATAGTTGTTACTCATTGAGGAGGAAGGACGGAACTCTCACATAATGCAAAGTCAATTCCAAAGAAACTGATGTGAAATGTATGGGGGAAATGTAAAATAAAGCAAAACTATAAAACCTATATAAAAAGAATAGGTCACATTCTTTATATGTGACCATTGGAATCAAAAAGAATTTCTAATGCAAGAAGTTCAAACAATAAAGGAAATACGGATAAGTTTAAGAACATTATAATCATGATCTTTCATTCAACAAAAGACTCTTACAGAAGAAAGTGAACAGGCAAGTTATGAAAAGGTGCAGATTAATTCAATATATGAAGAAATACTAAAAATAAAAGAGAAAAAAAATCCAATGGAAAATGGCCCAAAGATTTGAACAGAAACTTGAAAGGGTAATAACTAAAAAGATACTCAACTTTATTAGTGATCAATGAATACAAAATAAAGCACGATAAATCACCATTGTAAGTTTACCAGGCTCAAAATAATTTACATCTGGCTATCAAGAGTTGAAACGACATGCAGCAACTGGGATCCTTTTTTGGTGCCATCTCAGCTCACCGCAACCTCCACCTCTCAGATTCAAGCAATTCTCCTGCCTCAGCCTCCTGAGTAGCTGGGATTACGGAAGTGCCCCACCATTCCCGGCTAAGTTTTTTGGTACTTTTAGTAGAGAAGGGGTTCCACCATATTGGTCAGGCTGATCTCGAACTCCTGACCTTGTCATCTGCCCGCCTCAGTCTCCCAAAGTGCTGCAATTACAAGCATGAGTCAATGCGCCTGGCCACAAGTGGGATTCTTCTACACTGCTGCTGGTAGTAAAACCACCTCACAAAATAATTTGGAATTTATCTATTGAGATGCATATCTATGACCCTTCAATTCCACTCAATCCAGGAAACATGGATAAGAATATACCTATCACTGTTCAGTAACTATAAACACACACACACACACACACACACGCCATCAACAGTAGAATGAATCCACAAATGGTGGCGTATTCACATAATGGAATACTACACAAATACAAATGAATGAAGGCCAGGCACAGTGGCTCATGCCTGTAATCCCAGCACTTTGGGAGGCCAAGGCAGGCAGATCACGAGGTCAGGAAATCGAGACATCCTGGCTAATACAGTGAAACCCCGTCTCCACTAAAAATACAAAAAATTAGCCAGGTGTGGTGGCGGGCATCTGTAGTCCCAGCTATTCGGGAGGCTGAGGCAGGAGAATGGCATGAACCCAGGAGGCGGAGCTTGCAGTGAACCAAGATTGGGCCACTGCATTCCAGCCTGGGCCACAGATAGATAAATAAATAAATAAATAAATAAATAAATAAATAAATAAATAAGAATGGAATACAGTTATGTGTAAGAGCAAGGATAAATCTCAATAATATAATGTTAAGCAAAACTTAACAGGATATTGGAAGAAAATTAAAAGCTCAGTTTGGTTTCTTTCATATAAGGTTCAAAAACATGGAAAACTAAATAACGTATGTAAGAAGGAAGGGAAAGGTACAGAATTAGTAAAGATAAATAAAAAGCCTTCAAAATTTCTAGCAACTTTTCAATCTATCAAACTAGGTGGTAAATACACTGTATTCACTGTTAAGCTATTCACATATTTTTTAATCATTGTTCTGTCAACTTAATTAAAAAACAGAGAAGAAAAAAGGACTTGTGTTTCTAATAAATAATTCAAGTCAGAGAGAGTAGGTTATGTTTCCTATACTGAGTTTCTTAACCAGAATATTTGTACTATTACAGAGCACCACATTTCTGCATTTTTCTTCTTAATTTTTCCCTAGCAGATCCTCAAATCCCCGTACCCACCTTCCCAAAAAAGGAAGGTTTAAATGCAAGTTACCACATATGCTTTTATAATGTCAGGATAGAATTTTATTTAAACTATTAAAAGAATAAGACCTGGCCAGGCACGGTGGCTCATGCCTATAGCCCTAGCACTTTGGGAAGCCGAGGCTGGCGAATCATCTGAAGTAAGGAGTTTGAGACAAGCCTGGCCAACATCGCGAAACCCTGTCTGTACTAACAATACAAAAATTAGCCAGTCGTGGTGGCACATACCTGTACCCAGCTACTCTAGAGGCTGAGGCGTGAGAATTGCTTGAACCCAGGAGACAGAGGTTGCAGTGAGCCAAGATCATACCACTGCATTCCAGTGTGGGCAACAGAGTGAGGCTCTGTCTCAAAAAAAGAAGGAAGGAAAGAAGGAAGGAGGGAGGGAGGGAGAGAGAGAGGGAAGGAAAGAAGGAAGATAAAATGCATGACCCTGAGTGAGACACTTAGATTTGGCACTCATCTGGAAGGTCTGATTGGACCTGGAGACAAACGGGTGGGTAAATGTAAGATGCCACATTGTTTAGGATTGTTGGTTATAAAGATGTGCATGACATCTTCAGAACTATAGTATATTTAAGGTGAGTGTCTTGACATTCCAATGAGAATCCCAATGGAGTGTTGACTTTTTAAAAGGTGTCATCATCTAGTAAGACTTATATTCTTTCTTATCTTGTGTCTTTTTTTTTTTTTTGAGATGGAGTCTCGTTCTGTCACGCAGGCTGGAGTGCAGTGGCATGATCTCGGCTCACTGCAAGCTCCGCCTCCCAGGTTCACACCATTCTCCTGCCTCAGCCTCCCAAGTAACTGGGACAACAGGCACCCACCACCACACCTGGCTAATTTTTTTGTATTTTTTTTTTTTTTTTTTGGTAGAGATGGGGTTTCACCGTGTTAGCCAGGATGGTCTCGAACTCCTGACCTCATGATCTGCCCCCCTCAGCCTCCCAAAATGCTGGGATGACAGGGGTGAGCTACCGCGCCCGGCCCGCTTATCTTGTATCTTGTCTGTGTTACTTTTCACTTACGATCATCTCTCTTCCTAAAGATTATGATCATCTTTAACCATCCTTTTCATGGATAATTTCTGCACCCAAGATTGCCAAACTCATGTCTTTTATCCTTTTAAAAGCTTCTGAAGTCTCGGCTTTTCCAACCTTTTTACCCAAGTAATACGAAAACAGCTGGTTTTCACCCACTGACTCTCCTCTAATAAATATGTCACAGTCTTTTTTCATAGTCCCTGGTACCGTATTCAAAACATTTTTAATACAATCATTCTAATGCAATAAAAATGATTTAATTTATATATTTTTTCAGGTCTGAAATTTCCAGTCTCTGTAATGCATAATGATTTTATCAAAGTCTTCACAGTCTCTTGTAACACTGAAGATGAGATTAAACAATGTGGATTCAAAGTTAAGTGTTGCTTGTTGATTAATATGATACCTTAACCTATCATTTTTTACTTGAAGACTGTGACCATCCTGAGGACAGTAAGTAACCACACTTATTTATCATGATACCTTGAAATCCCGGACACTCAATAAATTTCATTGAATGAATGATCAATTTTAAAATCTTCATGTTAGGTACATTTTGCTTTTGCTGACAAACACTCCTTTCTCCATCTTCTGGTAGGACATCCTAGTGATGAGGGGAAACCATTCCTTCCATATTTTTGTGCACGTGGTTTGGACTTTGGCTGCCTCAAAGCTCCCACCCCACTCCTGATATAGGCATGCGGTTGCTTATCTGGGTTTCATCCTTCTAGCCATGATAATTTATTCAGGAATGAATACATGGCACACCCAGGCCAATAACACTCAAATCCGAAGCATCAGGTAGAAATGTTGAGAAGGAGAAGCACTCTCTACACTGAGAATCCTAACTCTATGGACACCACCAATCTGGAGCTGCCAGAGGCCACCCCATAGACAGAGCCAGCTAATAGAGCCAGCACGTAATAAAGAAGAATTAAAACACAAGGAGGGAGTCACAGCCAAAGTTCTGCTCATATTTGTTGAGCCCCAGAGCTAGCAATGACAGACAATGATCTACATTTGGAATTTTCAGTAACATGAACTATATATTCTTTTTTAAAGCTAGTTTGAGTTGTGTTGACGTCATTAAACTTTTAACCTGTGATTTAGTCTTTAAAAAATAAAGTTTTATAAAGGTTTTAGAAGTTAACTTATACTGATTTACATAAATCCCGATTAAGAATTTCATAAACCCCCTGACAAGCAGCAGTATAGTTAAATAGCCTGGCCTTACTGAACCCATAACCAGGAGTCCAAGCCAAAATGAAAGGCCTGGTGTTGGGTGATAAGGACAGGGTTGTGTGTATACAGGGAGAAGTGCTTAGAAGTAGTGCCTGGAGGAAAATAAATCAGGAAATGACAGTGAGTAGAATAAGTTTTGTAGTAGAAGATGAGAAAATTAGTCTAAGGTGGGGAAAATGAGAAGCAAGGAGAGTACATAATACAATTTCTTTTGAAGGGCTTTGCATGTGGTTGATATATGGCCTTTTGTTCCTTCTCTAGATTTATCTCCTATCACTGCTCCTCTTGCGCTTCCTAATTCAAGCTGCTTCCAACCACCAGTGGTTGCCTAAGTAGGCCTTGTAGATTCTTTCCTCAGTGCCTTTGCATATACTTTGTCCTGTGCCAGGAATGCCCTTCCCATCCTTCACTCAGCCTTCAACAGTCAGCCTCAGCCTCCCTTTGAGAAGCCTCGAGGGACCCCCTTTCTGCCTTGTGATCCACCTCCACAGGAAGGCCTGATCTCTGCACCTCTGGAGAAAACCTCTTCCTCATTTTTTTATTTTTCACTCATCTATAACACAAACTGCCTCAGCAAGGAGACCTTGTCTAATTCACTTTAACATCCCCAGTGCCCAGTACAATGTATAGCCCATAATACATACTTCAAAAATATGAATTGATAAAATACATTGAATTTCATGAAGAAAGATTTAAGATGACCAATAACAAAATAGTAGGTTCTGTACGTTCATCAACCCCAGACAAAAGACTAAAGCAAAATATCATCCTACTAAAAGATCAAATAAATATGTTGAGCATTTACTATGGAATAGCACTAGAAAGAAAATTTCTCTCCATTCTCATCCAACACACGGTCCAACCTTAAATGTAAAGCAGATCCTCCTCCAGCTCCCTGTTGCCCTCCAGCCCACTTAGAGACATCTTTCTGCCAGAACAGGCCTTTCCTGTGAGTCTAACTGATCTTACAAATGCAGCATGAGCTCAGCTATCAGAATGCTTCTATATTTTGTCGGCCCCATATTTTGCTCTATATTTAAGCAAACACAGAATAATGACCAAGTATCTGTGTGTAATTGTCATTTTATTCTAAAGCACTACATGTAGCTGAGTTTTATTGAAGGGTTTTAGTGATTATGATCTGACCTAAGGAAATGACAATTCCCCTAGGTTCTCAAATAGGTTTTCCTAAACAAAATAGGTTTTCTAGTAGGTTTTCCTAAATAAAAAGGCAAATTTTATTTTAGACTGAATACTGCTTAGGGCAGATTCTTTACAAATCTTCTAGGGGAACTAAGGGGTTTATTTCAAGTATTTTAAGTACTAATAATGTAGTAGAAGAATTAAACTTAGAGTGGTTTCAAAGTATAAAACAACAATGAATGGAGATCAGTTAGCAAAAGACAGACTTTAGCTTAAAGTAAGGGAAGACTTGTCCTATAATTAAAGCTGTCTAGCAACGCAAGGGGCTGAATTCCAAAGCAGAAAATTTACCAAGAGTCATAAAAAGAAATATTCCCATAAATTTGATGTCTTCCAGATATTACTTCATTAATGATTATGGCATTTTGAAATATGTAACAAAGCCATAGGTCTCCTTTTTGTAGATGAACAAATCGACAGGCTTAAATGATTTGCCCAGGGTCACATATTGACTGATGCATGTCTGATGTTCTCTTTCTTGTATAATATTTCTTTATTGTCTTAGGAAATAATAAGCTTCCTGCAATTGCAGGTGATGTTACTTATTGCTATTCAATTCTTGATCTTCAAGGCAAAACTCAAGTTTTTTATTATCTGAGAGTTGGCCTCGTTGGAACCTTTTAATAGATAAAGCTTTTATAGTTCTGCAAATTCTTAGCATAGCACTTTAATTAGCTTTAACCAATTTTGCATTGAAAAAGTTAGATGATAATGATTAGCCTGCAAATTAGTAGATCATCTGTAACAAGTGTTAAAACATTAAATGTCAATATGTTATTACAAATACAGTAGCAGCTAGAAAAATAAATGTCAAAGTTTTCATTATTTTTTTTGGTAGTTTCAGTAGTATCAACCAATGGTATCTGCAGTTAATAGCTCAATCTTTTTATTAAGAAAAAAGTACTAGCATTGAACCATAGTGCAAAATGAGATACAAATTTTCCTCAGCTCCTTGAAGTTAACAGGGCAACTCTTTCTTCCATAGAAGGGTCACAATTCCAAATTAAGTTAGCATTACAAATGTATGGAGATGGGGAAACTAAGATCCTTAAAGAGGAAAAAGGGGGAAAACAGTCAATTTACAGAATAAAATTACAAATAATCGGCCAGGCGCGGTGGCTGGTGCCTGTAATCCCAGGACTCTGGGAGGCCAAGGCAGGTCGATCATGAAGTCAGGAGACTGAGACCATCCTGGCTCACACAGTGAAACCCCATCTCAACTAAAAATACAAAAAAATTAGCCGGGCGTGGTGGCGGGCACCTGCAATCCCAGCTACTCAGGAGGCTGAGGCAGGAGAATGGCGTGAACCCGGGAGGCGGAGCTTGCAGTGAGCCAAGATCAGGCCAGTACACTACAGCCTGGGTGACACAGCAAGACTCCATCTCAAAAAAAAAAAAAAAAATTAAAAATAATCAATAAATAATAAATTGTCTTTTCTTCCTTAGTAGTAAAAGAAATAGAAAATGAAATTACAGTAAAATACAATGATTTTTACATATCAAGCTGAAAGGTTTTAACAACACAAACACTCCATGCTAGTGACAATGCAATGAAACTAGAGCTCCGTGGTAGGTGGCCTCTCAGATTGTCCCCAGTGATTCCTGCCTCCTTGAATTCATGCCTTATGTAATCCACTACCCTCACGAGTGAGCTGGACTTAGTAACTTGCTACTAACTAACAAAACAGAGCAAAAGTGGGAGATGTCACTTCCAAAGTTACCCACAAAAAAAAAAAAGTGACTTTCATGTTGCTTCCTCTCTCCTACTGTCTCTCCTGCTCCCTCTGAGAGAAGCAGCTGCCGTGTTCTAAGCTGACCTATGAAGAAACCAATGTGGCAAGGAACAGGTATCTCCGGCCAAGAACCAGTGAGGACCTGAGGTATGCCAACAGTGACCTGAAAGAGCTCAGAAGCAAATCCTGCCTCAGTGGAGCCTTGAGATAATTCACCACGGGCAGACACCTTGATTGTAGTCCTATGAGAGACCCTGAACCAGAGGAATTGAGTTAAGCCATGGCCAGATACCTGACCCATAGAAACTGGGATTAATAAATGCTTATTATTTTAAGCTCAATTTGGGAGTAATTTTTTTACACAGCAAAAGACAACTAATACATATTGTTAGTATGTATTCTAGTTTTCTGGAAAGCTAGTGTGACAATATGCATTAAGAGGCTTTTAGAAAATTATTTTTACCCAATAATTCCACATCTAAGATTCTTTTATAAAGAAATAAAGCAGAATGCAATGAAAGATTATTTGCAAAAAACCCAAAATTATCTTGATGGTAAATCTTAAAACTATTGCTTATAATGGTTAAAACTTGGAAATAAACCAACTTGGAAATAAACCAATGTCTCAAAATTCTGGGACTACATAAAAATACCAACAAGAGTTTTTTTAAAGAAGACAATTCTGAAAAAGAAAAGTAATGAGGGATCACCAGTCCTACCAGATAGTAAAGCATATTTAAAAGTTACAATAACTGAAACAGGAGGGATTGGCACATGAATAGATGAATAAATGGGTCAGGACACTCCAAAGATAGACACAAAAATATACATAAATTTGAGGTGATAAATATGATCCTGAAAACAAGGAAGAAAAGATGGATTGTTTAATTTATATGTATACTATAGTCAAACAAGTTGCCATTTGAGAAAAATATTTTCACCAATGCTTCCAATTTTAGGCAAATTATAGTTAAAATAGAGAATGAAAAATAGAAGACAAATGAAAGTTTTTCTATATAATTTTGGAAGGAAGAAGGTATTTCCACAGAAAACAAAATCTAAACTCCACACAAGAAAATGCTGATAAATTTGATGACATAAAAACTTTTAAAATACCGGCATGGGGCCGGGCGCGGTGGCTCACGCCTGTAATCCCAGTACTTTCAGAGGCCGAGATGGGTGGATCACGAGGTCAGGAGATCGAGACCATCCTGGCTAACACAGTGAAATCCCATCTCTACTAAAATTACAAAAAGATTTGCCGGGTGTTGTGGCGGGCGCCTGTAGTCCCAGCTACTCAGGAGGCTGAGGCAGGAGAATGGCTTGAACCTGGGAGGCGGAGCTTGCAGTGAGCCGAGATCCGGCCACTGCACTCCAGCCTGGGCGACAGGGCGAGACTCCATCTCAAAAAAAAAAAAAAAAAAAAAAAAAAAAACCACTGTACATAGCAGGCCAGGTGAGGCTGGGGAAGAACATCATTAATATTAAAAACACTCTTTACAAAATGGCAAGGAAAAAGAATCTGCAAGAACATTAGAGTCAAAGGGCTATGTTCTTTACTCTTTAAAGGGTGCCTAAAAATAAATGTTAAAAATATGACAGAAAATATACAAAAATGGCTGTGATTGAAGAGTGAATATAGAGAAAACGAAATTAAAAGTTTTTAAACATAGGAAGAGATGTTCAAACTCTTTCATAATGAGAAACGCAAATTAAATGATATAACAAGTTATCACCTACTGGAATGACAAGGTCCAAAGTGTTTGATAGTATGAGTGTGTGGGAAAGAGACACTCTGAAACTTTGCTGATGGAAGTATTCATTGCTACAACCTTTTTTTTTTTGAGATGGAGTCTCGCTCTGTCGCCCAGGCTGGAGTGCAGTGGCATGATCTCGGCTCACTGCAAGTTCCGCCTCCCAGCTTCACGCCATTCTCCTGCCTCAGCCTCCCAAGTAGCTGGGACTACAGGCGCCCGCCACCACGCCCAG
Organism: Papio anubis; assembly: GCF_008728515.1. Classification (NCBI taxonomy): domain Eukaryota; kingdom Metazoa; phylum Chordata; class Mammalia; order Primates; family Cercopithecidae; genus Papio; species Papio anubis. The sequence continues at coordinate 33,619,549 of NC_044989.1, read as the reverse complement.
CTAATTTTTTGTATCTTTAGTAGAGACAGGGTTTCACTGTGTTAGACAGGATGGTCTTGATCTCCTGACCTCGTGATCCGCGCGCCTCGGCCTCTCAAAGTGCTAGGATTACAGGCATGAGCCACCGCGCCTGGCCCCCTGTTTGTTTTTTAAAACTTCTCATGGCTGAGCATTTTCTTCATGTCATTATAAAAAATGAACAATATACTGACTTTCACAAATGTCATAGAAAATTGATAAGGACAGAGAAATGGAAGAAAAGGTATAATCAATCTTCTAGGTGTAACAGTTTGCTTTTCTGTTAAGTGTCTTTTCCAAAAGCAATTACTAAGGATGGAGTGAAACCTGCACCAAAAGAAAAACAAACAAGTCAACATAAACCTTCCTATGCCTTCCTAAGTTAAAATATGTTAGACTGGGCAGGTAATTGTCTCTCCCTTTGGAAACAGAGTGCACGACATGAACTATGTATTTTGTGGTTTGTGATTTGAGGAAGGTCCATGCTAAAGGCAAAAATATTTACTCACTTATTTCAATCTGCCAACAATGCAAAAAAAAATCTACTGGTCAATGTAGAAAATGAAATGGCATACTATTCCTCAGATTTATAAAGGTATTGAAATACATGTATTTATAGATACACCTCTCAATTTGGCATCATGCATTGATAGATGATCTTTATCTGCAGGATCCTTTTTTTTTTTTTTTTTTTTTGAGATGGAGTTTTGCTCTTGTTGCCCAGGCTGGAGTGCAATGGCACAATCTCAGCTCACCGCAACCTCCGCCTCCTGGGTTCAAGTGATTCTCCTGCCTCAGCCTCCCAAGTAGCTGGGATTACAGGCACCCGCCACCATGCCCAGTTAATTTTTTGTATTTTTAGTAGAGACGGGGTTTCAGCATGTTGACCAGGCTGGTGTTGAACTCCTGACCTCAGGTGATCCGCCTGCCTCGGCCTCCCAAAGTGCTGGGATTACAGGCATGAGCCACCGCGCACGGCCCCAGGATCCTATCTGATCCTATCTTAAGGTTAGAGTAGTAGGGGGTTTCAGGAAGGCAAGTGCCACAGGCAGGAAGGTCTGTGTTTTGTGATAGTGACAGGATTTTACTGATGCATGGGGAGAAGAGAAAGAATGTCTGGACAACCTGGGTGTAAAATGTACAGGGTTTGGCACAGCAAAGGAGGGATACTAGATGAACTGAAATGAATTGAAGGGTGTGGGCAGGGATTGCCCCAAATCACGTTTGGGACTCTGATAAATGATTGCTTCCCAGGATAATCCCAACCCATTTGCACATACACTGGTCCAAGAAGAGGGTGCTCAGCTTTTCTCAGGCAGGTAGAAGGCCAGAGCCCAGCTTCTTCTGAGTTAGAAGAGGATTCCAATGTCATATCCCAAATTTCCAAAGTAGAGTCTAGCAGTCCATATTTTTGGAAAGTTTCCTATCTGATTCTGAGTTATGAGAACTGTCATCCACTATTTAAGAATGCCTTCTCGGCCAGGCACCGTGGCTCATGCCTGTAATCCTAGCACGCTGGGAGGCCGAAGCGAGTGGATTACCTGAGGTTGGGAGTTCAAGACTAGCCTGGCCAACATGGTGAAACACCGTGTCTACTGAAAATATAAAAAAATTAGCTGGGTGCAGTGGCTACAGACTTCGTCTCAAAAAAAAAAAAATTCTCTACCATATCTTAATCGGAATGACTCTTGTATTGTGCATCTCATTCTTTTCTTAGGCTTTGAGGGTGTTATGTTTCAGACCAATGTATTGCTCTGATAGCCTAAAACATGGAGAACCATCTGAAATTTTTCACTGGCCAGTACTGTATAAATAGTTGCTAAAGAATTAAATCATCATTATCAAAAGACAAATTTCAGTAATATATCACTCGTTTAAACCTAAGCAAAAGGTAGGATGGATGAGCAATCAATATTTGTGCTCCTTTTTTCTATCAACTACAGTTTCCTAGTAGGAAAATCAGCATATAATTTTATTCTGAGTCACCAAGGAAGTAGAACAACAAATTCTCATAAATGAAAGGGAACCTAAAAGTCATTCAGTTGAACATCCCTTCTAATTCCTAAGTCTCTACTATAGCTCCACTCATAGGTGTATTCTGGCCTAGTACATTCCAGAAAACAGGAATGTATTAGTTAATGCAGAAAGTAGAAAATATAAGCCTACAGATTAAAAACAAAATTATAAACACTTAAATAAAAGCAATTTCAGTCACCCACAAAAGTACAAGGCTGAAGATTTGCTCATGTTTTCCTGATGTTAATTTGACATGTGATTTTAGGGTTTGCCTACACATAAGCACTAAGACTATCCACACAGAATGGGGCTTCCTTGAAATCTTGCCCTCACATTTAGGCAGAAATAGCATAATCACTATGAACTTCACAGATTAGAAACAGTTCTAAAGGTGGCAGCTCTTAGATAAAAACTCACATTCTTATTGCACTACATGTCTCTTGAAAAAGAGAGAGAAATGGGCAAAGGGTGGGTCTATGCTGCCCATGACAACAATTTAGTAGATTAAACTAAGCCAGATCCTTGCAGCAATAAAGGTGGCTATGGCGCTCCCTGATAACCCCAGTGTTTGGGCCAAAGTAAAGCAGGTGAACCTGTACTAGGAGAAATATCCTTAGTAGATATTAAATTTTATGCTTCCTAAACTACAAATATCTCAAGAGGCCAAGAGAACAGTTAACCCAAGGTAGAGGCTGTTAGTTGTACATCTCTGCCACTTACACACTTTCTATACAATCTAGTAAAGATGCACAAAGAAAAAATCAGTCCTAAAGTCATGATTTCATATAGACAGTCCTCGACTTGCAAATTTTCAACTTAATGATGGAGTAAAAGTGATACTTTGATACTTTTTCTTTTCTTTTTTTTGAGATAGAGTCTTGCTCTATCACTCAGGCTGCAGCGCACTGGCAGGATCTCAGCTTACTGCAAGCTCCGCTTTCCAGGTTCACACCATTCTCCTCCCTCAGCTTCCCAAGTAGCTGAGACTACAGATGCCCACCACCATGCCTGGCTAATCTTTTTTGTACTTTTAGTAGAGACAGGGTTTCACCGTGTTAGCCAGGATGGTCTCGATCTCCTGACCTCATGATCTACCCGCCTCATTCTCCCAAAGTACTAGGATTATAGGTGTGAGTCACCACACCTGGCCCAAAAGTGATACACTTTCAATATATTATTCAACATATTACATGAGATATTCAACACTTTGTTACAAAATAGGCTTTGCATTAAATGATTTTGCACAACTGTAGGCTAATGTAAGTGTTCTGAGCACACTTAAAGCAGGCTAAGCTAGGCTGTGAAGTTCAGTAGATTACGTGTATGAAATGCATTTTCAAATTATGATCTTTTCAACTTAACGGCAGGTAATTCAGGACAGACTCCCGTCATAAGTCAAGGAACATCTGTATAATTCTTAGTTACTTGAAGTTGACTGTATCCACATGGCCTTTCTTCTGTCTCAATAAGACAAGTCTGGTGCTAGGCAAATTATTTAACCTCTCTCTCTGTCCTCAGGTTTCTCCCATGGAAATGATGATCTTCTAAAAATATGACACAGTGTTTCTACCCCATGGTAACTTTTTTTTTTTTTTGAGATGGAATCTTGCTAATTTTTTGTATCTTCAGTAGAGACGGGGTTTCACCGTGTTAGCCAGGATGGTCTTGATCTCCTGACCTTGTGATCCGCCCTCCTCGGCCTCCCAAAGTGCTGGGATTACAAGCATGAGCCACTGCGCCCGGCCCCCATGGTGAAAAATTTTAATGTCTCCACATTGACCACCCCCCCAAAAAAAAAAAAAAACACACACACAGAGATAACAGAGTTCAAAACTAGTTTTCCCTTCCATTCATTCCCAATTTACTCTTCTACCTGGGACTACTTAGTCCCTGACAATGTCTTGAGCTTTTATACCTTCAGCCACCTGAAATTTTTTTTTTTTTTTTTTTTGAGACAGAGTCTCACTGTGTCACCTAGGCTGGAGTGCAGTGACATAATCTCAGTTCACTGCAGCCTCCACCTCCTGGATTTAAGCAATTCTCCTGCCTCAGCCTCCTGAGTAGCCAGGATTACAGTTGTGCTCCACTATGCCTGGCTAATCTTGTATTTTTAATGGAGACGGATTTCACCTGTTGGCCAGGCTGGTCTCGAACTCCTGACCTCAGGTGATCATCCCGCCTTAGCCTCCCAAAGTGCTGGGATTACAGGCACAAGACACCACGCCTGGCTAGTCACCTGAAATTCAATCCCTTCCCCGTGCACACTTTTTTTCTTTTTAGAGAGATGGGGCCCTGCTATGTTGCCCAGGCTGGTCTCAAAACTCCTGGCCTCAAGTGATCTTCCTGTCTCAGCCTCCCAAAATGCTGGAATTACAGGTGTAAGCCACCACTCCCATGCACACTTTAACTCTGCCTATTGATTCTTTGAACATAGCTGAATTTTTCTTTCTTTCTTTCTTCTTTTTTTTCTTTTTTTTTTTTTTTTTTTTTAGACATTGTTTTGCTCATTGCCCAGGCTAGAGTGCAATGGCGCAATCTCGGCTTACTGCAACCTCCACCCCCAGGGTTCAAGTGATTCTCCTGCCTTGGCCTCCCGAGTAGCTGGGATTGCAGATGCCCGCCACCATGCCTGGCTAATTTTTTGTATTTTTAGTAGAGATGGGGTTTCACCATGTTAGCCAGGCTGGTCTTGCAGTCCCGACCTCATGATCCACCTGCCTTGACCTCCCAAAGTGCTGGGATTACAGGTGTGAGCCACAGCGCCTGGCCAAAGTTTTCTATTTCTGAGCTCATTGTTCTATGGCATTTTCCTGGCCCTTGTGATGAGCTGCCGAGTACCAATATAGGCTGCACAGGTGACTCCATCCTCCCAATGAGGCTATTTACTACTTGAGTTAAGGCATGTTCCTTAGGGTCTAGGGTTGCCAAATAAAATTCAACTAGTTGTCCAGTTAAATGTGAATTTCAGATAAACAACAATTTTTTAGCATAAGTTTGTCCTGTGCAATATTTCCATTTCAAGTTCATTCAGGGTAGAGGTTGTCAGCTGAGTTGTCCATTTCGCACCCACCGTTTCTATACAATCTAAAAAAAGTTTTCATGCAGTTATTTAGAATACACACTAAGAAGTTGTTTCTCTAAAATTCACATAAACTGGGTCACCTGTGCTTTTATTTGCTAAATCCAGTAACTCTACTGGGGACACCTATATCACTTTAAATGCTCAGAACAGAACTTCACGATACTGAGTGCTCAAAGTGTGTGTTGATTAGTTTAGCGACTGTAATTTAATCTAGACAAACTTGAAGACGGCTGTTACAGAATACAGTGTTTCCAGCATTCAGCCTTTGGTGCCTCCTTATTTCAAGAGATCAACCGTCAATTCATCTGATGCCTCTTCTGAGTTAGCAGGATAACCCGGAGTCTGACCTAGGCTGGGTCAGTTATCAAGCAGTTGCAGTGGGGCATGGAAGTTGGAAGGATTGATTCAATGCTGAGACCCAAGGCAACAAGTTCCAGACCCAAGGCAAGGCAGGATTCACAGCACCAAGTGTGGATGAGAAGGGAAGGGTTTATAGCAGAAGGGTGGGCACGACTGAGAGAGTAAGTTCAGGGGTTGCCATGGACAAGGTCCTGATGCAAGAGCATGTGACCGAGATAATCTCACAAAGCAGCTGTAGCCACACGGATAGCACTGAGCCCATTTGGGCAAAACCCTTCCTCCAGTTTACTAAAGCAATCTTCTACATATTACCTTGACTGTTCTCTGTGTCTTCCTTTGGACTGTTCTGTGTTAGCTTTATCCTGAGAATGAAATAGTTGTGTCTTTCTAAATTTGTGCCACACCAGAGACAGAGGTGAGAAAAGAGATGCATGATCTTTAAAAGAATACCATGCTTCCAAGGTGGTACTGCTCTAAAAAGACTCAAAGTTTCCTATAGCAAACATGAAGAGGCAGGCACAATCGGAAAGTCTGTGGCACACTGTAGGAGAATGGCAGGAGGTCTTGAAGAGAGGTCACAAAGGGAGGAGGTGGCCACACAGGTGCTTTTTAGACCAGCCTATTTATTTATTTTTTTTTTTTTTTTTTTTTTTTTTGAGATGGAGTCTCGTTCTGTTCCCCAGGTTGGAGTGCAGTGGCGTGATCTCAGCTCAGTGCAAGCTCCGCCTCCCGGGTTCATGCCATTCTCTTGCCTCAGCCTCACGAGTAGCTGGTACTACAGGCACCCGCCACCATGCCCCACTAATTTTTTGTATTTTTAGTAAAGACGGGGTTTCACCATGTTAGCCAGGATGGTCTCAATCTCATGACTTCGTGATCTGCCTGCCTCAGCCTACCAAGGCAACCTCCACCTCCTGGATTCATGCAATTCTCCTGCCTCAACCTCTCAAGTAGCTGGGATTACAGATGCTCACCACCACACCTGGCTAATTTTTGTACTTTTAGTAGAGATGGGGTTTTGCAATGTTGGCCAGGCTGGTCTCAAACTCCCGGCCTCAAGTGATGCACCTGCCTTGGCCTACCAAGTACTGGGATTACAGGCATGAGCCACCACGCCCAGCCTTAGAGTAGCCTTTTAAGTGTCACCTTCCCCATGAGATTCCTGAAACCCTTCTACCAGTACTCTATGGTTGCTTCATCCTCAGTGACGTGCTGACTATTTTCCTCACTGGATGTTTTCTCTGGGTTTTCACCAAGTAAACCAAAATCACTGGTAAAGAACCAATGGGCCACAGAACAGCGTTGCTGACTGGCTGACGGATTGGTCCTCCAGAGTCAGTGGTGCAGCGGGTGTTGCCTGGACCTGCATCGAATCCCATCTGGGCCAAGAATAAAAGTACTTAGCCTCTTTGCATCTCACCTTCAAAATCTACAAAACCTATATGGGGGTGCTGCCTGTTGAATAAAATAATTTTTTTTTTTTTAAACCAAGTCTTACTTTGTTGCCCAGGCTGGAGTGCAGTGGTGGGATCTTGGCTCACTGCAACCTCCACCTCCTGGGTTCAAGCTCCCTCAGCCTCCCTAGTAGCTGGGACTGCATGGTGCACACCACCCATGCCCAGCTAATTTTTGTATTTTTAGTAGTGACTGGGTTTCACCATGTTGGCCAGGATGGTCTCAATCTCTTGACCTCATGATCCGCCTGCCTCGGCCTCCCAAAGTGCTGGGATTACAGGCACGAGCCACCGTGCCAGGCCCTGAATAAAATAATATTAACATATTAAAACATAGTAAGAACTCCATGAATGTTGCCCTACCCTCCACAACAATTTGACAATTTATGGAGATGGATGGGGGAGTGTCCATCTTTAACACTGAAAGACTGTAAATACGGACAATTAATAAATAGGGATCATCTTATAAAAATAATTTCTTGTGGAAAAGTAAAAGCAAAGGAAGACACAGGAAAATCTAAGGAGCATGCATGAATTAGCAGATCCAGATGACACACAAGGTAAAGCATTAATAAAACTGGCAGATGTATCCACAGGGTCCTTTCTCATTTTGCTTCAAAGACTTCTGTGAAACTGAAATGATGGGTGGAGTACTGAAGTGTTGAATCTTTATATCTTAATAAAGACCTGGGAGATAGAGTGATTAGTAACTTAATGAGATTTTCTGGATGTTTCTAATCTGAGAGATGTTGCAAATACTAGTAAGCAAAGGTAAAATAATGCAAGTATATTTATATAAAATAAGCTTGGGAACACAGGTAAGACACAGCTGTATAAAATTCAATGTAAAAATGCTAACTCATTCAACTGAGACATTCACCATGCCCAAGGGACTGGAGGAAATAGGAAACTAATCATGATAAAAAGCACCAAGGGGCAAACAAGAAGAGCAGATTATAAAGAAGTTTATATTACGAGCTAGGCCACGAAGGAAAACAAACGCCACTCTTTGGGTACATGTACAAAATTCTGTTACTCCCCTGAGCAAAGAAATAGTGTGAATCTACTGAGATTTCTCTGAGGATGACACACCAGATTTTGGGCTTCAGAATGTCACAAAGTCATGTCTGAAGTGAAGGCAGTGCATGACAAGGAGTAGTAAGAGGAACACTAATTCTCAGAGAGAGAAACAAGGGTAGCTAAGTGGCTCATAAGAAATGGGAGGCACATAAAAGTAGTCCATAAGTATTTGCAAATGATGTGTAATGGGGGATTGCATTTTGTCTGAACAGAAATTAAGAAAGAGGAGGGACTTTTAAGGAAGAGGAATAAAGTACAATAACCTTGCAAACCCGTGAAGAGTGAAGCCATGAATCTAAAGCTGCCCAGGGAGCAACAGCAAGTCAATGTCTCTAGGCCTTTAGCACCAGCTGTGATGAGATGCTAGACTGTGCCCTTCCTCCGGTGATACAGCCTGTTGGTGTAATAGACCAAACGACCACAGAGCTCTTTCTGAGGCAGAGTTTATGATAGGAAGAAACATATGTCCTGCTCTCAGAGGGAACATCTCTCAAATAAGAATAAGGCTGAAATCCTGGTTCCCTGCAGTTATTACGGGTCCCAACACCCAGTTTCAGCAGCAACCCACATTCCAAGGCAATTCAGCTTAATATGTGATGCTTCCATTTAACAAAAAGGACATGTGGCTTCAACACATTTCTTCTACTTAGAAAGTTTCTGACAAAGGTCAAGTGATGTAGGTGAGTTAGTGATGTGTTCCAGGACTCCAGAACAAGGAACAGTTGCATTACTAAAAAATGAATTAAGTGCTAACTATTATAATGTCAAAAGTGCCAGAATTATAAAAGTTATAGCTGAGAGTCTTGGGGTATAGGGAGAAAAGGGCAGGGATTGCATTACATTCGAGAAGTGAGAGGCAGGGTCTTTCTGTAGTCAGGTAGGACAGACTGGAGTAAAGGGAACTCAATAAATGAGTGCGAGAAGGAAGGAAAGTAGAAAAGCAAAGCGGAAAAAGGAGGGAAGAATAAAGGACCTGTACTCTGATTCTATGACACTTACTGGAAGCTCCCAAAGAATGCAGCGAGTAGAGTCTAGGGCCTCACTGGAATTCTGACCTAGAGGATCCAACGGTGCTTGAATTGTCTGCAGAAGAACAGATCATTGTAAGGACCTTACAGTTACCCCCAATGGGAAAAGTGGCCTCAAGGATTTCATAGTAAAATCATGCACTCTTTGTAATAACTATTCTCATTTCAAGAAACAACTCTTGACTTGCTATTGAGCCCTGGGAGAGACTGGATGACTTATCATAGGAAATCAGGAGATATGGAAACTAGGTGTTATTTGATTTCTACAATCCATAAATACAGGTGTGCCTAGGAGCACTCCATTTTCAAGTGGACATGGTATTTATGAAATCAGGCTTGAGAATGTCCTGAAGGCATAAGTCAGTAGTTCACACTCATGGTGTATCCACTGAAGAAGCCTTACTCCTACAGGCTATGTTATGACCTCTCCATCTACAGACTTTTAAAGTTTGCCGAGAACTTTGCTATGACTAGTTGACCAACAGGATATTTTAAGCCTGACTTACAGATACTTCTGTCTAACCTGTTGGCACCAGACGTAGACTGCTGTAGCAGGTGGACCTTTAGGCAGTTCTTCCTCTGGGCCACTTGCTGAGAAGCAGAGAAAACCTAAAATAAGAATTTATATCAATTCACGGGCAATGATTAATAGTTCCACTAGGTTGTCAAGAACTTGAAAGGATCTGGGCACTGGGGCTCAAGCCTGTAATCCCAGTACCTTGGGAGGTCAATGCAGGAGGATCACTTGAGGTCGGGAGTTCAAGACTAACCTGGGCAGCATAGTAAGACTACATCTCTAAAATAATTTTTTTAAATTTTATAAAAAACAAAATTAGCCAGGCATGGTGGTGTGGGCCTGCAGTCCTATCTACTTGGGAAACTGAGGCACGAAGATTGCCTAAACCCAGGAGTTTAAGGCTACAGTGAGTTTGGGCAAGAGTGTGAAACCCTGTCTCTAAAAAAGAGAGAAAGAGAACAAAAACTTGAAAGGATCAAGTTCCTTGGAGGATTTTGGAAAAAGATATTTGAGAAAGAGCTGTATGTACATGGATTCATCACAGTGGACCCACCATGAAGTGATATTTTTTGTTCCATATGAACGATGACCAAAAAGCTCCCACTGGGAAGGACGCCTTCTATAAACAGTTATTTGTTAGTCTCTTTACCCTGCCAACCCATGGTTGCTAATGAGGTTCATGAACGGGATGACTGTGAAGATAGGAATAGAGGTTATACAACAGCATAGACTTCCTCTCACCAAGGCTAACACTGTTGTATATCTGTGGGTCCTACTTGCTAGTAACACAGACCAACACTAAGTCCTGTCTATGGTACCCTATCACAGGGAAACAGCCAGATACCTGGCAGCTTTGATTTCCTTGTATTCATTCTATCATGGAGGGGGAAGGTATTTGTGATTACTTTGCTCGCTTATTTTGGATTTAGATTTATTTACTACCCTTGATCACAATGTCTCTGGTAGCTTCTTTATCCCTGGACTTACCAAATGCTAGAGTCACCATTGTTATATAACACATACATACTATTGCCTCTAATTGAGAAACTCACTTTGCAGTGAAATAAACATGACAGTGGGCCAATGCCCATGATATTTCCCATGAGATTCCTCATGGGCATTGAGGAATTGAGATAGGGTCTCACTCTGTTGTTCAGGCTGGAGTGCAGTGGGGTGATCATAGCTCACTGCAACCTCAAACATCTGGATTCCGGCAATCCTCCAGTTTTACTATGTATGCCACCCCACCCAGAAGAAGCTGACCTCACAAAACAGTGGGATGGCCTATTGAAGACTCAGTTTAGATACCAGTTTGTGAGATTGAGGTGCTCTCCAACAAGATACAAATATACTCTGAACCAGAAACCGATATGCATGGTTGGTTGCTTCTCCGCTAGTCAAAATATATGGATATATTCAAACCAAGAGGCAGAAGGCAGGAACACCTCTATTACTCTTAACAAGTCATCTCAAAATGTCTGCTTCCCCCTGTCGTCCACATGAGCTCAGATGATTCAGAGGGAGCGTTCCTCAGGAACCCAACAATAGCACCATTGAATTGGAAGCTGCAAAATCTCATTTGGGGCTCATCAGGAGAAAAGGCAAAAAAAAGAGTATTAGGGTGCTGAGTAGGATGAGTGATCCTGACTATCAAGTGTAAGCAGTGTTATTGTTTCAGTATGGGGACAGTTTCCCTGAGTGACTTTATTATAGTTTCATATTCAGTGGTAAAATCTACTAGAAGACAACAGCAACCCACACAGATAGGTTTTAGAACCCTCAGAGATAGAGATGGAAAATGCTGATAAAGGATGCTGACCAGCTGAGGTGGCTGAAGATAAAGAAAAAGTATCAATTATGGCCTTGGGGTTAGTTCTAGAAATAAGGAATACAGCTTTGTAGGCTTACAGCCTCCGATATTTATTTATGAGACTCTTTTCTCTTATTTCCTCTTCCTTTCTCCTACTCTTTTATATATGGTGCTGTGGTAGAAGTAAGCTTTAGAATTTAGTCCAGAATATCAAAGCATGATATGATGGAACCAGAGATGCTGGTTCTGGGGTTAGATGTAGTAACTGTTGTGCCTTGACCACATACCCACCTGGATGAGGGGTGCTAACATTACTAGACAGGTACGTTTTCTATTGTTTAATGTTAATAAGGAGAAAAGACAATATGTTAACATTGTACAGCCTAGTGGGCTACAGTGAACAACCACTATTCTTTGTGTTCTCCAACATCTGCACACTGTTACTATGGCTGGAGATTTCCCAACCTTGTAAGACTGACCTCACTACTCACGAGTGAAACTCAAAATGCCAGACACTCACTTCCCCAGATTCTCCCTCAGACATTGGGAAGGAGGCTGGGGGTTTGAAGAAGCAGGGATTGCAAAGAAGCTATTCTTGTGACAGTAATAGCAGGCATGGAAGCTGCAATTGGCTTCCAGAGGCAGCAGCAGGTATGAGTCTATCAGTAGCACCCACTGTTCAACATTGGTATGGTAGTATTAGGTTGGTACGAAAGTAATTGCGGTTTTGGCCATTGCTTTCAATGGCCAAAACCGCAAATACTTTCGTACCAACCTAATAACAATATCTTCACAGGCTCTGTTCTGATGCATAATGTGAACATGGTGCTGGCTACAGAATCTCCAAGCCTGGATTTCCAGCCTCATCAGAGATTCTGTGAGTCACCAGCATATTTCAGCAAATCCCCTTTCTGCTTCAATTAATAAGAGTCGGTTTCTTTTGCTTGTAACTGAAAACCATGACTGATGCTTTCAGGTTCTGGAGGAAGTAAGATTTTATAATTCTCAAATCTCGTAAGGACTAAACTTTCAACATCTTCAGTCGGAACAACCTTTGTTCATTCTCTTCATTACTTCATTGATTTTGTTCATTCAGTCATTTAGTTTTTCATTCATTCATTCATTCATTCATTCAGCAACACTTACTGAACTTTTACTCTGTGCCAATTGGCAAAAACAGACATGGTCCCTCCTCTCATGCACATGTGGTTTAGTAGGCAATAATCACACAAATAAATGTAACAGTGCAACTGTGATAACTGTTCAGGAAGGAACCATATTATAGGGAGAATTAATCATCATCAAATCCAAGGAAGATTTCTTTGAGCAACTGATGACTGAGCCGGAATCTGAAAAAAGAGTGAAAATTAGCTATGTGACAGCGAAGGAGAGAAAGACGTTTCAGACAAAGGAAATAGTATGAGCAAAGGCTCTATAGCAAGTTGAGCAAAGTGCCTTTGAGGAACTGAAAGAAACTTACTATGGCTACAAATAAGAGAGCAGAGGGAAGCAGACTGTGAAGAAGCAAGTGTGTGGAGTCGGTGGAGACCATAACATGGCAAGCTTTGTAGCCCGTATTAAGGATGTTCTCCTTTATCTAAAAGAAGTAATAAATCATGGTAGTATTTTAAGTGGTAGCAGGGGAGGTGAGAGAAATGTAACATGCTCTGGCTGCATGTAAAATGTTTTGGAGAGGAGCAAGAGTAAATACAGAGAGGCCAGTCAGGGGATCCCAGTAGCCCAAGCAAGAGGTGAAGAAGCCTGGACTCAGATGCAACAGTAAGTGGCAGATGAGAGGATGGATGGAAATGGTATTTGGAAGTTAACATTATCCGGATTTGTGGTTGATCAAGTGTGGAAAGTGAAAGAGACAGAATGGATGCAGTCACCATTCACTAAAAGAGGAAAATACCAGAAAAGGACCAAAAAGGAAGAGAACTGTCTTTGGAGAGAATCATGGCTATTTCTTATAATGTACTACACTCCTCAGCCAATCACCTCAAATTAAACAGATTTTATTTTCAGTGATCAAAAGTAGAATCAGGCTCTGACCTCAAAAATTTCTGCCCTCTGCTCACAGATGCCTAGTATTTTTACAGTAATGAAAGGCCAAAGCCTGAGTCAGCATACTCCACAATTACAGATAGTGTTGTATTTAGTTTCCTAGAGCTGACAATGTTGCCACAAACCAGGGAGTTTAAAACAAGAGAAATGTGTTCTTTCACAGTTCTGAAGACCAGAAGTCCAAAATCAGAGTGTCAGTAGGGCCATGTCCCCTCCAAAGGCTCTCAGAGAGAATCTCTTTCCACCTCTTCCAGTTTCTGGTGACTCCTGGTGTTCCTTGGCTTCTGGTAGCATAACTCTTATCTGCCTCCTTCTTCATATGGTCTTCTTTCTGTATGTCTCTGTCTCCTCCTTTCTCATCTCATATACGAATAGTCATTGAATTTAGGGCCCATCCTGAAGCCAGAGTGATCTCATCTTGAATTTGTTAATCTCATTACGTCTGTAAAACCCTATTTTGAATTGAGGTCATATTCACAAGTACTAGGGGTTATGATGTGGACATATCTTTTGGGGGCCACTGTTCAGCCCACTACAGATGTAAAATGTTAACAGGTTGCTTAGATACACATAGAGGAGTTTTAGCTGAAACAGCATTTCTCAGAGTGTGTAAGACAAATATTAGTTCTTCAAGATGCTAAAAAAAAAAAAAAATTGTTACCATGGTCAAAGTTTGGAAAACACTGAACACTCCATACCCTTCTTATGATTCCTAATTTACATACACACGTTAAAGTTTCTGAGAAGTCCTGCAGTAATGAAACCCATTCAAGTTACTCAACCCAGAACTTTACAATCTTATTTGATGCATAACCTTTTCCTTTTGGTGACAAAGCACCTGCCCACTGACATCTGAAAAACTGTCCAAGGGCCATACTCACAGATATGCTAAGATACCATCAGTTAGCAATCAGTGATAAATAGTTTGGGGTTCCAGATTTCTCTCAGTTTTGGTGAGGAAGAAAAATGAAAGAAGGTCTTAAACATAGAAGGCTGGAGACGGAATGACCACTGGATTCAGGAGGGAGTGAGTGCTGGGGTTGACTGGGCAGAATGCTAGCAAGTAACAGAAAGGTGAGATTGGTGGCACAAAAGAAATTTTGCTCAAAGAATTTTTTATTCACCTCACACTGTGAGGAGACAACACAAGCTGTGAAACAGGTTTTTGGTTGATTGCTTGGATTTTTTATTTGTCGGGTTTTTTTTTGAAGTCAAGTAAAAGCACGTACAGGCAACTTTGTGATTTATAGTCGTTTTTCTTTTGTATTTTCTCAAACATGATGATTTCCTTGTAAAAGGGCATGTTTCCCATGGGTTTTATTAATCGAAGTGCCACTGTAACTACATTTCTGTCATCCTGAATTCCCCCTAAAGTTGCTGTGAAAAGCAGTCATCATTTTTCCCTTAGTTTCTCCATTACTGAATAAATATAACAGAGCAATGTCTTGGTCAATGAGAATCCTGATGCTTCATGAGCTATAAACCTATCCGTGAGCTATAAACCTATATATGAGCTATAAACCTATATATCCCTGCCTTTCAGCCGATATGAGCAAGCAAGCCCAAGCTATCAGGAGATCTGGTCACTCCCCAAGCAGCCAAGATCAGACTGGGGGCCAAGGTTCCAGAGAAAACGCAATTCTCTTATCCACCATGATTCCTTCCTTGACCCCTTTGATTCTTGCACTTCATGTGGGGCTGTGGCTCTACCTCCTGTGCTGTGCATTGTCTGGGCAAAAAGGACACAGAAGATCTCTAAGCCTCTGGTATCATTTCTTCTTTTGCCACACCAAAGCTAGGGCTTAACTTCCTTTTTCTGGGCTTACTGTCAACTATCTGGGAAGAAAAATGTGTGTTCTTCATTCTTCATTTGCTAAGACCTTCTTACTTCTCCTCAGTGGGCCAGCTGACTGAGCCTGCAGTCAGTGGATGGAGGTACAGGCCCCTCCACTATTCTTCATGCACTTCTGGATTTTAGCCAGCACTGCTGTGCATTAAGGTCTGTGTTGGGTCATGCAGGTGGATCCTTCATGAATGGTTTGGTGGTGTTCTCCAAGTCATGAATGAGTTCTTGCTCTTTTAGTTCCCAGGAAAACTCATTGCTAAAAAGAACCTGGCCTCTCCCTCCTCTCTCTCTTGCCTCCTCTCTTGACATGTGATCTGCACATGTCAAGAGTAGACGTTTCCTGAGTCCCATGCCAGAGCAGCTGCTGGCACTATGCGTTTTGCACAGCCTGCAGAACATGAGCCAAATCAACCTGCTTTCTTTCTAAATTATCCAGCTTGGGATATTTCTTTATAGCAACATAAACGGACTAAGACATGTGTGTCCCAGCAAGCTTAAATACACTATGTCAGGGTTTCCCAGTGTGGAGGTCCTGTACCATTGCAGAGACACAGGCTAATTGTATTTGATACAAGAATAAACATATTTTATTAGATATAAATTCATCTTATGTGCATTGGGGTGTTGGGGCAGGGGGAGGGAACAACCAGCACACAAAGTCTGTGATTCCATGAATGTGATTGTTTGGAAAAGGCCTTTTTTAAGTAAATTTAAAGTTTGTATTTAATGAAAAACATTAATAATAATGCAGGTGGTACATCTCTGGGGTAGTTTTTCACCTACTGAGATTCAGGAAGGACCACACTGCTGTATACTAGTGGCCACCACAGAATCTTAGCCTGAGAGGCATGTTAGTGGCAGCCCACAGAGCAGGACTCCCTTCTCCAACCTGCCTTGACAAATGGATTCTACCGAGAGTTCAATCTCCGTCAATGTAGGAGAAATGCTGGGGGAGAGACTTTTCCGTCACAGACAAATCCTTATTGAAGGATTGGCAATGCTTTCTTTAAGAAAAAAAAAATTAAAAATAAGCCAAATTACCCTAATGCAGGAGCCAAGCTTGACAAATATCAGGTCCTAGGGAAAAACAGCAAAAGATTTCATTTCGGAAGTTGTAACTTCAAAGAGTAACAATAACAATCCAATGATTCAAATTCATAGAATGTTTGCTTCAGAACACTTCTGAGCAACTTAGAAAGAATATCCACAGTGCCCAATTGTCCATGAATAGAATAGCCCTTGCCTCTTCTTTTAAACATCTCTACTTTGTTTTTTCCTGAACGTATCCCCCAGCACACACACACACACACACACACGTTTTGCATACGTGCCATACGTGCTGTCGCTGAGGGGCTCTGAGGACAGCAAGAACAATGGGCTCTTTCCTGTTTATCCCCAGCAGGCCCCATAGTCACGAGGCTCTCCCCACCTGTATATTTTTCCACACTGCTGTCAGTGTGAGCCTCCTTTAAAACACTTTCAGCGGATCATAAGGTCAAGAGATTGAGACCATCCTGGCCAACATGGTGAAACCCCGTCTCTATCAAAAATACAAACATTAGCTGGACGTGGTGGCACGTGCCTGTAGTCCCAGCTACTTGGGAGGCTGAGGCGGGAGAATCGCTCGAACCCAGGAGGCAGAAGTTGCAGTGAGCCGAGATCCCACCACTGCACTCCAGCCTGGCAACAGAGCAAGACTCCATCTCAAAAAAAAAAAAAAAAAAAATTACTCATGTATGCCCACAAGGAAACTTTTGATGGATTTTTGTTACCCAAAGGGCAAAGTTACTCATCTAGTCACTGAACATTTATTAAATGTGTAGCATTTGCCAGACAATGCTAAGTAGCCTCCTCACTGCTTACACCTACTTGGTAAAGGGTAAGTATCAGTGTAGAAGTGACTAGGAGTTGAGTAGAGCTTGATGCCTAAGAGGCTACTGGGCACTTGTTGAGAATATTCTTCTTGTTCTTACCTTCCTGGAAAATTTCTATGCAACTTTTCAAGAACAATCCATCTGTCCTATGACATCTTTTTGAATTCATCAGATTATGTGTTTTTATATTTCCCAACAATATATTAACCACTCAAAACTAAGAACTTTGCATTCTCATCCATATATTCCAGTACCTAGAATATAGTGAGCATGAACTTATTTCCTAAATATGTAAAGTGCTAAAAGAATATAATGCAATCCAAAACTCAACAAATACTTTAGTAACTAAACATTGCGTGGGGTTAGTCCTTCCTGTCATATAATCACATCAATTTTTGAAGTAATCGTATTTGCCCAGGTAAAATTTAAAAATGAGGCCAGGGGTTGAGCTCAGGATAGACATAAAAATGGGATCAAAGGAAGAGCCATGAGTTTGGAAAAAGCAAACACACTCAATCAGAAGGGATGTGTTAAACACTTACACAAGGGACTGTACTGAAGCACATCTTCTGAGGATGTAGCAGTTCAGTCATTCGGACATTCATTCAAACATTAAATGATGCTTTATGGAATGCTCACTAATTATAATTACTTCAATATTGTGTTCAATAGACTATTAGGAAACTTCCAATTCATTTGTTCCATTAAAAGAAAAACTGTAGACAAATTAAATTTACAGAGTTTAATAGAGCAAAAAACAATTCGTGAATCGCAGCCACTAGAACCAGAAGTTCAGAGCAACTACAGGGCTACCACATGATCCAATAACATTAAGGGACAGAAAAAAGAAGGTGACCTATGGAAAATGGAAGCAAGGTACAGAAATACCCGGATTATTTATAGCCCAGTGTTTGCCTTATTTGAAACTGGTGCGAACAGCTGGCTGCCTGTAATTGGCTGAAACTTGGCTACTTGTTACAGAAGAGGAGCTTACAGTCTGTTTACACATCAAGTTAGGTTACAGCTCACTATGTATGCAAAAACCATTAAGCCAAATTTAAAATACAAAGGAAGGTAGCTTTGAACCAAACTTAACTTACTTAACTTAACTAAACTTAACACCTTATTAATTCATTCATTTAATGTTTGATCACGTACCTACTTTGAGTTTTGATCTAGATGCTGGAAATAGAGGTGACTCAGAGACAGACGAGGTCTCTACTATTAATACCTTGGAGTTCACATAATCTTACAAGTAGCTGTGAACAGATATCTAAACAAGACCAGTATCTAAAACCAGACAGAAGGTGTGGTGGAGTGGAGAAGGGAAGAAAGACGAAGGGAAGGGAAATACTCGATGACCATAAGCACTATGCACAGAATTGAAATAGAGAAAGCGAAAGGGAGTGACTGGTAGCTATTTTTCATGGATCATCAAGGAGGGGCTTGCTAAGGTCTGAGTGACAATAAGGAGCAGCCAAGGGTGATCCTAAGCATTCCAGGGAATACCAAGCACAGGACTGTAATTCCTAAAATAAAAATAAAAAGCACAATTTAACAACAAAACATACACAAAGAGAAAAACATAAAGTTGCTTCCATTTCTAATGACCAGCCAAGCTTGGTGGCTCAGGTCTGTAATCCTACCACTTTGGGAGACCAAGGCAGGCAGATCACTTGAGGTCAGGAGTTCAAGATCAGCCTGGCCAACATGGCAAAACCCCTGTCTGTACTAAAAATACAAAAATTAACTGGGCATGGTGGTGCATGCCTATAATCCCAGCTACTCAGGAGGCTGAGGCAGGAGAATCCCTGGAACTCAAGAGGCGGAGGTTGCAGTGAGCCAAAATCACACCACTGCACTCCAGCCTGGGTGACGGAGTGAGACTCTGTGTCAAAAAAAAATTCTTTTTGGTGACTATAATTTCAGACTTCATTTGAAATTCCAAATTAAAACTCTCACTGTTTAGTGATGTAAAAATTTTAATTGAAAAGAAAATCTACAAAGAGCATTGTAAAATAATGAAAAAAAAAGGGTAAAGAATATTTTATGTTACTTAAAGTAACCTAGTCTGGCCAAAATATGCTACCTTGAAAGGAAACCATAACTTAAACCTTGAAATGTTTATTTCCCTACCATTCTCTCAATCTGCAAAAAGTTGAAACTTCCTTTTGGACTGATTACCAGCAGGCTACTGAAATCCTGATCCAAGACTAAAGTGAACAATTAAAAATCCTAGCCAAGTATGTAGAACCCCAGGCTTTCTTCATAGATGAGGACATCTGGTGAGCTTACATTGTCTCATCAATCATCACAACATCTATTAGACTACAAAAATCATGATAAAGTTTCCAATTCCATAAACAGATAATCAGAAGCACTGAATAGCCAAGTTAATGGTTGACTTATAATCACTGATTAAGGCATTGGCAAATCCTTGAAGAAAATCCAGGCACTGAGCCACAACCCTCTATTTCACCCTATATATTCCACAGCTTTGCTCTGAATACAAATAAGACTGCATTAGACGTAACTCCAGTGTGCTCCACTCCTTGCTTTGTTCTAAGCAAGATGTTGTACAAATGGGATAGTGAGGGTTACAGAGAGTCATGTCTATGTTGTTCTTTCACCATTCTGGACATTTTGGTGCAATAAAATCGATTAAACTGAAATGCCACAGGATCTCTGTAGCTCAGTTTCATCTGTTTTTAACAATCTCCATTCATATAAGTCATTTTCTTTCAAATGTAGGAAAACAAGATTGGGTTAACTTCAAAGGAACTTAAAGTAGTAAATGCAGAGTGCTGAATTTCTTATTACAAACAAGCTATAAACCTAGACCATGAGTGATGGTGGACTTGGGAATACAAAGCTGGAAACTGGAGAGTGAGATTTTAAAAGCAAGATCAGTAACAACTTGGAAATTAGTTAAACTCAAGATGTTCAGAAACTTGGGTAGAAAGGCTGAGAGTACAATCATGGGTCCACAGAAACATGGGTCCCAAAAGTCGAAAGAACATGAGTCAAACCCTGTGGATTAGTCATGAGTTGAGGACATCATGAATTCCGGAGCGTCAGAAATCCAAACAGCACACCCTAGTACTAGCAACAAGGAGTCCTGGAAATGGAGGTGAAAGCTATCTCAAACAGTTTCATAAATATGTTCCATAGGAACAGTTGTCTCATTGTTTATATTTTGTCTTAAAATAAGAACTTGAGAATTTTTGCTAAAAGGTGACAAAATGAATGCACGTTTACTTAGTTCCTCTGCCAGAAACTCACTGAAATGAATAACCACCACCAAAAACAGAGCCAGATAATCATCACCCATGGTGAAACTAGAGAATGGTGAAAATGGCATAAAAGACACCATAATGAATATCTATTCATGCCAAAATTCAGGCCAACTTAAAGAAAGATGCGTGGAAACCAACATCTGACTGCACACCCCGTAGGAAGAATGTAAATTTCCCTTACAAAAAGCAAGAGTCCTAAAATGCCCACACCAAAATTCTATGGATGTGAAAATGGCAGCAGGAGTTGTGAACAGTCAGTAGGACGAGCTACAAGGATCAACTCATCAAATATTTATTGAAAAACTGTACATGCTAAGAGGAGTAGCTGCAAGACAGGGAAATGAAATCATGCTTATTTTTTTCTGTCTCACTATCTATTCACTAAAAATCCTTGAGATGAGGAGACACAATAAATGGAAGCCTATACATCTGCTTGGCTAAATTAAATGAACTCTAATCAGCAAACAAAAGATCTTGAATGTGAGTCCCAGGGTTCTCACTCACCCAGACTCCTGCCAGAGTGAACCACAGACCTAAAGTGGGAAATGCACAGAAGCTGAGGGATGATGGGTGATGGGTCATCATATGTAATTAGAAAGAATGTGAAGACACTACACCTACAATAAGACTCCTTATTTTGTCCCTCTGTCCCTCAAACTCATGAAGGATTAAACAGAGTTTAACTTTCCACCTTAGAGTCTGGTAGCACAATTTTAAAGTTTGCAAATCTATATGGAGAGGAATACGTTCAAGGGAAAGACAATTCCACTATCCACTTCTTGAGTAAATAATAGGCCAGACAGAAGAGAAGTGCCTGTGTTCAAACAGACAGAACTAATAAGATGAAGTTTCAAACATGGCACCTGTGCACAGTTCATACCAAAACAAAAACATAAAGAAAAAAAAAGAGGAGGAGGTGGAAGAGAAAAAAAAAAAAAGACTCCACTAAACAAATAGGAGATAAAGACTATATATTGGAAGAACAGTTATTCCGAGAACAATGCCTCGTAATAATAACTCATTTATACATTAGAACTTCTCAAAGTATTGGAAAAATCAGAGAGGACGTAGACTTTACAAAAATTGACATAGAAGAAGAGATTCAGATTCATGAGATCAACTAAGAGGTAAGACAATAGAAGAAAAGAAAAAAATAAGATTAATAAAAACATTACATTGTGAAAACCACAATGGTAGCAATAAGAAGTCAAAATTAGCAAAAATAGTGATATGAAGGACTGGGTAGAGAAAAAACAGAATGTAAAAGGAAAAGTAAAATGTATAAAACTGATTAGAGATAAAGATGATAGGCTTGAAATAAAGATAATGGACATCTAATATCTGAATTGCAGTCCTAGAGAAAAAAGTAGTGTCCGTGAAAAGGAAAAAAAAATCTAAAGTGATAATAGAAAACCATTTTTCTGAAATAAAAGAAGATAGCAATGCACAGATTGAAAGGGCTCACACTATAGAAGTAAAACTATTAGCAAACCATTGAAGTAGAAACATAGTTAAGCTATTGAATGTCAAAGAAGTCTAGAAGTAATTAAACAGAAGAAACAATCTACAAAAGAAGAAAAAATCAAGCTAAACTCAAACTTTTCAGCAATATTAAATGCCAGAAGACAATGGAATAATGTCTATGGATTGAGGGGAAAAAATACAATATTAACTTTGAGAATTGTAGTGTTCAGCTTTTGTGGTCTATCCTGTAATCAATCTTTGTAAATATTCCATGAACTCTTTTAAAAAGACAAAAAGTGGTCTCTAAAGGTACCATGGAACATTTTTGAATGAGTATGTATTATAATACATAGTAAAGGAAATCTTAATACAATTTTTAATAGAAATAGCACAAAACAAATTTTCTGATTGTAATCAGTGCAATAAAATTAGAAATCCAAAACAGAGGTAGGAATTAAAAACCCAGATCCTTGGAAATTTTTGAGACAGATTCCTCTACACAACTTGTGGGTCAAAGTGGGAATCAAAGTGCAACAGCACAGGAATTAGAAACCATAAGCATGAAGGAAACACTTACTAAAACCTAAGTGGAAAACTAACACAGCAGGCAAAGAAAATCTATGGCCTGAAACACTTACATGTTACTAAACAGATATGAATAAAACAACCGGGACATTTGAGTTGGAAAAATTAAAAAGTATGCATAAAAACAGAATTTAAATCAATTTTAAATGAATGGATACACTCAATAATATGAATGAATTAAAAATATTTGTTGGGCCAGGTGCAGTGGCTCATCCCTGTTATCCTGGCACTTTGGGAGGCCAAGGTGGGTGGATCGCCTGAGCTCAGGAGTTCGAGACCAGCCTGGGCAACATGGTGAAACCACATCTCTACTAAAATACAAAAAAAAATTAGCCAGGCATGGTAGCACACCACTGTAGGCCCAGTTACTCAGGAGGCTGAGGCAGGAGAATTGCTTGAACCCAGGAGGTGGAGGTTGCAATGAAACAAGATTGCACCACTGCACTCCAACCTCAGTAACTGAGACTCTGTCTCAAAAAAAAAAAAAAGTTGAGCAAAAGAAGCCAGACACCCCCACCCACATTAAAATGTAACGTAATTCCACTTATTAGAAGCTTAAGAACAGTCCATTTTAATTTATGGCCATAGAAATCAGCAGAGGGATTATCTTTTAGGTGGGGTTCAATGGTATTAACAGGAAAAAGGCACAAAGGAACTTTCTGGAAGTAATGAACAGCTCTATAACTTGACCTAGGTGATTATTATAAGGGTAAACGTGAAGGTAAAAATTCATTAGGCTCCACACTTAAGCAGTATGCATGTTACGTTGCTAAATGATACTGCAACTTGAGGAAACACTTTTAATTAAAAAAATAGTAATTAATGAATTGGAAAACAAAAAATAAGTGATTGATAAATACAAGAGCTAGTCCTGTGGGAGGTGGGGGTGGGGTGGGGGGATAAATAAACTAAATATACCACTGCATTACTAAAGATCTGTAAAAAAAGATAAAACATAAATACACAAATTTAAGAAAGAGAAAGGTAAATGCTAACTGATACAAGGAAAAGTAAGATAATTTTAAAGTACGTATATTTTCTCTCTAAAAATGTCAAAACCCTCAAAACATTTAAAAAAAATAAATAAATAAAACAAAAACATGAAATTCCAAACAAGAATTTCCGTGTATGTGTTTGAATAAACACATACACAAACAAGTCAAACAAGCAAGAACCCAAATTTCCACCATAAACTTCCAGAAGAGGCAAAATGGTGGTACGGTGCGGCATGATGCAGTAGGACCTTTAGTCCATATCACAAGAGGTGCGAGGGAGTCAGATGCAAGATAGGTTGAGAAGTCACACTAATAGCCCCAGTTCACAGAGAAGCGAACTGAGTGACTGAGAAGAAGACATTCCCTGGA
Organism: Papio anubis; assembly: GCF_008728515.1. Classification (NCBI taxonomy): domain Eukaryota; kingdom Metazoa; phylum Chordata; class Mammalia; order Primates; family Cercopithecidae; genus Papio; species Papio anubis. The sequence continues at coordinate 33,595,691 of NC_044989.1, read as the reverse complement.
AAGACTTGAACAAACTAATTCTGAGGGGAAGAAGCCCTGGCCAACTTTCTCTAGGCTCCCAGTGAGGTGGGAGGAAGGCAGCTACCGTCTCCACAAGTCAGGTGAAACACAGAGAGAGAAGGTATATTTATTACTTCCACCCAGCCTTAATTATCCCCAGCAAGGAACAAGGACTCAGCAGTGTTGAAAACAGATGAGAAAATTAATGAAATGAGATCGTCTGAGAGAACAGTAAGCCAGGGGAGAGAGGGAACATTGCAAGGCCCCAGGCAAGTTCGCTTCACCCACTCACACCCCACCAAAGGCCAGAAAACAAGTAGTACCTAAGGTTGCCAGATTTTGCTAATAAAATCACAAGATGTCTAGTTCCATTTGGGCACACTTATACTAAAACAGGATTCATTGTTTTTCTGAAATTCAATTTTAACTCACACTAATAGCCTCAATTCACAGAGAAGTGGACTGAGTGACTGCAAGACGACAGGATCATGACAGGGTGTCTGTCTACCCTAATAAGACCAGAAGCAGAAAGATAGCCTTATTGTTTCCCGTTTGTGATCAGAGAGAGTGGGAAAGGCTTTGGGGAATAGAGGGCTGGGTAAAAATGTGGATACAGGGGGTCCTCCTCTCTTACAGAACCTCTAAAATATCGTTAGAAAATAATAAAATGAGATAAACTTTAAAACAGGATGGCCTAGTAATAAAATAAAATAAAATAAAACTTAAAAACAGGATGGCCTTAGACCACTCCACAGAAATATTCACTACCAGAAGATATTAACAATATATGCAAAGTTCTGAGGGAATGTGAAAATCAAGAACCTATCCAGAAAGAGGCGGATTAATTATAATGTTCTCAACATAAAAGAACTCAGGGAGTTCAGCACCCACAAGACTTTCTTGCAAATTCCCCTGAACAGGGCAAACAAGGCAACTGAGATGAATAAAGAAGACTTGTTAAAAGGATGACGGGTAAGTATTGAAAATATTAAATTATGGTAATACAGCTAAAGCAAACTGGAAATTATGAGTAAAGAATAGAAATTGGCCGGGCGTGGTGGCTCAGGCCTGTAATCCCAGCACTTTGGGAGGCCGAGAGGGGCAGATCACGAGGTCAGGAGATCGAGACCATCCTGGCTAACACGATGAAACCCCGTCTCTACTAAAAAATACAAAAAACTAGCTGGGCATGATGGCAGGCGCCTGTAGTCCCAGCTACTTGGGAAGCTGAGGCAGGAGAATGGCGTAAACCCGGGAGGCAGAGCTTGCAGTGAGCTGAGATCCGGCCACTGCACTCCAGCCTGGGCGACAGAGCGAGACTCCGTCTCAAAAAAAAAAAAAAAAAAAAAAAAAGAATAGAAATTAAAAATTAAACAAAATAAATATAACTTAAAACAACATAAATTTAATTTAAAAAACGAGGTAAAAAGAAATTATTTAAATGTTATCAATTCCAGCTATAAGTTGAGTAAAAAGTAAGTAAAAGTAAATGTAATAAATCAAACCCTCCTTTAATCATGCCCTTGTTTTTCTTGAACAATATAGGGATCTTTTAGAAATTAATATTTACACAAACAAAACTTCACCTAAATTTCTAAATTGCCACAATTTCAGTTATTTCAGTTATTTATTTTCATTTTGGTAAAATTAATTTTGTTACTTTTTATTTAAAATAAATATTAACAAAATTTAAATAAAAATAGAATTTAGTTTGACTCCATGTTTGCAAAATTCATTCCATCTAATGTTCTACTTGTTCAATCAACAAATGTCATTACTTGAGCACTTACTATGTTCCAGGAACAGTTTTTCATACACACACACAGAGAAAAACAATACACACACATCAAAAAATATCTGGTATGTCCATCTAATAGTAATGACAGTTATTTTTGAATGATAGAATTTAGAATGTTTCTCTTTTCTTTTTCTTTCAAACTTGAATTACTTATAAGAAACAGTAATCATTTTTATAAAAACAACACATTATCAAAGAAAATGGAGACAAAAACAATACTTAATTTTTAAAAGCCAGCAAATCATATATCAAAACCTGAAAAGAAATGCACCAAAAAGAAATACCATGCAAATTTCATTTATAAATATTAGAAAAAAACACAATGAAAATATAAACTAAGAATGTTAGAGAGTATAGTGATAGAATTACACACTACAACAAAATAGCTTCTTTATTCCAAGAATGACAAAATAGTCAATACATATTAACAGATTCATCATCACAGTAAGCATGAAGAAGATAAAATCGTATAGTCTTCCTGTGAGATACTAAACGACATTTTACAAAATGCATCATCTTTTATGGCCTAATCTAACCTCTCAAAGGTCTCAGTACTATCACCTTGAGGTTTAAGTTCCAACATATGAATTTTGGAGGTATACATGCATTCAAACCATAGATCGTTAGAAGTGAGAAAGATCAAGTACAAGAAGTCAGGACGATGGCTTTCCCTTTCCGTCTCACTCAATGCAAACTGCAATGTCCCAGTGTCCCTATTGTGATCTACAAGGTCCTATATGCCCTGCACTTCCATTCCCATTAACACTGTGACTTGTCTCCTGCTACCCTTCCTTCCATTTCTCTGTGAGTCACACTCACCTCCTTGCTCTTCCTTAAACCTGTCAGGGACATTTGCATCTCACATTCCTTTCGCTTGCTACCTTGGCCCAGAATTTCCTTCCCAAGTCACCATCGCATTACAGATGTCACTACCATATCTAAAGTTGTCCCACTACACCCCAACACTACCTATCCCCCTTCTTTGCTTTACTCCATTACATTTATCACAATCTAATGTATACATCTTACTTAAACATATACAGATGTTTTCTTGCTTATTCTTTATCTCTCCCAGTAGCACATAAGTTCCTGAGAGCCATGATTTTTGTTTCTTTTGTTTAGTGCTATAATCCCAGTAACTACAACAGTGCTTTGCACATAGTAGGTGATCAACAAATATTTGCTGAGTGAATGGAGGAGAGAGAGATGAGTAAGGGAGAGTGAATGAAGAAATACACAGCGCCCCAAAGGTTTTGCTGAAACTAGGGAAGACCTAGCTTAATTTCAAAATAAGATAATATCCTTTTAATGAAACATATACTTTCACACAAAAGTATATCCTATTTTTGAAAAATATGTCCATTAAAATGAGGAAATTTCTATATGACATTTAAAAACCTCCCCAGGAATGTTTAATTTCAGCTATTTCACTCTCAGTCCTCATCCACCTCTCTGAGCCATGCTTTAAAAATACTTTTCCCAAGAGCCTCATGTAGTTTTAAATGAAGTATACAAGTTCCAATAAGAATTAGAACTGCAAGCAAAATCTAAACTTAGAGTGTAGAAGTTTTTATTTTAGTTGTTAAAGTATACATCCAATATCATTTTTTTTAAATACAGGTTTGCCTAATCCATCCAGTCTAACATGAGGAGATATCCAAAGAATGTTCAAATATAGATTTATAAGATTAAATAACCTAATGAATTTGTTTTAAAATTCAAGGCTGTTCCCAAGCAAGACAAAAAATTTGATAGATTCACATATGGAAAATATGCAAAAGAGAACACAGTTTAAAGTTTAATGATAGTTATCTTCCAGTGTACTCATAACTGCATGTACGTTAAAAGCTGATCCACATGTTTAAGAGCAACACAGAAATAACCTACCTTTTCCTCATTAGAACAATGGATAAACTGTGGGCTTTTCATGCAATGGAATAATATGCACCAGCTAAAAATGAAAGAACTGAAAAGCTAAAACACAATTTTCTTCTTCTCATTCCCTTCTTTTCCTCTCTTCCACTCCTCTTCACTCCCTTCATTTTCTTCTCTAATCCCCACCTTTCTCCTGCTTTTCCCTCCCTTCATTTCCCTTCCATCCCCTTCCCTACTTTTGGATCGCATCCCTTCATTCCCTTCTTGGACTATTCAGTGTAAAAGTCATCAAGTGACACGAAGCAGAATGCCCATCTACCCCTCACACTAGTGATAGGAGTCCACACTGTTAGGCATAGGGTGTCAGACCCTGAGCAGGGCAAGGAGCGCTTCAGCCCAGTAGATTCCTATTGATCTTCAAATTCCAATCCAGAAGTCACCTCCTCCAGTAAGTCTTCCTTCATGAACCAAACACAAGAAGAATTAATATTCCCTGAACTCCCAAGACATTCTGCACTTGCCTCTAATCATGCACTTTTATTAAAGTGAGTTAAGCTGTTTCTTTCTGCTGCTGAATGGTGAATGCTTCAAGAATAGTTTACATACAGAATACATTTATATCTTCAGATCCTGTAATGTTTTTAATTTGTGAAATGGAGTTGAATAAGAGAGGAGAAGTTGTGGGGGAAGCATGGTATATACTTACCACATGGTTTATGTGAAATTTTTCCAACTTGTAACTCATGTTATTATATAATATTCAATATACTTTCTCAAATTACTTGTATCTCCAGGCAATTATTTGCCCCACTGGACCTTGTGCCCTCAGTAGAGAATCACAGTACAAGAGAGCCTTAGTAACAGGGTGTGGGCTTGGAGGGCTGTCACCTGAACCCATTCCACCCCAGTCACCTCGGAAAACAGTAGATTCTCTGGAAAGACAGAAGTTATCATTATAAAAAAAAAAGAGCATCTCATTAAATCTTCTAACTCCTTAAAAACTGAGCAATCTGCCACAACTAACTCTAAGTGATCAGGGAAGTAACCATTCCTTTTCAGTATCAGTAACAGTTCCCTGGTTTTAAGCAATCCAAACTAACTCTGGATATTTCAGCCATAGAAGAAAAGCTAAACCATGTAAACCCAGGAAGGACAGAAATCAGAGTGGCCCAACAGATCACTGTTAAAAACACACAGACAATCTTCTTCAGGCAATTCCATTGGAATAACAACTTCCTTCCAACAATGTGTCCCTCCCATCAAGGTGCAAATTTCCTAGAGACTGAGTCAGCTGGTCCTAGTTTGGGGCATGAGGGACACCCACAGGCCATGTATGTAAGACACTGCTATTGACAATCCCACTAGACCACATGGAAGAGGGAGGCATAGCTCCCCACAAGAAAAAAAAAAAACAATGAGATGAAGAAAATCAGAACTGGATGAACAAAAACAGTTGTCTACTGCAACCCTTCTGTTCTGAGCAGACTGCTACAATGATGCAGCGGTATGAGGACTAAGAGAATTTGTGACTAGAGCCTCCTAGGGAATCGACACCAGAGGAAGGGATTTCCAAGCAGCACACTGGCCCCAGGAGACTATCAGCCTAGATAAACAGAGTTCCAGAGCAAAGCGGCAATGTCTCCTTACATGGAAGGCATTTGGCAGCAACTGCGTGACATGGACTAGCCCAGGAGCAGAAAGGAGCAAAAGGGCTTATCTGTGAGAACACGGAAGACTTCTTCTGAGAACTCTAAGAAATACATAAAAAGCAGAAAGCTTTAAAAGTGGGCTGAGGTCCACCTGTGAGTCAGGCAAGAGCCAATGAGTTCATGAAATTCAGGAACTACTGTTGAGGCATGTTTGACCAGGAAGACGTCAAGTATTGTTATGCCCAGACAGTTGGTTCCCCAAAGAAGACCACCAGAGACCAGAGTCAAAGCCAAGAGGCAAGGATCTTTACTACAAGTTCGAACCTGGTCCCTCCATTCCACAGTACACAAGAGGGCCCCGAACAATGCTAGCATTTGCTTTTTATAGCCCGAAAGTTGCAGGGGAGCAAAGAAATTCTTTTGGCTCCCGCACTTTCAGTAACCTTGAACGGCTGTCCCCTTATCGGAGACTTTCCAGGTGGTGTTTGTACTGGGCTCAGGGAGTTAGAGAGATATATGGTGGTATGTGGTGGGATGGGAGGATGGGATGTGTTTGTACTAGGCTCAGGGAGTTTTGAGCCCGGGGCTGAGAAATGTGCCCAGCTCCTTTCAGTATCTCTCAGTTTTTTTTGTTTTTTTGGTTTTTTTCTGTTCAAGAACAGAGAGGAAAGGGAACTTGATTCCAATGTCACACTTATTTATCCATGGCTCTCATAATAGGGCATTGTATCTAATAAGTCAAGTAGTTCTCCATATCCAAAAGATTTAGATATTTAAGCGCAACTGACTCCGTGAAGAGAGCTACCTCATTCCATGTCTCTCCCTCCTAAAGTATGAAGAAATAAAAATCAGATAATTCTGAAATTGAGAATCTTTCCTCACCCATACCGCCTATGAATACAATTTTTCAAAGACATGCTATGTTCGTAAGTCAACTCAAAAGGATAGATAAATGGGTGGACACTGCTATGAATCACCCACTAACCTCACATTCTTATCTTTCTTCAGCCATGCCCCTGTGTGTCCGGAATTGGTGGGTTCTTCCTCTCACTAACTTCAAGAATGAAGGCACGGACCCTCACGGTGAGTGTTACAGTTCCTAAAGATGGTCTGTCTGGAGTTTGTTCCTTCAGATGTTCGGACGTGTTCGGAGTTTCTTCCTTCTGGAGGGTTCGTGGTCTCGCTGGCTTCAGCAGTGAAGCTGCAGACCTTCAAGGGGAGTGTTACAGCTCTTAAGGCTGAGCGTCTGGAGCTGCATTCCTCCTGGTGGGTTTGTGGTTTTGCAGGCCGGGCGGGGCCGGGGGGAACGCTTTGGCATGGGGAGGGGGGCGCACCAGCATGGCAGGCTGCAGGTCCCGAGCCCTGCCCCACAGGGAGGCGGTTGAGGCCCAGTGAGAATTTGAGCGCAGCGTGGGTGGGCTGGCAGTGCTGGGGGACCTGGAACACCCTCTGCAGCTGCTGGCCTGGGTGCTAAGGACCTCACTGCTCGGGGCTGCTCCGAGTGCCCGGCCCGCCCAGCCCGTGCCCACCCGGAACTCACGCTGGCCCCGAGCGCGCCACACGCAGCCCCGGTTCCCGCCCACGCCTCTCCCTCCCACACCTCCAGGCAAGCAGGGGGAGCCGGCGCCAGCCTCCGCTAGCCAAGAGAGGGGCTCCCACAGTGCAGTGGCGGGCTGGAGGGCTCCTCAAGCGCGCCAGAGTGGACACCAAGGGCAAGGAGGTGCTGAGAGCAAGGGCTGCTAGCACGTTGTCAACTCTCACATACACACACATTTTCCTATCTGCAAAACTTAGGATGATTATCTACAGTAGGATGAAGACAGAAAAAACATTTAAAATATAAAAACTGCAAACAGGAAATGAATGAAAAGCAAGAGGTCACCACACGTGCATACATACACATAAACTCGGTTTGCCAAAATCATGGAGGTGTTGGTCACTGGGTTAGAGGATAATGGAATAAACAACCTCAGGTCTTTTCTGAACATCGGTTAATTTAGCTTCCTTTTTCTTGTCACCTGGGACCTTCCTGAATCTCCATGTGGCTGACCCCTAGCAAAACAGCCCCTACTGGGCAAGCTCTAGGGCAGTACTGCCAAAGAAGGCTTCCCTCCACTGCTTTATTCAAGTCCTATCTTATTTTTAGAATGCATAGTAAATAACATTCTCAAATTGCAGAGGAGAGGTTGTATCAAATGAGCCATTGGCAAATGAATGATCCATTGTTTCTTACTTCCGCCCCAGAACATTTGGGTAGACCAGTTAGAGAATGTGCTTAACATGGCTGTTTCTATAATTAGTCATATCATATACCAACAACCCGTCAAACCTAACAGAATGTGAACGTTTCTGAGCACTGTTTAATACTAGCTCCATGTTACTGAGAGGATCACATTAACTTCTAAAAATATTCTTCTATTTGATCCTGACTTTACTTAATTAGGAATCTTTTGTTCTTGTGAAGACCTTAAACTCCATTTCAACTCTATATTTAGGTTTCACTGTTTACACAAACTTAGATTCTATGTTTGGGGCAGCTAAATATTTGCCATAAGATTATCTCTGCAGATCAGAATCTCATTTTTCCAGGCTTCAAAAAGATCACAGCTTCCAACATGAATACTTAAGGAAGTTCAGTTCTCAAGCCTTCTAGATATCACCCTGTGGAACCCTTGAGAACCAAGAAAAGCCAATTTAAAAAATGAAACTTGGAATGTAAATCACATAGAAACCTAAGGGTTTCCTCATTCAGATTAAAAACAAAACAAAACAAATAGCAAGTCACTGTGTTCATAAGTTCTGGGAGAAAATAATGAAAGATATTCTACATGTTTTATATTGTTTTGTATCTTTTTTATTGCTATAGCTTTGACTACTAAGCAACTTATCTTCAATAAAAGTACATTTAGCCCATGAAAGCACTAATAGTATATGTATTTAAAAACCAACATTTCATAAGAAACATGCAATTCCATTAGATGCAGCACATTCTTTGGGACCTTTATGCTTTCCAGCAGGATTTTGAAATAATTGTGGGCCCGTTAGTGCTTGTAGTTTCACCAAATAAGGCTTGGCTGTCTCATAATTATTACTCAGGAGGTTTGATGGACTTATATAGAATTTGTTGTATTCTAACACACACATAAGAATCTCATTTTAAATCGTCAATAAATACAAATACAAAATTTTGCATTGTACAATACAAAAAACAAAAAACCTTCTTACAAAGGAATACAAAAGAGACAAGGGTTGCTAGGCAACCGCCTAGCAAAGACCTTAGCATTTAAAGTAACAAACTACACTGCTGCCACCACCTGAAGGGTCTTGCTTTCAGCAACGAAAGAACACTGACAGGAAGGAGTTGAAATACAGCTCAGAACCACCACCATTCTCCCAAAATTGTGTGTGAGCATATTTTACCAATTATAATATGTTGATTTACCAAATAAGCAAAATAAACCTCATTTGGAATGTGTCCAACTTTTAAAATTCACCTGGATTTATCTTCTGTGTTCTCAAAAAGATGGACTATGCACAAGCTATTTTTGTTTTTTGGTTTTTTTTTTTGAGACGGAGTCTCACTCTGACTCCCAGGCTGGAGTGCAGCGGTGCCACCTCAGTTCACTGTAAGCTCCACTTCCCAGGTTCACACCATTCGCCTGCCTCAGCCTCCCTGGTAGCTGGCACTACAGGCGCACGCCACTACGCCCACCTCATTTTTTTGTATTTTTAGTAGAGATAGGGTTTCACCGTGTTAGTCAGGATGGTCTTGATCTCCTGACATTGTGATCCGCCCGCCTCGGCCTCCCAGAGTGCTGGGATTACAGGCGTGAGCCACTGCGCCCAGCCAAGCTTTTCCTTAGATAGAGGCAATGGTGGGGAAAATGCCTCCAAGGTGAATTTGTTTCTGGTGGCCTTCAACTTTGTCACCTCTCTTCAGTGTGCCCTAGACTCCCAGACATCCAATATCTGAGGGTGGTTTTATAGGATTAAATTGTTTCAACAATACAATAACATCTTGGTGAGAATTAATTTAAGTGTCTGGTGTCCTATAAAATTTCTGCCCCTTAAAAGAGGACAGCTGAGAGAAGAACATGAAGAGGAAACTTCAAAGGGTTCAATTTCAGACAGAACAGCCCCTGGATGAGGAGAACAGAGCTTGCCATACTACCACCCATGACCCCATCAAAAGCCCAGCACTGCTGACATAAGGATTACAATCCTTTAGATCTACGATGCAGAGGAGTGTATAGTTAAGCACACAGTCTTGAGTTAAGCTGCCTAGTTGAAGTGCTGGTTCTACCACTTACTAACCTTGTAACCTTTAGTGAGATGCTTAAATAGCCTAAGCTTCACTTTCCTCATTTGTAAAAAGGGGATTTAGAAAAGAAAAAAAAAAAAAAAAAAAAAACTTCCCTACCATAATGGTGTTGACATGTTCATTGGAATAACATATGTATTTTGTTTTTGTTTAGGCCTTTGCTTAGTGTTTGGCATGTAATAGATACACAATAATGTTTATATTCTTCATACTATTATGAAGGTCAATAACAAATAATGCTGCATCTCATTTATATAACTAAATACTCTCAGGGTATTTATTAACTAAGTATCTGTTGTAGGAATTTTTTGTTCAAGCATACAATGTAAACGTATGCACAATTTAGGAATGAGTGCCACAGAGCAAGAACATAGAAACGGAGTTGGATCAACGTGATAAAAGGCCATTGAATACAGACCTAAACTTTTTATCATCCTGCATTGCCTGGGGCCATGTTATTACAACAAAGAGACACAGATAAATGGCTCAAAAAACAGTATGGGCTGTGTATCTTGATCCTGAGTTCCTTGTATTCTCGCATGGGATTATGTACACGTAAGTCAACCACAGAATTTCAGATATTTAACCTAGCATCTGAAGGAAGAATATATGTAGAACCATAAAGAAAATATCATCTATATAAAATAAAAAAACACACTGGAGCTTGAGGTATCTCTAAGGGCTCAGCCACAAGATCTCATACACCCTAATTCCAGCTATGTCATTGGAGTGCTTGGTGACACACCTCTGCTCTCTTGTGCGTTAAACCAGCTTCCTGCTTCAAGCAGCTTCCTTGTGTACTCACAGCTTCTGTTTCATGACATGAACTCTGTATGCCTCATGATGGCCTCGATGGCCCCTTCTTCACGTGACTTTTACTCTCTTCCAAGGACAATGACAATGCACACTTTATTACCTACTTTAAATCCCAAAACAGAGATTCAAACTATAGCCAAAAGATGAAAAGAGCTGCAGCGGGCACTGAGCTGTGCCACCCAGATCCCTTTCAGAAATGAAGAGATTTCTGCCCTAGCCCCTGGGAGTGCTGCTGGCAGATAGCCCCCAGCTGTCAGCCCCCTACAGAGAGGTTGCCTCAGCTGAAGAGAGCTGTCTCATCCAAGGTCATATCCCCTTCCAGGGCAGCTGGAACTGACTGAGAAAGAAGATAAAGGCCCAGTCCTTTTGTCCCAACTCAGGACACCTCTGAAGGGTCATCTCAGCTGTAGGACCCACTGTGGTATCTGCTCAGCCCTGAATTGAGACTACATCACCATTCAATTTCTCCCTCTGCCCACTCCTGCTCCTATCCCTTCCTGCCACTCTCTTCCCCTCCCTTTCCCTCCTCTCTTCTTGCATAGATGTTGATCTCAACAGCACTCCTGATAAACTTCCTATACACTGATCTCCCTCACAGAGTCAGCTTCCCTAGAGCCCAATCAGGGACAGGAGCATGCCCCAGAGGTTTATGCATCATATCATCAAGCCAAGCCATATAGGTGGTCACCAACCAGATGAAATAGTGGCTGCCCTAGATAAAGATGCTGACTCCTAATCCAGTAAGCTATGGCCAGGAAGATATGTTGTGTGCTAGAAAACACCATTTCAGAGCAGTACAGGTTCTAGGCTGTGTGTGGCTCTGAGGGGATGGTATTTTGATATGTCTGGTACATTATTTTATCAATCCCAGACAGATAACCCACAGGTTTGTCTCTTTCCATAATCTGGAAAGCAATCTGGATCTTTTTCTCTTCAAAACTATCACCACCTCCTCTGCTTCTTGGAGATCCTGGCCTATGCAAGAACTTGGAGTGAAAATACATCCTTAATTTTGCTATCTAAAAATATTCAGTCTTGAATATGAGAGGTTTACTGCTAACCATGACAGGAAAACAGAAAAGAGATATGTAAAATAGCAAACATAATTCTTACATTAAAAAGAGTTGCTAAAGAGATTTTTTTAGAAACTCAAGCTTTTGCATTAATTAAAGATATTCCATAATACTTATAATATTTTTTAAAAATCTCTGCCTCCTCACATTAGTAATGACTGTAGCTTTGTTAAGAACAAAGCTTTTATCATTTTGTTAAAAATGATGTGTGCTTATTATAAAAATTAAAGTGACATACATAGAAAAGTCTAACAAAGGGAAAAAAAAGTTATCTAAAATCCTACTTCCCAAAAATAGCCAGAATCAACATTATGTGAATATTATTCTAGTTAACTGTCCATTCATATATTCAGAAAGGTAGATCAACTTTCATTAACACTGAATCATTATATACATGCTATTTTAACTTAAGAAATTCTTTAATTTTATTTAACTACACAAAAAACTGAAGCAAAATTGAAGCGATTCGTAAATATTAAAGGAATATTTCTCCACTGTAAGTATTTCCTAAAATATCACTCTTAGGTCAAAAAGTGATCATGAAAAGCTATAAGTTGAAATTATTTTAACTACATTTCAACTTAAGACGCTTCCAGCGCACTGGCTACCTGCTAGAAAAACATGAGGAAAGAAGCAGATCACATCACCTCCCCCCACCCTCCCCACTCTTTGACTCAGGTTATTTCATTATTTTTACATTATCAAGTATGGCAGAAACTGCTTGGTCTTCGTCAATCTCTATTTTCTCCTTTTTCCAGTTATAATACAAGTTTTGGCTGAGCATAAGACTCCCCTGATAAAGATTACATTTCCCTGCCTCCTTTGTCATTTGGTGTAGCCATCTGACCAAATCTGGGCAAGGAAATGTTGGAGAAGGAATTGATGCAATTTCTGGATTGTGCCTTTAAAGAGAAGGACTGTACCCTTGCCTCTGTCCCCATCCCACCTTTCTCCAGGCTAAAACACAGACACAACAGTGGCAGCTAAAACATCCGTGTGGGTACATAAGATGAAAGCCACATGCTGATGATGGCAGGACAGCAAAGTCATAGACATCTGGGTCCCCAGTACCCTTAGCATCCAAACAAGTCCTGGATTGTCTATGCAGACTGTGATGTAGGAATGAAATATATTTCTACTTCATTCGTGCCAATTTACTTTTAGGTTTCTTTTTATAGAATCCTAACTGCACCTTGACTAATATCTCAACTAATATATCAACAGACTATATAATTATTGTTGACACTGAAATAATTCCTAGAGTTAACTTGTCTGAATTCAATATTTAAAAGCATTCAGTGTTCCCCGCCAATACCTTTTACCAGGGTGTCCCTATTCCTGAATTCTGGGTGATTTCTTTCTTTTGTTTTTCTTTGGTTGGTTGGCTTGGTGGCATATTAGTTTCCTATTGCTACTATAACAAATTACCCCAAACTTAGTGCTTAAAACAACACAAATTTGTTATCTTATGGTTCTGTATGTCATAATTGCAAAGTAGATTTTACTGAGCTAAAATCAAGTTGTTGGCAGGGTCACATTCCTTCAGAGGGCTCTGGAAGATAATCCATTTCCTTGCCTTTTCCAGCTTGTGAGACAGGAGGTGGACTCAGACACCAGACCAGATTGAGGACTAGCTAAAACGAGGGCGGGGGGGCAGAAGCTTTCCAATCATACACACCCACAGGTGTGCCATGTCAATTTACTGTTGCCATGGCAGCACCCAAAGTTACTGCCCCTTTCCATAGCAATGACCCAATGACCCAAAAGTTACTACCCCTTCCCTAGAAAGTTCTGCACAAACCACTCCTTAATCTACATGTAATTAAAAGTGGGTATAAATATGACTGCAAAACTCCCTGAGCTGCTACTCTCTGCCTACGGGGCAGCCCTGCTCTGCAGGAACAGTCACCGAGCTGTAACACTGCCTCTTCACTAAAGCTGTTTTCTTCTATTTATGGCTTGCCCTTCAATTCTTTCCTGAGCAAAGCCAAGAACCCTTGTGGGCTAAGTTCCACTTTGGAGCTTGCCTGCTCTGCATCACTCCTACAGGCTGCCTGCATTCCTTTGTTCATGGCCCCTTCCTCCATCCTCAAAGCCAGCAGTGTAGTATCTTCAAGTATCTCTCTGATTCTGACCCTCCTGTCTCCTACTTTTGCTGATAAGGACGCTTGTAACTACACTGGGACCACCAGGATAATCCATAGTAGTCTCCTCATCTCAAGATCCTTAGTTGCATCTGCAAAGTCCCCTCTGCCATATAAGGTAATATATTCACTGGTTCTCAGGATTAGAATGTGGATATCTTTACAGAGGGGAGGGGATGAACAGTATCCTTCCTACCACAGGGGGGTTGATTTTGTTGTATTTCTCTAATTTCATCAATTTTGTTTTGTTGTTTTTGGAAAAGGGTTCATGAGCTCTTCATTGCCTGAAGTATTTGAAACAATATTGAGAATGCATGTTTCCTTTATACTTGAAAAACGACTCATCTGAATATTATAATATGAAATCACTTTGTTTCCAGTATGTTACTGTTACACTGAAAAACCTTGAGGGCAACACGTTAAGTTTTTCCTTTTTCTGCCTCCATGCCTAAAGAAGTCTCTCTTTATCCCTCAAATTCAACCTAATCAGCATATGGCTTGATGTCAACTGCTTTTTACTTTCGCCTAAGATGCGGTAGCCTTTTCCAATATACTTATTCACTTCTTTGTTTCAGGGAATTTTCTTCTATTATATCTACCTCTGAATACTTTTTCAATTCCATCTGTTGGATTATGTATTTCAAGGCCATCAGTTATCTTTACATTGGATTGTCTTTGTCTATTCACCATTGTCTATTACTTTATATTCAATTACTTCAGTATCATATTTTTGACCTGCATTCATTATGTTTCTCTAAAGCCTTTTTTGTATATTAGCATGTTTATTTTCACCTATGCTATCCGTTCCCTGATTTTCAAATCACCTTGTTGGTTCTGTCATGTGTTGGTCTGATCCTTAATGTGTCTTATTTACTCTGCAGCATCCTCATTACTATCTGTCATCTCTTCCCTGAGATACCATGTGATTGTCACCTTTATGAATTGCTAAATAACACAGAGCACTTGCGAGGAATTTTCTTTTGTTCTGGGTCATTTTCATGGTGGCTCCCAGACTGGATTACTGTTACTTTTTATTTTTGTTCATACTTGTGTTTATTGCAGCTGGAGTGTGTTTTCATCTTTGTGTTGCCATTTCTCCTCGTGATACTATGCTCAGATTGAGCTGCTCTATCCCAATAATTTTTCTCTGATATAGTGGGATTACCTCCCTTCTACCACTGTGCCTAATACTTGTTTGTTTTCTCTTCTCAGCTACAGTTAGAGAGTTGGACATCTCATGTTCAGTCATAGACTGAGTCACAGCAGGATGGAGTGAGTATAAGAAAAGAAGGTCAGCTGATGCTACGTATGGGCTCTGGAAAAACACGTGGGCTCCGCTTTTCTTCTGAGAGTATTTGCTCCATCCATGTGGGAAAGGTAGTGAGGGTAAGGTGGCACATCCCATAGGATCAAGAATAGATCTGGGCTCACACCTGTAATCCCAGCACTTTGGGAAGCTGAGGCAGGTGGATTACTTGAGGCCAGGAGTTCAAGACCAGCCTGGCCAATATGGTGAAACCCCATCTCTACTAAAAATACAAAAAAAAAAAAAAAAATCAGCCGGGCTTGGTGGCATGTACCTGTAATCCCAGCTACTCAGGAGGCTGAGGCAGGAAAACTGCTTGAACCCAGGAGGCGGAGTTTGCAGTGAGCCAAGATCACGCCATTGTACTCCAGCCTGGGTGACAAAGCATGACTCTGTCTCAAAAAGAAAAAGAAAAAAAAAAAGTCCAGGCACAGTGGCTCACACCTGTAATCCCAGCACTTTGGGAGGCCAAGGTGGGCGGATCATTAGGTCAGGAGATGGAGACCATCCTGGCTAACACAGTGAAAACCAGTCTCTACTAAAAATACAAAAAATTAGCCAGGCATGGTGGTGGGCACCTGTAGTCCCAGCTACTCGGGAGGCTGTGGCAGGAGAATGGCGTGCACCCAGGATGCAGAGCTTGCAGTGAGCCGAGATCGCACCACTGCACTACAGCCTGGGCGAAAGAGCAAGACTCTGTAAAAAAAAAAAAAAAAAAAAAAAAAAAAAAGATCTGGATTTTATGAGACCCACAATTTATATAATTTGCTGGGTTTTCTGTAAGAAAAGGAATACAAAGTTATGGTCCAAATTCTACATACATTTTTATTCAGAATGAAAAAGGAAAACAAAACATTATGAGCATTAAAAGGATAGCAAAACCCACAAAATTGTATTCCAGAAGAATAGTTAGCTAACTGCCTACACATTTCTATAATACTTTTTTCCTATATTTATGGACACAATCTTTCATTTACTCCTTAACATGACAATTTTTGTAAAATCATTTTTAGTGGGAAGACTAGAGATAATTTAGTGTCTAGTAGTATATTTACCAAAAGATGCTTACATTGTCAATAGTTGTATTGCTGAGAATTTCTTCTTCTTTTTTTTTTTTTTGTTTTTTTGAGATAGAGTCTCACTCTGTTGCCCAGGTTGGAGTGCAGTGGTGTGATCTCGGCTCACTGCAATTTCCACCTCCCAGGTTCAAGTGATTCTTCTACCACAGCCTCCTAAGTAGCTGGGACTACAGGCGCGCACCACCACGCCTGGCTAATTTTTGTGTTTTTAGTAGAGACCGGGTTTCACCGTCTTGGCCAGGCTGGTTTCGAACTCCTGACCTCGTGATCTGCCTAAGGGCCTTGGCTCCCCAAAGTGCTGGGATTACAGGCGTGAGCCACCACACCCAGCTGAATTTCTTTAATCATCACAATGTTTTCTTGGTGCGGTCATATAAGGTTTGGAAATTATCACATTTGGGGTTCTCTGCCATTTTTTCTTTTTTTTTTTTCTTTTGAAACAGAGTCTCGCTTGCCCAGGCTGGAGTGCAGTGGCACAATCTCCGTGCACAGCAAGCTCCGCCTCCTGGGTTCACGCCATTCTCCTGCCTCAGCCTCCCGAGTAGCTGGGACTACGGGCACCCACCACAACACCGGCTAACTTTTTGTATTTTCAGTAGAGACGGGGTTTCACCGTGTTAGCCAGGATGGTCTCAATCTCCTGACCTCGTGATCCGCCTGCCTTGGCCTCCCAGAGTGCTGGGATTACAGGCGTGAGCCACCACGCTGGGCAGCCATTTTTCTTTCATATGGAAACTATCATATTTGAATCTTTTTCCATGTTCTAACTTCTGGTTCCAAACTTTTCAAACCTTGTTTCTGCTCTAGCACCCACAGATTTCCACTGCCAGGTACAACAGGACACTTTCATATCATTATACAGCCTCTGGCTCTGCAATTGCTTAAAATGACTCCAGTTGAGCTTGCAAGCAGAAAGTAGTGTTCTTGGAGGCAATTTCTACACTGGGAGGGCTAATAACAATTTCAATATTCATGGATGGAATTGTGAGCCACTTCAATATATCCTACTAAATCGAATCTAACTATATCTGCAGCTCAACATTCCCTTAGCTAGTTCCCAAAAACTATTGTTGGCCACTCTATTGCCAGCACAAGGGGAAGCCAGAATGACAAAAGCAGCTCTTTTAACTGATCGAAGTTAAAATAGTTTCCTTTTGCAAATTTTACAAAAACACATGATGATGTGCAAACATTGTGCTAAGGCCTCTCTCACAGCATTAGAAAGGGCCTGGGCAAGTCATAGTCTCTGAAGCTTAAGCTTTTTATCTTTACTGTGAATCTGCCTCTGCATGAATGGGCATCCTCAGGTCTTACAGTGTCTCTGCAATACATGTGAACCTCCTGGGCCATTCCCTTCCTTGTATTTCATCCTCATTCTAATACCTCGAGTCAGAGGAGGGAAAAGATAAATCCACTTATTTGGTTTCTTTCCAGATTTGGAGGTAACAGACATTGCTGTTATAATGTAGGTATGTTTTTCTGATAAACTTTATTTTCTGCAAAATTATACATTAAGAATTAGAGAGTTTATGGGCGAAAAAAAGTTGGAACAGATCACTCAAAACCTGCACAACTTTGTAACCACAGCATTAACACAAACAATCCCAATCCAAATAAAAATACTAGCACAGTTAAACATCCACTGGCATTTATTGGGAGATAATTCTCCCTGGATTCCTTACTTTCTACATGGTCCAGACTTTCTGAGCAAAGGGCACAGACAAGTTTTGTTCAAGGATAATTGAATAGCAACCCTAAAATAGAGAACATCTCCTTCTCCAAAGGCATTCCAGAATAGTAAAGTTTGCTTCCTTCCCAGAGGATAGTTACTTAGTTCCAGGGTTATGAGGAATAGCTCTCCAGAGGGAAGAATGGGCAGATCACCAGCAACCCTAATAAAAGCTAGAGTCTCCTAAGTTCAGGGTTTGTCTTCTATAATGAAAACCCAAAGCATGCACAGGCAGAATCTGGCCCTCATTCACATCTCCCTGGGGGAAATTAAAATGTGGGGAACTGACGCAAGATGCTACTCTGACTACTATGCTATGAATAATAAAGCATTTGTGTCTCTGGCTCAAGTGCCTTATGAGATATAGAGATAGAGATAGAGATAGATAGATAGATATAGCTCCTATGTATGGCAGACTAACTTGTTAGCTTACAAGTAGGGTAAAATCTCAGACTATTCACCATTTCTGACTTAATACTAGTTTAATATCATGGTATCCAACATCATGGTTATTCACACTCTTGGATCTTGGGAATTTCTCTTTGCCCTTGAGATCTGGGTCCTTAAGAGACTAATTGCATCAAAATTTAAAATGTAATCCAGTGTACAGCCTTTTTCAATAAGCAACTTTAACACAGAAGGTAATATCTTTACACCTTCTTCATCTCACTCACAGCTTTACCAAAAAGCTTCATGTTTTAGGAAACACAGTAATTCCTAAAGCCACTAAACTAGCTATTATTTGCACTCAAAGACACATTTACGAGCCAGGTACAGTGGCTCACACCTGTAATCCCAGCACTTTGGGAGGCTGAGGCGGGCAGATCACCTGAGGTCAGGAGTTCGAGACCAGCCTGACCAACATGGAGAAACCCCGTCTCTACTAAAAATAGAAAAACTAGCTGGTGTGGTGGCACATGCCTGTAATCCCAGCTACTCAGGAGGCTGAAGCAGGAGAATCACTTGAACCTGGGAGGTGGAGGTTGCTGTGAGCCAAGATCGTACCCACTGCACTCCAGCCTGGGTGACAGAGCTAGATTCCATCTCAAAAAAAAAAAAAGACACATTTACAAGACATGAAACTCTTTTCTTATGGTTTTTATGTAATGCCTCGATTTTCTCTTTAATTGTGAAAAAATATGCCCCAGTCACTTCAAAATATTAACAAGTTGAGGAAAATCACACATGAACTTAAAAAAATTATATCATTCTACATTAACAGATACATATTTGAAAAACTAGTCTTATAGGCTGGGCACAGTGGCTCATGCCTGTAATCCCAGCACTTTGGGAGGCCGAGGCAGGTGGATCACGAGGTCAGGAGTTCAAGCCCAGCCTGGCCAAGATGGTGAAACCCCATCTCTACTAAAAACTACCAAAATATTAGCTGGGCACAGTGGCAAGGCATCTGTAATCCCAGCTACTCAGGAGGCTGAGGCAGGAGAATCGCTTGAAACTGGCAGCAGTGGTTGCAGTGAGCCAAGATGGTGCCACTGCACTCCAGCTTGGGTGACAGAGTGAGACTCCATCTCAAAAAAAAAAAGAAAAGAAAGAAAAGAAAAACTAGTCTTATAACAAAGAACATTGTGTTAGGAATTAGTCTCCGGTTTCTTGATAGGCTCTTTTTTGGGGGTATGGAGGTAGAATTATCATGATGGAGTTCTCATGTTTCAAAAATAATTTTTCAGTAGTTAGTCATGATGTAATATAGTACAACATGAATAACAACAGGCTAAAAATTAGGACACCCTGCCTTTATTCTATTAATAGCTTTTGCCAAGTATTAAGTGGGTAGTTGAAAGATCCCAATTAATGTCCATGGGCCTCAGAAGTCCATCTGTAATATCTTTGAAGTTCTGTTATGAATTGAATATTTGTTTTTCCCCCAAATTTTTATACTGACTTCCTAAGCACAAACATGATGGTATTTGGAAATGAGGGCATTAGTGGGTAATTTGGACTAGATGAGGCCATGAGAGAAGGAACCTCATGATGAGATTGGTGCCTTTGTAAGAAGAGACCCCAGAGAGCTTGTTCTCATTCTCTCTTCACTATGTGAAGACACAGCTAAAAGACAGCCATCTGCAAGCCAAGAAGAGAGGCCTCAACAGAACATGAGCATGTTGTCACCCTGATCTTGGGCTCCAAAGTCGTGAGAAAATAAATTTCTGTTATTTAAGCTACCCAACCTATGGTATTTTGTTATGGTAGCCCAAGTTCACTAATAAGTTCTTCCCAGTTTGAAAAGTCTATGATCCAAGGAAAGACAGACCAAACATATTTTCCCCTCATCCTCCCGCTAAGTACAACTAAAGATCCTGGGTGTCATAAAACAAACATGAGCACCTGAAAGATGGAGAGAAGCAGGTAGACAAGATAGAGACCTCATACCTGAGGAATGACTCAGTGATGAGTTCCCTGAGTTTTCTTCTTGCCTCATACATACCTAGATTGGGTTCTGAGAAGCTAGCAACCCAGAAATGCCAATGGGCACAGACAAATGTGTCAGCTCCCCACAGACAAAAAAAATCACCCCAAGAAAAGCCTGCTATCTCTCTCTAGCCAAAAGATCAGGAAAGAGGCAGCCTAGCAATACAGAAAATAAAACTTTTAGATAGTAAGTGTTCTACTGCTCAACAGCAGAATCAAGAGGATAGAGGAAAGAATCAGTGAACTTGAAGATAGACAATAGAAATTATCAAATCTGAACAATAGAGATAATATAGGAAAACAAAATAAAGGAACAGAGGCTCCAGGAACTATTTAACTAAAAAAAAACTGAAACTGAAACTAATGATGAAAATTTCCCAAATTTGGCCAAGAATATAAACCTACATATTTAAGAAACTGTATTAACTGCAAACAGGATACATCTAAACACATATACATCATAGTCAAGCTTCTGAAAACTAAAAACAAAGAGAAGTTTTGAAAACAGTGAGAGAGAAATAACACTTTACTTAATAGGGGTAAAACACTTCAAATGACAGCAGAAATCTCATCATGGAGACCAAAAGGAAATACACAACATTTTTCAAATGCTGGAAAAAAAAATTGTCAATTCCTAATCTTATATCCAGCAAAAATATCCATCGGGGTGAAGGAAAAATCAAAGAATTCTCAGATTAAGAAAAACTAAGAATTTGTTGGAAGCAGGTCTCTCTTAACAGAATATTTAAAGGTTTTTAAACAGAAAGAAAACAATAAAAAAGGAACCTTGAAACATCAGTAAAGAAGAAAACATGGTAAGCAAAAATATGGGTTAAAACAACAGATTTTTTTTCTCCTTTGGGGTTTTCTAAATTACGTCTGATAAATAAAGCAATAATTATAACACTGATGTGATTCTCAATGTATATAGAGAAAATATTTCAATTATATTATAAGTGGAGGAGAGTATAGAAACATAAAGAGAGCTAAGATTTCCATGAATTACTCAAACTGGTAAAACACTGACAGTAGTAATCCATGATAAATTATGTCAATGCAAATTAACACCTGCAGACTACTTAAAAAGTAATACAAATAAATACACTCAAAAACACTAAAGATAAACCAAAATATAATTTTTTAAAAAGTTCAGGTAACCCACAAGAATGCAGGAAAAAGAAAACCAAAAAAAAGAGAGAAATAAAACAAAAAATAAAATTTCAGACTTAAACCCCAACATACAAATATTATACTTAATGTAAATTATCTAAATACACCAACTAAAAGACACAGATTGGCAGGGTAGATTAAAAATATGACCCAACTATATGCTCTCCACAAAAAAAAAAAAAAAAACACATCAAATGCAATCATCTAGGCAGGTTGAAAGTAAAAGTATGGAAAAAGAGATATTAGGCAAAACAATCAAAAGAAAAAAGAAGTGGCTATATTAATATCAGAAAATGTAGACCTCCGAACAAAGAAAATTAACAGACACAGACAGACATTATTATGTAATGATAAATAGATCAATACTCCAAGAAGACATCAAATCACAGAGCTGCAAAATAATTGAGGTAAAGCAGACAGAAGTAAAAGGAGAACAGACAAATCTACATTTGTAGTTAGAGAATACAACAACCATCTCTCAAAAATGGATAGAACAGGGGCCAGGCACAGTGGTTTACACCTGTAATCCCATCACTTTGGGAGGCTGAGGCGGGCAGATCACGAGGTCAGGAGATCAAGACCATACTGGCTAACACAGTGAAACCCCGTCTCTTCTAAAAAACTACAAAAAATTAGCCAGGCGTGGTGTAGTCCCAGCTACTCGGTGGGACTGTAGTCCCAGCTACTTGGGAGGCTGAGGCAGGAGAATGGCGTGAACTCGGGAGGCAGAGGTTGCAGTGACATGAGATCGCGCCACTGCACTCCAGCCTGGGCGACAGAGTGAGACTCTGTCTCAAAAAAATAAATAGATAAATAAAAGTAGATAGAACAACCATGTAAAAACCATCAAAGATACAGACGAACTCAACAACACAATCAGCCAACAGGATCTAAATGGCATTTGTAGAACATTTTACTGACAACTGAATACACATCCTCTTCAAGGACCCACACAACATATGTCAAGACAGCCAAACTTCTGGATCATAATCCCATGTCTCAAGTCAATGTCCTCTCCCTTGACTCACAGATAGACAATCAAAGAATGTATGCAACACACGTTTTCAAGCAACCTCTCTTCATTCAAAGTTAGACAGGGATGTCATATATATTGAGGATTTAAAACATTCTAGTCACCAGATCCCATACAGTAGAAGAAAAGAAAAGGTAGAGAAGACTCAAACCTCCTCAAAAGATAAAACAACAGTTCTATTCACTCTAAAATTCCACAACTTGCTCAGGAAAGCAGTGGGATTAAACAAAATCTTAAATCCAAACTTTGTAAATGGCACTGACCAGAGCTATTGGGATCTTGCAGCCCCCATAGAGGACTTACTCCTATGTGTTGAGGACCAGGACTGATCAAACATGAAAATTCAAGTGACTGTTGCTTGCTTTAATTAGATTAACCAATGAATTTTATTGTAAAGAATGAGCCTGAACCGGCTGGGCACAGTGGCTCACGCCTGTAATCCCATCACTTTGAGAGGCTGAGGTGGGTGGATCGTGAGGTCAGGAGATTGAGACCATCCCGGCTAACACGGTGAAACCCCATCTCTACTAAAAATACAAAAAACTAGCCAGGCGTGGTCGCGGGTGCCTGTAGTCCCAGCTACTCGGGAGGCTGAGGCAGAAGAATGGCGTGAACCCAGGAGGTGGAGCTTGCAGTGAGATGAGATCGTGCCACTGTATTCCAGTGGCAACACAGCCAGACTCCGTCTCAGAAAAAAAAAAAAAAAGAATGAGCCTGAACCTAAACCTACCACTAAGAAAGGGGTAAATTACTCTCTTTCAAACATGCATTAATTCTAGGATAGCATTTAGAAAATTACCCCATCCAAGGTACAATGTACTAAATAACACCCAAATTGCCCAGAAGTTATTATATTTCCCCAAAGTGAACTATGTATTCTTTTCTAACTAGTTGTATCAAGTCCAATTAGAAGGAGAGTATAACTTCTGAAATATTTAAAATAGGTCAGTGTGATAAAAGCCAGCTGCACAATTTATAGGCATTTTGTAAAATACTGGTAATATTCCATCAAGATAAGTTAAACTGCCATTTGGAGAGTAATTTTCATTATATATAAAGATATAATCTGTACCTTTTTTTCTTCACTGAGTCTCCCCAAAAAGGCTTTGTGCATGTGTGTTACTGTCTGAATTGGACAGAAACGTATCAGTCATATCCAAAGTGTTTTGTTGAATTATTCTTTGTCATCTTTTTTTCTTTCAATGTCTGTTTTCTCCATATTATTCATATGTTATGACATTGTAGAGCAAGTATCAGCACTCTCTTCCTCTTATGTAAATTACCAAGTAATGAAAATACCAACAGTGCTCTCAGGAGACAAATCTAGATCATAAATCAAGCTTTCTCCCTGATTTTACCTAAAGTGCAATATGAATTCATAACAAATGCATTCCACTGGGAGTTAAGCAACAAGAATGCAAACTCAGTTTATCTGAGGCCTCAGTTTCCCATTGCAGAATGTGAGTCTAGAGATCATTCTTTTTTCTGTCTCATCAGGAATCTGTGCAGTTTAAATAGACTCATGTACATGAAGTACTCTGGGTCCCATGCATTGGGAGGATAATGTAGAAATTTGTAGTCAAATTATTTATGATCATAATTTTATTATCTTTCATCAAATAAGGTCTTTACCTTAATTCGTTCCCTGAAGCCCCTGTGGATAAGTTGCTTCTTGTTCATTTCACAAGTTAAATTCAGACACTGGGAACTTGAGTGGTTTGCCCCAATTGTGTAACCCCCCAGAATTAGAGCAAAGCATTCCTGGTACCCATTGCTATGAGGAAGGAAGCAACATCAGAGCATCTGTGGGCCTTTTGAGCAGTCTCACTGTGTAGGAGTCTTAATGTGTGGTTGGGCTATGTGCCTCTGCTACACGGAGGCAGAAAGGTTCTTTTTTTTTTTTTTTTTAAATATACTTTAAGTTCTGGGATACATGTACAGAACATGCAGGGTTTTTTGTTTGGTTGGTTTGGTTTTGGTTTTTTTTTTTTTTTTTTTTTGAGATGGAGTTTCACTCTTGTTGCCCAGGCTGGCATGCAATGGTATGACCTCGGCTCATTGCAACATCCACCTCCCTGGTTCAAGGGATTCTCCTGCCTCAGGCTCCCAAGTAGCTGGGATTACAGGCACCTGCCACCACGCCCGGCTAATTTTTTGTATTTTTAGTAGAGACGGGGTTTCACCATTTTGGTCAGGCTGGTCTCAAACTTCTGACCTCAGGTGATCCACCCACCTTAGCCTCCCACAGTGCTGAGATCACAGGCGTGAGCCACTGTGCCTGGCCAGAACGTGCAGGTTTGTGACATAGGTATACAAGTGCCACAGTGGTTTGCTGCACCATCAACCCGTCATCTAAATTAGGTATTTCTCCTAATTCTATCCCTCCCCTAGCCCCCAACCCCACCGACAGGCCCCAGTGTCTGATATTCCCCTCCCTGTATCCGTGTGTTCTCATTGTTCAACTCCCACTTATGAGTGAGAACATGCACTGTGTCAGACGGTTTTCTGTTCCTGTGTTAGTTTGCTGAGAATGTTGGTTTCCAGCTTCATCCATGTCCCTGCAAAGGACATGAACTCATCCTTTTCATGGCTGCATATAATTCCATGATGTATATGTGCCACATTGTCTTTATCCAGTCTATCATTGATGGGCATTGGATTGGTTCCAAGTCTTTGCTATAGTGAACAGTGCTGCCATAAATATGCATGTGCATGTGTCTTTATAGTAGAATAATTTATAATCCTTTGGGTATATACCCAGTAATGGGATTGCTGGGTCAAATCCTTGACCTGGTTCTGGTAATAGATCTTGAGTAATCGCCACACTGTCTTCCACAATGGTTGAACTAATTTACACCCCCACCAACAGTGTAAAAGCATTCCTATTTCTCCACATCTTCCCCAGCATCTGGTTGTTTCCTGACATTTTTTTTTTGAAACGGAATCTCGCTCTGTCGCCCAGGCTGGAGTGCCATGGGGCAATCTCAGCTCACTGCAACCTCCATCTCCTGGGTTCAAGCAATTCCCTGCCTCAGCCTCCCGAGTAGATGGGATTACTGGTGCCCGCCACCATGCCCAGCTAATTTTTGTATTTTTAGTAGAGACAGTGTTTCACCATCGTAGTCAGGGTGGTCTTGAACTCCAGACCTCCTGATCCACCTGCCTCGGCCTCCCAAAGTCCTGGGATTATAGACATGAGACATCGCACCCGGCCCCTGACTTTTTAATGATCGCCATTCTGACTGGCGCGAGGTAGTATCTCATTGTGGTTTTGATGTGCATTTCTCTAATGACCAGTGATGATGAGCTTTTTTTCATGTTTTTTGGCCACATAAATGTCTTCTTTTGAGAAGTGTCTGATCATATCCTTCCCCCACTTTTTGATGGGGTTGTTTTTATCTTTTAAATTTAAGTTCTTTGTAGATTCTGGATATTAGCCCTTTGTCAGATGAATAGATTGCAAAAATTTTCTTCCAGTCTGTAGGTTGCCTGTTGACTCTGATGATAGTTTCTTTTGCTGTGCAGAAGCTCTTTAGTTTAATTAGATTTCATTTGTCGATTTTGCTTTTGTTGCCATTGCTTTTGGTGTTTTAGTCATGAAGTCTTTGCCCATGCTTATGTCCTGAATGGTATTGCCTAGGTTTTCTTCTAGGGTTTTTATGGTTCCAGGTCTTACGTGTAAGTCTGTAATCCATCTTGTGTTTTTTGTTTGCTTGTATGTTTTTGAGACGGAGTCTCACTCTGTCTCCCAGGCTGGAATGCAGTGGCGCGGTCTCGGCTCACTACAACCTCCGCCTCCCGGGTTCATTCCATTCTCCTGCCTCAGCCTCCTAAGTAGCTGAGACTACAGGCGCCTGCCACCACACCCGGCTAATTTTTTGTATTTTTAGTTGAGATGGGGTTTCACCATGTTAGCCAGGGTGGTCTCGATCTCCTGACCTCGTGATCCACCCGCCTCCTCGGCCTCCCAAAGTGCTGGGATTACAGGCGTGAGCCACTGCCCAGCCTCTTGTGTTAATTTTTTTAATAAAGTGTAAATTAAGGGGTCCAGTTTTAGATTTCTGCATATGGCGATCCAGTTTTCCTAACACCATTTATTAAATAGGGAATCTTTTCCCCATTGCTTGTTTTTGTCAGGTTTGTCAAAGATCAGATGGTTGTAGATGTGTGGTATTATTTCTGAGGCCTCAGACTGGGAATTTTTCAATTGTTAAAAGGAGACAGAGAAAGAACACTGAACAGCAGGATCAAAATCATAATCTCGGTTTTTAATGGGAAAGTGAACTTAAGATTTTTACCTTCTCTTGCCCCTGCTTGAAATCGTGCCCTGGGGAAAGGGCCTCCTTCTGACTAGCTGGCACATGTGCTTTGTTTTAACAGCTCGACTCAAACATTCTCCCCTTTCCACACTCCCTCTAACAAAGCACTGTGTGAAAGAAGCTACTACTGGAATGAGTCATGCATGTATGATCCTTAGCTGAATGGTTAAATATTGACTAACTGGATCTGTAAGAAGAAAAAGGGTACTATTTCTTCCCTGCATTTTGGGATTCTCATTTACAGTGGGAGGAATTCTAGTGAGTTGCTACTAAGGAGTGAAATGGGATGCTCTTTTTGGTTTATTTGCTGTTCTCTGTGCTGCCTATAGCATGCATGAGTTGTGGGTCCTGCACAGTTGGGTCGTGTATAAAGAGTGAAATCAACACAAGCAGTAAAACAACAGTAGCCCTCAAACTATTTCCCTCTTGCTTTATGTTTTTTGTGTATGTGTTTATTTTCTTGCTTTTATATTCTGTTCTTTGGCAACACAAGAAACAGGAAGACTGATAGGAAGTATTAAACTTTGTAAAGCTTCAAAAGAAGCTACAATTTATTTTATATGTAACTTGCTATTTTTTCTGTAACCCAGGCACTGAGAAGTAGAGGATTTGGAAATGAGACAGAGAACAGGGAAAGCTAGAGGGATCTCCCTATCTTCATCCTTTTTTGGGCTACATATTAGGCCATTCTCATATAGCTATAAAGAAATACCTAAGATCAAGTAGTTTATAAGAAAAGAGGTTTAATTGGTTCACAGTTCTTCCAGCTGTACAGGAAGCACAGCAGCATCTGCTCCTGGGGAAGTCTCAGGGAGCTTTTGCTCATGGTGGAAGGCAAAGCCAGAGAAGGCATCTCCACATTGCTGGAGCAGGAGGAAAAGAAGAGGAAGGAAGTGCTACACAGATCTTTTGTTTTTTGTTTTTGAGATAGTGTCTCATTTTATTGCCCAGGCTGGAGCGCATTGGCACAATCTCAGCTCACTGCAAACTCTGCCTACTGGTTCAAGCGATTCTCCTGCCTCAGCCTCTCAAGTAGCTAGGACTACAGGCGCCCGCCATGACCCCTGGCTAATCACGCCTGGCTAATTTTTGTTATTTTTTTAGTAGAGATGGGGTTTCACCATGTTGGCCAGGTTGGTCAAACTCCTGACCTCAGGTAATCTGCCTACTTCAGCCTCCGAAAGTGCTGAGATTACAGGCGTAAGCCACCACGCCAGTTTGTTTTTTGTTTTTTGAGACAGAGTCTTGCTCTGTCTCCCAGGCTGGAATGCAGTGCCGCCATCTTGGCAAGCTCCGCCTTCCAGGTTCACCTCATTCTCTTGCCTCAGCCTCCCAAGTAGCTGGGACTACAGGCACATGCCACCACACCTGGCTAATTTTTTGTATTTTTAGTAGACTCAGGGTTTCACCACATTAGCCAGATGGTCTCGATCTCCTGACCTCGTGATCTGCCCGCCTCAGCCTCCCAAAATGCTGGGATCACAGGCGTGAGCCACCATGCCCAGCCACCGCGCCACAGTTTTAAACAACCAAATCTCATGAGAACTCACTCACTATTGTGAGACTCGTACCAAGAGGGAAATCCACCCCCATTCATCCAATCACCTTCCACCAGGCCCCAACTCCGACACTGGGGACCACATTTCAATATGAGATTTAGGTTGGGACAACATCCAAACTATATCACTCCACACCGGCTCATCCCAAATTCCATGTCCTTTTCACATTGCAAAATACATTCATGCCTTCCCAATAATCCCTGAAGTTTTAACTCATTCCAGCATTTACTCAAAAGTCCAAAGACTCATTTGAGACACAACAAGTTCTTTCCACCTATGAGCCTGTAAAATAAAAAGCATGTTAGTTATGTCCAAGATCCAATGAAGGTACAGGCATTGGGTAGTTATTTCTGTTCCACCGGGGACAAATCAGCCAAAAGAAAGGGGCTACAGACCCTCACAAGTCCAAAACCCAGCAAGGCAGTGACTAAATCTTAAAGCTCCAAAATAATCTCCTGACTCTATGCTCCACATGCAGGGTACACCGATACAAGGGGTGGGCTCCCAAGGCCTTGAACAACTCTATGTCACCTAGTGGTCTTTTTCTACCTACCCTGGTTTCTGAAGACAAAGGACAAAATCTCTTCGGAGCTCTATGGCCCTGCCCACTGCCTGTGAAACCTGAATACATAACCAGGAGACCCTAAGGCAAGTTTGCTTCCTCTCTATAGTACCACAGCTGATGTGCTCTTGAAAGTTCCACCTCCTGGCTGGAGGCCAACCAACACAAAACCAGTGCGCTAAACAAAAGTACAACCAGCCAGCAGTGGCTCACGCCTGTAATCTCAGCACTTTGGGAGGCCGAGGCAGATGGATCACGAGGTCAGGAGATCGAGACCATCCTGGCTAACACAGTGAAACTCAGTCTCTACTAAAAATACCAAAAATTAGCCAGGTGTGGTGGTGGGCGCCTGTAGTCCCAGCTACTTGGGAGGCTGAGGCAGGAGAATGGTGTGAACCTGGGAGGCAGAGCTTGCAGTGAGCCGAGATCACGCAAGTGCACTCCAGCCTAGGTGACAGAGTGAGACTCCGTCTCAAAAAAAAAAAAGAAGTACAAACAAGGACCCTCACAGAGTCCACTTCACTCCCCTGCTACCTTCACAGGAGCAGGTGCTGTTATCCACGGCCAAAAGGCCTGAGGACAAATCAGATCACAGGATTCTTCGCTCACACTCCCTAGTACCAGCCCAGAGCCTGATAGCTCTGCTGAATGGCTAGACCCAGAAGAGCAAAAACAATCACTACAGTTTGGCTCTCAGGAAGCCCCATTCCTAGGAAAAGCAGAATACTACATAAAGAAAGCACCTTGTTGGACAAAGAATCTGAACAGCAGCCCTTGAGTCCCAGATCTTCCCTCTGACGTAGTCTATCCAAATGAGAAGGAACCAGAAAAACAATTCTGGTAATATGAAAAAACAAAGTTCTTTAACACCCCCATGAGATCACACAAGCTTACCAGCAATGGATGCAAACCAAGAATAAATCTCTGAATTGCCAGAAAAAGAATTTAGAAGGTCAATTACTAAGCATATCAAGGAGGCACCAAGAAAGGTGAAATCCAACTTAAAAAAATGAAAAACATGATACAGGATATGAAAGGAAAACTCCTCAGTGAAAAAGATAGCATAACAAAAAACAATCACAATTTCTGGAAATCAAGGACACAGAGAAATGCAAAATGCTCAGGAAAGTCTCAGCAATACAATCAAGTAAGCAGAAGAAAGGACTTCAGAGCTCAAAGACAAGGCTTTTGAATTAACACAACCCATCAAAGACAAAGAAAAAAGGATTTAAAAAAATGAACAAAGGCTCCAAGAAGTTTGGGACTATGTTAAGCATCCAAACCTATGAATAATTGGTGTTCCCAAGGAAGAAGAGAAATCTAAAATCCAGAAAACATGTTTGAGGGAATAATTGAGGAAAACCTCCCTGGCATTCCTAGAGAGCTAGACATCCAAATATAAGAAGCTCAAAGAACACCTGGGAAATTCATGGCAAAAAGATCATAGCCAAGGCACACAGTCATCACGTTACCTAAAGTCAAGACAAAGAGGAAAGAATCTTAAGAGTTGTGAGGCAAAGGCATCAAGTAGCCTATAAAGGAAAACCTATCAGAGTAACAGCATATTTGTCAGCAGAAAACCTACAAGCTAGAAGGGATTGGGGTCCTATTTTTAGCCTCCTTAAACAAACAATTATCAGCCAAGAATTTTGTATCTAGCAAAACTAAGCTTCATAAATGAATGATACAGTCTTTTCCAGACAAACAACTGCTGAGAAAATTTGCCATTACCAGGCCAGCACTACCAGAACTGCTAAAAGGAATTCTAAATCTTGGCCAGGCATGGTAGCTCACACCTGTAATCTCAGCACTGTGGGAGGCCAAAGTGGGCAGATCATGAGGTTGGGAGATTGAGACCATGGTGAAACCCAGTCTCTACTAAAAATACAAAAAATTAGCCGGGCTCAGTGGCGGGTGCCTGTAGTCCCAGCTACTGAGGAGGCTGAGGCAGGAGAATGGCATGAACCCGTGAGACAGAGCTTGCAGTGAGCCAAGATTGCGCCACTGCACTCCAGCCTGGGTGACAGAGTGAGACTCCGTCTCCAAAAAAAAACAGAGCTCTAAATCTTGAAGCAAATTCTTGAAATACACCATAAAGTATAAATCTCACAGGTCCTATACAACAATAACACAATTTTTTAAAAAAGGTATTAAGGCAATAAATAGAATAGTACTTCACATCTCAATATTAACATTGAATGTAAATGGAATAAATGCTCCACCTAAAAGATACAGAATGGTAGAATGGATAAGAATTCACCAACCAAGTTTCTGCTGTCTTCAGGAGACTTATGTAACATATAGGGACTCACATAAACTTAAAGTAAAGGGGTGGAAAAAGATATTCCAAGCAAATGAGCACCAAAAGTGAGCAGGAGTAGCTATTCTTATATCAGACAAAACAAACTTTAAAGCAACCGCAGTTAAAAAAAGACAAAGAGGAACACTATACAATGATAAAAGGACTAGTCCAACAGGAAAATATCACAATCCTAAATACATATGCACCTAACACTGGAGTTCCCAAGTTTATAAAACAATTACTAATAGACCTAAGAAATGAGATAGATGGCAACACAATAATAGCGGGGGACTTTAATCCTCCACTGACAGCACTAGTCAGGTCATCAAGACAGGAAGTCAACAACAACAACAACAGCAAAAACAGTGGACTTAAACTATGCCCTAGAACAAATGGACTTAACAGATATTTATAGAACATTCCACCCAACAACTGCAGAATATACATTCTATTCATCAGCACATGAAACATTCTCCAATATAGATCATATGATATGCCACAAAACAAGTCTCAGTAAATTTAAGAAAACTGAAATTATTTCAAGTATTCTCTCAGACCACAGTGGAATAAAATTGCAAATAATTCCAAAATGAACTCTAAAAACCACGCAAATACATGGAAATGAAATAAACTGCTCCTGAATAATCACTGGGTCAACAATGAAATCAAGATGGAAATTTAGGCTGGGCTCAGTGGCTCATGCCTATAATCCCAGTAGTTTGGGAGGCTAAGGCAGGCAGATCACGAGGTCAGGAGATCGAGATCATCCTGGCTAACATTTTGAAATCCTGTCTCTACTAAAAATACAAATAATTAGCCGGGTATGGTGGTGGGCACCTGTAGTCCCAGCTACTCAGGAGGCTGAGGCAGCAGAATGGTGTGAACCTGGGAGGGAGAGCTTGCGGTGAGCCAAGATCACACCACTGCACTCCAGCCTGGGTGACAAAGCATGACTCTGTCTCAAAAAAAAAAAAAGGTGGAAATTTAAAAATTATTTGAGCTGAACAATAATAGTGACAAAACTATCAAAATCTCTGGGATACAGCAAAAGTGGTGCTAAGAGGAAAGTTCATAGCATTAAATGCCTACATCAAAAAGTGTGAAAGAGCACAAACAGACAATCTAAGGTCACACCTCATGGGACTGCAGAAACAAGAGCAATCCAAACCCAAACCCAGCAGAAGAAAGAAAATAACAAAGATCAGAGCAGAACTAAATGAAATTGAAATAAAAAAAAAAATACAAAACACAAATGAAGCAAAAAGTTGGTTCCTTGAAAAGATAAATAAAATTGATTAGTGAGATTAACCCAGAAAAGATTCAAAAAAGCTCAATTAGAAATGAAACGGGAGCTATCACTACTGACACCACAGAAATACAAGATTATTCAAGGCTACCATGAACACCTTTATGCACATAAACTAGAAAACCTAGAGGAGATGGATAAATTGGAAATATACAACGCCCCTAGATTAAACCAGGAAGATATAGAAACGCTGAACAGATCAATAACAAGCAGCAAGATTGAAATAGTAATTTTTAAACTGCCAACAACAACAACAACAAATCCAGGGCCAGATGGATTCACAGCTGAATTCCATCAGACATTCGAAGAAGGAATGATACCAATCCTACTTACACTATTCCACAGGAGAGAGAAAAAGGGAATCCTTACTAAATCATTCTGTGAAGCCAGTATTACCCTAATACCAAAACCAGGGATGGATATAACAAAAAAAAAGAAAACTACAGACCAATATCCCTGATGAACATAGATGCAAAAATCCTCAATAAAATACTAGCTAACCAAATCCACCAGCATATCAAAAAGAATATCCACCATGATCAAGTGGGTTTCCACAGATGCAGGGATGGTGTAATGTAAGTAAGTCAATAAATGTGATATACCACATAAACAGAATTTAAAACAAAAATCACATGATTATCTCAATAGCTGCAGAAAAAAACATTTGAAAAAATCCAGCATCCCTTTATGATTAAAACCCTCACCAAAATCAGCATAGAAGGGACAACCTTAAGGTAATAAAAGACATCTAGGACAAATTTACAGCCAACATACTAAATGGGGGAAAATTGAAAGCATTCCCCATGAGAACTGGAACAAGACAAAGATGCTCACTTTCACCACTTCTATTCAACATAGTACTGGAAGTTCTAGCCAGAGAAATCAGACAAGAGAAAGGAATCATGGGCATCCAAATTGGTAAACAGGAAGTCAAACTGTTACTGTTCGCTGATGATATGATCATATGCCTATAAAACCCTAAAGTCTCATCTGAAATGCTCCTAGAACTGGTAAATGAATTTAGTAAAGTTTCACGATACAAAATTAATGTACACAAATCAATAGCGCTGCTATACACCAACGGCGACTAAGCTGAGAGTCAAATCAAGAACTCAACCACTTTTACAACAGCTGTTTAAAAAAAAAAAAAAAAAAAAAAAACCTTAGGAATATACCTAACCAATGAGGTGAAACATCTCTACACTGCTGAAAGAAATCATAGACAACACAAATGGAAACACATCCCATGCTTATGCATGGGTAGAATCAATATTGTGAAAATGACCATACTGCCAAAAGCAATCTACAAATTCAATGCAATTCCCATCAAAATACCACCATCATTCTTCACAGAACTAGAAAAAGCAATCCTAAAATCCATATGGAACCAAAAAAGAGGTCACATAGCCAAAGCAAGACTAAGCAAAAAGATTAAACGTGGAGGCATCACATTACCTGACTTCAAACCATACCATAAGGCCATAGTCACCAAAACAGCATGGTACTGGTATAAAAATAGGCACACAGACCAATGGAACAGCATAGAGAACCCAGAAATAAAGTCAAATACTTACAGCCAACTGATCTTCAACAAATCAAACAAAAACATGAAGTGGGGAAAGTATACCCTATTCAACAAATAGTGCTGGGATAATTGACAAGCCACATGTAGAAGAATGAAACTGGATCCTCATCTTTCACCTTATACAAAAATCAACTCAAGATGGATCAAAGACTTAAACCTAAGACCTGAAACCATAACAATTCTAGAAGATAACATTGGAAAAACCCTTCTAGACTTAGGCAAGGCTTCATGACATAGAACCCAAAAGCAAATGCAACAGAAACAAAGGTAAATAGATGAGACTTAATTAAACTAAAAAGCATCTGCACTGCAAAAGAAACAGCAGAATCAACAGACAACCCACAAAGTGGGAGAAAAATCTTCACGATGTATACATCAGAAAAAGGACTAACATCCAGAATCTACAAAGAACTCAAAGAAATCAGCAAGAAAAAAATCAAACAATCCCATCAAGAAGTGGGCTAAGGACATGAATAGACAATTCTCAAAAGAAGACACACAAATGGACAACAAGCATATGAAAAAAATGCTCAACATCACTAATTATCAGGGAAATGCAAATCAAAACCGCAATGTGATACCACCTCACTCCTGCAAGAATGGCCATATTCAAAAAAAGCAAAAACTAATAGATGTTGGTATGGATGTGGTAAAAAGGGAACATTTTTGCACTGTGGGTGCAAATGTAAACTAGTACAAACGCTATGGAAAACAGGGTAGATATTCCTTAAAGAACTAAAGTAGATCTTCCATTTGATCCAGCAACCCCACCATTAGGTATCAACCTAAAGGAAAAGAAGCCATTATACAAAAAAGATACTTGCACACACACATTTATAGCAGCACAATTCACAATTGCAAAAATATGGAACTAGCCCAAATGCCTACCAATCAACAAGTGGATAAAGAAAATGTGAGAGAGAGAGAGAGGAGAGATATCCTATATAACATATATAAAACATATATAACATCATATATAAAACATATATTATATATAAAACATATATAACATATCATATATATATATATAGAGAGAGAGAGAGAGAGAACTACATCCTAAGTGAAGTAACACAGGAATGGAAAACCAAACATCATGTGTTCTCTCTCACAATCGGGAGCTAAGCTATGAGGATGCAATGTCTTATTTTAAGAAATAAGTCCATACAATGGACTTTGGGGACTAGGGGTAAAGGGTGGAAGGGGGGTAAGGGATAAAAGACTACACATTAGGTACAGCATACACTGCTTCGGTTATGGATGCACCAAAATTTCAGAAATTACCACTAAAGAACTTATTTATGTAACCAAACACCACCTGCTTCCCAAAAACCTATTGAAAGAAAAATTTTTAATACACTGAAAAAATTTTTAAAAAGGCAATGACAGATGAGAATCAACTTCTGGTTTTGTTATTGTACTATAATTACTACAATAAGATATCAGCACTATTGGAAGCAGGATGAAGGGTATACAAGGCCTTATATTTATCCCCTTGTCATCTTGTGAATCTATAATTAGTTGAAAATAGACTGTTTTGAAAAAGTCAATAGTAGTCTCTATATCTCTCTAATGCTATGCTAGTAGCCAGTAGATATATTGGCTATCGAGCATTTGAGATGTCTTTTAAGTGCGAAATATATACATACTTAGTAAGACAAAAGAATGAAAAATATATCAATAATTTTTGTATTGAAATTATAATGTTTTGGGTATATTTTGTTAAATTATATTATTAAAATTTAAAAAATAAAAATATATCATGGGAATGGTCGCATAACCTTGTGAATATACCAAAAATCACTGAATTATATACTGTAAAAAGGTGAATTTTTATGGTATTATATTACAATTTTGCAGTAGGGACCCTTTTATCATCTTTTAAGATAGGTTAATATTAGTTTTTCTCTCATAATATTATTGTGATAATAAAATAAAATTATTCAAGCAAAGCACATTAACACAGTTACCAGCACATAGTACAGGCATATTTCTAAGGTTATGAAGGTTCCATTCATGGTGGCTCACATCTGTAATCCAAGCACTTTGGGAGGCCAAGGCAGGTGGATCACCTGAGGTCAGGGGTTTGAGACCAGCTTGATAACATGGCAAAACCCTGTCTCTACTAAAAATACAAAAATTAGCCAGGCGTGGTGGCAGGCATCTGGAATCCCAACTACTCAGGAGGCTGAGGCAAGAGAATTGCTTGAACCTGGGAGGTGGAGGCTGCAGTGAGCCAAGATCACACCACTGCACTCCAGCCTGGGTGACAGAGCAAGAATCCGTCTCAAAGAAAAAAGAAAAATAAAAAAGCTAAAGATAAATGAAATTCTCAATTGTGTCTTGAATCAATCAGTGTTGCAGTGAACACATGCCACTTAATGGTATGTTGATCATGAAACAAAGATCTGTCATGATGAAGTGAAAATGGAAGGAACTGTGAATATTCAATGAGCTGGTTGCAGGCATTTAAGAAAAAACACAGCAAAATTTTTTTCAATTTGTGGTGATTAAGCATCTGCTGATTACAAAGCAGCAGAAAAATTTATTGATGACTTTGCCAAGGCTGTTGCTGATGAAAATCTGACACCAAAACAAGTCTGTAATGCTGATGAAACATCATTTTGGCATTATTGCCCCAGAAAGACACTTGACTACACTTGAGGAGATAGTCAATATAGGAATTAAGGATGCCAACAATAGGATAACTGTGCTGGGATGTGCTAATGCGGCAGGCACACGTAAGTGCAAACTTGCTGTTAGGCAACAGCTTGCATTCTCATTGTTTTTGAAGAGTAAATTTCTCACCAGTCCATTTTTACACTAGCAAAAAAGCATGGATCACCAGGGACATCTTTTCTGATTGGTTTTACAAACATTTTGCTGGTGCTCACTACAGGGAAGCTGGAATAAATGACAACTATGAGATTTTGCTATTCCTTGACAACCGCTCTGCTCATCCTCCAGCTGAAATTCGCATCAAAAAATAATGTGTATGCCATGTGCTTTTCCCCAAATGTGACTTCACTCATTCAGTCATGTGACCAGGGTATCCTTAAATCAATAAAGAGTAAATATAAAAACACTTTCTTGAACAGCATGCTAGCAGTGAACAGAGGCATGAATGTGAAAGGTTTTCAAAGGAGTTTAGCATGAAGGATGCCATGTATGCTATTGCCAACTGTTGGAACACAGTTCTAACTAAAGACACAGTTGTGCATGCCTGGCACAACCTCTGGCCTGCAACTATGTTCAGTGATGATGATGAACAAGGTGGTGATTTTGAAGGATCCTATATGTCAAGTGAGATAGAATAATGTCTATCCTCCTTACATATGCAAAAAATAGACCCTCAGAGTGTGTCAGTGAGCTAGAGGACATGGAGAACAAAGAAGGTTATTTGTGTTTGTTTTTGTTTTTGTTTTTTTTAAGATGGAGTTTCACTCTTGTTGCCCAGGCTGGAGTGCAATGGCATGACCTTGGCTCACTGCAACCTCCACCTCCCAGGTTCAAGCAATTCCCCTGCCTCAGCCTCCCAAGTAGCCGGGATTACAGGCACGTGCTACCATGCCCGGCTAATTTTTTGTATTTTAGTAGAGATGGGGTTTCACCATGTTGGCCAAGATGGTCTCGATCTCCTGATCTCATGATCCGCTCAGCCTCCAAAAGTGCTGGGATTATAGGCATGAGCCACCACGCCCAGCCAATCAAAGAAGTTTTTAACATCAATAATGAGGCCCCACTTGTTCATTCACTGATGGTAAAATTAAGTTAATATTTTGCAATTTTTTTCTTGTTTTTTTTGGGGGGGGGTTGGGGGTTTTTTTGGAGACAGAGTCTCACTCTCACCCAGGCTAGAGTGTAGTGGTATGATCTTGGCTCACTGCAAACTCCACCTCCTGGGTTCAAGTGATTCTCCTGCCTCAGCCTCCTGAGTAGCTGGAATTACAGGCGGCCACCACCACGCCCAGCTAATTTTTGTATTTTTAGTAGAGTTGAGGTTTTGCAATGTTGGCCAGGCTGGTCTTGAACTCCTGACCTCAGGTGATCCACCCGCCTCAGCCTTCCAAAGTGCTGGGATTACAGGCATGAGTCACCACACCCGGCCTGAAATAGTTTTGAATCAATTGATCATAATAGTGATGATCAAGATTACATTACCACTGCCGAAAAAGTGCCTATAGACAACATGGTAAAAATGTGTGATGGGCTTACTGAAGGACTACAGCAGTGTTCATTCATAACAGAACAAGAAATAATGTCAGTTCATAAAATCAAAGGAGACTTTCAAGACAAAAATGTTGTTAATGAGGCAGATGACTTTGCAGGAACATTTTTAAAAAGACATCCAGCAGAATGCCTTCTCATCCCTAGAGGACTCACTTCCTTGTCCTTCCACTGCTTCTGATGTTTCCTCTTATATAGAAAACAAAAAAAAAACAGTGGATAGTAACCATTTAATCAAAACATAGCATCATAGGTGGAGACTTAAAGCCTGTCACTTGTTATTGCTGATTTTTAATAATAGATTCCAGGTATTCTAGTGATGCTACTGTGCTGCTTACCTACCCTGAACACATTGTTTTTTCACTGTATTAATGGTATTGTAGCAGGAAGAGCCACAGACAAAACTCCTCAGACACTGAGTTAAAGAAGGAAGGGGGTTATTCAGCCAGGAGCATCGGCAAGACTCCTGTCTCAAGAGCCAAGCTCCCCGAGTGAGCAATTCCTGTCCCTTCTAAGGGCTCACAACTCTAAAGGGGTCCATGAGAGGGTCATGATTAATTGAGCAACCAGGGGATACATGACTGGGGGCTGCATGCACCAGTAATCAGAACAGAACAGAAAAGGACAGGGAATTTTACAGTGCTTTTCCATACAATGTCTAGAATCTATAGATAACACAGCAGGTTAAGTCAGGAGTTGATCTTTAACTACCAGGCCCAGGACGCAGCACCAGGCTGTCTGCCTGTGGATTTCATTCCTGCCTTTTAGTTTGTACTTCTTCTTTCTTTGGAGGCAGAAATTGGGCATAAGACAATATGAAGGGTGGTCTCCTCCCTTATTCCCCTCCTTTGAGATGGTCATTTTATTAGTGGGAGTTCTCCCCTTCATCCTCACTACCTATGTCTTCTAGCACGACAGATCAAAAGTGATTCATGTAGTACACTTGTGCTGAAGCATTCTGGTGAACTAGAGTAGCAGTGGAACCTTCCACCATTTGAATGAGTACACGTAGTAAACAAGAGATCAGTAAGCAGGTTCCTATTACTACTATAATTTAAAGAGTTTTAAATCCTTCTATCGCTGGGAACCATTTTCAAACATGGCCTCAGGGTCAAATCCGTGCCACACTTGTATAGGCACATGTGCCAGTGTCGTCATGTCTTTAACTATATCTTCGATTACTTGCTCTTGATCATCTATGTGCAGGCAGCAATTGGTAAGGTTAAATTTTCTACAGACTTCTCCTTCAGCTGCTAGCAAGTAGTCAAGAGTTAATCTATTTTGATAGATAGGATTGCTCATCGTAGTTTCTTGCTGGGCCGGAACAGTCAAGGCTTTACCGGTTTTATTAGTGATGATCTCCAAGACAGCTTGCAACCGTATGATTCGGTTGAGCATGTAAATGGTGGTCCGGTATCCCCATGAGCCATCTTGTGCCTAAGTAGCAGGCCCATGGTACTGTATAATTTTTTCAGGAGGCTATTCATCATGTTTTTAATTACCTATGGCTATGTTTCACATTTCACGGGAAGCATAGACAGGGAAGCCCAGGAGTTCACCTGATTTTATGGGCAGTAGGAAGACAGATGGTTTAATAGTGCCAATAACATAACTACCTGTCCACTGGTCAGGCAGCTTAGAGTAAGCTCTATGTCCACATATCCAGTATAGCCCAGTGGGGGCCGCCCAGTCCCAGTGGGATTCTGGATGGGCCCAAATGGTCTGCAACTTCGGAAATTTACTGAATGGATTTTTCTTAGTGTGGTTTGAAGTCCAGTAGGTGGCTGTTTCTGTGGTACTATTACACAGTTTCTGTCCCAGACAACTAAGTTGTCCTACAGGATGAGAGAATGTTTTTCTTTAGCTATGCAATATTGTCCAATAATTGAGATTTTTAGAACTCAGAAATTATCAGGGTGATTCTTTTGGGCTGGGAATTCATCAGGCACTGGGCCTATAGGCACTAATTCTCAGGCTTCCTATGGCCACTGATCTCCCATTACAGTTCCTCCACAAACATAACATGAAGTGACATTTAGAGACTGGGCTACATACCTTGGATAGAATAGCATTATATAAACAAGTTTCTTTTAAAGTCCTGGTACACGTATAATAACTATAAAATAATAGGACTGTAGCAATCTTTTATCCTACCTCAGTGACTTGATGTATGTACTGGGAACAGTTCCCAGTCTGAGGAAGGTCAGTTGAAGTCCTTACTGTACAAGTCCAAATTTTAAGGAAAATGAGTCTCACGATCAGTTTCCTCATGCTTCAGCCATGCGTGGACCAGTCAGCTTCCAGGTGTGACTGGAGTAGGGCTTGTCATCTTCTTCAGAGTCACTTTGCAGGAGTTGGAGAAGCTGCTCTCATCCACGTACAGCTCCCAGTCTACTGATGTTTAAGGATAGTCTCAGAGGTTGGGCCCACTAGAATAAACTGAGTCCAATACCTCTACACAGTTATGTTCAACTGGGCTCTCTGATACCGGGAGCAAGGTGATGGGGTTTAGGGTGTTGTAAACTGTAATGGTTATGTGGGGATTTTCACAGAGCAAGCTTTGGTATCTAGTTAGTCTAGCATTCATTAGCTAATGATGTCCTTTGGTATTTATTAAAGTCACCACAGCATGGGGGACTTTATGTTTAGGTTTTGCCCAAGAGTTAGCTTATCTGCTTCTTGTGCTAACAGGGCCATTGCGGCCAGGGCCCTTAGACATGGGGGCCAGCCTTTGGAAACCCCATCTAGTTGTGTTGAGAAATACGCCACAGTCTGGGTTAAAACTCCAACTGCCTTTTTTTTTTCTTTTTGACATATACAGTGTAAAAGTTTTGTCAGGTTAGGTAGCCCCAGGGCTGGGACCGACCTGAGTTTTTCTTTTAACTCATGAAAAGTTCATTGCTATTGGTTGTAATAGATGTAGTTTATCCAATCTACATTTTTATTAATTGTCACCCACTAAAATATTGACTTAAATCCTGTAGCTATTTGATTTCAAGCTTTAAATTGATCTGGTATTCCTTGCAGGGCTCCAACTGCATCTAAATAGATGTGAGAGTCAAAAGACCCATAAGGGGCTTCTCTTGCTTTACAATGTCTTATATTTTTCTCCCTCTGGTTGATTAAATGCCAGAGTGAAAGGGATAGCCAAATGGACTAAAGTACAAGTGCCACTCCAGTTATTCAGCAGAGTGCTCAGTAAAGGTCCACCACAATACCACCCCACATCCACTTGGGGATGAACAAGGGCTGACTGATTGATAAGTTCTTGGAAATTCTTAAGCTCATCGCATTCCTTCAGGTCTCCAAGGAATGCTAAGTTTCCTCCCTGTTGTGAGAGACATGAAGTGAACTTAGTGTCAGGAGACGGAAGCTGGATGGCCCTTGGGGGCTGACCCACAAGGTGCCGGACTTCGGGATATAGCAGAGAGAGCTTGGCATGACTTATTACTCCCGGCTGTAGAATCCTGGAAAACAGCTACCATGCAGCCTACTCCTGGTCAACTGGCGAACCACCTTAGTGGAAGGGGGACAATCTGGGCCTCTGGCCTGCCATGTGCACAAGCATAACAACTGCTTTTGTTTAACGTGCAGATGGAATATTTGATCCATTTTAACCACGCATTTGCATCTTGGTATCCTGTCTTAATTGCTAAAGTTTAAGTCTTTAACTTCTATGATCCTCCAGTAAAATGAACATATGGTTTTAGGAAATTACAGAAACCGGTTGGGGCAGTCCATCCTTGGTCTTTAGTGGTCCACAGACCATTTGACCAACTATGGCATGAAGGCTCTACATCGGGGGGCAAGATTCCTGGTTGGCACTGGGGTCTTTATCGAAATCTCCCCAGATTAAATGGTCCTAGTTTACTAATGCCCAGTCTGAGGAGATTTAAGAGCGACAGAAGTACTTTTCTGAAGTAAAAAACTGTCTTTGATTTGGCAAGTTTCTACAGGGTATAACAAGGCAGCATTAAATGCAATAGTTTGAGGAGAAATTGACTTGGTTATGTTAACAACTAGACAGTCGGTAATAGAATGAGGAAAGAAGAAAGAGTAATAGAATAGATGAACAGAGTTAAATTTTTCTTAGCTTTAGTTTGGTAGGGTTTTCCCATGGGACTATGGCCCACGACTCTGGAGGGGGTGGCACTTTCTTGACTCGGGTGGGATGAGTTCATCCTTTTTTGCTGTACGAACAGAAGTCTTGGTGGTTAGCAGCACAAGGTAGGGTCTTTCCCAGGCTGGCTCGAGTTTTTCTTCTTTCCACCCTTTGATGAGAATATTATCTTCAGGCTGGTGCTGGTTTACTGGAAATTCTAGGGGTGGTACATGTGCTAAAAGACTTTTAGTTTTGAGGGAAAGGAAAGTAGAAGATAAACTAAGTATATAATTTCTAAGAAACTGACCTTTTGTTTTAAATGTGGGGACATCAACAGTGGACTTTATAGTCTTTGGTGCCTTCTTACTGAGAAATTTCCTTTAGCACCTATTTTTATCAGTTTCTAGACCAAAGAAATCCAAACACCATTTTATATTTAATAATGCTTTTAGTATGATTTTTATACCTGATAAGCTAAATTTTACCTTTACATTAGTGTATTATTGTTAAACCTAATTTTAATAAAACCTTGTAGACATATTTATCTAATTTTTAATGTTTGACCATAAAGTAAGATTTTACAGACTCTTTTTAACCTTTTATAATTTTTGCTAAAGAGCAGGTTGGTGCTTTAAGAAAAACCTATTATAATTTTATTTTAATGTCCAGTTTACAGAAAAACTGGATGATACCTCTTTAACTTTAGCTAATATGTTTACACACAGAATTTACACACAATTAACATTTTAAAACTTGCTTAAACAATTAAAACAATTTTTTAACCTTTTAATGTAGGTAAAAATCCACATTCTTATGCCTCCTTACAATCCCTTTACCAAAGGTATACTTTACTTTCCTTATACACCGTGCACATAAACTGTCTCTTCAATAGTTTTATATTCAGGAGGACTAATTACTTTTAAATTATGCAACATTTCTTGAATAAATTCTTTTTCTAACACACATTTTTTTAATAACTTTTTTTTTCTTTCACGACTTTTATGGGCAATTTTTTGACATGCCTTAACTTTCTGACTTATTACAAACATTTCTTTCTTTAAACAACCAGTTAATTTATTTCAGGACAAGAATTTACCATATAACATTCTTTTTACATAAACTTCCCCTCCCCCCTTTTTTCCCCCGAAGATAACCATTCTTTTCCAAAGTGAACTTCCTTTATGTCTGTGGACTAGACTGTCTAAGGCCACAAGATTAGAAGTTACTATAATACATGCTACACTGTTAACTTCAGCAAATTTTACTTTTGTTGAAAACCTTGTAAGTTTGGGATTTCAATTATCCTTTGCTATTAATAAGACCTTGTTTAGTCTAAATTAACTTAGAATTGGTATAGATGGGTTTCTTTTTTTTTTTTCCTTCAGTTACACAGGAGAAAGCATCAATCATCCTGTCCTGAGGGAGTTCCTCCTAGGTCTGGTAGGACCTTTGTATGCTAATTAAGATTTAGATCTCCTGTTAGGAAACCTGCTGGGTTAAGGGAATTTTCAGTGGTTAATGTTAAATCATCTTTTTTCCCCCCCTTAGGATACTTCTGAACTGGTGAGGTATACTCACAATGAGATTTCCTCTAAAAGTCATTTTTCTACTTTCTTCTGTTAACAAAGCAGTTGCTGCTACAGATTGAATGCATTTTGGCCATCCACAGATAGGTTAAGGATTTTTTGATAGGAAGGCTACAGGTTGTCAGTGACCTCAGTGCTTTCGGGCTATGCCCTTGTTTACGCTGACAACAAAGTGGTATTGGGGTGTTATAGGGTTATGGAGAATACCTTTAATTATCAATTATAGGTTTCAAATTTACCCTGGCTTTTAAAGGAATATGGTATACTTTTTTTTAACTACTTGTATATCTCTCTTTCTCTGACTTTGTCTCTATCTTTGACTTTCCTTTTGCCTGTCTCTTTCTCTCTCTCTGCCTCTCTCTTTCTCCCTCTCTTTCTCTCCTTGACTCCCTCTTTGTTTCTCTGTCTCTTCCTCTCTCTCTTTGCCTCTTGTCCTCTCTGTCTCTTTCCTTTCTCTCTCTCTGCTGGTCTTTGCTTGCCTCTGCCAGCTGCTTATGCTGCTGTTCTCTCAACCACTGTGGGGTGGAGGGTCTAAAACCAGCTGTAACCAAGTGTCTATGTATGGGAACTGGTCTGGGTGCCCTGGCTTACAGGTTACCTTGTGCCATACCTTTGAAACAAGGGACCAGGCTTCCTTCTGATGGCCAACCTACCTCTAATGCTGGCCAGTCTATCTTA
Organism: Papio anubis; assembly: GCF_008728515.1. Classification (NCBI taxonomy): domain Eukaryota; kingdom Metazoa; phylum Chordata; class Mammalia; order Primates; family Cercopithecidae; genus Papio; species Papio anubis. The sequence goes on along the minus strand of NC_044989.1, from coordinate 33,551,045 downwards.
CACAAAGTTTTAAGTTTTCCTGGTGTCCCAGTACTCTATAGTCTCCCTTAAATCCTTTTTTGAAAATTTTCAACACAGTTCCTGGTGGGGTGGGCTTACTTTGTGCCTGATCCATGCTTCCTCGAGAAAAAACACCACACTCACACCACACACATACCAAAAACAAAGAACCGGTAAAAAGGGCATACACACACTTTTACAGTTTATACCAAACCAGAATCAAAACCAAAATCAGAGTATCAAGAAATCCAAGCCAGGCCAAAACCCAAAACCAAAGTATCAAGCAATCCAAGTCAAGTCAAAAACAAAAACCAAAGTGCTGGTACAGGCACATCATGGGTGATCAGGCCATGCTTCCACTCAAATGGAATGGGCAAGTTCCCAAGACCAGTCCTGTCAAGCAATTCAAACAAAGTCAAAACCAAAACCAAAGTGCGAATAAAGGCACGCCGTGGGTGATCAGGCCACGTTTCCACTCAAATGGAGTGGGTAAGTTCCAAAGACCAGTGTTACCAAGTTTTAGATGTCCGGACTCTAAGTGCCAGTTCCTTTCTAGTGTTCAGTCACTGCGTTGATCCTCCAAAGTGGCCAGCCACACACTGCTCTGGCAAGGCATCCCACCAAGGCAAATGCCTACCCGGGAGTGCTCTCAGGATCTGCGTCACTTGGGCTGGTCAGAGTCCCCTGCAGGAATGTTCCACAGGGCAGGCTTAAGCCGCCTAAGGAGCTACCTCGACCACCCACCAATCACCTCGGTTCCCAGTCAGGGAACAAAGAAATGTAGCAGGAAGAGCCGCAGACAAAACCCCTCGACACCAAGTTAAAGAAGGAAGGGGTTTATTCAACCAGGAGCATCAGCAAGACTCCTGTCTCAAGAGCCAAGCTCCCTGAGTGAGCAATTCCTGTCCCTTTTAAGGGCTCACAGCTCTAAGGGGGTCCATGTGAGAGGGTCGTGATCGATTGAGCAAGCCGGGGGTACCTGACTGGGGACTGCATGCACCAGTAATTAGAACGGAACACAATAGTACAGGGATTTTCACAGTGCTTTTCCATACAATATCTGGAATCTATAGATAACATAACCAGTTAGGTCAGGGGTTGCTCCTTAACTACCAGGCCCAGGGCGTGGCACTGGGCTGTCTGCCTGTGGATTTCATTTCTGCCTTTTAGTTTTTACTTCTTCTTTCTTTGGAGGCAGAAATTGGGCATAAGACAATATGAGGGGTAGTCTCCTCCCTTAGTGTATCATACTTTTTATGGTTAAGTACTTATATGTGAATAAGTATAAGAAAATGATTGCTTATCAGTAGCATATAAATTCAGAGTCAGGAATTATGATGAGGCCAAACAACCACATGTTGTCCAAAAGGGTTGCATTCTGATGGATCAATGCACACAAACTTTGTTTCGTGCACAAAATTATTTAAAATATTATATAAAATTACCTTCAAGATACGTATATGTGATACATACCAAACATTAAGTTTAGACTTGGGTCCTGTCCTCAAGATATCGAATTATATTAATGCATATGCAAGTAACTGAAACTATCCAAAATCTAAAATACTCTACTCCCAAGCATTTCAGATAAGGGTTATTCAACCTGTATAACAAGTGTGCAGTGGGTTCTTATCTAACTTGCAGATTTCCCCCACTATAACCCAGCATTTGACCCTAAGCAGTGGGACGCTAAGTTCAAGTCAAGTCTACAACTTCCACAATTCTCATGCTTATCTTGTCCCACAAATGGAATGACCAGACTTAGTAGGTAATGATACAGGAAATACAGTTAAATTTGAATTTCAGACAAACAATTAATGATTTTTTAGTATAAATGTCTCAAATGTTATATTTACTATATTTATTTATATTATATGCAGTATAAATACATTTCAAATGTTATATTTAGTATATTTAGTTTTATTTAGTATGTCTATACTAAATAAGAATCATGCAACATTTGGCCCATACTTATACTAAAGAAATTGTTTATTTAAATTTAGCTGGGGGTCCTATATTTTATCTGGCAACCCTACTCCCATGAGGTCTGTACTAGGCTGGAAGGCCACCTTCTGGCCTCACATCCCTTATTATGAAGACTCAGTAAGTGCCCATATTCAACGCACAACCACAGGGTACTGCATATTTATTGACAGATTTCTAACAAAGCCTTGACTCCACTCCAATATGCTCTACAAAAAAAAAAATGCCCTCAATCCTGAAATCCCACAGCTTTTCCCTTAACTCCCCAAGTAACCTATATCTGAATTTGTTTTCTATGCACATACTGTCCCCCAAGGAATCAGCGTTTTTCTGCTCTACGGTAATAAGCAAGCCAGATTAAACCCTTTTACTTAGGAAAGTTTCTGTTGGGAGTGAACCAACTCCATTTGCACCTATCCTATCTGGGTAATATCCACCCTTCATCTCCAGCAATAACTGAAGCAAGGATTTAATGTCCAGTATCTGTGGTAAATACAAAAAAAATTAAAAACCCACAAACACATATGAAAATAATGTGAGTACAAAATATACATTAAGTGGCCATTTTTAAGTTTAACTTTAGCCATCAGGTGTGGTTAAAATGTCAATTGCCAAAAACCTATAGTCTCTCATTTTTTTTTTTTTTTTTTTTTTTTTTTTGCAACAGAGTCTCGCTCTGTCACCCAGGCCAGAGTGCAGTGGCAAAATCTCAGCTCACTGCCAGCTCCACCTCCTGGGTTCACGCCATTCTCCTGCCTCAGCCTTCCAAGTAGCTGGGACTGCAGGCGCCTGCCACCATGCCCAGCTAATTTTTTGTATTTTTAGTAAAGACCGGGTTTCACCATGTTAGCCAGGATGGTCTTGATCTCCTGACCTCACGATCTGTCTGCCTGGCCTCCCAAAGTGTTGGGATTACAGGCATGAGCCACTGCACCTGGCCAGAATACAGTAAATATTAAACATACAATTATGTAAACATAATAAATCTATCTGGAATGTAATATGCAAAAGCAGCTCATTACTATTCAGTTTGGTATTTTCCCATTCTTTTAGAAATTTTATTCAGTCAGGAGGTTTCTCACCTTTTTAGCAAATGTTTCAACACTGTGAACCTCAGAGACAGGTGAGAATTTGAATTTTACTCAAAGCAAGCAATTGTCTCATGTCAGTCATAGACTACTGGAGTCATAAATTATCCTATTATTTTTAATCTCAAAAGTATCACTAAACAGGACTAGCTACATAATTAGCGGAACCCGGCCCATAATGAAAATGCATTAGCAATTTCAAGATGGTGAGAGCAGAGCATTAAGCCAACCACGGGGAGCTCAGTGTGACTTTACAGGTAACATGCCCAGGAAGCAACCATGACCATTGAAATCATAAAAGCTAAACTGAATCAACACTTTGGGAGTGCGATTACTGGCATTCCTCTTTCCCCAAGCCAAGTGTTGAAATCATCAGATAAATTGTACTTATTTTTTCTTGATCTCATTTGATGGTTTCAGCTAATCCCCAAGACCCTACAAAAAGATTGTAGGCACGGTAGCTCACGCCTGTAATCCCAGCACTTTGGGAGGCCAAGGCAGATGGATCATGAGGTCAGGAGATCAAGACCATCCTGGCTAACACAGTGAAACCCAGTCTCTACTAAAAATGAAAAAAAATCAGCTGGGCATGGTGGCGAGTGCCTGTAGTCCCAGCTACTCAGAAGGCTGAGGCAGGAGAATGGCGTGAAACTGGGAGGCAGAGCTTGCAGTGAGCAGGGATCATGCCACTGCACTCCAGCCTGGGCGACAGAGCAAGACTCCGTCTCAAAAAAAAAAAAAAGATTAGGTGACATGGGTTTCCTCCGGCGCAGGAACTGAGTGACTGTGGGGCAGAGATGAGAGGAAGGTGTTTACTACATGTCCTTTTGTGCCTTGTGTGTTTTGAACCATGTGATGTGAATATATCATCTAGTCAAAACTGAATATATATATTTAAGGAGAGGTTTGGAGTCTCAGATCACACCCAGATGAACAAACCACAGAAATTTTGAATGTGCAATGGAGGTCACCATTTCTGTGTTTTACTTTTCTGTTTTTCATGGAGTATGCCTCAGTGGAAAGATAGTCATAAAATATTCTAGGATTCCTTTAATCATCAACAATCACAAAATATTCCAGGACGCCTTTAGTAAAATTTCAAGGGTAGGCCGAATAAGGTAAAACTGTTTCTGTGCTTCACAAATTGCTTTAACCCATAATGCAGGGTATGTTTTCAGTTTGAGATTATTGTGAATTATGTGACAGAACATTGTTCTCATTTTGATCTAGCAGTTCAGAGCCTAATTCAAGCTCAACATTCATAACCATTGGGGCCATCTGGGCCACATGTCTGTGTTTCTAAAGCTTTCCCTTGGATTTAAACTCTTATCTTAGTCAGGATTTATTTTTCATGATTCCATTTTGATTTGTCTTTTTATTTTCTTCTTTTATTTTATGATTCTTTTAAATCATAAGAACTACTTCATGGAATGAGGTGGACTATTCTCAGTTATTCTCAGTATTTATTCCAGAAAGTAACCATAAGTATAGGAGAATACACTTGAAGGGTTTTATACTGTTTTCTACAGTATTAACTGGTCCTTTTGGGTCTTAAAGAGTAGCTCACTAAGCAAAGAAGTAGAATACTGAATTAAGAATATGACTACATTCACTAAAAAACTGATTGCTTTGTAATCTTAAGAACAAACTTCAAACCAAGCTACATATTAATTATGAGACAAAAGTTATGAGACAAAATGCACAAACTTCTAACCTTCTACTAACTGTGAGGGGCAGAGCCTGGGCTGGAACCGAGTATGTCCTGAAGTTAAGGAAAGATTTTCCCGGGATGGAGGCAGATGAGAGAAGTGATGTGGGAGCCAGAACCAAAGACAGGCAGGAAAGATACATTTGGGAGGGGACCAAAATCCAGATTAGGACTAGCATGTTGGAATATTATCCAGATAAGGATTTTGCCATAATCCAAATTAATACCAACATTTTAGAATACTATTAGTACCATCTATAAATCACACCTGCACTTATTTTCTATTTGTAACATTGTTAATAATTGCAAAAAAACTCAGGAACAATTGAAATGACCAAACATAAGGGATAAATGGTTAACTATCTATCCAAAGAAGAGAACGTTATACAGCCACTAAAAATAACTGTTTCAAAAAGTATGATGAGCCAGGCACAGTGGCTCATGCCTGTAATTTCAGCACTTTGGGAGGCTGAGGCAGGAGGATCATTTGAGGCCAGGTGTTCAACACTAGCCTGAGCAACATAACAAGAGCTTGTCTCAAAAAAAAAAATTTTTTTTTTAATTAGCTTGGCATGGTGGCATGCCCCTGTAGTTTCAGCTACTTGGGAGGCTGAGGCAGAAAGATTGCTTGAGCCCAGGAGTTCAAGGCTGCAATGAGCTATGATTGTGCTACTGCACTCCAGCCTGAGTAACAGGGCAAGACCCAAGACCCAAGACTGCCTCTAAATATACATATATATATGTATATGAGATACATATATTTGAATATATATAATATATATAAAAGCTGCACAAAGCAGATGCATTTTTTATATATATATATATATAATGATATAGTTAAACTTTCAAATTTTCAAATACAATGCTGAGTGAGCAAGGAGAATATAATTTTGCTAAATTGACCCAGGGAAGAGGTGTTAAGGGAGGTAATAGTTACGTGTGTTTACATACACAGTCAGATTGTAATTTTATTGTCTTTTTTATAATTTCTTCTACTTGAAAACATTTTACAATAAATATCTACTATGTTTTAAAGCTAGAAAAATTATTTTGTAAGGTTTTCCACAACAAAGTCCTTGACTACAATAAGTCTGCCAGTGTGCAGGCATCCTTGCTGAATCATAGGTCCATTCTGGTCCCTCAAGGTAGAGATAAGAACTAAACTCCTAATGCTTGACAATATAATGCACACAGAAGATGTGTCCCAGAGACCTATAGAAACATGACATCCAAATCAATTAAGGCAACATATATGAAAGCACTTCTTAAAATCAGCAATGCAGGTGAATATCAGATACATTTAAAAGAACAAGCAAACTGACCAAATTGAACATTTTACAATTGTCAGTAATGTATTCTCATATATATGTCTTTTAGAGAGAACACTGGCGAATAAGGGCATCTTTTGTAAACCAGGGCCCTCAGATGTTCTCTTTAGTCACTAGATTCCACATAGAAAGGACTGGAAGAGCTTTTTGCAGCAACTTTGCATTATGTGGGTAACACTAGCAGCAGCCTGTCACTTCCTGCAGCACCCAGTGCAGTGACCATATTGAAAGTTTAACCTAGATTTGCTGACCATCAATGAGCAAGAACCTCAGTGGTACAAAAGCAACAAATACAAGTTTACAAACTTTCTTCATCCTTTTGCTCTATGGAAATAACATTTTCTATTTGGGACTTCAAACCCAATGACTCAAATGAAATTCTCACCCCATGTAATCTGGTCACACCTTCAAACAAATAATTTATATTGAGCACGGCTATCTGCCCAATAATGTAATGAATGCAGATGCTCGTTTAATGTAAACATACAGTGAAGAGAAGTAGCATGAGCAAGTGTCTGCCATGTGCTGGGCAGAAGCTGGACTCTGCAGTCTGGGTGCTGCTGGTATCTCCCAGTACCCCAGTGAGGCAACTGCTCCCACATATGGTTTGGACCGGGAGGGAGTTTCCACGGCATATGTAAACTGTCATGGTGCCTGTGGGAGTGTAGCAGTGAGGACGACCAGGACACTCTCATCACCATCTTGGTTTTGGTGGGTTTTATTTAGCTGGCTTCTTTACTGCTTCCACAGCCTCAAAGAATCAACATGCAGTTTTCTCTGAGATCTTTCTTTTAAAAACATACTTTCACTCTCAAAACAGCAGAGAATGAAACCGTAACTGTTTATATGCTTGAATACAAATTATTTCTGCCTCAGGAAAGAAACTTTTCAGTATATTTAATTCATAAGTATCGCTTTGAATGAGGAAGTACATAAATGAATGAATTTATGAATGAACAAATGCATGAATATGAAGAACTTTGAAACTGGAGTCTATAAGAGAGCCAGGGCACTTATTCATCCAAGGACAGATAGCCTCAGAGAGTAGAGTTGCACAAAGCAGATGCAAAGAAAGGGTGAAGCTGAGTGCATGGCTTCTCAGCCCTCCACTTCCCCACAGCTTGTGGCCCCTAGAGACTAGGCTTTGGGTGTGAACCTCAAAGAATGACAAGCAACAAAATGACTGCAGATTTTCCTGGAGCAAGTCTTGGTCATAGATCAATAATAATAACAACAGCCAGGCATGGTGAGTCTTGCCTGTAATCCCATCGTTATCAGAAAGGGGTATCTGGCGATCTGGACCCCAAGAGAGGGTTCTTGGATCTTGATCAAGAAATAATTCAAAGAGTCTGTACAGTAAAGTGAAAGCAAGGTGATCAGGAAATTAAAGGAATAAACGCATGGCTACTCCAAAGAAAGCAAGTTGATTAGGAAAGTAAAGGAATAAAAGAATGGCTACTCCACAGAGCAGCCCAGAGGGCTTCTGGTTAACTACTTTTATGGTTTTCTGATTATATGCAAAACAAGGGGTGGATTATTCATGTCTCCCCTTTTTAGACCATATAGGGTAACTTACTGAGGTTTCCATGGCATTTGTAAACTGTCATGGCGCTGTTGGGAGTGTGGCAGTGAGGGTGACCAGGACACTTTCATCACCATCTTGGTTTTGGTGGGTTTTGGCAGGCTTCTTTACAGCAACCTGTTTTATCAGCAAGGCCTTTATGACCTATATCTTGGGCTGACCTCCTGTCTCATCCTGCGACTTAGAATGCCTAACCTCTGGGAATGCAGCCCAGTAGGTTTCAGCCTTTTTTTTAACCCAGCTCCTATTCAAGATGAAGTTGCTCTGGTTCCAACGCCTCTGACCCCAGCACTTTAGGAAGCTGAGGTAGGTGGATCACTTGAGACCAGGAGTTCAAGACCAGCCTGGGCAACATGGCGAAACCCCGCTTCTACTAAAAACACAAAAAATTAGCCAGGCAATTTGTGGTGCCTGGTGCCTGTAGTCCCAGCTACCTGGGAGGCTGAAGTTGGAGGATCACCTAAGCCTGGGATGTCAAGGCTGCAGTAAGCCCTGATTGTGCCACTGCACTCCAGCCTGGGCAACAGGGTGAGACCCTATCTCAAAAAAACTAAAAATTAAAAATACTTAGGCTGACTTGAAGCCTTTATAAGGAGGGAGAGCCGGGCCTTGCCGGGCCACCGGCCCGCTGCGCCGCCCCAGGCCCTGCCGCTACCACCGCCTGCCCCTGGTCCCTGCCAGAGCAGGGTTACCGTCACACACGCGCCCACGCCTACCGCCGCCGTGCACTTCCGCTGGGTTCCCTCCACCGCAGCCCACACAGGTACTGGAAGCCGTGGAAGGAGATGGGCGGGACTTCCCCTGGTCAAGGTCCGGCTTCTTCCGGACTTGGTGGTGCTCTGTTCCTGTGCTGCGGGGTGTCGGGTTCTGGGAGGGAGGAGCCCAGTCCCAGTGGATACTGACGTTGTCTCTCGCTCTCTGGCGCTTTTCCCAGCCTTTTCCAGGTGTGTGACTTAATCCGTTTCCACAGCCAGACCTTTCTCTGTGAGTTCCTCAGCCGGGACTGCCGCCATGCCGGTGACTGTTACCCACCCAACCGTCACAACCACCGTGGGGTCCCCCACCGTCATAGGGTCCCCTAGGGCCCTGACCCAGCCCCTGGGCCTCCTCCGCCTGCTGCAGCTGGTGTCCACCTGCATGGCCTTCTCGCTGGTAGCCAGCGCAGGCACCTGGAGGGGATATATGGGTAACTGGTCCATGTTCACCTGGTGTTTCTGCTTTGCCGTGACCTTGGTCATACTCCTCGTGGAGCTGGGCGGGTTCCAGGCCCGCTTCCCCTTTTTTTGACGCAACTGCCCCATCACCATCACCTGCTATGCGGCCCTCCTGTGCCTCTCGGCCTCCATCATCTACCCCATCACCTACGTGCAGTTCCTATCCCATGGCCCTTCCCGCGACCACGCTATCGCCGCCACTGTATTCTCTGGCATCGCGTGTCTAGCTTACGCCACCGAAGTAGCCTGGACCCGGGCCCGGCCCGGCGAGATCACTGGCTACATGGCCTCTGAGCCGGGGCTGCTGAAAGTGCTGGAGACCTTCGTGGCCTGCCTCATCTTCGTGTTCATCAGCAGCCCCTACCTGTACCACAACTGGCTGGCCCTGGAGTGGTGCGTGGTGGTGTACACCGTCTGCTTCGTCCTGGCAGCCCTCACTATCCTGCTGAACCTGGGACACTGCACCAACATGCTGCCCATCCCCTTCCACAGTTTCCTGTTGGGGCTGGCCTTGCTGTCCGTCCTCCTCTATGCCACTGCCCTTGTCCTCTGGCCCCTCTACCAGTTCAACGAGAATTATGGTGTCCAGTCCTGGCAGGCAAGAGATGTGAGCTGCAGCGACAGAAACCCCTACCTTGTGTGTATCTGGGACCGCCGACTGGCTGTGACCATCCTGACAGCCGTCAACTTGCTGGCCTATGTGGGCGACCTGGTGTACTCTGCCCACCTGGTTTTTGTCAAGGTCTAAGACTCCCAAGGGGCCCCATTTGCCTCTCCAACCTCTTCATCCTTCTTTCCCGAGTTTTCTTACTGAGTATTCATTTCCTGTGTTTTCTTCTTCCCTATCTCCCCTCCTCCCCCTTTTTCTTTCCTTCCCAATTCATCGCACTCTTTCCCAGTTCTCTGATGTATGTTCTTCCCTTTCCTCTGCTGTTTCCTTGCTATTTTGTTCTGTTGCCCACAACCTGTTTTCACCCCTAAGCTGTTTCTCTTTTTCCACTCTCTTCTTTCCTTCCTCATCTCTTTTCTAGGTTTGCTTTTGGTTTTCTCATCTGCCTGTTTCCCAACCATCTTCTCCTATTTCCTTGGGAGCCCTGAGGCTTTTCTTCTCCTGCCCCCACGCACCTCCAGAGGTGATGAGCTCCAGATCTCCACACCCCTTGCAGCTGTCAGTGCCACGTCCTCCCAAGGGGCCTTCTGCCCACCCCTGCCCTAGCTGTGCCTTAGTCAATGTGTACCTGTGTGTGTTTGGGGGAGTGGGAATTGGGCCCCCTTTCTCCCAGTGGAGGAAGGTGTGCTGTGCATCTCCCCTTTAAATTAAAAAATATTTGTGTATCTCTGGAGGTCAGTAATTTCCAGTGAGCGAGAGGCTTTAAGCACAGACCCTGGGTCCCTAGGCCTTGCCTGGCACTCTGCTTTGCCAGAGATTGGCTCCAGAATTTGTGCCAGACTTATAGAAAACCCATTGCCTAGAGACCATCTTAAAGGAAGCAAGGGATGGATCCCTTTCATTCCTCCTGTTCTTCACGGTATCAAAAAAAAAAATGTCAGGCAAAGAACCATAGGATCTTGAAGACAACTGTTTGAAGTATTTGTGAGGGACAATAACGTGGCCTTCCAGCCTCAGTGTTAAAAATAACTTTTAACACTGTGTCCTTTTAACTTTTAACACAGTGTCCTTCAGAACGTGTGGAAAGAGATAATAAGTAAATAAATGAATAAACAACATGTCCTGCTTTGGCAGAGAGGAGAAAATGGCCACTGCCGGCCTTCAAGGCAGTATCAGCTTGGGGTTTTTTCTTTCTTTCTTTTCTGTTTCCTGGTCATGAGGGCAGAAATTACTGGGTGGCCCTTAAAAAAAAAAAAAAAAAAAAAAAAAAAGTTTCAGTCTGGCAGGGTGGCTCACACCTGTAATCCCAGCACTTTGGGAGGCCGAAGTGGGTGGATCACTTGAGGTCACAAGTTCGAGACCAGCCTGAGCAACGTGGCAAAAATTTGTCTCTACTAAAAATACAAAAATTAGCCCGGCATGGTGGAGGGTGCCTGTAGTCCCAGCTACTTGGGAGGCTTAGGCAGGAGACTGACTTGAACCCAGGAGGTAGAGTTGCAGTGAGCCGAGATTGTGCCACTGCACTCCAGCTTGGGCAACAAAGCCAGACACTGTCTCAAAAAAAAGCTGGTCACAGTGTCTCATACCTGTAATCCCAGCACTTTGGGAGGCCAAGGTGGGTGGATCACCTGATGTCAGGAGTTTGAGATCAGCCTGGCCAACATGGTAAAACCCCATCTCTACTAAAAATACAAAAATTAGCCAGGCATGGTGGCGGACCCCTGTAATCCCGGCTACCTGGGAGGCTGAGGGACAAGAATCGCTTGTTTGAAAGTGGGAGGTGGAGGTTGCAGTGAGCTAAGATCATGCTATTGCACTCTAGCCTGGGCAACAAGAGCGAAACTCAGTCTCAAAAAAACAAAGGAGGTTTCTTTTTTCTCTATTGTGAGCTGATGTGAAGGTGAGGATTGCTGCTGCCCTAGCCAGAGGAATGGCTTTGCTTGAGTGTGTGGTGCAAATACCCAGGTGTTGCTGTGTGCTAGTTGCTTCTTGCTGCTGCTTCCTGCTTCTCTGGGACTCACATGCATAGTGCAGTATATATAAATGTGTGTTTTTGTGTGTGTGTGTATATATATATATGTATATATTTTTTAATCCCCTGGAACTTTTGGTTCCCATCAGCTCCTGCTGTTAATCATAGAAAAGAAAGCTTGCACCTTCCCTGACACCCACATCCATAATGTTTTTTTAAATATCAATATAAAGGTAAAAAACGGAAAAAATAATAATATAACAATAGTGATAGTATAGTTTTAGTAATAATAGGTAACATTTTTGAGTGTTTACCATGTTCCAGGCACTAAATTAAGCTCATTTCCTCAATCATCTCAACTAAGCTTCACTATAATCCAATTAAAAGGTACTATTATTAGCTCCATGTTACAGATCAAAATTCTGGCACAGAGAACACATTTAACTAGCCTAAACTACACAGCTAGTCTTATGCTATACATATGGTAATTAAATTACAAGGTGCCAATTATATTTTACATTTTATAAGAAATTAGATTGTATTAGTGTGGTCAATGTTTCTCAACCCAGCTGCACATTAGCACCACCTAGCATCCTTCACGCTTGGAGTTCTGTGCAATGATTCTTACATGTCAAGTTAAAGGACTTCTATTCAGTAGTGCTCAGATGATTCTGGGTCCTAATCTTAGTGCTGAGGCAGGACTACCCTTGAGGGAGTCAGCCAGGCCCTTGGGTCACAGACACACTGGTGGAGTAACTGACAGGCATTGGAGACCACCCCTCATTTGCATATAGACTCACAGCCCAGCTAACACCAAAAATGCCCTCCTCTCCAGCTCTGTGTTGTTAGAAACCTCAAGTACAAAATTTTGATGTTTATTTCTTCAGATTACCTAAATAATGTTTACATTGAGAAATAAACAAGGGAAATGCCACCAAAAATTTGAATAAAAAGACTGCAGTATAATACAAACTTTCTTCCAGGGAAAACACGCTGAAATAATTCATAGACTGTGAAAGCTGGTAAAACATGTATAGATCATCCAGTCTAATGGTCTCAGTCCTGGCTGCACAGTAAAATCATTTTGAGAAGCTATTAAATAATACAATGCCAGCTCCCACCCCACAATGTCTGATTTAATTGATCTGGGGTAGTACCTGAAAAATGGTACTTTTAAAAGCTCCCAAGGGGATTTTTAATTTTTCAGCCATCATGGGGAAGCACTGATTTAGCCCAGCCCCTCATTACCTGTAAAATGGCTTGCCTAAGGCCACCTAGAATGTCATAGGCAGTGCCACATATCTCTCTCTAGTCTTCTTTGAATCTATATTGAATCAGAACTATAGTTACTTTCTGAAAATACTCAAGAAATCTTCTTAGAAAAAGTGCTAACTGTAAGACAAAGAAAATCAAAATCAAACATGATTACAAATATATACACTAATACCTAACATATCACAATTGTGACTTTTCAGTGAGTCGGTGTGTTAATTGTAATTGCTCATTAAAGGTGTTCTATTTTCTTTGCTTCAGTTATAGAGAGTGTGAAATGTTTCAGAGAAACCACATGGAAAGGTGATTGTCCAGATGCTGGCTAATGGGCAATGTCTTTGACCACATAGGGTTACATGCTCAGTGTGATGCTCTGAAAACCATTGCAGTTAATGAGCTGATCCTAATTGTGCTCATTTTCCAGCAACCTCAATAGGCTTGTATCCTGGGAGACAGAATGTGTTTGTGGTCACTCATTCTAACCCCAGAAATCAAGGAAAATAACAGACTTCCACAGAAGCTGAACTGACCAGGCGATACTGTGACTAGGCAAGCATGGGCTTTTGACAGTAAATCCCAGAGAGGAACAGAGAGATGCAGATACTTGATCATTCTTTGCCTATAAACACAATGCTTACATACCCCCAAATCTGACTGTGAGTATATGTTTTGGGCAAACAAAATAAATATTTCTGTTTGCAAGCTAAAGAAAATAAAATATCAAAGCTAAATCCTATATGAGCTTAGTATCTTCAGTCAGCCACATAGAAATAGGCCAGTTTTGTGTGGAAAATGTTTCAGACAAATTAAGAATATTAAAAACAGTGAAGTTAAAGGTAATGTTTAATTTTACTTTCCAGACCACAAATTTTTAAGGCCTCTAGCCCAACCATTTATGCAAAGTGCTAATTAAAAATGTTATCTGTATATTAAAGGAGTTTCTTATATAGTGTTAGAATCCAGTGCATTCAGCAAATGTGGATTGAGTGTTTACGACGTGACTTATTGAAAATATTATACAGCAGGGTGACCAGCTGGGAAATTAATTTGTGCTTTTTTTTGTTCTCAGTTGCTGCAGAGCCATCTGAAAGGAAGGAATCAAGCCTCTGTGTTCTGGAAGTCAGGTACTTTTCACTCCCAAAAACACAGGTTCATTTGTGGTGGGTCTGAGGCTAGGTGCTCTGGGTTATCCAGTGCTTCCTGAAGCCCTAGTTTTGAAAGAAGAAGCAGGATGAATTTTTCTGTATTGGAGATTGGCAGGGGAGGATTAGGCGTTGCTCCACTTGATAATGATGCAGAATTGTGAATAAGGACAAGGTCTGCAGATTCTTCAGCTCAGTGGCAGGGTCTTGATGGTGTCAGGCACTTAAAGGGTACAGGGCAGGACATCAGGAGCCCAGTCTGGAGACCTACCCAAGATGCTCTCATGTGGAGTTTCCACAGAACCTGAGCAAGGACCTGGACCTGGAGATGTGGAATAGCAATACTGGGCCCATAAATGGGACCACAAATGGACCCAACATCTGAGCCACAGCATCCTGTGACCATAAGAATAACAGTCATAAATGGATGAGACCAGGGATTTGCCCCACTCAAGAACGGGGAGGCTGCAGGACCACTTTATAAGGATGACACAAGCCTATAGCATGACTGTACAAAACAAGGTTGGACATCTTTTAAAATGATTAATATTGGATTTTTCACTGGTTTGCACATGTGGGAGCTAATACCAGTTCTCATAAAATCCTTCTTAAGAAAGATAAAATTATTCCCTCAATGTCAGGAAAAAAAATTGGTATCTATTACATATGTGTAAGAAGCTTTATTAACAAATAATTTGTGTCACTAAATCACTTGAATGTAATGCAATTATATTTTTTCAGCCATAATCTAATTCAGATGTTTTGTGACAATGCAAGGAAAAAAATGGATGTCTGGGTGGATATTATTAAAGACTCTTCTCCACATAAATCCCTATCTCTCATTGAATTAGAAAAGGATTTCCTGAGATCTTGCTAAAGAAATCTAAAAGGTAGTTAGTTTAAATTTGAACACTCTCTCATACACAATCTCATTTATTTATTCTTTCAATAAATATATGTATTACATTCCCACTGCCTGGCAGGCATATCTGTATTCAACTCTTCTTTGACGCAGGGCTGTACAGGTATTGGAGATACAATAGAGAGAATGAGAAATATGGTTGCTTTCCTCATGGAGTTTTTAGTTAAGTGAAACAACAAGAAAACTTATCAAAAAATAAAATTTGGTAGGTGGCATAACAGGAGAAGTACGTGTTCTGTATTAGCAAATAGCAGAACATAATTTAGATGAGGGTGGTATCTCAAGGAAGTGATAAACTGAGAGTAAAAGGATAGGAAGAGTCAGCCAGGCGACCATTGCATAAGTTACAGCTTCTCACTATCTCTTCCACCACCAAATTGAGAACATGTAGTGAATTTCAACATTATAAGATCCTTCAAATCCAGGTAAGCATCCATATCAAGAATGTATTTGAAACTAGAGAATTGTCCATAGGATAAAAGAGGGGATGCTGCCTCAGCCAGAGCCCAAGCTCTCTATTAGCCATGCTGCCCTCTGTGTCACTTCACTCAAGAAAAATCCTCCACTTGAGCTATGAATCCCATCCTCTCTGGCCATCTCAAGGCTTCACTTCTCAAATTCTCCTATCTCTACCACCTCAACAATGCCTCCTCTCTACTGGGTCTTTCCCTTTGGTGGCACACATGTCATAATAAGAGACCCATATTTGTTTGCTTTTTAAAGAAGAGGAAAAGAAAGCAAAACAACCTCCTTTGTCCATAGGTAGACACACACACACACACACACACACACACACAGTATACCCTGCTACCACCTCACTTCTCTGCCCCCTTTCACAGCAAAACTCCTTGGAAAAGTGCTATATATTTACCACCCACACTTCCTCATTCCTTCTCCAACCACTTTAGTCAGGCTTTCTACTCCTCCACGGAATTTCACCTCTTACCAAGATCAGCAATTATCTCCTTTTTTCCAAAGCCAATTGACAGTTCCCAGTCCTCATCTTCCTCATCCTCTTGGCCACATTTGACATGCTTGTCTACACTCTCCTTGAAACACTTTCTGCGTCAAGCTCCGACACCCAAACCCTCCCCTGGTTTGGCACTCTTCGGTCTCACGCTGGCTCTGCCTTCTCTACAAATCTATGAATGCTGGCATATCCCCAGGGCTCAGTCCTCAGGTCTCACCTCCTTTCAATCTAACCTTACTCCCTCAGAGATCTCATACACTTTCTTGGGTGCAAATCATATTCACACACTGATGACTCTCAAGTTTCTGTGTCAGGCTTACTCCTCTCCCACAAACTCCAGATTCCTCAAACCTCCTGCCTCCTTCACAGCCCTTCTGTAAAGTGAGTGGCCAAAACAGAACTGTTGATTTCCACTACCCTGTAATCTACCCCCCTTTCAACTAACCATCTACATACTCCTAATCTCCTTTGCCTTGCCACACCTTTTATTTTTCCATAGCACTTATCACCGTCTAACATATTGTATGATTTTATTTAACCCATTATTCATTGTCTACCTCCAATAAAATGTAAGTTCCACAAGGGCAGAGATCTTTGTTTCATTAGTGTTATATCCTAAGAGCCTAAAGAATTGTCTTATATATATTAGACCCTCAAATATTAAGTATATGAACTAATGAGAGATAAGTGACTTGCATAAGGTAGTATGCAGTGCATTATATAAGAATATATCCAGGGATTTCTATATTACAAAGATGTAAATCAACACAAATTTAAGACTCTGACTGAGGCCCTAGAGAAAGCCAGAGATATAAGGAAGGAGTATGAGTCCTTAAAAGCTACCCTCCTGCTGAACAAGAACAACCACATTGCTGTTATATGAATAAAAAATAAAATTCCATTTGGTTAAACCTCTGAAATTTTGGAATTTGTTACAGAAACTAGCTAATATACATTTGAACGTAAAATTTTTTAGCATGAAATGAATTCATGTGCTTTGGGGGAATTTACATTATTCATTCAACAAACATGCTGAGCTCTTGCTGTGGGCCAAGAACTCTGATGGGCATAGGGGGTTCAAAGATGAGTAATAGAAAATCATTTCCCTTCAGAAAACCCAAAATTTACAATATCATGTTGTAAGTTTTATTTCACAGGAAACGAAAAGGGGCTGTTTCAGCCCAGAGGAAAAAGCCTAATTCTGCCAGGCAGAGAAGAGACGAATCAGAACAGGGGAAGTGACATTTGGACTCAGTTTTGAATTGTGAGTATGATGAAGAATGAAAAAGGAAAATATGTCACTTTTGTAAAATGTTACTTGACAAATTCGATTCCAAATTATTTGACCTTTTCACTCTGTACAACTCTTCTTAGAGTTTCATTAAATACAATTCATATTCACTTCAGAGGTGAAATTGAACTTTAGTGTAGATATATCACTCAAATAGATTGGGATATAATATTTTTCTGTTTGCTAGTACAGTGGTAACATGCAATAGAAAATATCAAAGTGCAAAAGACTGTCCCTCATTATTGATATTTTCCAAATAGTTAATTTACCCCAAAAGATAAATAAAAGCCCTTTTTAATCATCAAAGACAGCACCACTCAGTATTTCACAATCTTTTACACTGGCTAGGTGATAAGCTGCACTGTTTTATGGGTCTTACAGTATTTGAAATCTATGAACCAGAAAGACCTTTTGTTTGTCTTCCAAATGTCCTATGACATTTGTTTTAATAATATTTATAAAGGTCTTCCTAATGAAGCAGGTATGCTTTCAAGAACTAGTTAATTTCAACATTTATTAAGTAATTGCTTTTACTTAAAGACTGATTGAGATTCAATGTGGACAAATACTACGTAATACACTAAGTAAGGTAGAAGTTTCTGTAAACACATGGGATAATATCTGGAAGTGGTCCAGCAGACATCCCATGGAGTTGTGCGTGTAGCAAAAACAAATCTATCTCATTGTATCTGGCACTGATTAGATCCTTTGCTAACATGTCTTACCTAGTTCTCATTTTTACAAATAAGAGAAATATATGAAACTTAAAGTGAGGGCCAAAGAAAACGTAGATATAATGATAATAATGACATAAATCCCTTTTGAGAGACCTTTTTCTCACACAAATATTTTTATATTTGCTATCTCATTTGTTTGTCATACAACTTAGAAAAAATATTAGAAGATGGAGGTAAAAATCTTTCCTAAGCCTACTTTTTTTTTTTTTTTTTTTTTGAGACGGAGTCTCACTCTATTGCCCAGGCTGGAGTGCAGTGGTGCAATCTCGGCTCACTGCAACCTGCGCCTCTTGGGTTCAAGCTATTCCACTGCCTCAGCCTCCTGAGTACCTGTGATTACAGGCACATGCCACCACGCCCGGCTATTTTTTTGTATTTTTAGTAGAGACAGGGTTTCACTGTGTTAGCCAAGGTGTTCTCGGTCTCCTGACCTTGTGATCTGCCCACCTTGTCCTCCCAAAGTGCTGGGATTACAGGTGTGAGCCACTGCGCCCAGCCACCTATTTTTTTTTTAAGTCCAACTCTCAGTCATATTCCAGTTTCCAAAATCAGAGTCAAGCATTATCTCTTCCTTCCACTGGTATAAACACTGGACTGGACACTTTGAGGACAGGAGGATCTGCAAATACAGAGATGAAGCATATTCTCTCCTTCACCTATGCTTGTAATTTAGTGGGGAGAGTCAGATAAAAGCATATGCAAAACAGCACATTTTGGCTTGCATTATTCTTTTATGTCCTAAACGAGGAGACAATGTTCTCATTTCAGTGAATCAACATCCACGCCTTTGAACAAGCCAGAAATCCAGGAATCTTCCCCCATTATTCCCTCTCCCTCACCAGCCACATCTAGTCCATCAAGTCCTGTCAATTTTACCTTCTAAATATTTTTCCAACATTCTTTCTATCACCATTGCCATAGCCTGAGTTCAAGCTGTCATTATCTCCCATAGGCATGAATTGCACTGCCCCCTAAATAGCCTCCCTGCTTCCATTCTGAGCCTACCCAGCATTCTCTGCACACTGCAGGTGGACTGATGTGGTAAAAATACAAATCTAGTCATAGGTTTTCCCACTCAAACCACTTCAGGAACTTTACGTTAGTCTTATGGTAAGGTGCAAAATTCCTTAAGTTAGACCACAAGGCCTTGCTTGATCTAGCCCCTGCCTAACTCTCCAGTCCCATCATCTGCCACTGTATCTCTTTGCTCTCTGTCACTTTGGTTTTCCTTCGGGTCATTGAACATTCCTCAGTCCTTCACACTTCCTAGTTTTTCCCTTGTTCTTCCCTTTACCAAGAATGCTCCATCCCCTCCCTATCTTCACATTGTAGCCCAAAAGTCACTTAGGCAGGAAAGACTTTGTTCACTTTTTAGACACAATCGTTTCTTCTTAATGCTAATCACAACTCATAGCTATGTATTTATTATGTCATTATTTAAATCTGTCTCCTGCTTCCATCCTGTTCCCACTGCACTGTAAGCTCTGTGAGGGCAGGGACAATGTCTTTGTTGCTTACTTTGTATCCCTGTAGCCTAGCACATTGCCTAGCACATGCTAGGGGCTCCGTAAATATACAGTGAATGAGCAAAAAGATGACTACATGAATGAAGGAATGCTGAAATAAAGATTTCATGAAAGAGGTCACCCTGGAAATGAGCGCTGAGGGGGAAATAAGATTGCAATAGTCAGAAAAGGATAGAGAGGAACTTCCACACTCTAAGAACTGTGAGAAGCAAAGACAAAGAGACAAGAAGTCATAAAGCAGGAGACGGAATACTGAAGAATCCATACTTATTTATTTGAATGTATACAGTAATGGAATATTAGCCCAGAAAGATGTACATTCATCATGAAGATCCTAGAATGCAGGATAAAAAATAGTATTTAATTACATAGTGATTCATTACCATTTTATGAGCAAAAAGTGACACGTATGAAGTGAAATTTGGACAGTATTTCATGCTTGTCCATAAAGAGTGTAAGCCAATTAATACCATAAGCTAATATTACCACAGATAACAAAGTTATTTTTTAAAGCTATTAACGGCATACATTTGAAAAATAATAAAGATACTGACATGTCCTTGATAGAGAGTACAGACAAGAGATATCTAAGATTGAAATTCATGGATAAAGATGATGGATTGAAGCAACCCAATTTATAACACAGAATCCCCCAAAACCTCAGGAATTGGCAGCACTAGGTACTTCTAGAAACAGAGTTGAAAATAAGAGGAGTGGACCAGCTACAGTGGTTCACACCCATAATCCCAGCACTTTGGGAGGCTAAGGTGGAAGGATCATTTGAACCCAGGAGTTCAGACCAGCCTGGGTAACATAGGGAGACCTCGTCTCTACAAAAATTTAAAAATTTAGCCGGGAATGGTGGTGCACACCTGTAGTACCAGCTACTTGGAAGGCTGAGGTGGAAGGATTGTTTGAGCCCAGGAGTTCCAGGCTGCAGAGAGCTGTGATCATGCCATGGCACTCCAGCCTGGATGTGAGAGAAAGACCCGTCTCTGAAAAAAAAAAAAAAAAAATACTGAGTGTGATGGCTCACGCCTGTAATCCCAGCACTTTCGGAGGCTGAGGTGGGCGGGTTGCCTGAACTCAGGAGTTCAAGACCAGCCTGGGCAACATGCTGAAACTCTATTTCTACTACAGTACAAAATATTGTAGACATAGCAGCATGCACCTGTAGTCCCAGCTACTCGGGAGGCTGAGGCAGGAGAATTGCTTGAACCCAGGAGATGGAGATTGCAGTGAGCCGAGATTGTACCACTGCACTCCAGCCTAGGCAACAGAGCGAGACTCTGTCCTCTGTCTCAAAAGAAAAAGACTGGTTGGAAGTCTGTTGTTTGAGAAATAGATCACTAAAACCCCTCCTTCCTTGCAAACAAGAGTTTTATTCTCTAAAAAAATAAAATACAGGGTCTCCACACTGAGGAGTATGTAGTACAGATAAGGATAAGAATGTGCTTTATGGAAAATGAAGGCAGGAATATGAAATTAGGGTTTACATGTCTAGTAGTAAGATTTCCAGCTCTCTTCTCCAATTTGGATCCCAGAATTCTAGCAATACACAAACATTTTCTAGACGGGAGACGAAAAGATTCTTTTGGGGTAAATTTGACCAGCTCAAAAGGAAAAACTGATACCGGAAGACATGCAAAGTCCCAGCCAAATCATCCTGTGGTGCATCCCATAAATGACAATAAACAACCATCCACTAAGGTCAGTAAGATTTTCTTTTCTTTTCTTTTGAGACAGAGTCTTACTCTGTCACCCAAGCTGGAGTGCAGTGGTGTGATCTGGACTCACTGCAGCCTCCACCTCCTGGGCTCAAGCGATCCTTCCATCTCAGCCTCCCAAGTAGCTGGAACTACAGGCACATGCCACCACACCCAGCTAATTTTTGTATTTTTTGGAAGAGATGGGGGTCTTACTGTGTTGCTCAAACCCCAGGCTTCAGGCAATCCTCCTGCCTTGGCCTCCCAAAGTGCTGGGATTACAGGCATGAGCCACCATGCCAGGCTTCGTGAAGAAGTACTATACAAGTCTAATTCCCTACTCTCACACAGAAGAATCACCAGACACATGAGGAAAGTATCTAAGCTGAATGACAGAAACCAAAATTTAATCAACTGATTAAGTAAAGCAACTTGGGGGAGGCCGGGTGTGGTGGCTCACGCCTGTAATCCCAGCACTTTGGGAGGCCGAGGCAGGTGGATCACGAGGTCAGGAGATTGAGACCATCCTGGCTAACACAATGAAACCCCATCTCTACTAAAAATGCAAAAAGTTAGCCGGGTGTGGTGGTGGGCACCTGTAGTCCCAAATACTTGGGAGGCTGAGGCAGGAGAATGGCGTGAACCCAGGAGGCAGAGCTTGCGGTGAGCCGAGATTATGCCACTGCACTCCAGCCTGGGCAACAGAGCAAGACTCTGTCTCAAAAAAAAGAAAAGAAAAGAAAAGCAACTTGGGGCAATGGACTCTTGAGGGACCATGTGGAATAAAACTAATGATAAACTTAGAGAAATAGAAGGGGATGTTATATCCATGAAACAAAAACAGAATGCTATTAAAACAAAATAAAGAGAAGAGCCAAAATAAGGCATTACAAATCCAAGGGTAGAAAGGAAAAACTCAGTGGACACTTTGGAAAATAACCGTGGAGAAATCTCCCAGAGAGGAGAGCAAAAAGAGAACTGAAAACCAGGAGAGAAACAACCGCAACATTAGAGAGCCAGCCCAGGAGATTCACCAGCCAAATAGTAGAGTTTCCAGCAGAATAGAGAGAACGGAGGGAGGGAACGATTAAAGGAATGATTCAAGAAAATAGCCCAGAGCTAGAGGACATGTTTTTCTAGACTTTAAAGGCCTAATCCATGTGGCCAGCACAAATAATAAAAATAGATGAGGACTGAGTTCCTATTTTTTATCTTACCCAAATTCCTACCTAAGGGGTATAGGGAGTCATGCCCTATAAACCATAAATTCTCATCAGATGGGTTTTATTTAACCTTATATAGTGTGACTTATATTTTTCAATCTGACTCTGGCATAACATTATAAGACAAGGAAAAAAAATATTTAACCCCAAAATATGTTCCCTTGCCATACCTTAAAATTGCCCTGCAAAGTCTCTTGTGGGAAAAATCTACATTCTATAGAGAATTCCGTTCCTCCTTTCTTTTCCTTCCTTCCTTCTCAGATCCAGGAGATAATCCACTAAGAGCCCTTTTATGTCCGATAAAAAACAATTTACAACTTGCTCTCTCTAAAGTCGGCTACCTAAGTGCTTCCTCTGCACAATAAAACTTGGTCTCCACAATCCTTTATCTTTAACCTCAACATTCCCATCGATCCCAAGTCTTCAGACAATATCAACCATTTGTCAACCAGGAAATGTTTAAATTTGTCTGTAGCCTGGAAGCCCCCCCTACCTGCCCCGCTTTGAGTTGTCCCACCTTTCTAAACCAAACCATGTATTTCTTTTTTCTTTACTTTTTCATTGTACTTTAAGTTCTGGGATACATGTGCAGAACATGCAGGTTTGTTACATAGGTATACACATGCCATGGTGGTCTGCTGCACCTATCAACCCATCATCTACATTATGTGTTTCTCTTAATGCTATCCCTTCCCCAGCCCCCCACCCCCGAACAGGCCCCAGTGTGTGATGCCCCCACCCCATGTCCATGTGTTCTCATTGTTCAACTCCCACTTATGAGAACATGCAGTGTTTGGTTTTCTGTTCCTGTGTTAGTTTGCTGAGAATGATGGTTTCCAGCTTCATCCATGTCCCTGCAAAGGACATGAACTCATCCTTTTTTATGGCTGCATAGTGTTCCATGGTGTATATGTGCCACATTTTCTTTATCCAGTCTTCCATCCAAAGGTCACCAACATAAAAAACAAACCAATGTATTGCTTAAATATATTTGATTAATGTCTCATGCCTTCCTAAAATACATAAAACCAAGCTATACCCCAACCCCCTTGGGCACATGTCCTTGGGACCTCCTGAGGGCTGTGTCACAGGCCATGGTCACGCATATTTGGCTCAGAATAAATCTCTTGAAATATTTTAGAATTTGACAATTTTTGTCAACATAGATATCACCGTGAAATTCCAGAATATTTAAAGAGAAGAGAAAATCTTACAGGTTTCCAAGTGTGTAGAGGAGAGAAAAACACAGTTTACATACAAAGTTTTGGGAGCCAGAATGACATAGTTTTTTAACATTAACCTTAAAAAGCAGAAAATAAGGCATTTAAAAATCTAGGGGAAAACTATTCTAGAATTCTACCTTCAGCCAAAAGTTATCAATCAAGTATGAGGGTAGAATAAAAACAATCGCTTCTGAAAGTCTCAAAAAATTTGCCTCCAAGAACCTTTCACTGGAATCTTGTGACTCTACCAAAAATGAGAGTGTGGTAAAGAGTCAAACTCAGTAAAATATTTGAAGATGTTTATTCTGAGCTAAATATGAGTGACCATGGCCTGTGACACAGCCTTCAGGAGATGCTGAGAACATTTGCCCAAAATGGTAGGGGTGAAGCTTGCTTCTCTACGTTTTAGGGAGACAGGAGACATCACCCAAATACATTTAAGATATACATTGGTTTGGTCCAGAAAGGTGGGACAACTTGAAGAGCTGCGAGGACTTCCAGGCTATAGGTAGATTTTTAAATGTCTTGATTGACAATTGGTTGAGTTATTATCAATAGAAAGGAATGTCTTGGTTGCATAAAAGTTTTATCATACAGATGAAGCCTCCAGGTAGCAGGCTTCAGAGAGAATAGATTGTAAATGTTTCTTATCAGACTTAAGGTCTGTGTTGCTGCTAAAGGCTGGGGGGCTTTTGCCGAATTCCAAGAGGGAGGAGGGCATAATGAGGTGTGTCCAACCCCCGCCCCCACCCCACCTTCCTATCATGGCTTGAACCAGTCTTTCAAGTTAAATTTAGAGGGCCCTGGCCTAGTGGAGGAAGTCCATTCAGATGGTTGAGGGCCCTTCAAATTTTATTTTTGGTTTACGGAGTCAATCAAGAAAGAAGACATGGGATACAGGAAAAAGTTCTACACAGTAGGCCTAAGAACCAACAGGGAAAGGAAAATCCCAACATAGGATGTCAGCTGTACACCAGCTACAGAGGCAACCAGTCCAGACCGCAGCAGGCCAGAACAAGCCAAAAGATTCTAGAAGAGGATTTATTCAAGAAGATAATATCGATAAATTATCTGACACACCTAACTAAAGAATTGAGAAGAGACTTGGAAAAATGTAGAAGAGTTTGGGTTTGAATTAATGATGAGTATGTCTATAGGAAACAAAGAAACTGCACACACAAACAAAAAGCATAATTATTAAATACAAAAAAAAATTAAAATCATGAAGGAAAATGCATACTGTGTGCCTCAATTATAAACAGTCATAATACTATAAGACTGAGTAATGCTTTAGCCTAAATTAAAACACAGTGGGAGAAAGGATGAGAAAGGAAGTGAGGAAAGTGGTGAAAGAGAATAAAATCCTTATTTTCCTAGTGATAATTCAATAAATCATGCCTAAATATAAAAAAGGAAGACCTAGAAATATGAACCTGCTATGCAGATGTATGATGATATATACCAAATGGAACAGTGAAAGGAACTTACAGCAGTTGCCTGTAGAGAAGAGGAAATGAAGGGTGAGGGAGACTTTTGTGTTAACTGTGTGTATGTAGAAGTTTCATAAAAATAAAAGCTAAATAAAAGACTATTTTAATTTTAAAAACCAACAGATCAAGGATGAGGGAGAGACATGCATGAGAAAAAGAGAAACAGAGACTGATCTATAAATAACTCATAAGTTTCATATTTAAATGTCTAGGAAGATAAGGAAGTCCAAAGGCAAGTTTGAATTTAAAGAGAATAACAATTACAATTTTAAAAGTAAAGCATTTATCACAACAAACAACTATCTAGAGACACAAAATCATGGAGACCCACTCTCTGTACCTACAGAACTTTAAGGTTGCAAGGGCCCTTAGAGATCAACTTGCTTCTGTTTCCTGAATTTTTTTCTAGGATACCCTTTGCAAGGGCTGTACATGCTCTATTTAAACACCTATAGTGACGGAGTGTTCACCATATACTGAGGCCCCACTCTCTACTTGAGCTTCTCTAATTCTTTTTTTTTTTTTTTTGAGATGGAGTTTTGCTCTTGTCACCCAGGCAGGAGTGCAATGATGCAATCTCAGCTCACTGCAACCTCTGCCTCCCAGGTTCAAGCAATTATCCAGCCTCAGCCTCCCGAGTAGCTGGGATTACAGGTGTGCACTAGCACACCCAGTAAATTTTTGTATTTTTACTAGAGATGGGGTTTTGCCATGTTGGCCAGGCTAGTCTCGAATTCTCAACCTCAAGTGATCTGCCCCATTCAGTCTCCCATAGCGCTGGGATTACAGGCATGAGCCACCGGCCCAGCTAAGCTTCTCAAAATTTTTTTTTTTTCGCTCTACGGCCCAGGCTGGGTGCAGTGGTGCAATCTTGGCTCACTGCAACCTCTGCCTCCCAGGTTCAAGTGATTCTCCTGCCTCAGCCTTCTGAGTAGCTGGGACTACAGGCGCGCGCCACCATGCCTGGCTAATTTTTGTATTTTCGGTAGAGATGGGGTTTCACCATGTTGGCCAAGATGGTCTTGATCTCTTGACCTCGTGATCCACCCATCTCGGCCTCTCAAAGTGCTGGGATTATAGGCGTGAGCCACCGCGCGCGTCCTTGAATTCTTTTTTTTTTTTTTTTTTTTTTTTTTGAGGCGGAGTTTCACTCTTGTTGCCAAGGCTGGAGTACAATGGCATGATCTCGGTTCACCACAACCTCCACCTCCTGGGTTCAAATGATTCGCCTGCCTCAGTCTCTCGAGTAGCTGGGCTTACAGGCGTGTGCCACCATGCCCAGCTAATTTTTGTCTTTTAGTGGAGACAGGGTTTCTCCATTTTGGTCAGCCTGGTCTCGAACTCCTGAGAGTGCTGGGATTACAGGTGTGAGCCACCACGCCCAGCCTGCTTCTCAAATTCTTAAATGGGACTTCCTTAGGTAAAGCAAAATCTGCATACAAGGCATTGTTTCTTGTGCTACTGTGGAGTTCTTGGCTCTGTCTTCTTTTGCTTAAAATGCTGCAGATGGGCCCTAAGTATTATCAGTGCTTTTAATAACTACCAAAATGCTTTCCTGTTTTTCTCCCTGAACTCTTAATTGTACCAGAGGACCCAACATTTTAGTAAAAGAAACTAAATATTTAAATATGAGTAAAAGTGAATATATAATAAATGATATCCATTCATTCCTGGCTAGTGAAAGGAACTGGAATAAATGACTTCCAGCGATTCCTTCCATTCTTCTTAAACATGGGAGTGTTTCATGGACTGGGATCACTATGTAAGGTACAATAGCAGGAATGAAGCAGGCAGGGGAAGGCTAAAGGAAGGGATAAGAAGGGCTCTGCCTCCATGCCTTGCTATCTTCGGGCCCTTCTGAAGTCAGCAGTTGTCATGAGGCTTGACTCAAAATCTGTTTATAAGAGATAGAGTTCAAATTAAAGCCAAGTACAGCAGTGTTGTTTCCAGAATAATATGAGTCTTCAAGCTGTGCTAAGTGCCTTTTTGCCTCTGCACATGAAAATTACTACATTTTTCAGTTTGTTTCTATTTGAAGGAAAATGGTTTAGGTGATTATAGAGGAGTAGCTGGTCAATTCTACCCAAATTCCACTGGTGATTTTTATGTTAAAATTCCAAAAGTCTCTTTAATAGATAATTTATGTTCCTCTGAGATACTTTTTTTTTTTAACAATAATAAAAGCCCTCAAACTTCCCAGAGGCAAAAAAAAAAAAAAAAAAAAAAATTATACTCAATGCGAGATCTTAGAGCTTAGCTCTTGCCAGAGGCCTATCCATCTCACATGATCAAGAAATATTCTCCAGTAGTTCTCTGTGGGTGACTGAAAACTGTGAAAGAGTGGTGAGACATATATTCTTTTCCTGGGCTTGATTTTTTTTTTTTTTTTTTTTTTTTTTTGAGACGGAGTTTTGCTCTTGTTGCCCAAGCTGGAGTGCAATGCCACGATCTTGGCTCATCGCAACCTCCACCTCCCAGGTTCAAGCAATTCTCCTGTCTCAGCCTCCTGAGTAGCTGGGATTACAGGTGTGCACCACCACACCCGGCTAATTTTTTTTGTATTTTTAGTGGAGAAGAGGTTTCACCATGTTGGTCAGGCTGGTCTTGAACTCCTGACCTCAGATGATCCGTCCCCCTTAGCCTCCCAAAGTGATTACAGGTGTGAGCCACTGCACCCAGCCTGGACTTGATTTTTACCAGTGTCAAAATCAAAATAATTTCTCAAAATCTCTTATTTGAAAAATTCTAATTTTTCTGGTACCCATTTTCTTAAATTCCATTTTTATTTATTTACTCATCAAATACTGATTGTTCATCTACTATGTGACCGGCCCTGTTCTGCCCACAGGGGATGCAGCAGTGATCAAGACAGAAAAATGTCCCAGGAGCTCATGTTTTAGGGATGGGAGGACAGTTAATGAGATTTATATTTCTTATTCCACTATATAAAGAAAATAAAACAGAGTGATGTCCTAGACAGTGACTGTTATGAGTGGTGGCTGATTATACAGGGTAATCAGAAAAGCCTTCTTGGAGGAGGTGTTAGAAGTGAAAACCAAGTGTCAAGAAAAAAATCAGCCACATGAAAGGTCTGGGGAAAGAATAGGCAGAGGAAAGAGCAAGTTCAAAGGCCTAAGAGAGTCTGCACGTGAACGTGATTACGAAACAAGAGTGTACTCAGGGGGATTTTAATGTCTTTAGTGATAGTGGATGCCTTCTTGCATCTGACCACTCGGCTGAGTTCTCATAGACTAAAGCTTCATTCCCCCAGTTGCCAGACTATTGCAGCTGATGTCTTTTAGCTGAATCCCACCCCAGGAATTGCCCACAGCCTAAGAAAGTCCCTCTACCTCCCTGGAAGCAGATCATATCCAATAACTGGCCACAGAGTTATAAAAACTCAACCCTTTGCAAGAGCCATCCAAGTACTTAGTGCCCCATGGACTGGCTTGATTCTTCTATCTTGATTGCAGCACAGCCCACCTCCTCTCTGCCCAGTCATGCTTTCTTCACTGCCCTTTTCTGAGAGCATTTTTCCACAGATTTCCGTCTCAGCATCTCTTTCCCTGGGGCATCCAGCTTAAAACCAAGGTTGATCAATTTCGTCACTTATAAATATTAAAATATGACAGCAGGCCTAGGCAACAAAGCAAGATCCCATCTCTACTGAAAAAGAAAAAAAAAATTATCTGAGTGTGGTGGCACACACCTATAGTCCGGATACTCAGGAGGCCGAGGCAGGAGGATAACTTGAGCCCAGGAGTTTGAGGCTGCAGTGAGCCATGATTGCATCACTGCACCCCAGGCTGCACAACAGAACAAGACTCTATCGAAAAAAGAAAATATAACAGCAACACCATCACCAAATTTAGAAATCATTTAAGAGTGCCAGTGTTTTGGCCAGGTGCAGTGGCTCACACTTGTAATCCCAGCACTTTGGGAGGTCGAGGCGGGCAGATCACGAGGTCAGGAGATCAAGACCATCCCGGCTAACACAGTGAAACCCTGTCTCTACTAAAAATACAAAAATTAGCCGGACGTGGTGGTGGGCGCCTGTAGTCCCAGCTATTCGGGAGGCTGAGGCAGGAGAATGGCATGAACCAGGGAGGCAGAGCTTGCAGTGAGCCTAGATGGTGCCACTACACTCCAGCCTGGGCAACAGAGCAAGACTCCGTCTCAAAAAGGGCCTTCCCGTCTAGCCCTTCCACTGACCTGATTCAACCCTGGGCCCCTGGCATTTGAGTTATGCTGCTTCACATCCTCTTGCCTGCCGTTGAACCTGTAGTTTTCTCTGCTTAGCAAATCCTTTTTTATTCTTTAAAGCCACCTTTTCTGAAAGCCTTCCTTAGCCCTCATACTCAGAGTTCCTAACACCCTCTTGTGCCTCTGCTCTATACTGTGCACTTTTTATTGTTGTACATATCATTGTAAACATCTGCCCATTTCTGCTGCTCAACTGCACTGTTGTTTCCTTGAAGTCAGAGACTATGTTCTATTTAATATCAACCCCTTCAGTGCCAAGCCCTTCAGAGACACTCAAAAAGCCTGCCTCACCCTGATTTCATCAGGAAAATAGTATAGACAAGACACAAAACGTATTTGTAAAATAGATGCCTAACTAGTAACCGTTTTACAATTGTGAAATCCATCTTAGTAGAAAGGTTACCTTTCACTGGGCCCTAATAAAGGAGGGTCTATTAGTCTATTTTCACACTGCTGATAAAGACATACCCAAAACTGGGAACAAGAAAAGATTTAATTGGACTTACAGTTCCATATGGCTGAGGAGGCCTCAGAATCATGGTGGCAGCAAGAGAAAAATGAGGAAGAAGCAAAAGCGGAAACCCCTGATAAACACATCAGCTCTCATGAGACTTACTCACTATCACGAGAATAGCACAGGAAAGACCAGCCCCCGTGATTCAATTACCTCTTCCTGGGTCCCTCCTACAATATGTGGGAATTCTGGGAGATACAATTCAAATTGAGATTTGTGTGGGAACACAGCCAAACCGTATCAGAGGGGCAGATGTACACTGTTTGTATTGTAAATGTAACTGCCGGGCCCCAGTTTCTGCAAGTATCAGGGGTCTACAATCTTAAGGACTCCCATAGACTACTACATTTTCATACTCACCCACTTCAGTTAAACCCTCTAAGTTAGCAGTTTCCACTCTGTTAACAATTTGTCATGAGTATTTATTCGTCTTCCAGTTGACTTGAAATGAGAGAAAACACAATGGGCAAATCAGAACAACACCCGAGTGAACTGTTCATGTTCACAAGTGTGAAAGCTACCAAAGCCATCCATGAATTGAAGAAGAACTCTTGGTTTGCCAATTAACAGAGAACAAGAGTATGCTTCCAGGAACCTTCCTGGGGGGCACTGCATTTTAAAATTGACCATTGATAATAGCAATGATGAACTCAACAAGAAATAGAATCTTACCCTCCTGACAATTCCAGTGTTCAGAAGGGACAGTGTTCTAGCAGAACAGTCAGTCAGTGACTTTCAAGTTAAAATATTGTGTTTCAATTCTTTTAAGAGCATGTGGCCTTCAAGAAGATATTTAACTTTGCTTAGCTTGACTCTCCTCATCTGTAATACAGAATTATCTGTAACTCACATCATCCTTGTGAGAATTAAATAAATAAGGTCATATGTGAGAAAGTGCCTAGTCTAGGCTTTTGCCTGATTAAGGTTTTAATAACTCTTCACTCAAAGCAACAAGTGTTTTCACCAAATGCATTTTCCTTATGTTGTAAAACCCAAGCACAGCAAATCAGAAGAAATTGATTCTTATAGATTAATATCATCATTCAAACTCACCGGCATGAGTTTAAGATATGTTGATTTTGAATTTCTCATGTCAATCTTCTATACAATCAGAAAATCACTTTAAGAAGCTATGACAAACTGCCAACCATATATATGAGGCTATAATACATTTGATTTTTCTCCCTGAATAAGCTGTTTGAAGAATGATAGCTAGACAGTAAAAAAGAAAATCAATCCCTCTGGAAAGTTAGTAGCTTTATATACCTTTGCATCCCAGAAAATACCTAAGCAGATTAAAAGCTTTCTACATTTCTGAAAAGCCCATTTTGGTCTGACCACCTGTGTTCTAAATTGTACAATAATGGAATTTTAAAAGGTTGTGTGATAGTAAATCTCTCCAATCAACGTATTATAAAACCAACACCACCAAAAATTTACCTCTCCAGCACAATATGGAAAGACAACTGCTCAGATCTCAGAGATGTAAAATGTTGAGCTTATTTTTTTAAATCATGTTACTCATTGATTGTAAGGTTGGTAATACTTAGACACAATGCTTGAATTGAGAAAAAAAATAATCTGCAAGCTTTTGTGTCTTTTGGTATGCAAAATGATAAGTCCTGTCAAGTAGACTAGAGGATAAAGTAAATCTTTATTAAATAAAAAAACTATTAACCGGCCTTTGGTGTAGCCCTGCGTGATGCAAATTATATTACTTGTCAAGACTTTTGTTTAGTCACAAATAAAAGGTTTAGTGGATAAAGGTTTGGCCTTTCGCTACAGGTTTTCTGCCAAACTGTGACCTGAAATGAATGAATTGGTATTGAGTGGGGCCTCCTGACTCTGTAATTTAATGCTGACAGTAATTAGCTAAGAAGGTGGTGTTATAATGAAAGCCCAGAGCATAGTGTTTATGTGATTTTACACAGCTGCAATAGATGGCACCTCCTTTTTCCGTCTTTTTCATTTACTACCTCTGAAAAAGAAGAAGGTGCAAGTCATAAAAGATACAGGCTGCTTGACTCTCTGATAAATCTCTGGACAGTGAAGACCTTGGCTTTAAATTAACTGTCAGGCTTCAGCCATCTTACTCACTAGCTCACTCTGGAGTTAGCAACAGTGCAAAGAGATTATAAATGGATGCCTATGTCTTGATTAATGCCCTCTTTAGTAAACAGACTTTACACATAGAGCTGTGGCATAGCAGATGCCCTGTTATAAAGGTTAATCTTCACTTCAATAGCACATTCAAGACACCATGCTTTTTCACAGTTCTTCTCTTTTCTTTTTGAATTTCAAATTCTCTTAGAATAAATGAGAAAGAGGAAACCTAATAGCAGAATCAGGATCTATTGTTAGAAACTTCCTTTGTAAATAAAGGATCATTCCTGAACCTCTGACGGTTTCATAGAACAAAGGAAATCCTCTGTACCAGTCCAAATTGAAGACTTTCCTCCTTGGCCTTTAAAAAAAAGCTTTAACAAGGAAGGCCCACACCTAAGTGACCCCTCTGTGCTTCTAGCTCGGGATAATTTGCTTGATGGAATGGAGCATCAGGCTGGAATGGAGGTTTTGCACCAAGTAGTCTAATGTTAGGTGCCAGCAAGTAATCCGACTTTATAACCAAACACTGAGAATCCATTAGGGGGCCTGTCCTTTTCCAACTGCTGCCCGTCTTTGTGTTGCCTGAATGTCACTTGGTTACACAGGAAAAAGATGGGGAGAAATGAGGATGCAAAAAGAGGCAAAAAGAGTGTGCTAATACATTTTTACTTTATCCAAAGTTTTAGTTCCAGAAGAAATGTTGATATGAGATTTTTGTCACATCAATTACTCTCAATGAATTGGAAGCAAATCTTCCTTTCACGTGTTTATTGACATTGTCATTTACTCAGCTTTATAAAGTGTTTTGTTGACGTAAATTAGATCTTTGTTTACTCTGTTCCAGACAAGAACAAAAATAAAATTCTCTCATAAAAACGTCTTTAATACTTTGCTATCCTAGAAAGTAAGCAATTCTGCCTAAGATTAGTAGGTTACATTAGTCCATTTCCAAAAGGAAAATAGTAAGAAAGCAAAAAGAATGTACAGAAAATTGGTTAGAAATTCCAATTAATTCTAGTTAGTTTTTCAGTCTTTTTATTCTATATACAGATAGTGTTTGCATAATTTAATTTGGATTTCAGAACACTAATCCTCTCCATGTTTAAATGAAATAGACAAATACACATCCCCAAAATTGAGGGATTATATGGCCATTTGCCACTGTTCGCCTCCAATTACTGCATGTTCTTACTCTGCATCATCTTTCTTCTTCTGAAGTAAAATCCTGCTGTAGTAAAGAGACTTCTAATGTAATCTGAGTGAAATCTATGGTCAGTTGATAGAAAGATTCATGGTGCCCCAACTACCCTCTTGTCTTTATCACTAAGAACTCAGAGAGGAGGCCGGGCGTGGTGGCTCACACCTGTAATCCCAGCACTTTGGGAGGCCGAGGCAGGCAGATCATAAGGTCGAGAGATCGAGACCATTCTGGCCAACATGGTGAAACCCCGTCTCTACTAAAAAATAAAAGATTAACTGGGTGTGGTGGCGTGTGCCTGTAGTCTCAGCTACTCAGGAGGCTGAGGCAGGAGAATCAGTTGAACCCAGGAGGCGGAGGTTGCAGTGAGCCGAGATCATGCCACTGCACTCCAGCCTGGCAACAGAGTGAGACTCCATCTCAAAAAAAAAAAAAAAAAAAAAAAAAAAGAACTCAGAGAGGAACCATTATCCCGTGTGAAAGAACCATAAGAACCAGAAACTGGCAAGTAAAAAATACAATGGGAACCCTCCTTCCTTGGGAAAATAGGGACTACTGGAGTTAAGCAAGATCTAAGAATGTGGAGCAAAAAGAGCATATTTTAGGACCTGGGGAGCAAAGACTCCAGTCCTGGTTCTAGTCCTCTTACTATAGCAGAGTTGTAGACCCTGCTTAAGCAAACAAAATACCACCTATATGGGATTTGAGAACCAAGATCAACCAAAAGCAGAACAAAGTGTTAAGAAGAAAAAGAGATAATACTTCTTCTGAAGAAAAATTAGGATATGTCTTTTTAAAGAGTTAAGAGTATTTGTGTTGGTTGGTTGGTTGGTTTAAAGGTATCCATAGCACCAAGATGCTTTATGCCTAGGAAGTTGAAGCACTTTACACCATATAAACAAGCAGCATCCCAGAAAGGGTGACAGTTGCCTGAGTGTCCTTTCTATAAAATTTCAGATCCAAAGTTGGTGATAGGATAAGCCTTGCATTTTGGACAGAAAAGCATTGGCACAAAACAGAAATTAGCTTAAGTGCCTTTGGAAAGAAATGTTTTATATATTGTGATAAACTGAATAATAGCCTACAAAGATATTCAGGTCCTAATTCCTGCAACCTGTTTAAGTTTAGTTAAATGGCAGAAGGAACTTTACAGATATGATTCAGTTAAGAATCTTATGATAGAGAGATTAGCCTGGATTATACAGGTGGGCCCTAAGTGTAATCATAAATTTACTTATAATAGGAAGTGGAGGGAGATTTGACAACACAAGAGGAGAAGGAAATTTGATGACAGAAGCCAGAGATTGGAATGATGTGAAGAAGAGGTGAAGTCAAGGAATGCAGGCAGCAACCAAAAGCTAGAAAAGCAAGAAAATGTATTCCTCCCTCACTACCACCACTCCAGAACCTCCAGAAAACCCAGCCATGGCCACACTTAGACTTTAGCCCAGTGAAGCTAATCTCAGACTTTTGGCCTCTGCAATGGTAAGAAAATAAATGTGTGTTGCTTTAAGCCACTACGTTTCTGGTAATATGTTACAGCATCAATAAGAAACTAACACAAAAATGTTCTGGGTTCAAGTTAATATGAGGCAGCCAAAGACATAAGAAAGGTAAAATATAAAAATAAGTAAAAATATGGTAGTAAACTCTCTAGTATTTTAAAGAATGAATCTCAACTTCTAAAGCATATTCACCCAAAGCTAAATTTACCAGAAGTGGATGGCTTCGTGTAAGAAACCAATACAACATTCCTAGTGTTATTTCATCTGATTTGTAGTTGGTTAAAAACTATGTTTATTTTGATCAGTACTTCTTTTCTTTTTTGAAACAGGATTTCCCTCTGTCACCCAGGCTGGAGTGTGGTAACATGATCATAGATTACTGCAGCCTTAAACTCCTGGTCACCAGTGATCCTCCTACCTCAGCCTCCTGAGTAGCTAGGACTACAAGCACTCGCCACTACCCCCGGCTCATTTTATTATTATTATTATTTATTTTATTTATTTATTTATTTAAGACAGAGTCTTACTCTGTCGCCCAGGCTGGAGTGCAGTGGCCGGATCTCAGCTCACTGCAAGCTCCGCCTCCCGGGTTCACGCCATTCTCCTGCCTCAGCCTCCCGAGTAGCTGGGACTACAGGTGCCTGCCACCACACCCAGCTAATTTTTTGTATTTTTAGTAGAGACAGGGTTTCACCATGTTAGCCAGGATGATCTCGATCTCCTGACCTCGTGATCCGCCCATCTCGGCCTCCCAAAGTGTCATTTTATTAATTTTTTTTGCTTGAAACAGGATCTTGCTATGTTGCTCAGGCTGGTGTCCAACTCTGTGCCTCAAGCAATCCTCCCTCCTCAGCCTCCCAATATGCTGGGATTATCAGCATGAGCCACCGTGCCTGGCCAGTGCTTTGATTTCTAAAGTCATGTTACACTAGCTACTCCTGAGAATTATTTTAGTACTCTCCTGTGTTCTCATACTGCAGGGGCTAGAAGTTTGGGAGCCACATTAACTCAAAATCCCTTGCCGGTAGGATTTCAGTTGAGATTCCACCAAAGTGAAGACTTACAGGAGATTTAAAAGGCAGAAGGGAATGGAATCCCTTCTTCCTTCCACAGAAGTTCAGACTTCACAGCAATGGGAGCAGCAGTTTCCATTTTGGGTCTTATGGTCTACAGTCAGGCTTCAGCTGGAATGGGGGCAGCACCTGCCTACAATTTCCTAGTTTGTGGGAGGACCTCTGCTTTCTGCTTTATCTTCTTCTGGTTTTTCCTACAATTTTGTAAGCACCCTGCAAAACATTATTTTCTCCTCAATAATTTATATTTTTCTCATTGAACTCTGATTCTTACAAATGAGAAGTCAGAAAAGAAATTTTTCCTTTTTAAAAATATCTAGAGCTATGTTTCTCAATTAAGATAACTATAAAACATATTGATTTGAAACTCCCAAAATATTTGCTAACATGTAATTCAGAACAACAAAAGTTTTCTTTCATGAATTTTGGGATATACAAACAACAGGAAAGAATAGTACAGATAATAATGGAGTTGGGCTGTGTGGGTGGTAGCAGGGTTGAAGGTTCACCTTGTAAATACTGTATTACACAGGCCCATTTGTACAAGTTTCTACCACTGGGTAGAAGTAGAGAAAGGCTAAGTTCTGGCATGGGTAAGGGAACAAAGGACACTAGACTGCCATCTTGCAGTTTTCTATTTCTCTTTAGTATTCTTCAAACACGCATAAAGAATTGTGGCTGTTTTGTTTGGTTGTTTGTTTCCAACATACCTAATACTAGAAGAATTAACCTCTTGCCCATATCCTTCACTAAGTCTATATGAAGGTTAGCTGTTATCCTGCTAGTCTAACATTTAGGTCATTTTAAAAAATAACAGGCTGGGTGCGGTGGCTCACACCTGTAATCCCAGCTCTTTGGGAGGGCTAGGGGGGCAGATCACTTGAGGTCAGGGATTCAAAACCAGCCTGGCTAACATGGTGAAACCCCGTCTCTACTAAAAATGCAAAAAAATTAGCTGGGTGTGGTGGTGGGCGCCTGTAATCCCAGCTACTAGGAAGGCTGAGGCATAAGAATCACTTGAACCCAGGAGGTGGAGGTGGCAGTGAGCTGAGATGGCACCACTGCACTCCAGCCTGGGTTACAGAGCAGGACTCCATCTCAAAAAAGACAAAACAAACAAGCAAACAAAACAAAACAAAAAACAGTGTTATTAAGAAATAACATAAAAATTTTAAAAATTCACCTTTTTAAAGAATATAATTCAGAAGTTGTTAGTATTATTATATTCACAGAATTATGCAACTGTCACACTATCTAATTTCAAAACGTCATCACCTTTAAAGGAACTTTGTTGTTCCTTTAATTACACATTAGTAAACATTACCCATTTCACTTTATCTCAGCTCCTGGTAAACACTAATCTACTTTCAATTTTAATGGATTTGCTCTTCTGGGCTTTTTTGTAAATTAAATTATATAATAGGTACACTTTTGTGATTGGCTTCTTTTATTCAGCATAACATTGTAAAAATTAATCCATGATGCAGCAAACCTCAGTGCTTCACTTTTTTTACTGCCAAATAATATTTGGTCATATGGATATACCACATTTTGGTTATTTGTTAATCAATTGATGGATATTTGAGTTGCTTCCATTTTTCAGCTATTGTGAGTAATGCTGCTATGAACATTGGCATTCAGGTTTTTTTGCAGACATGTGTTTTCAGTTCTCTTAGTTATATACCTACATAAGAGTAGATTGCTGAATCATATGTTAGCTGTAAGTTTAACATGTTAAGGAACTATTAACCTTTTTTCCAGAATGGCTATACCATTGCACAATCCTATCAGCACTATGTGAGGGTTATAATTTCTACAGATCACTGTCAACACTTATGATTTTCTTTTTCTTTCTTTTTTTTTTTTTTTTTTTTTTTGAGATAGGGTCTTGCACTGTCACCCAGGCTGGAGTGCAGTGGCGCAATCTCAGCTCACTGCAAGCTCCACCTCCTGGACTCATGCCATTCTCCTGCCTCAGCCTCCCAAGTAGCTGGGACTACAGGCACCTGCTACCACGCCCGGCTAATTTTTTGTACTTTTAGTACAGACAGGGTTTCACCGTGTTAGCCAGGATGGTCTTGATCTCCTGACCTCGTGATCTGCCGGCCTTGGCCTCCCAAAGAGCTGGGATTACAGGTGTGAGCCACTGTGCCTGGCCAACAGTTACTATTTTCAAACTAGTGGGTTGTAAGTATTATCTCATTGTGATTTTGATTTGCATTTCCTTAATGACTAATGATGTTGAACATCTTTTCATGCACTTATGGTCCAGTGTCCTATAGTTTATATAACTTGTAAATATGTTCTTCATTCTATGGGTTGTGGTCAGTTTCTCAATGGTGCCCTTTGAAGCACAAAAGTTTTTAATTTTGATGAAGTTCAATGTGTCTGTTTTTCTCTTTTGTTATTTTTGTTTTGGTGTCATAGCTAAGAAACCATCACATATTCCAAGGACACAAAGATTTACTCCTGTGATTTCTTCTAAGAATTTTATAGTTTTAGCTCT
This sequence comes from Papio anubis, assembly GCF_008728515.1. NCBI lineage: Eukaryota > Metazoa > Chordata > Mammalia > Primates > Cercopithecidae > Papio > Papio anubis. Next base: position 33,512,893 of record NC_044989.1, on the reverse strand, counting down.
TATATTCAGGTCTTTGATCCATTTTGAATTAATTTTTAAATATGGTGTGATGTGGGGGTACAACTTCATTCTTTTATGTGGATATCCAGTTATCACAGCAGCATTTGTTGAAGACTATTCCTTCTACTACCGAGTTGTATTGGTCCCCTTGTCAAAAATTTGACCATAAAAATAAAAGTTTATTTCTGGATTCTCAAACTATTTCATTGATCTATCTGTCTATTTAAACATTAGTGCCATGCCACCATGATTATTATAGCATTGTAGTAAATTTTGAAATCAAGTAGTTTGAGTCACCCAATTTAGTTCTTTTTCAAGACTGTTTTGCTTATTCTGAGTCTTTTACATTTTCACATGAAATTTAGGATCATCTTGTCAATTTCTGCACAAGAGCCAGCTGAAATTTTGTTAAGCGTTAAACTGAAACTGTAAATCAGTTTAGGGAGTATTGCCATTTTTAAAAAGTTAAGTCTTTCAATCAATCAGTATTGGATGTCTTTCCATTTATTTAAATCTTCCTTCATTAATTTATTTCAATAATGCTTCTGTGGTTTTCAGCATACAAAGCCTACACTTCTCATGTTAAAGTTTTTTCCCAAGTATTTTATTCTTTTTGATGCTAGTTTAAATGGAATTCTTAACTTCATTTTAATATTGTTCATTGTTCGTGTATAGAAATACAATTGATATAGGTAGATTGATATTGTAACTTAAAACCTTGCTAGATTTGTTAATTCTGATAGCATTTTTTTTTTTAACTTTTAGGTTCAGGAGTACATATGCAGGTTTATTATATTTTTAAAATTCTGTATCATGGGGGTTTAGTGTACAAAGTATTTTGTCATACAGGTAATTAGCATAATACCAAACAGGTAGTTTATCAGTCCTCTTCCTCTTCCCATTCTCCACCCCAGGTAGGCTCTGGTGTCTGTTCCCTTCTTTGTGTCCATGTATACTCAATGTTTAGCTCCTACTTATAAGTGAGAACATGTGGTATTTGGTTTTCTGTTCCTGCATTAGTTCACTTAAGATAGTGGCCTCTAGATCCATTCATGTTGAGGCAAAGGATATAATCTTATTCCTTTTTATGGCTGTGTAGTATTCCATGGTATATAGGTACCACTTTTTCTTTATCCAGTCTACTGTTGATGAGCACCCAGGTTGATTTCATGTCTTTGCTATAGTGAATAGTGCTCCAACAAACATATGAGTGCATGTGTCTGTAAGGTAGAATGATTTCTATTCCTTTGGGTATATGTCCAATAATGGGATTCCTGGGTCAAATGGTAGTTCTGTTTTGAGGAATTGCCACACTGCTTTCCACAATGGCTAAACTAATTTACATTCCCACCAACAGAGTATAAGCATTGTCTTTTCACTGCAACCTCACCAGGGTCTGATATTTTTCAACTTTTTAATAATAGGCATTCTGACTGGTATAAGATGGTATCTCATTGTGGTTTTGATTTACATTTCTCTAATGATCAACCATATTGAGCTTCTTTAAATATGCTTGTTGGCATTGTGTATGTCTTCTTTTGAAAAGTGTCTGTGTCTGTGTTTTTCATATACTTTTTAATGGAGTTGTTGGGTTTTTTCTGGTTAATTTGTTTAAGTTCCTTAAAGATTCTTGATGTTAGATCTTTGTCAAATGGTAGTTTGGAAATATTTTTCCCTAACCTGTAGGTTGTCTGTTTACTCTGTCGATAGTTTCTTTTGCTGTGCAGAAGCCCTCTAGTTTATTTAGGTCCAATTTGTCAATTCTGTTTTGTTGCAATTACTTTTGGCATCTTCATGATGAAATCTTTGCCAAGGCCTTTGCCAGAATGGTATTCCCTAGGTTTTCTTCTAGAATTTTTACAGTTTTAGGTTTTACATTTAAGTCTTTAATCTATGTTGAGTTTATTTTTGTGTATGGTATGTGGAAGGGTTCCAGCTTCATATCTTCCATATATGGCTAACCAGTTATCCCAGCACAATTATTGAATAGGGAGTCCTTTTCTCATTGCTTGTTTTTGTCAACTTTATCAAAGATCAGATTGTCATAGGTGTGTGGCCTTATTTCTGGGCTCTCTATTCTGTTCCATTGGTGTATGTGTCTTTTTTTCTACTAGTACCATGCTGTTTGGGTTGCTGTAGATTTGTAGTATAGTTTGAAGTTAAGTAACATGATGTTCCAAGTTTTGTTCTTTTCACTTAGGATTACCTTGGCTATGTGAGCTCATTTTTTGGTTCCATATGAATTTTAAAATCTTTTTCTTTCTAATTCTGGGAAGAATGTCATTGGTAGTTTGATAGGAATAACAGAGTCTGCAAATTGATTTGGGCAGTATAGCCACTTTGATAATATTGATTTTTCCTATCCATGAGCATGGAATGTTTCTCCATTTGTTTGTGTCACTTCTGATTTCTTTGAGCAGTGTTTTGTAATTCTCATTTTACATGTCTTTCAACTCCCTGGTTAGCTGTATTCCTTGGTATTTTCTTCTTTTTGTGGCTATTGTGAATAGGATTGCATTCTTGATTTGGTTCTCAGCTTGGACGTCGTTGATACATAGAAATACTACTGATTTTTTGTACATTAGTTTTGTATCTTGAAACATTGCTAAAGTTGTTTATCAGACCTAGGAGCTTTTGGCCAGGGACTATGGAGTTTTCTAGACATAGAATCATTTCATCTGTAAATAGATATAGTTTGATTTCTTCTCTTCTTATTTGGATGCCTTTTCTTTCTTTCTCTTGCCTGATTGCTCTGGATAGGACTTCTAGTACTACTTTGAATAGGAGTGGTGAGAATGGGCATCTTTTTCTTGTTCTATTTCTCAAGGGGAATGCTTTCAGCTTTTGTTCATTCAGCATAATATTGGCTATGGGTTTGTCATAAATTGCCCTTATTATTTTGAGGTATGTTTCTTCAATGCCTAGTTTGTTGAGAGTTTTTAACATGAAGGGATGTTGAATGTTATTGAAAGCCTTTTCTGCATCTATTAAAATGATTATGTGGGTTTTGTTTTTACTTCTGCTTATGTGATTAATCACATTTATTGATTTATGTATGTTGAACCAACCTTGCATTCCAGGGAAAAAGCCTACTTGATTTTGGTGGATTAGCTTTTTGATGGGCTGCAGGATTTGATTTGCTAGAATCTTGTTGAGGAATGTTATATTTATATTTATCAAGAATACTGGCCTCTAGTTTACTTTTTTGTGTGTGTTGCAACCAGATTTTGGTGTCAGGATGATGCTATGTTGGCCTCATAGAATGAGTTAGGGAAGAGTCCCTCCTCAATTTTTTGGAATAGTTTCAGTAGGAATAATACCAGCTCTTTTTTATACACCAAGTAGAATTTAGCAGTGAATCCCTCTGGTCCTGGGCTTTATCTGCTTCATAGACCTTTTATTACTGTTTCCATTTTGGACCTCATTAATGGTCTGTTCAAGGATTCAACTTTTTCCTGGTCCAATGTTGGGAGGTTATATGTTTCCAGGAATTTATCCATTTCTTCTAGGTTTTCTAGTTTGTGTGCATAGAGATATTATAATAATCTATGAGATTTTTGCTATTTCTGTAAGTTTAGTAGTAATGTCCCCTTTGTCATTCTGATTATGTTTATTTGGATCTTCTCTCTTTTTTCTTTATTGGTCTAGCTAGTGGTCTATCAATATTATTTATTCTTTCAAAAATACAACTCCCAGGATTGTTGATCTTTTGTATGGTTTTTTGCATCTCAATTTCCTTCAGTTAGCTCTGATTTGGGTTATTTATTGTTGTCTGCTAGATTTAGGGTTGGTTTTCTCTTGTTTCTCTCTGTGTGATATTAGGTTGTTAATTTGCAATCTTTCTAACTTTTGGATGTGGGCATTTAGCACTATAAACTTCCCTCATAACACTGCTTTAGCTGTGTCTCAGAGATTCTGGTATGTTGTATCTTTTTCTCACTTGTTTCAAAGTATTTCTTGATTTCCACCTTAATTTCTTTGTTTGCCCAAAAGTCATTCAGGAGGAGGTTGTTTAATTTCCATGTAATTGTAGGGGGTTTGAGCAATTTTCCTAGTATTGATTTCTATTTTTATTGTGCTGTGGTCCAAGAGTATGTTTGGTATGTTTTTTTTTTTTTTTTTAATTTGCTGAGGATTGTTTTATGGCTGATTTGTGGACAATTGTACAGATATTCCATGTGCAATGAGAAGAATGTATGTGCTATTGTTTTGGGGTGGAGGGTTCTCTAGATGTCTATTAGGCCCATTTGGTCAAGTGTCGAGTTTAGGTCCCAAATATCTCTGTTGGTTTTCTGCCTTGATAATCTGTATAATACTGTCTGTGGGGTGTTGAAATCTCCCACTATTATTGTGTGGTTGTATAAGTTTATTTGTAGGTCTCTAAGAACTTGCTTTATGAATCTGGATGCTCCTGTGTTGGGTACATATATATTTAGGATAGTTAGGTCTTCTTTTTGAATTGAACCTTTTACCATTATGTAGTACCCTACTTTGTCTTTTTTGACTGTGGTTGGTTTAAAAATCTATTTTGTCTGAAATTAGAAAAGCAACCTCTGCTCTTTTCTGATCTCTGTTTACTTGGTAGATTTTTCTCCATCCCTTTACTTTGAGCCTATGGGTGTTATTGTATGTGTGACATCATACAGTTGTGTCTTGCTTCTTTATCCAACTTCCCACTTTATTTGGGATATTTAGCCTGTTTACATTCAAGGTTAATACTGATATGTGCAGATTTGATCCTGTCTTCATGTTATTAGCTGATTGTTATATAGATTTGATGGCATATTTGGTCTGGTGGTAACAAATTCCCTTAGCATTTGCTTGTCTGAAAAGGATCTTATTTCTTCCTCACTTAAAAAGTTTACTTTGGCTGGAAATGAAATTCTTCAGATGAATTTATTTCCTTTAAGAATGCTGAATATAGGCCCCTACTGTCTTTGGGATTGTAGGATGTCTGTTGAAAGGTCCACTGTTAGCATGATGGGGTTCCCTTTGTATGTGACTTGCCCCTTCTCTCTAGCTGCCTTTAACATTTTTTCTTTCACATCAATCTTGGAGAATCTAGTAACTATGTGTCTGGGGATGGTTATCTTGTATAGTATCTCCCAGGGTTTCTCTGCATTTGCTGAATTTGAATGTTGGCCTCTCAAGCAAGGTTGGGGAAATTTTCATGGACGAGATCCTGAAATATGTTTACCAAGTTGCTTGCTTTCTCTCTTTCTCTTTCAGGGACAGCAATGAATCATAGATTTGATCTCTTTACATAATCCCATATTTCTTAGAGATTTTATTCATTCTACTTTATGGTTTTTGTCTGTATTTTGTCTGACTGAGTTGTTTCGAACAACTGGTCTTCAAGCTCCAAGATTCTTTCCTCAGCTTGGTTGATTCTGCTATTAGCATTTGCAATTGTATGACGAATTTTTTTCTTTTTTTTTTTTGAGACGTAGTCTCGCTCTGTCACCCAGGCTGGAGTACAGTGGCACGATCTTGCCCACTGCAAGCTCTGCCTCCCTGGTTCACGCCATTCTTCTGCCTCAGCCTCCTGAGTAGCTGGGACTACTGGAGCCCACCACCATGCCCGGCTAATTGTTTGTACTTTTAGTAGAGACGGAGTTCCACCATGTTAGCCAGGATGGTCTCGATCTCCTTACCTCGTGATCCACCCGCCCTGGCCTCCCAGAGTGCTGGTATTACAGGCATGAGCCACTGCACCCTGCCCATATTATGAAATTTTTGAAGTGAGCTTTTCAGCTCGATTATGTCAGTTTGGTTCTTTCTTAAAATGACCATTTCGTCTTTCATCACCTTATCATTCCTTAGGTTCCTTGGATTGGGTTTCAACTTTCTCCTGAATGTAGATGCCCTTTGTTCCTGTCCATATTCTGAACTCTATTTGTCATTTCAACCATTTCATCCTGATTAAAAACCATTGCTGGGAAATTTGCATGGTTGTTCAGAGACAAGAAGGCACTCTGGCTTTTGGAGTTATTAGAGTTCTTGCACTGGTTCTTTGTCATCTGTGTTGGATTATGTTCCTTCAGTCTTCGAAGTTGCTGTCCTTTGGATGGGTTGTTTTTGACTTTTATCTTCTTTGATGCCCTTGGAAGTTTGATTGTGGTATAAGGTGGGTTCAGTTGACTGGGTTCATTTCTGGAAGATTTTAGTAGGCCAAGGTCCAGCTCAGCACTCTTGGTCTGTGTGCTGTAACTCTGTGGGCTCGTACCAGGCCTCCAGATTTGTTCTGTGGCCCCTCATCATTAGTAACCTGCTACACTGGAGGGGCTCAGGTGTTCCTGGTCTGCTAGCCACAATACTATGATGGGTGGTGCCAGCCAAAGCACTTCATCAGGATGGTGGCACTGGCATCCATGCTCACTCACATGTGCCCACAGTCGTGGCAGCATGGCAGGGTGCATGCGCATTGCCAGGGATGGGGAACCAGCAGAAGCAGGACTGTAGTGTTCCTGCATGTGCTTGCACCAGTGACTGGGCACAGGTGGAAGTGATTGCTGGTGTCCATACTTGCACTTGCAATGGCAGTGGTGGCATTCTAGGCAAGGCACTGGTGGGTGCAAGGTTGCTGGCCTCTGTGCGCATGTTCACAGAGGCAGCAGTGGCAGTGTTGATTGGGAACAGATTGCCATTATCCACGACCTCATTCAAGCCAGTGATAGTGTTGGTATAGGACAGCAGGGCTGCTGGCACCTGTGTGTGCATTTACACTAGTGGTGGTGTCATTGCAAGGGCGGTGGGCAGGGACACTGGTGTCTGTGCACTCATTTACACCAACAGCAGTGGTGTGGAGTTGCTGGTGGAGCCGTGGAGTTGCTGACATCCATGAGTGCCCGTGTGTCAGTGGAATGTCAGCAGGTTGCATTCATGGCAGCAGCAGTGGCACAACAGAGTGCATGTGCACGTGTTTGTCAGCGGAGGAGGGAAGAAGAGGTCAGCCTGTGTTCATGCTCCAGCAAAGCAGTAAGGGGGTGGCCATGGGCAAGCATGTGCTGGCAAAGCAGCACAGCGGAGGCTGCAGTGGGAGGAGGGTGCAGGTGGGCTGGTGCATGTTGGTGGGGATTGCTCTGCCCGAGCTCTCTGATTATCAGGCAGAGTCTTCCAGCAAAAGAGCTATAATGAGGGCACCCAGGAAGCACCCTGGTTGGGCAGCTGAGGCTGCGCTTTCTGCGGGCATGACCAGGCTGGGGCCCTGAGAATAGCCTGGGCACTCAGATAGAACTGGACTTATCTCACCAGAGAGCTTGTCCTGCTCTCTCTAGGTCAGACAGTCACCCTGTGGCCAAAGTGTCCTAGAGGAGCATGGCAACCTTGGAAGATGGGCCTCCCTGGCCATGTTCCACTGCAGACATTCCCTCACCAAACCCTCTGGGCTCCACGCAGCCTGGAGTCCTGCTCCTACCACCTCTTTAAGCAGCTCCCTTTGCCTGCTCAAATGTCCATGGGGCTTATGGGGTTTCCTATCACCTGAATTCCAGAGGTCTGTGGCAAGAGTTGACCGTTCCTCAACTATTCAACTCACCCCTTCCCCAGAAGTTGCTGAGAGCCCAGCATGAATCCCGGTGCTCAGTAGCTCCATGCAGCGTTCCCAGCTTCCTCCTCCTTCAGCCCAGTGTCTGCATCCTCCCTCTGTCCAGTCTCAATGCATTCCCTTCAAAGATCTGCTTAGAGTGTGCCAGTCTTCCCAATGCCCTAGTCTCTCGGTGGCAGATGTTTTTGCTGGCTGTGTCTAGTCCGCCTTCTTGGCTCGAAATTATGATAGTATTTTAGTGGATTCTTTAAGATTATCTATACATGCCTTCTGTGAATAGGGAGAGTTTTACTTCTTCCTTTTCAATCTGATGCCTTTCATTTATTCTTCTTGCCAATTACCCTGTCTATAACTGAGAGTCCAATGCTGAATTAAAGTGACAACAGCAGACATTCTTATGCTGTTCCCAGCTGTAGGGGGAATCATTCATCAGTTTGCCATCAAAATATAATGTTTGCCAGGAATGGTGGTGCATGCCTATAGTCATAGCTACAAGGGGGGCTGAGGCAGGAAGATTGCTTGAGCCCAGGAGTTTGAGGCTGTGGTGAGCAATGATCACACTTGTGAATAACCACTGCACTCCAGCCTGGGCAACACAGACCCATCCTAAAAAGTAAAAAAAAAAAAAAAAAGACAAAAATACAAAATCAGTATTACTGGGCCAAATCAAGGTGTTAACAGGGCCATGCTTGCTCTAGAGACTCTAGAGGAGAATCCATCTGCTGCCTCTTCCAGCTTACGGTGGCTGTCAACATTTTCGTTTTTCTCTTGTGACTGCATCATTCAAATCTCTGCCTCCATGGTCATATTACCTTTTCTCTTCTGTCTGTTTACTGCTCTCTTTTATGAAGACACTTACGATTGCATTTAAGGCCATGCAGATAATCCAGGATCATCTCTCCATGTCAAGATGGCTGACTTAATAACACCTCAAAGACTGCCATGTGAGGTAATATTTACAGGTTCCAGGAATTCAGATGTGAATTTTTTGGGAGGGGCTATTTTTTCACAAATTTTGGAAGAATTTGTGAAGGAGTAGTATGCATTCTTGTTTTTCAACATTTGGTAGAATTCACCAGTGAAACAATATGGAGAGAGCTCCAGCAAGCTTTTCTTTATGGCAAGTTTTAAAATGACATATCCAATTTCTTTACTTATTACATGTCTTTTCTAGTTTTCAATTTCTTCTTGAGCCAATTCAGTGGATTGTGACTTTTTGGAATTTTGTTCATTGTATCTAAGTTACCTAATTTTGTTATATGGTCATTTGTGTATTCCCTTATAATCTTACATATGTCGTTAAGATCAAAGTGATTTCCTGTCTTTCATTTCTGATTTTAGTAATTTAAATTTTATTTCTTTTTATCTTGATCAGTCTAGCTAAAGGTTGTCAATTTTCTTGATTGCATAAAAAAACAAACTTCATTAATTTCTGTATTGGTTGTCTGTTTTCTATTCATTTATTTCTACTTTGATCTTTATTATTTATTTTACTGGTGCTTTTTATTTCTTCATACGGATTCAAGTTACTCTGCAATATCCTTTCATTTCAATTGAAAGACTCCCTTTAGTATTTTTAGTAGGGCAGGTCTGCTAGCAACAAACTCTCTCCATTTTTATTTATTCTTAGAATGCCTATTTCTTTTTCATTTTGAAAGGATTGTTTTGTCAAATATTGTATTCTTGGTTGATAGTCTTTTAATTCCAGTGCTTTGAATACATTAAACCTCTGCCTTCTGGCCTCCCTAGTTTCTGCTGAGAAATTAGCTGTTAACCAAATTGAAATTTTTTTTATGTGATGAGTTGGTTCTCTCTTCTTTCTATATTCTGTCTTCTTGCTTATCCCTCAACAGTTTGATTAGGATGTGTCTAGATATGTATCTCTTTGAGTTTATTTTACTTGGAGTTTGTTAAGCTTTTCAAATGTTATATTAGTCCATTTTCACACTGCTGATAAAGACATACCCAAGACTGGGAAGTTTACAAAGGGAAGAAGTTTAATGGAGAACTCACAGTTCCATGTGGCTGGCGAAGCCTCACAATCATGGTGGAAGGCAAGGAGGAGCAAGTCACGTCTTACATGTATGACAGCAGGCAAAAAGAGAGCGTGTGTAGGAAAACTCCCGTTTTTAACCTTATCAGAACTTGTGAGATCCATTCACTATAATGAGAACAGCATGGGAAAGACCTGCCCCTATGATTCGATCATCCCCCACCGGGTCCCTCCCACAACACGTAGGAATTACAGGAGCTAAAGATGAGATTTGGGTGGGGACACAGAGCCAAACCATATGAAATGTGTAGATTAATTATTTTCAGCCAATATGGGAAGCTTTGAATGTTATTTCCTCAAACATTCTTTTACCCTCTTTCACTTCCTTCCCTCCATCTGGGAATCCCATTATGCATTTGTTGACATACTTCATGGTGTCCTTCTGTCTCTGAGGCTCATTGTTCTTTTGTTCTTTTTGTCAAACTAGAAAACCTCAATTGATCTATCTTCAAGTGAAAAGAGGCTGAGAATAGAGCAAGTTAAAATACCACAAAGCTCACTGTTTTACCAAGATTTAGTCATTTTTCTTGAATAAATGCTGATCAAATGTTCACATCCTAATTAATTTCCAAATTTCTGAAAATGTTGATTTTGACGATTTTTGCCAGCATCCTCATTGCTTCTATAGAGAAGTCGATTTTCCAGGGTTATTACTCCACTATTCTGGAAGTACAATCTTAGATCATATTCTATTAAAGGAGCATCTGTCTTCTTCCTGATCTTAAGTTACATCACCATGCCCTCTCCTATTCTTTTTGGCATAGGAAGTATCAATCCCTGCTACCCCTTAGCAGATCTCTGACATTTTGGACTTTAAAAAGTTTTACTGTAACAGGTATGGAAAGAGCAAGTCAAACACACTCAGTTTTTATCTTTCTTTTTTCTCAGCAATGAGAAAGTAAATATAGAGAGAAAAGAAAGAAGGAAAAGCTAAATTTAGATAGTCTTTCTTTGCTATAGACTTGGGATTTTTTTAATGCCAGTTTTGTTTGCATTACTGATTTTCTGTTATCAGCCCAAAACTGTAATAGGATCAAACATTGTATCTATAATTATACATAATATATATAACATAAATAGTAAGCATGTGTAGGGTTAAACTGTAACACACCTAAAGATATGATGAAATTGAGGGGAAAATTATAATATGATAGATTCCAAAGACATGAAATTTGGGTATTTTACATTTTGCATCAGTTAAAAAATAAACTATAGCAGTAAGCCTAACAGTTCGATGTTGCCTAACTATATCTTATCACATCCATGACAGCATTGATTAATTTATTGCATACTTGTATAACCTTCTTTTTATGAAGCTGTATTCTACATAGTATCCTCTTAAACTTGTACAGTATAAAACACTGTGTTTCTCTGTGTGTGAGCACCACCAAGAGCTAGAAAAGACAGCCTTTCCTGACATTTGATTATTCACTAAGACTAATATGGCAAGTGATATGGACAAACAAAGGCAGGCTGAGTTCATTCCACATCACCTTTCAAGACAGAACAAAGAACCTGCCTTTTTTTAATCAGCTGAGGAAATATGGTATGATCATCACTAAGGAATATGAATGAAGGAAAATGATGCTATCTTAGCATTCTGAATCTTTACCTAGAAGAATACATGACTATAGCTGCCAGGAGGAAACAGATACCAACTTTGTAGTTAAACCTAACTACATGTTAAAATTAAAGATATCTTGGATAAACAATATAAAACATGGCTAATGATTGCTTATTACAATCATTTATACAACTTTAAGATGTTCATAGAAAATATCATTAACTGTCCTCTCCATTTGTGCTTCTATCTGCTAAATATATGGCTTATTTGTCATTAGGTCTTCTACTTATTCACAGTTTTTTTCCATTTATAGCTGATGTGTTACTTTTTGAAATTTCAAATCATAAATTTATTTGAACACTGTAAGGTGTACAATACTCTGCTAGATGGTCCACAAAGGAAAATATAAGTTAGAGTTTCTCTCATCAAGCAAACTAAAATCTCAATGCAGAGGGAGGATAGTGGCAGTGGGAAATAAGAAACATTTGTTCTGTGTTTTAACACTTACACAAAAATCTTAGGATGTTGATTCAGGACATTTGTGGACCCTCCCCCTCAAAAAAGAAAAAAAAAAAAAACCGTTGACATGTTTCTCTCCCTAATCTCTAAGCATGACCTTTCGTCTGATTTTCAAATATAGTCATGGTAAGTTAATCATTCTTCAATATATATTTTAGATAACACTAATTAAAATACATGTGTTTAGTTTCTAAAGATAACATTCCCTCAAGTACTCTCAGAAAGTACTTATGAAGTCACTAAAAAAATTTTTAAAACTCCAGGCCCAAGGAGCACATTTCTGAAAGCAGTGGCACAAAGATGAAAAGTCTTTTGTAAATGTTGATTGGTAGAGTGAAATTTCACTTATAATATGAATGTTTTTCCTGGTACCTAAGAAAGCTAAAGAAATATTTACATGCAGATAAGTAAGATCTTTAGAACCAGACATTATTTAAATAAAGTGTACCTACAAATAAAATACAAAACATTTTATTTGCTTATTGGCATATTAGGTAACTATAATGACATAAGAGAACCAGAATAATGTTAAGATGAAAAAGAAATAAAAGATGACAACAAAAAATATTTATAGAGGAGGGGACATCAGCAAGAGGGCATAGTAGGGAGCCCTACACCCTCCTTCCCGCAACAAACATACTGACTCAGCAACAAATTCACTTTCTGAAAAGTTTACAAATTTCCTTTCTGAAAAATTCAAAAACTAATTTAAAGGCTACTGTACCCCAGGTAAATGCAAAACCAGACTCTAAAGTTGATGGGGAGGTTTGGGACACCCTCTCACCAGAATCCCTAACCCTGGATCAGTGCTATGTGATCTGGAAGAGACTACCTAGCCCCAGCTTCTCTCAGAGTAAAAAAAGAAATGTATAACTGAAGAACACAATAACTGAACTAAAAATTTTACTAGAAGGGTTCAACATCAGATTAGATCAAGCAGAAGAAATGATAGCAAACTCACATACAGGTAATTGCAAATAGCTTAGTCAAAGGAACAAAAAGAAGAAGGAATTTAGCAACTATCAGAAACTACTATTAACACCTCTATACACACAAACTAGAAAATGTAGAAGAGAAGGATAAATTCCTGGACACATACACGCTCCCAAGAGTGACCCAGGAAGAAACTGATTCTTGAACAGACCAAAAATGAGCTCCAAAATTGAGTCAGTAATAAATAGCCTACCAAACAAAAAAAGAAAGCCCAGGACAGGTGGATTCACAGCTGATTTCTATTAGATGTACAAAGAAGAGCTGGTACCACTCCTACTGAAACTATTCCAAAAAATTGAGGAAGAGGGACTCCTCCCCAACTTATTCAGTGAGGCCGGCATTATTCTGATACCAAAATCTGGCAGAGACACAACAAATACAGAAAACTTCAGGACAATATCCTTGATAAACATTGATGCCATAATCCTCAACAAAATACTTGTAAACACAATCTAGCAACACATCAAAAAGCATATCCACTGTTGATCTCCCAGAATTTCCACCTGTTGTGGGAGGGACCCAGGGAAAGGTAATTGAATCATGGGGGTTGGTCTTTCCTGTGCTACTCTTGTGATAGTGAATAAGTCTCATGAGATCTGATGGGTTTATCAGGGGTTTCCACTTTTGCTTCTTCCTCATTTTCTCTTGCTGCCACCATGTAAGAAGTATCTTTCCCCTCCCACCATGATTCTGAGGCCTCCCCAGCCATGTGGAACTGTAAGTCCAATTAAACTTCTTTTTCTTCCCAGTCTCAGGTATGTCTTTATCAGCAGCATGGAGACAGATTAATACAGTAAATTGGTACCAGTAGAGTGGGGCATTGGTGAAAGATACCCAAAAATGTGGAAGCAACTTTGGAATTGGGTAACAGGCAGAAGATGGAACAGTTTGCGGGGCTCAGAAGAAAACAGGAAAATGTGGGAAAGTTTGGAACCTCCTAGAGACTTGTTGAATGGCTTTAACAAAAATGTTCATAGTGATATGAACAATAAGGTCCAAGCTGATATGGTCTCAGATGGAGATGAGGAACTTGTTGGGAACTGGAGCAAAGATGACTCTTGTTATGTTTTAGCAAAGAGACTGGCAGCATTTTGCCTCTGCCCTAGAAATTTGTGGAACTCTGAACTTGAGAGAGATGATTTAGGGTATCTACTGGAAGAAATTTCTAAGCAGCAAAGCATTCAAAAGGTGACTTGGGTGCTGTTAAAAGCATTCCATTTTAAAAGGGAAGCAGAGCATGAACGTTCCGAAAATTTGCAGCTTGATGCAGTAGAAAAGATAAACCCATTTTTTGAGAAGAAATTCAAGCTGGCTGCAGAAATTTATATAAGCAGCAAGGAGCCTAATGTTAATCCCCAAGACCATGGGGAAAATGTCTCCAGGCCATGTCAGAGACCTTCATGGTAGCTCCCACCATAACAGGCCTGGAAGCCTGGGAGGAAAAAGTGGTTTCATGGACCAGGCCCAGGGTCCTGGTGCTGTGTGCACCCTAGGGACTTGGTGCTCTGTGTCTCAGCCACTCCAGTCATGGCTGAAAGGGGCCTACATGGAGCTCGGGCTGTGGCTTCAGAGGTGGGAGCCCCACGCCTTGGCAGCTTCCATGTGGTGTTGAGCCTGCGGGTACACACAAGTCAATAACTGATATTTGGGAACCTCTCCCTAGGTTTCAGAAGATGTATGGAAACACCTGGATGCCCAGGTAGAAATTTGCTGCAGGGGCAGGGACCTCGTGAATAACCTCTGCTAGAGCAGTGTGGAAGGGAAATGTGGGGCCAGAGTCCCCACACAGAGTCCCTACTGCGGCACTGCTTAGTGGAACTGTGAGAAGAGGGCCACCATCTTCCAGAACCCAGAATGGTAGCTCCACTGACTGCACTGTACAACTGGAAAAGTCACAGACACTCAATGCCAACCCATGCAAGCAGCCAGGAGGGAGGTTGTACACTGCAAAGCCACAAGGGCGGAGCTGCCCAAGACCATGGGAGCCCACTTTTTGCATCAGCATGACCTGGATGTGAGACCTGAGTCAAAGGTCATTTTGGAGCTCTAAAATTTGACTTCTCTGCTGGATTTTGGACTTGCATGGGGCCTATAATCCCTTTGTTTTGACCAATTTCTCCCATTTGGAATGGTCGTATTTACCTAATACCTGTACCCCCATTGTATCTAAGAAGTAATTAACTTGCTTTCGATTTCACAGTCTCATAGGCAGAAGGAACTTGCCTTGTCTCAGATGAGACTTTGGACTGTGGACTTTTGGGTTAATGCTGAAATGAGTTAAGACTTTGGGTGACTGTTGGGAAGGCATGATTGGTTTCGAAATATGAGGACATGAGATTTGGAGGGTCCAAGGGTGGAATGATATGGTTTGGCTGTGTCCCCACCAAAATCTCAACTTGAATTGTATCTCCCAGAATTTTCACATGTTGTGGGAGAGACCCAAGGGGAGGTAATTGAATCATGGCGGATGGTCTTTCTCATGCTCTTCTCGTGATAGCGAATAAGCCTCTTGAGATCTGATGGGTTTATCAGGGGTTTCCGTTTTTACTTCTTCCTCATTTTCTCTTGCTGCCACCATGTGAGAAGTGCTTTTCACCTCCCACCATGATTCAGAGGTCTCCCCAGCCATATGGATCTGTAAGTCCAATTAAACCTCTTCCCAGTCTCGGGTATGTCTTTATCAGCAGCATAAAAACAGACTGATACAACTGTGATCAAATAGACTTCATTCCTGTGATGCAAGACTGTTTCAACATATGCAAATTAATAAATGGATAAAAAGAACTAAAAACAAAACCACATGATTATCCAATAGATGCGGAAAAGGCCTTCAATAAAATTCAACATCGCTTTATGTTAAAAATCTCAATAATCTAGGTATTGAAGGAACATACTGCAAAATAATAACAGTCATCTATGACACACTTATAGCCACCATTACACTGAATGGGGAAAAGCTGGAAGCATTCCCCCAGAATACCAGCACATGACAAGTATGCCCTCTCTCACCACTCCTATTCAACATAGTATTAGAAGTCCTGGCCAGAGAAATCAGCAAGAGAAAGAAATAAAGTATGTCCAAATAGGAAGAGAGGAAGTCAAAATATCCCTGTTTGCAGATGACGTAATTCTATATCTAGAAAACCCCATAGTCTCGACCCAAACCTCCTTCAGCTGATAAACAACTTCAGCAAAGTTTCAGGATAAAAAAATAAATGGACAAAAATCACTAGCATTCCTATACATCAATAACAGCCAAGCCAAGGACCAAATCAGGAACACAATCCCATTCAAAATTGCCACGAAAAAAATAAAATACCTAGAAATACAGCTAATTAGAGAGGTAAAAGAGCTCTACAATAAGAATTATAAAATACTGCTCAGAGAAATCAGAGAAGACACAAACAAATGGAAAAACATGTCATGCTCATGGACAGGAAGAATCAATATCATTAAAATGGCCATACTGCCCAAAGCAATTTACAGATTCAATGCTATTCTTATCAAACTACCAATGACATTCTTCACAGAACTAGAAAAACTATTTAAAAATTCATATGGAACCATAAAAAGATAGCCAAGGCAATCCTAAGCAAAAAGAAGAAAGCTGGAGGCATCACATTACCTGACTTCATGCTGTACTATGGGGCTACAGTAACCAAAACACCATGGTACTGGTACAATACAGACACATACATCAGTGGAACAGAATAGAGAGCCCAGAAATAAAGCCAAACATGTACAACTATCTAGATTTTGACAAAACTGACAAAAACAAGCAACGAGGAAAGGACTCTCTATTCAATAAATGATGCTGGGACAACAACTATATGCAGAAGATTGAAACTGTACCCCTTCCTTACAACATATACAAAAATCAACTCAAGATAGATTAAAGACTTAAATGTAAAACCCAAAACTATAAAAACCCTGGAAGCCAACCAAGGCAATACCATCCTGAACATAAAGACAGGCAAACATCTTATGATGAAGATGCCAAAAGCAATCGCAACAAAAGCAAACATTGACAAATGTGATCTAATTAAACTTAAAACCTGTCCATGCATGGTGGCTCATGCCTGTAATCCCAACACTTTGGGAGGCAGAGGTGGGTGGATCACGAGGTCAGGAGTTCAAGACCAGCCTGATCAACATGGAGAAACCCGTCTCTACCAAAAATACAAAATTAGCTGGGTATGGTGGCACATGCCTGTAATCCCAGCTGCTCAGGAGGCTGAGGCAGGAGACTCATTTCAACTCAGGTGGTGAAGGTTGCAGTGAACCAAGATCATGCCATTGCACTCCAGCCTGGGCAACAAGAGTGAAACTTTGTCTCAAACAAACACACACACACACACACAAAAGAAAACAACGTAAAAGCTTCTGCACAGCAAAGTAAACTATCAACAGAGTAGATAGCCTACAGAATGGGAAAAAATATTTGCAAACTATGCATCCAACAAAGATCAGCACCTATCCAGCATCTATGAGGAACTTAAGCAAATTTACAAAGAAAAACAAATAAACCCATTAAAAAGTAGGCAAAAGACATGAACAGACACCTTTCTGAAGAAAACATACATGTGGTCAGCAAGCATATGAAAGAAAAAGCTCAATGTCACTGATCATTAGAGAAACACAAATCAAAACCACAATGGCTCACACCAATCTCACACCAATCAGAATGGCTATTACGAAAATGTCAAAAAATAACAGATGCTGGTGAAGTTGCAGAGAAAAAGGAACACCTACACACTGTTCTTGGGAGTATAAATTAGTTCAATCATTGTGAAAAGCAGTGTGGCATATTCTTGAGGAGCTAAAAACAGAACTACCATTTGACCCAGCAATCTGATTACTGGGTATACACCCGGAGGAATATAAATCATTCTACCATAAAGACACATGCATTTGAATATTCACTGTAGCACTATTTACAATAGCAAAGAAATGGAATCAACCTAAATGCCCATCAATAACAGATTGGATAAAGAAAATATGGTACATATACACCATGCAATACTATGCAGCCACAAAAAAGAATGAGATAATGTCTTTTGCAGGAACATGGATGGAGTTGGAGGCCATCATCCTCAGCAAACTAATGACTGGAACAGAAAACCAATACCTCGGTTACCCCAAGGTAACCACAAAGTCTATAGAAGGTACACAAAAGAAAAAGAGAATACAATAAAAGCATTTCAACATGAAATTCAACACAACACAAAGGAAGACAACAAAAGATAAAAAGACAGACCAAAGAACTATAAGATTAACAGAAAACTAACAAAAGCAAAACCAAACCCTTCCCTTTCATAATTATTTTAAATGTAGATAGATTAAACTTCTCAATAAAAATATATAAAATGACTAAATTAATTTAAAAACAAGACCCCAAAAATATTTGGAAACTAAAAACACACTCTTGAACAGTCATTTGGACAAAGAAAAATTTTTTTAAATTACAAAATACTTAAAAAGAAATGCAAAAAAAATACAACATACCCAATGTTATGAAATTCAGAAAAGTTGTACTAAGAGGGAAGTTTATTGCAATAAACACCTACATTTAAAAAGAAGAAATATCTCAAATGAACAACCTAATTTTCCACCTAAAGGAGTTAGAAAAAGTAGAACAAACTAAACCTGAAGTTAGCAGAAGGAAAGAAAGAATAACAATTAGAGCAGACATAAACAAAATAGAAAATGGAGGAAAACAAATTTTAAAAATCAACAAAACAAATATTTGGTCTTCTAAAAAGATAAAATTAACAAACCATTAGCAAAACTAAGTAAGGAAAAAGAGTGAAAACTCAAATAAAATTGGGAACAAAGGAGGAGACATTACAACTGATGCCACAAAATGAAAAGGATCATAAGAGACTACTATCAACAATTACATGCTAGCAAACTGGATAACCTAGAAAAAAAGTATAAATTTCTAAAAACACACCTTACCTAACCTAACCTAAGACTTAATCTTAAAGAAGTGCAAAGAGAACAGACTTGTAACTAACATGGAAATTAAACAGTAATCAATAATCTACCAACAAAAACAGGCCAGGACCAAATGGCTTTACTGGTGAATTCTATCAAACATTTAAAGAAGAATTAATGTCAATTCTTCCCAAATTCTTCCAAAAAATTGAAGAGGAGGGAACACTTCTAAATTTACCTTAAGAGGCCATCATTACTTTGATAACAAAGTCAGACAAAAATATCCCAAGAAAATAAAACTGCAGATCAATATCCCTGATGGTTATAGTTGCAAAAATCCTCAACAAAATACTAACAAGCCAAATCCATCAGAACATCAAAAGGATCATACACTATGACCAAGTGAGATTTATCCACGAAATGCAAGGATGACTCAACATACAAAAATTAGTTAATGTGATATACCATAATCACAGAATAAGGAATGAAAGTTACACGATAATCTCAATAGATACAGAATAAGCATTTGACAAAATCTGATATCTTTTATTGATTACAAAAAGAAAAGTCTCAGCAAACTAGGAACAGAAAAAAGGGCTTCAACGTAATAAAAGCCATATATGACAAGACCATGGCTAACATTATATTCAACAGTGAAAGCCTGAAAGCTCTTTCTTTATGATAAGGAACAATGCAAGAATGCCCATTCTTGCCACTTATTACTGGAAGGTCTAGACAAAGCAACTGGAAAAAAATAATAAAAGGTATACAAATCAGAATGAAGGAATAAAATTGTCCCTATTGCAGATGGGATATTCTTTTATCTAGAAAATCCTAAAGACTACATAAAATTTTGTTAGAACTCATAAATGAATTCAGTAAAGTTGCAGGATATAAAACCAACATACAAAAATCAGTTGTGTGTCTATTCACTAACAATGAACTATCTGAAAAAGAAATTAGGAAAACAATCTCATTTACAATAGCATCAAAAAGAATAAAATAGTTAGAAATAAGTTTAGAGAAACAGGTTGAAGACTTGTAAACCAAAAACTAAAAAACACTGATGGAAGAAATTAAAGAATACACGAATAAATGGAAGGATATCCTGTGTTCATTAATTGGAACCTTTAGAATTTTTTTAATGTCTCTATTTCCCAAAGCTTTCCAAAGACTCAATGCAATTTCTATCAGATTTCATATAGCATTTTTACAGAAACAGAGAAAGAGATTCTTTTTTTTTTGAGACAGAGTCTCGCTCTGTCGCCCAGGCTGGAGTGCAGTGGCGCAATCTCGGCTCACTGCAAGCTCTGCCTCCTGGGTTCATGCCATTCTCCTGCCTCAGCGTCCACAGTAGCTGGGACTACAGGTGCCCACCACCATGCCCAGCTAATTTTTTAGTAGAGACAGGATTTCACTGCATTAGCCAGGATGGTCGCGATCTCCTGATCTCATGATCTACCCGCCTCAGCCTCCCAAAGTGCTGGGATTACAGGTGTGAGCCACCACACCCGGCAGAAAAAGATACTCTAAAATTCATGTGGAACCACAAAATACAATGAATAGCCAGACGAATCCTGAGAATGAAGAACAAAATTGGAGGCATCACATGTACTAATTTTAAAATATATTACAAAGCTACAGTAATCAAAACAGTATGTTACTGGCATAAAGACAGATAGGTTAATGAAACAGAAAGGGACCAAAAATATGCCCACTCATATACAGTCAAGCAATCTTCAACAATCCAATAATGAATACTGAGATTGAAGTCACAATTAAAATCTTCCATCAAAGAAAATCCCAGGGCCTGATGGCTTCACTGCCAAATGTTACCAAACATTTAAAGAAGAACTGATGCCAATCCTACTCAAACTCTTCAAAAAATCTGAAGAGGAGAGAATATTGCCAGACTCTTGCTACAAGGCCAGCATTACTCTGATACCAAAACCAGATAAGGGCAAAAAAAAAAAAAAAAAAAAGAAAAAGAAAAGAAAAGAAAACTAAAGGCCAATATCACTGATGAACATAGATACAAAACTCCTCAACAAAATACTAGCAAATGAAATTCAACAACACATTTAAAAGATCAATCACCAGGGTCAAGTGGGATTCATTCCATCGATGCAAGGCTAGTTCAATGTATGTAAATCAATATAATCAATAAACATGATACATCACTTAACAGAATCAACAAGAAACACCATATGATTGTTTTAATAGATGCTGAAAAAGCATTTGATATAATTTAACATCCCTCTATGACAAAAACCCTCATCAAAATGAGTATAGAATAAACATACCTCAAAATAACAAAGACCACATATGACAAACCCACACCTAACATCATATGAATGGGGGAAAATGAAGGTCCTTCTACTAAGAGCTAGAATAAAGGGTGCTCACTCTCACCACTGTTACTCAGCATAATAATGGAAGTCCTGACCAGAGCAATTAGATAAAAGAAAAAAAAAGGGGGGGCATCCAAATTGGAAAGAAAGAAGTGAAATTAGTCTTGTTTGAAGACAATATGATCTTATACCTAGAAAAACTAGAAACTCTACCAAAAAACTCTTAGAGCTGATAAACAAATTCAGAAAAGTAGCAGGATACAAAATCAGCATACAAGAATCAGTAGCATTAAATACACCAACAGTGAACAATCTACGAAAGAAATTAAGAAAGCAATTAGATTACCAAAAGATAAATTACCTATGAATCAATATAATAAAAAAGTAAAAGATCTATACAGTAAGAACTATAAAACAGATTTTAAAAATGAAGAAGAAAAAAATTGAAAGATATTCCATTCTCATGGGAGGGGAAGAATTAATATTGATAAGTGACAATACTACCCAAAGCCATTTACAGATTCAATGCTGTCCCTATGAAAATACCAATGACATTCTTCACAGAAATAGAAATCAAAGCTGTACAATTTATGTGAAACCACAAAACACCTCGAATTGCCACAATTCTGAGCAAAAAGAACAAAGCTGGAGGCATCATACTACCTTACTTCAAAATTTATTATAAAGCGAAAGTAACCAATACAGCATGTTTCTGGTATAAAACAGGCACACAGACCAATGGAACAAAACAGAGAACCCAGACATAAATCCATGCATTTACAGCCAGCTCATCTTCAACAAAAGCACCAAGAACATACAATGGGGCAAAGATAGTCTTCTCAATAGTGATGGAAAAACTGGAGAATTATATACAGAAGAAAGAAACTAGACCCCATTTCTCATCATACACAAAAATCAAATCAAAATGGATTAAAGACTTAAACCTGAGACCTGAAACTATGAAACTACTAGAAGAAAACATTGGGGAAACACTCCAGGACATTGGCCTGGGTAAAGATTTTTTGTATAAGACTTCAAAAGCATAGGTAACAAAAGCAAAAGTAAACAAATAGGATTATATTAAATTAAAACTTCTGCATTGCAAAGGAAACATTGCAAATCAACAGAGTGAAAAGACAACCCACAAAATGGGAGAAGATATTTATGAATAATCCATCTGACAAGAAACTAGTAACCAGAGTATATATGGAGCTCAAACAAGTCAATCACAAAAAACCAAATAATCTAATTTTAAAACAGGCAAAAGATCTGAACAGACATTTCTTAAAAGAAGATATACAAATGGCCAACAGGTATATGAAAAATGTTCAACATCACTAACCATCAAATGCAAATCAAAACCGCAATGAGATATCTTACCCCAGTTAAAATGGCTTATATAAAAAACAAACAAAAAAAAAAGAGGCAATAACAGATGCTGGCAAGGATGTGGAGAAGGAGAATCCTCATACATTGTTGGTGGAAATGTAAATTAATACAGCCACTATGGAGAACAGTATGGAAGTTTCTCAAAAAACTAAAAATAGAACTACCACATGAACCAGCAATTCCACTGCTCGGTATATACTCAAAAGAAAGGAGGTCAGTATATTGAAGGAATATCTGCAGTCCCATGTTTATTGTAGCATGATTCACAATAGCCAAGATATGGAATCAACTTAAGTGCCCAGCAACAGGTGAACGAATAAAGAAAATGTGGTGTATGTACATCTATGTGACAACATGGATGAACCTGGAGAATATTATGTTAAATGAAATCAGCCAAGCACAGAGAGACAAACATTGCATGTTCTTAGTCATATGTGGGAGCTGAAAAAGGGGATCTCATGAAGACAAAGAGTAGAATGGTGGTTACCGAAGTCTAGGAAGGGTATAGAGGAGGGAGGAATTAAGGGAATTTTTTAAAAAGAACATAAATACATTTATTACCATTGAACTGTATACTTAAAACAATAAAGATGGTGAATTTTATATTTTTTTTTACCTCAATAAAAAGTCCAATTTTTAAAAAATCATGTGCATTATACATTCATCCATTTATTCATTTCACGAATAATTATTGAGCACCTCCTCTGTGCTATG
The DNA here is from genome assembly GCF_008728515.1 of Papio anubis. Taxonomy (NCBI): domain Eukaryota; kingdom Metazoa; phylum Chordata; class Mammalia; order Primates; family Cercopithecidae; genus Papio; species Papio anubis. The sequence continues at coordinate 33,489,827 of NC_044989.1, read as the reverse complement.
TACAGTTCTGCATTGTAGAGACAGACTCACAGGGCAAAATCACTGTGTGCGGGATGATGCTTACATTTCAGTGGAGGGAACAGATTAAAAGTAAATAAATACACACCATAAGGCCAGATGGTGGGGAAAAAAAAAAAAAAGAAAATGCAAAGGAATGTCAGAAGAGCAAGTGGTGCTATTTGCCAGGAAAGACCTCTAGTTTTTTTGCCATCTGAGTCTAACCCAACCCTTTATTTGGAAAGTGCCAAGGTCAAACAATATAACTCCTTCTCAATTCATTTCTATTAACCTTGCCACAAGGGTACAAAAAAAAAAATCTCCCAAACTTCCCAGCTGAGTATAACCAACGAAATCTTGAATACTTAGCCTTGCCAGTTAAAGCCGGCCAATTTTTGCAAAATATGTAATCTTTATCCCAAAGCCAGGTTGGGGAACCAAGAAGAAAGATTAAAGACACAGTCACACCCTTTGAGTATCATCAGCTGTTGCCCAGCATACTCCTGACTCCTATATGACACTTTTTATTTCTCCAGCTAGTTCAGAAGACTAGGTGGCTTTATATAGATACAGAATAGAGGTAGAAAAACAGCCTGCAATTCCATATATGTCTTATAAACTATTCTGTTGTTTTGTCTTATCTGTTTACAATATTTATTTATTTATATTTGTACAAGACAGCCCGTTATACACTTTAGTTCACGCTTTCCTGGTATGAGAACTTAATATACAGAAACATAACTCAATATTTTAATATATTAAGTTATATAGAAATGTTTTCACCCCCCAAAACATGCCCTGGGAGAAACACCAGATTCTGCAAGCTACACTGTTTCTATCTTTGTCAGAGCCACTTGTAAGCTGCAAAATCCTCCTTACTCTTTCCTTGCTATCTCTTAACATGTATGAAAATCTAGCATATGACGTTTATCTTCCACCAAGGTACAAATAATCCCAGAGGGCAGAAAGCCTTTGATTTTATTTGCATCTATCTAAATTGACTTATGCAGAATTTGTGTTCCCTCCCACCATAACATTTTAATAAGTGTTTACATACTACCACTCCCCAAAGACTCAGCTGATAAAATTCTGTCTTGGAACTAATTATACTTCAAGACGGTCCTACTCTCCACGGACATACTCGAGACAGAAACAGCCAATCCTGATATTTAAAATGAATGCAGAGCTCCTCCTTGTGGATTCCATATGTAAATGCTACTACTTCCTAAACAATGCTGAATTCACTAGGGAAAAATAACCTAAGTGGTACCTTCCTTTGTAAAAATATTCTCAGATTTAGGAAACATAAGTGTGTAAAATTGGCATCTCTGCCTAGTATATAAACTTTACTGGATAAATGAATGCTCATTCATGTATTTAATTTCAGATTCGATCCTGTTGGATTGTTGTCTTGCTGTTTCAATATTCAGTGAATACTTTCGCATATGCTACCGCCTTGAATACTGTGGGGTTCTGAGACTTAATGAATATGCAGCACCGCCACTCGTGAAGAGTAACATAATGTGTTATGGTATCGTCCCTACTTTTTATTTGAAAGGATTTTCTATCTTGGTGTGAAATGCAGTACATAACAACTAGGACTTAGGGATGCAGGCAGGGCTGCTTCCTGGGCCAGTCGCCAGTGCAGCCGCCCAGGGACTCCCATTCATAACAGCCTCTTGTTTGGGGTTTAATGCGCTGCAATCTTTGTCTTAAAATTCTTACCAATGTTATCTTCAAATTTGTTTTTGTAAGTAAAGTCTGATGGGACAATGGAGCATATGCCAGAGGACTTGAAGTCTTGGCTCTGGAGCAGTCCTGCCTCCCACTGCCTTTCTGGAACAGGCTCCGGGTTGCAAGGCTCCTATCTCCAGGGTGCTCTGAACCCGACCCAACCCTCCATTTCCACTCCCCACCACCACTCAGCTAATGCTGCCACCCTCCACCTGTGGTGGAGGCCTGGGTATGGGCACGAGGGGCCTTCAGAGTCATGCATATGAGAATGCACGTGCCCCTATCTCCGGGAGGGACATGGCAGTGGCCAGGTCCTCTTTCTGGGCTGGCAGCTCCACAGCATGCTTAGTAGGAGATGTGGTGAGGGGCTAGGCTTTTGCCTAACCCAAACCAGGTACCTTATGTATCACGGTGAGGAGGTTGCAATCCCTTGGGGATCACCTGTCCACTGTTGGTTAAAGCAAAAGTTCCAACGGAAAGGGAAACAGATTTCTCTCAGTGGTTTGGTGCTAGCAGGAGGGGGACCCCCAGCAGCTGGTGGGCACAAGCATAAGTCACAGGATGGGGTCCCACAAATGTCCCCATGCCCGAGGCAGTACAACATGAAGTAGCAAATAGAAGACACTGTGACAGACCAAGACAGATTGTGGAAGAAAAGGGAAAGTTTTTAATTTTTAAACAAGGGCGCTACATTTTCATATTACACTGGGTTCAGCAAGTTGTGTAACCAGTCTTGATTATGTGCTTTCGCCAAAATGCTTTCAAACTTTTCTCAAAATTCTGTATCTTTTTCCTGTCAAATTATTTGTCTAATTGGATGTAGAGAAGCTGTTATAGATAAAGAATGTATGAAAAGAATGATTCATTACTGGCCAGTCCAGAGGATGTGGTCTATAACTCAACCCCACAAGATAAAACTCCAGCTTCTGAGATCACCTTTGTAGCTTTGATAAAATATTTCATGGGCTAGAATCAGTTGCACATAAAGAACCCACCATGTGAGCACATGTAGGTGCCTTAATTCTTTTTCAAGATATTTGCAATCGTGAATCCTCATCTGTATGTAACAGAAGTGTTAGCACTGACTGGGGATGCACCAGTTGGTTGAGGCTTAGTAGCCCACATTTTCTAAATAATTAAGAATGAGGCAGGGCGCAGTGGCTCACACCTGTAATCCCAGTACTTTGGGAGGGTGAGGCAGGTGGATCACCTGAGGTCAGGAGTTCGAGACTGGCCTGACCAACATGGAGAAACCCCATCTCTACTAAAAATACAACATTAATGGGTGTAGTGGCACATGCCTGTAGTCCCAGCTACTCGGGAGGCTGAGGCAGGAGAATTGCTTAAACTTGGGAGGGGGAGGTTGCGGTGAGCCGAGATCGCTCCATTGCACTCCAGCCTGGGCAACAAGAACAAAACTCTGTCTCAAAAAAAAAAGAAAAAAAGAATGAGCTGTAAAAGGTATGGAATAAAATCCAGGATATGAGGTGATGTTTCTAAAGTATTAAGAAAGGGAAATAGTGGAGAAAGTTTGAAGCATGGCTTTCAGATGAAATAAGGAACAAACTTCCAGGAGGTGCAGAGAGAACAAGAAAGTGTATCTTGGGATATGATAACAAAATTATACTGACAAAATGCGGACTGCATCTGAAGCATTTGATGAAGAGGAAAATAGAGAGGCACTGACAGATTCAAAGGATTAAAATGACATAATCTCAGTGACGAGTTGGCTGACATTGTGTTTAGTATTGAATTAAAAGAATAAAGATTAATGAGAAAATGGTGAGTGGCACAACTCTAACCTAATGTGAAAAGATAGAACATTTAACTCATAATAGAAAATTAGTTTAATGGTCTATAGCCATAGATAGATCGATAGATAGATAGATAGATAGAGAGAGAGAGAGAGAGAGATAGAAAGAAAGAACGAACCAGGGACTAGATAACTAACTTGGAAAGGTACTAACTTGGCACTACAGAATAAGAGACGGAAAACTCTTTTCTGATCAATGTAATGCAGAATTTTAAGGACTGAGCAAGAAGAGTGGAGTAAATATGTTACCAGTAACTCTGAGGTGCATTATTAGAAGAATAAGTGTCTGAGAGACTGAGGAGAGAAGCTGCAAAGAGAAATAAAGGAAATGCTTGAAGGGGCAGAAACATGCCCAGAGCATGAGCCATTAGCTGAGCAGGAGAGAGTTCAGGGCCTTAGCAGGAAACCTGGTGATTTTCCACAAGCAAATGAACCATGGTTCACAGGAGGCCCCTGCATTACAATACGCTCAAGCTTGCCCTAAGTGTTCATGCCTGGATTTCTCCAGCAATAAATCCTTCTGGATGAAGGGCACTGACCCCACACCCAGAAGCTCTAACTTTCCTACTGATGAACTGTACAAAATGAGAACTTGGCACCATAAGCCTTTTTTTGAACACAGAGACAATCACATTTAACTAATAAATAAATTATAAATGCCCTTACAAGATCAAGAAAAAGTAACGCAGTGTTTTCTACCAAGTAGACAAACCATAAAGCTTCCTTCTTTCCTCCATCAACTCCCCTAAGTTTTAAAATTTCCATTTAAATACATTGTTCAATCTAAACTGGCATTTTTAGCAAGAAAGAGAGAGAACCAGGAGAACACACTGATCACAGAAATCTTTGCCGAGGTTCATAGTTAAATCAGAATGAGATGTGGGCAATGTGTAATGAAACACATATTTAAAGTTTTAGTCACAGATGATTGTTGCCACGTCTATCAGGAGGGTGTCTACCAATACAGTATTTACTGATGATTCTACAACATTCCAGTAATTTGAAGTTAATAGTGTAATTGATCATGGCCTGGTTTTCTCAGTGTCTTTTTATGTTTTTAGGATATTGTCTTATATGATCATGCATTGCTTATCAACAGCGATATGTTTTGAGAACTGTGTTGTTAGGCTGTTTCATCATTGTGTGAACATCGTAGAATGTAACAAACCTAGACGGGATAGCCTACTACACACTTGGACTATGTGGTACAGACTATCGCTCCTAGGTTACATACCTGTACAGCATGTTACTCTACTGAATGCTGTAAGCATTTGTAACACATTGGCAAGTATTTGTGTATCTAAATATATCTAAACATAGAAAAGGTGCAGTATAAATTATAAAAGATTTAAAAATACTACCCCTGTGTAGGGCACTTAGCTCGCATGGAGCTTGTAGGACTGGAAGTTGTTCTGGGTGAGTCAGTGACTGGAGAATGAATGTGAAGCCCGAGGACATTACTGTACACTACCATAGACTTTATAAACACTGTTTACTTAGGCTACACTCAAATTATTTATTTATTTATTTATTTATTTATTTATTTATTTATTTGAGACAGAGTTTCGCTCTTGTTGCCCAGGCTGGAGTGCAATGGTGCAATCTTGGCTCAGCTCAACCTCTACCTCCTGGGTTCAAGCAATTCTCCTGCCTCAGGCTCCCGAGTAGCTGGGATTACAGGCATGCGCCACCACTCAGGGCTAATTCCGTATTTTTAGTAGAGACAGGATTTCTCGTGTTGGTCAGGCTGATCTCGAACTCCCGACCTCAAGTGATCTGCCCGCCTCAGCCTCCCAAAGTGCTGGGATTACAGGCGTGAGCCACCACGCCCGGCTGCTACACTGAATTTATAAAAACATTTTTTCAATAAATTAACCTTAGCGTACTGTAACTTTTTAACTTTATAAAATTTTTAATTTTTATAACTTTTTGACTCCTTTGTAATAACAGCTTAAAATACAAACATATTGTACAGCTATATTCTATAAGTGTTTTTGTATTCAAGAAAAAAAAATTTACTTTTAAAATCTTTTCTTGGCCGGGCGCGGTGGCTCAAGCCTGTAATCCCAGCACTTTGGGAGGCCGAGACGGGCGGATCACAAGGTCAGGAGATCGAGACCATCCTGGCTAACACGGCGAAACCCCGTCTCTACTAAAAACACAAAAAATTAGCCGGGCGAGGTGGCAGCGCCTGTGGTCCCAGCTACTCGGGAGGCTGAGGCAGGAGAATGGCGGGAACCCGGGAAGCGGAGCTTGCAGTGAGCTGAGATCTGGCCACTGCACTCCAGCCTGGGCGACAGAGCGAGACTCCGTCTCAAAAAAAAAATAAACAAAAAAAAATAAAATAAAATCTTTTCTTAAAAAATCAGCTGGGCATGGTGGCTCACAGCTGTAATCCCAGCACTTTGGGAGGCTGAAGCAGGAGGATCACCTGATGTCGGGAGTTCGAGACCAGCCTGGCCAACATGGTGAAACCCCATCTCTACTAAAAATACAAAAATTAGCTGGGTGTGAAAGTGGGTACCTGTAATCCCAGCTACTCGGGAGGCTGAGGCATGAGAATCGCTTGAAAGTGGGAGGCAGAGATTGCAGTGAGCCAAGATCACACCACTGCACTCCAGCCTGGGTGACAAAGTGAGACTCTGTCTCAAGAAAAATAAAAACATAAAAATAAATAAATTTTTTTCTTAAAACAATAAAATACAAGCGCACACATTAGTCTAAGCCTGTCATTACTAGGCAATAGTAATGCTTCAGCTCCATCATAATCTTACGAGACCACCATCATATATGTGGTCCATTGATGACTGAAACATCTTTATGCAGGGCATGACTGTATTTTACTTCACAAACTTTTGACTTTATTTCTGATAGAAATATTTTTTGATGTTTCTTAAATATTTCTTAACTTCTTGAAGTTACCCGGACCTGTGAGTTAATGGAGAGGTTAACTTCAGTCTAGCCCCACAAACTTCGAATTGCTTTAGGAGAAGTGAATACTAAGAAATAAGATTCCTGCCTTTTTAATTCAATTCTCAATCTCATTTGCTACAGAAAGTTGAAAGTCAACTGCTCTGCATTTAAAAAGCTTTATTTTGCTGATAAATTTAGAAATCCTGAATATTGTCTTATTTGAAATAATCACCTTCTAAATTCACTCCTGTAGCTAAACGGGAGAATCATCATAGATTCTATTCAAGGTCATCTACCCTCTAGGTCAGTCATGCCCTTGGATGGCACCTTCTAAAGGATGCTACATTTTTTTTAAGGAAGAGAAGCAATGCTTAGCTTAGCCAGAATGTCCTATCTCAAAATATGACTTAGAGCAAATTTTCTGAACATTTTTCTGTTATGTATCTCTATGGTGGTTTGGTGTGAAACTTATGAACCCTTGTCAGAATGATATTTTCAATTGCATAAGGTCATGTACAAGATTAGAAAGAAAACAATTACACTGAAATATGGTAGTCAAATCGTTTCTAAACTATTATAGAATAATGCATTTTTTATTTATTAACATATTAATAAGAAAATTCAGCAAAGAACCATACCATCATAACTTTAAAGTGTGATTAACAAGAAAGACATTTTCAAGATGCTGCAAGAAATGTGATATATCACGTAAATATCTATGATTTCTGTTGATGTTAAAAGCACTGGTACTAATAACACTTCCATGGTGTATTGTCTACATTCACAACCAAAGGAAATGCTGGATATCAATTAGATGTAATTCTTCCATTCAAAGTTGCTGGACCCCTGTTTCTATCTGTGAACACTCACGGGATTCATGGACTAGGTTAAGAACTCCTGAGTTAGGGGAATTTAACAGCTTCAAGAAAGGGGCTTGCATGTGGTGCTTTGGGAAGCCAAAGCAGGACAATTGCTTGACCCCAGGAGTTTGATGCTTCAATGAATTATGATCACATCACTGCACTGCAGCCTGGGCAACAGAGCAAGACCCTGTATCTAAAAATATAAAAATAAAAAGAGTTTAAAGAAAAAAAATGCAATACTAGCTCATCACTAGGTTACATTTCCTTGGTGCTGATATGTATAATTGCTGCTTTTAATACAAGTATAGAATTATCCTTTACATTCAAGCCTCTAAATTCTCCATATGTTCACTACTTTAGTGATTTGTAGATTCTGTTATAATGAAAGTAAATTCTATTCTTTTTTTCACCCAGGCTGGAAGGCAGTGGTGTGATCTTGGCTCACTGCAGCCTCCATCTCCTGGGCTCGAGTGATCCTCCCACCTCAGCCTCCCAAAGTGCTGGGATTACAGGTGTGAGCCATTGCACCTGACCCGAAGAGAATTCTATATGTAGCATGTTCATCTTGACTTAGTTCCAAGGATTCTTCCAAGGATATTCCAAGGTAGATCTAGAACATGATACTGATGAAAATATGACAAGGAGGCTTCCATGTTGCTGCTCCACTGAGCCAAATCTTCTCCTAATTGCATAATGTGTAATGTTTAGACTTTCCCGGATTAGTGGTTGATTTCCTGGAAAAACTTTGTAAACACCGAATAGTCAATAAATTGCCATCTACAAAGCAGGAAATTTCAAATCCACGCCAAATACAGTTTCCTTCTCATAAACACCAAAGAGTTTTTTCTGAAAGGAGCTCAGTTTTCAAATATAACATGTTGTAGTTCACAATTGTTTATGCACATAAGCTAGTAGATGACTGCTAATTGATTGCCTTACTCATTTATTTTGCGAGGAGTTTATCATAAATCTTAATAATGACAATTTACTTCCTCACACTAGACCAAGTTACATCATTAATCAAGCTGCTACAGTTTGAAATGAAAAACAAAATATTTCAGTAAGCAGTTGTTTAACAGAGAAGAAAATTTCAGTGTATTGTTTTCATTATGATCACTTATGTAATAGTACCATCTAGTGGATTCTAAGCCGTAACACAGGAAACTAATAAATACTAAGCTCTGATTTAGGAAAAGTGTATGTTTCTTTTAAAAAGGTTTTGTTGTATGTATATTTAGTAGGCTTCTTACATCTTCACCAAAAGTATCTAGGCCAGGGGCAGTGGCACATGCCTGTAATCGTAAGACTTTGGGAGGTCAAGGTGGGTGGATTGCTTGAGCTCAGAAGTTCAAGACCAGCTTGGCCAATATGGTGAAACCTTGTCTCTATACAAATTATCTGGATGTGGTGGCACACTCCTGTAGTCCCAGCTACTCGAGAGGCTGAGGTGGGAGGATCTCTTGAGCTTGGGAGGCAGAGGTTACAGTGAGCCAAGATTGCACCACTGCACTCCAGCCTGGGTAACATAGCAGGATGCTGTCTAAAAAAAAAAAAAGAAAAGAAAAGAAAAAAAAGTATGTGGGTATACATAACCGACAAAAGACCTGAAAGTAACTAGAAAACACATTGCTTACCACACCATGAAGTTTTATTTTTAAGACCAAGATGGCTTATCTGAGAATACAAAGTAAATATATAGTTATTAAGTCTTATTAAATTTCTGTTGTCCACATTACAGCATGGGTATTCCAAAAGGGTAACATGCTAACAGTGATGACTGCATAACACTAGCCAGATAAGGCTACAGACATATTCAGGGGACAGTAAGTTATTGAGCAACCAGTATGACATGTATAGTCCTAGGAAGATAAATACAAATAAGATAAACTTTATGACCTCAAGGAGTTCAAAATATCATTGGAATGCCAAATAAAAAATTATAAACAAGTGTGACCAAAGAGGTATAGAAAAGCTATAGTGTTAGCAGAGAGGATGATATATAGATTAGCTCCCTAGCAGAGGATCAAGTAAAGCCTCCTAGAGGAGTAACAGAAAACTTGACTCAAAGTGGCTTTAGCAATAACACTTCACATAACAAGAAGTCCCAACATACAAAAGCCCCAGGCTAGGCTAATCTGGCAATTAATTCGGCATTAATTTTGTGATGTTATCAAAAGCGAGGTATGAAGGAAGATGCCAGTAGGTGCTGTCCACCCTGGTGGAAAATGGTATTTTTATCACTGACATGGTTCAGAATGTCTGGTGCACAGTGATCATCAAAAGCAGATAGACTTCAGTCAATTTTATTATTGTTTTTAAATTCTCTACAGACAATCCAGTCTTTTTTTGCCTTTATTGTGTAGTATCCCATAGTAAGGAAGAAAATGCACAAAAGTAATTTTTCTTTTAACTAAAGGAAGAGAGAGAGGGAACAGAGTACACTAATCACTAATTGATGGGGCCTGTTTTATATATCCTGCTGGACAGAAATGCAAGGAAACCTTATCATAGCAACAGAGAGAGCCCTCCTTTGGTGACCCAACTGTCACTCCGCGAGTCTGTTGCCTGGGAGGATCTCTCTTGTCCCCTGTCCACCTGGACTTCTGGTTTTACTCTCCAAGATGATATCTTTATCCACTGTCCTCATGACTACATGCAACAGGGTGAGATGAATGCCTTCTTGAGCACTGCACATCTTTAGCAGATTAATGCATCTTGATTCAATTACTGGTCAAGAAACGTAATTGATAATGTTTGGTTTAATGAAACAGATGGCCATTTAGAGCAATGCGTATAACACCTCACAAGTTGGAATTTAATAGAAGGGGGAAAAGAATAAGAAATGGGTGACAGGTAGGCAAATAAATAAATAGTGTCTGCTACCGTCATTCTGTGGAGGATATTTTAAGAGTGAGCTTGTATTTTTTATGCACAGATTCATGGAAACCAAGTAGGGTTTATTCTAGAAATGCATAGTGTGTTACAACTCACCATATTAAAATATCTAAGCAGGAAACTTATATGACAACTATCCTAAATACTGAAATAGAAATAGGTAGATATTTCCTGAATATATTATATATTGATGTATTTATATTTATTATATGCTATGCTATTTAAATATTATATTTATTTATATTATATTAATTATATATGCATAGTTCTATTTCAATCCCAAAGCCAACATAGCAGGACTAAAGGCAATCCTATTAAAGTTAGGAGTAACACCAGAAAGCCCTAATAGTGTGAAACAAAAACAAAAAGAAAACAAAAGTAAGACAAGGAGGGTACCTGTCCAGGAATCTATCAAAATGTAACAAGGTTCACTTGGGGGACTGTTTCTCCAGGGCGACCACAGTGCTCATTTCTACCCATTGAACAGATTGTAGATTCCAACTAGAGATGCAAGGATTTATTTTTGATGCTGTACAGGTTTGGCAACCCCTTGTATATGAACTGCCTTTAACTTAGCTGATGCATCTACAACCAGAACCAGGTATCCTCAGGAACCCAGGGGTATGGAAGCCATCAGGAAAGCTGAGTCCTTGCCTCTAAAACATGCAAAGAAAGGGTGATTAGATGCTTTTCCCTTTACCTCTGAGATGCCTTTAATACCTGGTTTATTTCTTCCATGCATATACCACTTTCACTTAAAAATGGACGTTTCTTGAGCAACCCACTTTGTTGGGGTTCTCATCTGGGATTCATCAAATGATAAGAAAAACAAAACTTAAGCACACATGACCTGCCTATGTTACTCTGTGTCTACCAGCACCCAGGCCGAGGTGGGCGGATCATGAGGTCAGGAGATCAAGACCATCCTGGCTAACACAGTGAAATCCCGTCTCTACTAAAAATACAAAAACAAAAATTAGACGGACGTGGTGGCTGGCACCTGTAGTTCCAGCTACTCGAGAGGCTGAGGCAGGAGAATGGCGTGAACCCAGGAGGCGGAGCTTGCAGTGAGCTGAGATCCAGCCACTGCACTCCAGCCTGGGCGAAAGAGCGAGACTCTGTCTCAAAAAAAAGAAAAAGAAAAAAGAAAAAAAAAAAAAAAGCAAAGAATACTCTCTGAAATGAGACGGTGGTGCCAGGAAAATGCTACTAACAAATTCCAAAGGGCATCATTGCCTCATGGTCACATCTTTTTTCCCATGGGTTCTGTTCTATAAAATGTCATCACTGAAACATGCTGTCCAGGTGACTGGCCACAGTCTGAAGGAATCTGTACCGATTGTTAGAGAGCTTCTAAGGCATGTTGCTGGTCAAAGTGGATGCCTTTCCAGCAATCTAATGGCTGGGCTGAGGAGAATCCCTATATGAGATAAGAAGCACATCCAATACTGAACAAGTTTACCATAGGCACTGCAAAACTTGGGTTTTGGGAGGCTTTTAGACCAAAACTCAGATAGTTGTCTATTTATCTAGGACAGACAGTATGCTGTCCCTATCTCTAACAATAAGAATAATGCCATTCTTGTAGTGGTAGCAAGACAGCTCTGGTAAGGTTTCATTGTTTCCTGTGTCTCAGCCTATCCAATGGTGAAAAATCGAGAGAGATTTAAAGTTGTTTTAAGGCAGCATATTGAATATGAGTGTAATCCAAGTCCCATGAAGTCAAACAGTGTCTGATCGTAAGGATGCAGTAGAATCTGAAGAAAACATTAGCACGTCCACCAGCATGAGCCAGGCTCCCCAGTCCACCCAATGGACTCTGTGATTATTATATCTGGCAGTGCAGGGGCAAGGAGGACTGCTGCAGCAAAGAGCTTGCAGCAGCAACCCACAATGAGGCATCAAATACCAATGGCTTTGTCACCAGCCACCTAGTGGTGCTAGTAGGGTGGAAGAAGTCTCTTTAAGCATGCCTGCCTCTGCTAGTTTCTTGATCAGTGTATGAACCTCTTTTCATCCTTTGGCCCAACCTGGTATCCTACACTGCTTTACTGATACCTCATGGCTGAGCTGGGAAAGCCCTGATGAGTCTCCGGTTGCCCATTTGTTCTACTACCACTGTTCTAATCATAGCATTTCCTTATTAGGAGCATCCCTTACAATCAAGAGAAGATTTACATAAACTTAAAACAAATCCAACCACAATCTACTTAGGAAAAGGAAAAAATGGATAAGACAAGGATTTTCACTATGCTCATTAGTTTTTAATATTGTTCTAGTAGGTATTAGCCAATTCAATTAGACAGGAGAGGAAGTAAAAGAATCATTAATTATAAATGATATAATTGTATACTTGGAGAACCAAAAAAGATAAAAGAAACATCACAAACAATAAAATAATTCTCTAAAGTGGGTAGGCTCAAAATTAATGTATAGTTATTAATAGCCTTCAATGGTCAAACGGCCAATTAGCAGATATATTGGAAAGAAAGAGATAATTTAAAACAATAACAGAAGAGATTATTTATGTTGAAACAAATTTAAGAACTGCATTGGGCCGGGAGCAGTGGCTCATGCTTGTAATCCCAGCACTATGGGAGGCCGAGGTGGGTAGATTGCTTGAGGTCAGGAGTTTGAGACCAGACTGGCCAACATGGTGAAACCCCATCTCTACTAAAATACAAAAATTAGCAGGGCGAGATGGCTAGTGCCTGTAATCCCAGCTACTGGGGAGACTGAGGCAGGAGAACTGCTTGAACCCAGGAAGTGGAGGTTGCAGTGAGCCAAGATAGCACCCCTGCACTCCAGCCTGGGTAACACAGTGAGACGCTCGCCACAAAAAAAAAAAAAAAAAAAAAAAAAAAATGTATTAAGAATATAAAAACACTATAACATGTTCATTGAGGTTAAAAAGACTTAAACATATGGAAAAATATCATGTGCTTGGCTTAGAAGACACAGCATCACAAAGATGTCAAATATTTATAAATTAATCTAAATTTAGCATACTCTCAATTTTAAATTCCAAAAGGGTTTTTTTAATTAAACAAGCAGATTCTAAACCACATTGAAAAGTAAGTAAGAAAATGAAAACAGATGAGCAAAAACTTGCCCTATCAAGCTGGAATACTATGCAACCATAAAAAGAATGCAAGAAGCTATTTATGTACTCATATGGAGTTATCTTCCAAGATACATCGTTAAGAAGGAAAAACAGGGGTCAAAACAGCATCATATTATGCTGCCAGGGGAATATAGAGAAACTATTCTATTAAAACATATCAAAAAATGATGAGCTTTTAGGAGGGGAACTAGGTATCTGAGGAGTAAAATTGAAGTATGACTGTGAACATTGGGAATATTCTGTTTGTTTAATGGAGCATTATCTGTCTTTTTAGTTTCAAAGCATAGTCCCACAGTGTTTGAGTAAAGGCAAAATAACTTGGTCTCACCTCTTTTTTAATCTATTTATTTTTTATTTTTATTTTATTTATTTAGTTAGTTAATTTTTTGTGTTTTTTTTTTGTTTGTTTGTTTGTTTGTTTTTTTGAGATGGAGTCTCGCTCTGTCACCCAGGCTGGAGTACAGTGGCGCGATATCAGCTCACTGCAAGCTCCACTTCCCGGGTTCATGCCATTCTCCTGCCTCAGCCTCCCAAGTAACTGAGACTGCAAGCACCCACCACCATGCCCAGCTAATTTTTTGTATTTTTAGTAGAGACAGGGTTTCACCATGTTAGCCAGGATGGTCTCGATCTCCTGACCTCGTGATCCACCTACCCTGGCCTCCCAAAGTGCTGGGATTGCAAGCATGAGCCACCACCCCCAGCCCTCACCTCTTTTTTTAACAGCAACAAAAACAAATCTAGATCATTAAAAACAGATTATTTATTTATTTGTTTGTTTGTTTATTTATTTATTATACTTTAAGTTCTAGGGTTCATGTGCACAGCGTGCAGGTTTGTTACATACATATACATGTGCCATGTTGGTGTGCTGCACCCGTTAAGTCGTTATTTACATTACGTATATCATCTATTTAATTAAAGACAGGCGATCATCTAGATCATTAAAGACAGATCACTTATTTCATTCAAAATTCTCAAATTACACATAACTCCAAAAATTATATCCTCCCTTTGAAGACAGTCATCTGGCACTCCTGCAGATACAGTATTTTTGTGTATGAATAGTCAGGGAAGGCAAAAAAAAAATTATTTGTTAAACAAATCAAGTCCTAAAGTGTTTCAAGGAACACATTTTTGCTTTGTAAAAACTAATACATTATCCTAGTTTTCACAGTTGCTTTATTGTTTTTTCCTAGTTTCTTGAATATCTAACTTATTTATTTTGATTTTTCCAAGCATTTGATACTATGAATTTTCTCCTGTGTGCAGCTTTAGACATACTCCCTAACATTACTTTTTTATAGAGATAGGGTCTCACTGTATTGCAGGCTAGTGTCAAACTCCTGGGCTCAAGTGATCATCCCACCTCAGCCTCCCAAAGTGCTGGGATTATAGGAGAGAAACACCACGCCCAGCCAATTCCCTAACTTCTGATGTTAGTTTTCTCATAGTTTAAATATGTAGGTTATAATAGAAGTTTGAATATTTCTTTGACCTAAGCTCAAAAACTTACTTTATGACATAAAATAGTCTTATTTAACACTTCCTTTGAATTAATTATAATATTAGATTTATACTTGTAATGCAGGTCTGAAGAACAAGGGATGTATGTATGGATCATCAAATCTTACCTTATTGAAAAAGTTTCTGATCACTGCTGATTCGTCATCATCTTCATCTATCTAATAAAGTCAGTTTGGGCTGGGTGTGGTGGCTCACACCTGTAATCCCAAAATTTTGGGAGGCTGAGGCAGGAAGTCACTTGAGTTCAGGAGTTCACAATCAGCCAGGACGACATGGAGAGCCCCTCATCTCTACAAAATTAAAAAGGTAAAAAAATTAGCCAGGCATGATGATGTTCACCTGTGGTCCCAGCTGAGGTGAGAGGATCATTTGAACCTAGGAGATTGAGGCTGCAGTGAGCCATGTTCACACCACTGCACTCCAGCCTAAGAAACAGAGACAGACCATGTCTCAAAAAAAAGTCAGTTTTGACATATAGGGGGCTGAATCTCTAGGGTGGCGTAACATGGCTGATTTCTGCGAAATGAATTACTAAATAAAAGAACAAAACAATTATATCCTGAGTAACAATCCTACCCCTCAGGCAATCTTCTTTACTGCTCTGGTTTTCACAGTTTTTGACCTGACAGAATCATTATAAACATCATCTATTATTTATAAATCATTCACACAATGGACCACAGAGGATTCTTTGTCACAGCCTCTCACTTTTTATCTTCACTGCATTTAGCTTATTGATGGAGTGCAAAGAAGAAGTAGCCCTAACCATTCCAGGAATCTATGCAGTGGTGTTCTGCATGAATACTTACTCCAAAAGCTTTTTATTCTTTTATCAACAGAGGATGACTTTTCACAGAGATGACACTTAAACAAAATAGCCTCCAGATTTCACTTAATAAATGAATTTTAACATAACTCCATAGGCAAGAAAATAATTTAGATTTTATTTCTAATATTACATTGCCATGCTGGGCTGCATTTCTGAATTAACTTCCTTTTAAATAGCATATCAGAGTCCAAATAATACTGATGCAGAATTTTTCTCGGCCCTTTTGCCAGGCTTGCAGCAGGGGGCACCCTGTCTACTCGGCCCACTGGGCCACCTTTGGCTTGTACTATGGCCCATGGCTCCCATGGCTGCTGTGACTGCACAGTCAGTCCCTGCATTCAGTGGTCTCCAATTCTTGTCCAACATCCAAGAAGAATGAGGTCACACTGACAATTGAAGGGTGATGAGGGCAGAGAATTTTATTGAGTGATGAAACAGCTCTCAGTGGAGAGGAGAGGGGAAGTTTGGGTTGTCTCTGTCTCCTGCCTGAAGGTAGGCAGTCCCCACTCCTGCCCAAAGGTGGACAGTTTCAAAGTGTGGCTGAGTTCAGGGTTTTCATAGGCACAGAATGGGGAGGGCATACTGATTGTTTTGTGAGTCAGTAAAAAATGTTAAAACAAAGGCACCACTCAAAGGTGGTCACAATAGTGTAAAAAAAATTATGGAAGGTTAGGTATATGTAAAATAGATGAAAGGCAGGGATCAGTAAGAGGAAAGTGCACCAAATAGGAAGATAGGTTCTCAATCCAGTCTGTGGATTTAACTTGTAGCATGACTTTCAGGCTTTAAACTGTCTTTGACTTGGAGGTGGGGTTTCACTGGGGACTCACTCCTATCTGCCTAAGCATTTTTCTGCTTTCTACCTCTATCATTCCCCACTCTGAAGAAGTACATTTAACTTCCATTAGGATAAGAACAATGACCAATTTTAACTACTTCATGCTGACAGGGCCTGTTATTTTGGGAAAACAGCAGTCAGATCTCCCTCAGAGGCCTATCTAAGGGTCCCTGGTAAAAAGAAGTCATCATCCAAGGCTCTGGTTGCATGAACGTTGGAGTTTGATGGCCTGAAAGTGAGAAGAGACAAAGAGGGTTATTAGAAGACATGGATTAAAATGGAACAAGGGGATAAGGACAGCTCAAAAATCCCCAGGCTGCTAACATGCCCAAAAAACTGGTGGCTGTATTAATAGTTATGCCTGCCAAGATTTGGGTGCATGGGGCTTGGTTTAGTTTAGTTAGCTCCTTTGGTCTTGTTTTCCCAAAAAAGAAACCTCCTGTTAGGGGCACCCTATTTACTCCTATCACCTGGCAAGATTTGCAAGATAATTGCCCAGAACTAGAATATTTAATCCAGATTTTTACATTACCCATTCCTTTTGTTCCTTCTGAGCTGCAGCTGGAGATCACTGGTTGGTTCACAGGAATAAGCAGGGTTAGTCTAAAACATACGTGAAAACTTAAAAAGCAACTGATGTGACTAGAATTTAATGACAAAAGTGTAAGTTTTGAAACATGATTTTCTCTCTCCAGTGCTCATTTTTGTTAAAAACAAATCATGATAGGACTGATTTGTTTGCAAAATAAACTTTAGTCTTATACTTGGCCTGAGTATTTGCATAAAGTGCAGCAAAAATAATTATTTTCATATAGGCTTTTTAAATGGGCTCTGATGGAACTCTGTTCTATAAGGAATCTCAGACAAGACTTTTTAAAGCCAAGCCCAGACATGGGTTTGTATCCTCAAATACCTTTGAGTTTCCAAATTCCTCTCTTGTTGGGGTCCCAAGATAACTTGGGGCTCCTGAGCCTGTTAGAAAATGACATTCTTTACTCAACACAGGTTAGCAACCCTGTACAGGAACTGTGTAGACAAGATATGAGGACAGTTTTCCCAAGGGGCTTTTATTGGCTCTGCAAGTAAAGCTTGGTTCCTTAAAGGTAAGCACATCCTTCCAGTGGAAGGCTTAGTAAAGCAACCAGTCTCTCCAATTGCATCCTGTTGCAAGAGAAAATGGATTCTTATTGCACTTATGCAAACATATTGCCATAAGTTAAGAATACTCACAAATAGCTTCCAAATTCTAGAGAAACCAGGCAGAGAGAAACAAATATCCTACAAATTTTGTTCACAGGAGTAGACGTTACTCAATTGTTAAATACTGTAGCTAGCTCAAAAGAAAAGTTTCCTTGACTCTCAAAAACAAAACAAGGATTAGCAATGTTTTAAGCAAAAAGTTAAAAAAAGATTACTTCAGTTATCTGTCAGTTTAGTTCATTCAGTTAACTCTTTTCTGCTTGATACTCATGAACATTTCATCTCTTCATGATTCTTGAACATTCTTCCTTTATTCCAATGTCACAATCTCCAAAGACATCAGGAACCATCTTTTGAAAGGATCAAAACAAGACAAAAAAAAAAAAAAAAAAAAACCATGATTGACAAATTTGGTTATTTCTATAGTTTACAATAACTTAACATAGTAACCTTAATTATGATTGATAGCATATACTTAGACATTAGAATTTTAGAAATCCCATACAATTTTGGAACACATATTCTTATTCACTAAAATATAACCTGAACAAGATTAAACATTATTTTTATTCTGACAACCCCATGTAACTAAATATGTCAGATAATCCTGTTTACCTCTCTTTTGGATGCTTCAGGAGCCCTCTGTAGCATTCAAAATTCAGGAGTCAGAAAAGACTATTTCAAAGCTGAAATTTGATTTTGGGAAGCCTAGGAAATATGTTAAAGGTGTAAAACACTTGATATTATGAAATAGAATTCCAGGTTACCGTACGTCATTTATTTAGCCAAAATGACGACTCAGAAAAAATTTTTTTTGCAGTTGCAAGATTTAATAGAGTGAAAACAGAGCTCCCATAAAATGGGAGGGGACCCAAAGGGGGTTGCTGTTGCCAGCTCGAATGCCTGGGTTTATATCCCAATCATTGTCCCTCCCCCTGTGCTCTCAGGTGATAGATTGACTATTTCTTTACCTCCTGTTTTAGCCTAATTGGCATTTTAGTGAGCTCTCTTTACTACCTGACTGGTCAGGTGTGAGCTAACTAGCAAGCCCTGTGTTTAAAGGTGGATATGCTCACCTTCCCAGCTAGGCTTAGGGATTCTTAGTCGGCCTAGGAAATCCAGCTAATCCTGTCTCTCAGGCCCCCTCTCAATAGGAAAACCCAAGTGCCGTTGGGGAGGTTGGCCGACAACTGTTCTAACTGCTTCTTGCTGAATTGGGGTGTAGGAGGGGTCGTGAAGTTGAGATTTCCTCAGAAGGGGTGCCTTCGATGTCATCAACATCAGAGCATGGGCTAGCAGGCTGGTCCAGGGGTCCGTGGTAGATCTTAGTCATGGACTGCATCTGGGGCTCCATTTGAAAAACCATTTGTAGTTTTATAGCTTCGATTCTGGAAGAGACAAACTTAGCAAAGAAGTTAAAGATACAGGGATTGAAATGCATGGCCTGCAGTGCAGGAGATTATTTCTTTGGCACACTTCACAGGCCCTGACTATCTGCTTGATAGTTTTGAAAAGGCCTGGTCCCAGGCCGGGTGCGGTGGCTCAAGCCTGTAATCCCAGCACTTTGGGAGGCCGAGACAGGCGGATCATGAGGTCAGGAGATCGAGACCATCCTGGCTAACATGGTGAAACCCCATCTCTACTAAAAAATACAAAAAAAAAAAACTAGCTGGGCGAGGTGGCGGGCGCCTGTAGTCCCAGCTACTCGGGAGGCTGAGGCAGGAGAATGGTGCAAACCTGGGAGGCGGAGCTTGCAGTGAGCTGAGATCCAGCCACTGCACTCCAGCCTGGGTGACAGAGCAAGACTTCATCTCAAAAAAAAAAAAGAAAAAGAAAAAAAAAAAAAGAAAAGGCCTGGTCCCAAAAATAATGATTTGGCCATCTGATGGGTGCTATCAATGCCTATGTGAAAGGTTTGGTGAAGGGTTTTAAGTAATTTCCATTGGTTAGCTGCAGGCAAAAGTATTTTCCCTTCTTTGGTGGCTAGCCATCCTGGGGAGGAGGAAACTATGTCCTCGTGAGGTTCCCCATTGTATTTCTTCAGCTGAGTACTGGCGCTTGGTTTCCCATAGGGGATTACCCCATACTAGGGGTCCTTCTATAAGCATTTCTAATGGAGGGTCCCACCTTGCGGTTCTTTTGGCTTCAATATCCGCTTGGCAGTTCCCTTCTATTTCCCTTTCCTTTCTGATGACCCCGGCAGTGTAAGACTGACACCTCTTTAGATTTCTGTATAGCCGATAATAATCTCCTAATGGCTTCCTGATGTTTGATAGGTGTTCTCTCAGAAGTTAGGAATTCCCTTTCTCTCCATGTTGCTGCATGGGCATGGAGGACTAGGTAAGCATACTTAGAGTCTCTCTATATATTTACCCTTTTTCCTTCTCCTAATTCTAGTGCCTGAGTGAGGGATATTAGTTCTTCCAGCTAAGAACTAGTTCCTCGAGTGAGGGGATTAGTTTAAAGTATTCCATTATCACTGACCACTGCATACCCCGCTTTTTGAAGTCCATTTTCTACAACGGAACTTCCATCAGTATACAAGTTGAGGTTGGGATCAGTCAAGAGAACCTCTAGAATGTCCCCTCAAGCAGTGCAGGTTTGAGCAATTACTTGTTGACAGTTATGTTCTACTTTTTCTTCATTGTCTGGAAGAGATGTGGCTGGATTAAGAGTTGCAGAAGTGTGCAGTTGCAGCACTGGTCCTTCAAGTAATAGAGTCTGATATTTAAGCAAATGGTTGTCTGACAGCCACAAGTCTCCTTTAGCAGTGAGTATGCCGTTCACGTCATGAGATGTCCACACAGTAAGATCTCTTCCTTGTATCATTTTAACTGCTTCAGATACTAAGACTGCTACTGCTGCCACTACCTGTAAACAATGAGGCCAACTCTGTCACTACATCAGTTTCCTTACTCAAGTATGCCACGGGTTGCAAGCTGGTCCCTCGGACCTGTGTAAGGACTCCTAGAGCTATTCCTATTTTTTCTGTGACATATAAAGAAAAGTCTTGCCCTGTTGGCAAGCTTAACACTGGGGCTTGGGTTAGGGCCTTCTTTAGGGCCTGGAAAGCCACTTCTGCTTCAGGTGTCCATCTTACTAAATAGGTATTGGCTTTCTGAGTTTTCTTAATTAGTGTATATAATGGGCTGGCTATTTCGCCGTACCTGGGAATCCATATTTGGCAGAAGCCTTTTATGCCAAGGAATCCTCTTAGTTGCTTTAGTGTTTTGGGATGAGGATAAGTCAGTATAGGCTGGATACCTTTCTCACTGAGGGTGCCTTTGGATAATTTTAGCCCTAAGTATTTAACCTGCTGTGAGCAGAGCTGAGCCTTTGGTTTGGAAACCTTGTAGCCACAGGTGCGAGGAAATTTAAGAGTGCTTGGGTGGGGCTGGGCGCAGTGGCTCACGCCTATAATCCCAGCACTTTGGGAGGCCGACACAGGCAGATCACAAGGTCAGGAGATGGAGACCATCCTGGCTAACGTGGTGAAACCCCGTCTCTACTAAAAATACAAAAAATTAGCTGGACGTGGTGGCAGGTGCCTGTAGTCCCAGCTACTCGGGAGGCTGAGGCAGGAGAATGGCGTGAACCCAGGAGGCAGAACTTGCAGTGAGCCGAGATTGTGCCACTGCACTCCAGCCTGGGTGACAGAGTGAGACTCTGTCCCCTACCAAAAAACAAAAGAGCACTTGGGTGGCTTGATGGCACAAGGTTTCTGAACAACGGGTGGCTAAAAGTATATCATCCACTTACTGAAGGACAAGAGTGTCCAGGTATGAGAACTGGCTCAAGCCTTGGGCTAATGCATGGCCAAATAGATGGGGGCTACCCGTGAACCCTTGGGCTAAAACAGTCCAGGTGAGTTGAGACATTGGGTTTGAAGGATCTTCAAAGGCAAACAAGAATTGAGAGTCAGGATGTACAGGGATGCAGAAAAAGGCATCCTTAAGGTCCAGGACTGTAAACCACTCTGCTTCCTCTGGTATTTGGGAAAGCAGAGTGTAAGGGTTAGGTACCGCTGGGTATAGAGGGACAACAGCCTCATTGATAATCCTGAGATTTTGCACTAACCTCCACTGTCCACTGGGTTTCTGTACTCCTAAAACTGGAGTATTGCAGGGGCTATTCCATGGTTTACTAGGCCTTGGGCTTTTAGGTCCTTAACAATCTTTTGGAGGGGACTCGGGTCTAAGGGGGTACTGCCTTTGGTAGGGAAAGGAGGCGGAATCCTTTAGTTTAACTTGAACAGGACGGGCATTCTTTGCTCATCCATAGTGTCCTTCTGTTGCCCAGACTTCAGGATTAATTCCTTCCTCAAGCAGGGGACGACAAATGGGTGTTCCTTCTCCTATGTTCAGGTGTATAATGGCCCCTGCTTTTGCTAGAATGTCTCTCCCTCACAAGGGAGTGGGGCTTACAGGCATAATTAGAAAATCATGTGATAAGAGTAAAGTTCCCCAGTCACAACTTAGTGGCTGGGGATCTAGTGACTGGCTGTCCTAGGACCCCCTCGGATATTGACAGATCAGGAGGACAGTTGTCTGGGACAGGAGGGTAAGACTGAGAAGGTCGTGCCAGTGTCCAGGAGACAGTTAACATCCTGGCTGTCAATGCTCAAGCATACCTGGGGCTCTGTGAGGTGATGGCATGGGCTGGCGCTTGCCCCAGGCACCCTCAGTCCTGCTGCTGGATCATCTGGTTAGTGGCTTCTGACTCATAGGACCTTCATCCCCTGGGGCAGTGGGCCTTCCAGTGATTCCCTTGACATAGGGGGCATGGAGGAGGGGGCGGCTTATTTCTATTCGGACAATCTTTTTTAAAGTGTCCTTGTAGAACGCACTGGAAGCAAGCCCTGTTAGACATTTGATTTGCTCAGTCTTTCCGTGTTCCAGAGCCTCCAAAGTCTGCTTGCCTGAGGGTCATGACTAAAGCAATAGCCTTTTTATCTGTTTGTCCTGTTCTGCCTGCTCCTCCTTATCTCTATTATAAAAAACTGAGGTTGCCAAGTTCAATAGGATTTCTAAGTTTTGCTCCGGGCCTAAGGCGGACTTTTGAAGTTTTTTTCTAATGTCTGCAGCTGAGTGAGTGATAAACTTACCCTTTAAGATTAGTTGGCCTTCAATAGAGTCAGGTGACAGAGAGGTATGCTTTCTCAATGCCTCCCTTAGTCTCTCCAGAAAGGCAGTAGGATTTTCTTCCTTTCCCTGTGTTATAGTGGACATCATTGAATAATTCATAGGCTTCTTCCTAGTGTTCCTTAGTTCTTCTAGCACTTAAGTTAGCAAATGTCTGCAGCACCAATCTCCATGTTCTGATTGTGCGTCCCAGTGAGGGTCTACACTGGGAACTGCCTACTGGCCTGTGGGGAATTGTTCTCTTTCCTCTGTTGTCATCCTATCATTGACCTGACTGAGATAGCAGAGATCACCAAACTCTCGGGCTGCAGTTATGGCAGCACTTCTCTCATTTGGAGTTACTGTCTGATTTAGAAGTAACATTATATGTCTCCATGTCAGATCAAAGGATCGTCCTAACCCTTGTGAAACATCAATATAGCCATCAGGGTTATCTGAGAATTCACCTAGGTCTATTTTAATTTGCTTCAAGTCTGAGAGGGAAAAAGGTACATACACTCTGACTGGGCCGAATTCTCCAGAATACATCTTAGGGGCGTTTTTGCCTTGGGGGGGAACATTTCCCATCTGAAAAAAGAACATAGGGATGCCAGTACCCCTAGTCATTTTCCGATGAGCATTAGTCTTAGAGCATCCTCTATGATCCTAATACTTATTCCTTTCCAGGGTTCGTAACCACCCATGGACCTCTGCTTATCAGATTAGCTATGGTCACCGATGTAGCAGTCCTGCACCTGTATTCCCACCTTTCTTGACCACAAAGAAAGGGGTCCTGGCTGCTGGATTCTAGTGGTCCTTTACCAGCATGCCTGACATTGCCTTTGCACTCAGGGGTGAGTTCTAGGGCTGGGCGGGGTTCCTAAGTATTTCATAATAACCCAGTTGCCCCATCAAGATGCATTCCTACAAACAACAGTTCTTATGCAAATTCATTTCAGAGAGGATGTGGGTAACCTTTTGAGTCAGGATTGAGATACAGGTTTTGATTCTGTAAGTACTTTAAGCTTGGCTGAGTGCAAACAGCTTGCACATTTGAGCAGACCGATTATTGGGCAATTTTCTTAACTCTGCTTCTACAGGAGTTTCCCTCAATTATTGAATACCCGTTGTGTTTTTTTCTCAATCACCTGGGAGGAACTATCTATTGTCCTGTCCTGAAGGGAGTTCCTCCAAGGTCTGGTCGGACCTTTGTATGGTAATTAAGATTTAAATCCCCTCTTAGGAAATCTGCTGGGTTAAGGGAATTTTCAGTGGTTAATGTTAAATTATCTTTCTCTAACAGAATAGCCCCATACTTTAAGATTTTTGAGTTAGTAAGCTTCCTTTCTGCTTTTTTGACTTCAGATAGTTCTGAACTGGTGAGTTGTGCTCACAGTGAGGTTTCCTCTAAAGGCTAATTTTCTACTTTCTTCTGTTAGCAAAGCAGTTGCCACTACAGATTGAATGCATTTGGGCCACCCACGGGTTCCTGGGTTAAGGATTTTTGATGGGAAGGCTACTGGTTGTCAATGACTTCAGTGCTTTCGGGCTACGCCCTTATTTACACTGACAACAAAGTGGTGTTGTGGAGTGTTACACGGTCATGGAGAAAACCTTCAGTTATCAATTATAGGTTTTAAATTTGCCCTGGCTTTTACAGAAATAGGGTAAACTGTTTTTTCTTTACTACTATCTTTGTCTTTCTCTCTTACCTTCTCCTTTCTGTCTTTGTAGATGGATTTTTGGAAACAGTGGAAGAACGTTCGCTTATTGCCCCCATTTGCCACTATAGGAATATGCACCTCCCTTTTATTTACTCAATTTGCTTTCATCCTGATCTATTATGTTGTTGTAGACCCAGTTCCAGTTGTTAAAGTGCTAGTACTGGGTTATCAGTTCTAAGGCCCTGGCAAGGGTGGTGGGGAATGGATCCCACATAACTGCCCGTGTTGAGAGCTGTATGCCTAAATTGGGAGGGACACCAGGGATAAGGCTCCCTGGGTTCATAGCCTAGGGGCCTAAGGATGCAGCATAGAACTTCCTTAGATCCCTTTGGAGATACAACCTGCTCTAAAACTTGGAAGAGGAAGTGAAAGTCTGAAGTATTAGTATCTAGGAGGCAGGGATCCGAGGAAGTAGATTTAGAGGTAAGGAGAATTTTGGGGCTACACCTTCAAGAAATTCATGGTCAGGACCCAGAAGGTATGGGTCAGAAGGAAAGGCAGGGGCGCACACAGGGGCGACTGTTGAGTAGGGACTTCTGGCTGCCCCATAATCTCAACCGGCTCATGCCAGGAGTTCAGGATGACAGGTTTCTGCCTCTAGCCCTCAGGTTCCCCAGGAAAATTGAAAGCAGAAACTGGTTCCAGGCAGACCACGCTCCCAACCCAAAAGGGTTGGGGTTGTTAGAAAGCCCTTTCCCAGACAGCCTCACACCTGAGTCTGAAGTCCAGCCGCCACGCTAATTGTTTTTAACCGGCCAACAGGTGCCCGGTATTTTCCTCCAATTCTAAGGAAGGATAGGACAGGATAGCAAGGGAAAGTGGTCCAATATTACTCACTGCTTTGGAGGGCCCTTTGTGGTCGCCAAAATGTCACCAGGGGTGTCCTTGTTCTTAGAGCTCCCAAGATGGTGGCGGCTGCTCTCAAGATGGCAGCAAGCCTCTTATTCTTTGACCTGGGGTTCTTGGCCTCATGGATTCCAAGGAATGGAATCTGGGCCATGTGGTGAGTGTTATAGCTCTCTTAGAAGCCGTGGGTCACGGAAGAGAACTGTGGAACCCAGCGACTAGTGTTCAGCTCGATTAGGATGAACCCAGGCACTTAGCCACGCAGAAACAATGGTGAACCTTTAGTCCGATCAGGGCGGCAATGGGTGCCTCGCTGGATCAGGAGCACAGCGGACACCGTGCGGGATCCATAGGGGTGAAAGTCAATGGCGGGTCTGCAACAGCAGCGTTCAGCAGTGGTGGAGGGCGAGCAAAAGCTCAGCTCGAGCCCTAACAAACATGGACCAGTAGAGTGTGCAGTTGCAAGACTTAATAGAGTGAAAACAGAGCTCCCATAAAATGGGAGGGGACCCAAAGGGGGTTGCCCAAATTAAGCTGACTTTTAACCATAACACTCTCTCAAAAAAAAAATCCTCTTAAATCCCTTATTACCCAACTTCAGCCACACCAAGTGGCCAATATTTCTAGCTTTTAAACTTTACCAAAAGTAACCTCATAGGTGAAACCAACAAGCCTCAACTAAGGTTATGACTTAACCGTGAGTGTACAAGATATTTTCAAACAGGTGGTAAGCAGCTTTTACAAAATCTAGAATCTTTAAAGGTAACTGACAGAAAGGAAGATTTAAGAAAGGAAGCTATTATGGAAGTTGTTCATGGAGGGGAAGAGAATCAGCAAATGGTAAAAGTCACACAGATATTAACCAGAAAGTACTCATTCTCTAAGCCAGGATTGAACCTGGGTCACCATTGTAAAATGGCGGAGACCAAAAAAGTACTGCCACGTGGTTACAAGGTCAAGCTCCCAAGTACATAAAACAAAACGGAGACCTCATCCCATTTTTTTTCTTCAGAGACCTATAGCAAAGTTAGTTACTGACCAGTTTGCCAGGCTGGCTTGAACAATGGGCTTATGGGGTCCTAGACCCACATTTTGTCGTAAGGTACCCCTGTTTCTGATAGAAAGATACAGAAAGACAAATTCTTAGCACAAAGTACAACAGATTCTCTACAGCTTAAGACTCATCTCACAAATCCTTTTTCCATTAATCAAAACATTTCAGAGGATATAAACAGTGATTTTTATCATTCATTCAAACAGTTTGCACAGAGAGAGAGAAAAACCAGAAGTCTGACTGGTAAAAAACTTTTACTCTTTTGCCAGCATGTCAGGCTTCTGGGTTCCCTTCCCCCAAGCTATGAAGCCCTTTGACCCTGGAGTTCTGCAAAGGGGGAGCAGACAAATAGGTTATTTGCGTACTGTAAACATTGTCCTTCCTCAAGAGATTGCTCAGAGTTTTCCAAGTTCATTTTTTAAGTCAAGTGGTTTAAGGTTTGTGGAAATTAAACTTTTCACAGAGGGGAATGTCCTGTGGTATGGAGATATGATTATTCATCCATGAAGAGAAGACAGAGGAGGAAACAGGAAAAAGAAGGCTGATTTTCTCTTTTCAAAGGAATCCCAGTGATTCAGGATTAATTCAGGAGACATACAGACTGAAGATGGTTGGTTACCCATCTGGAAAGAGGGGAAAAAGGGATCCCTTAGTTGCTTTCTCTTCCTAGCAAATACCCGGGGTATGTAAGGGAGAGAAAAAAGGTATCCCTTTTTTCTTCTGTCCTTACATCCCCAAGTCCCAGCAACCTTGGCAGGTGTTTCCCATTGAGTATCAATGTGGCTTTCATCCATGTAACAGGGAGGTCTAGAGGGTAGGAATTATCTGCACCCACCTACGTGCTAGCCTATCCTCCCTGCTGTCAGTAACTTCATCTATGCCATGGATACAGGCATGACCTCCATCCATGAAATGAGGGGTGCCTAATTGGCAGTAATTAGTCATGCTCACCTATGCTGTGCCCCTTAACGTCCATTGTTGCCTGCCTCTGTATCCCTCAGATCCAAATTTTCCTTTCTAAGGCTTCAACCTAAAGCTTGGAATTGAGTTTGGGACAAAAAGATGCCTCAGGAGGATGCATGGACTCATAAAATTAAGTCCCAGGTGGCCCTCTCCAAACTTGCAGCCAGCAGCCAGTGGGAGCACTCCTCTGTTGCTTCCTTATTATAAGTAGAGTGGTAAGGTGAAGCTGTGGAACCAGGTTCTCCTCAAATAAGAGAGAGAAAAGGGAGCTGGCCTAATAAGATGCCTTCTAAAAGGAAAAAAAAAAAAAAAATCCCTTGCATAGAAAAACTCCCTGTATCCACAGGTCTATGTTAACTCCTGACATGGTGGAGAAAAGAAACAAAACAGCTTAAGTGCAAGGAGGGGAAGGTGCCTGGGGGAATAAGCCTCTTACTCTTATGCAAATGGACTCCTTCAACAGGGAAAAAGCTCTTAATTGCTGCCTCCTCCCTGTTTCTAAGAATGAACAGAAACTCTGTTGTTCTGAATTACATTTATGACGACTGGGCTAAGTGCCCAGTCTACCCAGTAATATTTCTGTAGTTTGCAACAACACGCTTAACATTATAAAAGAGAGGTAGGGGCCATTATGACCATGAAAGGAAGAAGGAATATGTCATAGAAAAGACTAGAGGTCTTGGCTAACAACCTGTTAGGTGGTCAGAGACTGGAGTGAATCCAGGGACCTTTGGATAACATTGAGGTGTAACCTCAACCAGATGCCCTCAGTTTTCCCAGGACTTCCTTCCATTCCTATGCAATGGTTAGACCTCCGTGAAAGGAAACAAAGCCACCATTCCCAACACCTGGGAGTGACAGGTTGGTATCCTTCCAACAAATCCCAGACAAGCCCCCAGATACAATGCAGGATTTTTCTCTGCCTTTTTGCCAAGCTGACAGCAGGGGGTGCCCCATCTACTCAGCCTTCTGGGTCGCGTCTGGCTTGCACTCCAGCCCATAGCTCCTGTGTCCATCACAACTAAGCACTCAGCACCCATGTTTAGTGGATCTCAAATTTTTGTCCTGCATCCAAGAAGAATGAGGTCACACTGACAACTGAAGGGTGATGAGAGTGGCGAATTTGATTGAGGAATGAAACAGCTCTCAGCGGAGAGGGGATGGGAAGGTCAGGCCATCTCTCTTGCCCGCCTGAAGGTGGGCAGTTCCCGCACCACCCAGAGGTGGGCAGTTTCACAGTGTGACTGAGTTCGGGGTTTTTATAGGCACAGAATGGGGAGTGTGTGCTGATTGATTTGTGAGTATGGAGAAACGGTTAAAACAAAGGCATCACTCAAAGATGGGCACAACAGTGTAAAAAAACAATTAGGGAAGGGTAGGTATATGTAAAATAAGTGAAGGATGGAGATCAATCTGAAGAAAGTGCACCAAACAGGAAAACAGGTTCTCAATCCAGTTCGTGGATTTAACTTGTAGCTTGGCTTTCAGGCTCTAAACTGTATTTGACTTGAAGGTGGGGTTTCACTGGGGACCCGCCCCTATCTGCCTAGGCATTTGTCTGCCTCCTGTGTCTATCAATACCTTGACTTATGGGTTAAGTTGATGAGGTAACACTGACAGGCAAAATAGTGACAGATAAATAAATAATGATTGGGCCAGGCATGATAGTTCACACCTGTAAGCCCAGCACTTTGGGATGCCAAGGCTAGAGGATCACTTGAGCCTAGGAGTTCAAGACAAGCCTGAGCAACATAGCAAGATCCCCATTTCTACAGAAAAATAAAAAATAAAAAAATGAACCTGTCATGGTAACATGCACCTGTAGTCCCAGCTACTAGGGAAGCTGGGGCAAGAGGTATTTCACGCATCCGTATGAAGAGATCACCAAACAGGCTTTATGTGAGTAACATGGCTGTTTATTTCACCTGGGCGCAGGTGGGCTGAGTCCAAAAAAGGAGTCAGCAAAGGGTGGTAGGATTATCATTAGTTCTTACAGGTTTTGGAATAGGCGGTGGATCTCACAAAGTACATTCTCAAGGGTGGGGAGAATTACAAAGAAACTTCTTAAGGGTGCGGGAGATTATAAAGAACATTGATCAGTTAGGATGGGGCAGAAACAAATCACAATGGTGGAATGTCAGTTAAGCTATTTTCACTTCTGTGGACCTTCAGTTGCTTCAGGCCATCTGGATGTATACATGCAAGTCACTGGGGATATGATGACTTAGCTTGGGCTCAGAGGCCTGACAAGAGGATTGCTTGAGCCCCGAGGTTCAAAGTTGCAGTGAGCTATGATCACAACACTGCACCCCAGCCTGGGAAATAGAGTGAGACACTGTCTCAAAAATGAATAAATAAATATTGATTGAATGGGGAGACAGAAAGAGAGAGAAATTAGATCAGATAGATAGATAGATGATAGATAGATAGATAGATAGATAGATAGATAGATAGATAGATAGATAGATAGACAGACAGACAGACAGACAAGTTATTACCGGATCCCAGCAGGGTATCTTCTCACTGGGCTCTGAAACTGTTTAGCATGGAACAGCTTTGAAATCCTCAGATCAGCCTGTGGCTCTCAATTCTCATCAGAGTTCCAAAAGTACTTCTTCCTCTATTAAAGTATTAGCTTACTCTAAGTAGTAGCTACACATATGGTTATAATTTCCAACTACTAAAATTTGCATTTGTAAAAGGGCATTCTTGGCACCCTGAGCACCTCCTTTGCCTCACTTCTGTGCCAGCGCTGTTGCTGGGCTACAAAGGGATTAGGTGAAGATCAGAACTGTAATAACAGAGACATTAACAAATTTCCCACCTGGTATTCACAGTCCAGTGAAGTCTGCTCATGTCAGTTACATTTTATAGAAATATATAAAATTAATGCATGTAAAAGTAGTCAAATCCTTTCAAAGCCCTTTAATTATCTGCAAGTCTCACCAACTAGGCCCCGGATTGCCAGCCACTGTTCAGCATTAAAAATGATGTGTAAGAAAAAACTCAAAAGAATATTATCTGCAGCTCTGTGTTTTGCTGAAAACTTCCTGGTAGCTGCATCTAGTATTCAAATTTAGGTTTTGCTTCAAAATAGTAAAGTCTCACAAGAATATAAACAAAATAAACTAAGTAGCTCAGAAGATAATATTTCCTCACAAAGTAGCTCAAAAATAGTCATTTTCTATGGAATTACTTTTCCCCTAGGACTGTGAGTATGCTCTGATATTATCAGAAGGAGTTTGAACTTAGTTGAATAGGGGATGTTACCTCTTGTTCTGTTCAGATGCTATTAATAAGGATAACAGCATCATATTCAGTATCTACATTTTTTTAAACAAATGCACTTAACAAGGTATGTTTATTGTCTCTTACCCTCCTGATAACCTTGTAAGGAAGTTAATATTCCCTTTTCACAGCTGAGGAAGCTGATGCCTAGGAAGGTTAAGTGACCTGCCAAAGGAGACAGAATTAGAAAATGGCAGCACTATCATCACATTGAGTTGTGTCCAGTACCAAAGCTCTGTCAATTTTGTTACACCTTCCAGTCTGGTAAAGGCAGGGACCCTACAGTTCTTGTCCAAGGTGTCTCCTATGACAGATGGACACATCCCCATGGGGCTTTTAAGAATTTGAAGAAACACCAAAATATTTGCAGGAAAGTGAAACAAATAGTGCCAGAGGCAACACACATAGAAGTGATCATGTTTCTTGCCACACTTCTCCATGACAGATCATCATCAGTCAAATTATTCCAGGCCATAACTGAAATTTGATATGACATAGATTATAATTAACTTGAAACACCTTACCTAATAACCTGCACCTTTCTCGCACTCAAATATGCATCACAGAATACAGAAGAATGAAAGTGACTGTGGTACAGGTACAACATTGAATGCATTCTAAATTATCATTAATGTTAAAACAAATCATTTGTAAGCTTTAATAGTTTATTTCTAGAAATCAATTTCTGTGACATACTTCGCAGCTAGTTGTGATAGATCTCTCTGTCAACACCGCAGTTAGGAACCACTCATGTGGCATATAGTAGGCACTCAAATTTTAATTTTTTTGGATGAAAGCTATAATTTTCCTTAAATTAATGTAAGTATTGAGATCAAGCATGTGAGTAGCAAAGATTGCCTCCTTGACCAAACCATACTCAAGCTCCTCTGAGCAATCTTTTTTACTAGGTGCAATTTTGGGTTCTTTTGAACTTCTTTGTGGAGTCCAGTTCTAGTAAAAATCCTGTGAAGTCTATCCAGAATCCTCCATTCATGATATCTGATGATCCTCAATATCTATCAAGTTTCTCAGCCTCTACCAATCACCATGTGACGTCTGATCATCCTGGCCTGTCTTCAGCAAGAATCCTGTTAGGTTGATTTAACCATAAACCTTCTTCCCCTTGGTGTTTCCTCTTAGTAATTTTCTATCCAATGGACTCCACCCTGCTCCTTCACTCCAAATTCTCACTTTTCCTTTCTATATTCAAAGGTGAGCCCAGTCTCTCTACCATACTGCGAAACCTGATTGAAATGGTCCCTGTACCTATCTTGATGGTCTTGTATAGTCTACTTCACCATGTTTTAACAAGTATCATGAATAATTTTTTTTTTTTTTTTTTGAGGCGGAGTCTCACTCTGTGGCCCAAGCTGGAGTGCAGTGGCCAGATCTCAGCTCACTGCAAGCTCCGCCTCCCGGGTTCACGCCATTCTCCTGGCTCAGCCTCCCGAGTAGCTGGGACTACAGGCACCCGCCACCTCGCCCGGCTAGTTTTTTGTATTTTTTAGTAGAGACGGGGTTTCACCGGGTTAGCCAGGATGGTCTCGATCTCCTGACCTCGTGATCTGCCCGTCTCGGCCTCCCAAAGTGCTGGGATTACAGGCTTGAGCCACCGCGCCCAGCCGAATAATTTTTTAAACTTTTAAGTAATGGGGTACATGTACAGGATGCACAGGTTTGTTACATAGGTAAACGTGTGTCATAGGGGTTTGTTATACAGATTATTCATCACCCAGGTACTAATCCTAGTATCTATCAGTTATGTATTTTTCTTCTTTAACATGAGAAAGGGAGAAATCAAAAAAGGGAGTAAATAAGTGACTCTGTCATCTGGTCAATGACTCAACAGCTCCCAGGACAGGGAATTTACTACGTCTTTAGGTGGCTCATTATAATATTAGAAACTTACTTAGATTTTGAGCCGAAAGCTTTTTCCCTAAAACTGCCACCCACTCATTGGTGCATGTTCTATTTCCTGCAACCGCACAGAACTACTTCACTCCAACTTACATGTGACAGTCCTAAAAATATTTAAAGAAAGTTATCACATTCCTTCTCTCTAGGCTAAACATTGTCATTTCTTTCAACCGTATCTCCCACAGTGTAATTTTTAAAATCTCATTATCCTGGTTACTCTCTATTTGTCTTGCTCTTATTTCCTTTCCTTCCATGCTTCCTCCACATTTCTTCGAATTCTTCCTGCGAGTGTTGATTCTGTATCCTTGACTACTCAATAAGAGTGTCTTTTTCATTCTATGGAGCAAAACAACTCATAATTCTGTTCTAGTGTTATCATTTGCCTGTTGGCTTTTGATATTGCTGCTGCCACCCTAAAGTGGTGATTTTCAATCTGTGTTCCTGGAAACTGGAGAGCTCAGCAGAAGCACCTCCAGGTAGTTGAGGAGGAGCTAAGAGCTGGGAGTGGAAACCTCCCACATCTCTGCTTCAGCTAGAGCAACTACACTTTTATCCACCTCTATATCCAGCTTCTGCATGGAATTGCATTTGAAAAGACTGTTCTGAAAAAAAAATTAAAGTTTTCACAGCATCACCTTACAATAGAGGTTGGAATAGTACAGGAATGTGCAGAAGACAGCGGGAATCCTTGGAGCCAAAGAGGTTACCATAGATTTATTCGGGCAGGAATACTTTGTCCTAGGAACTCAGCTTCTTCTAAACAGTGTACCAACTTGAGATCAAAGTATCAATTGCATTCAGAGGGTGTTGCTTCTGTTCTTAATAGCACAGACACTTTCATCTTCCCCACTAAAATGAGCTCCTGCCTGGCATGACTGTGTGTAGCCAGCTCAATCCACTTAATTGTCACTGGGGACACAAAATGGGGCAATTCCATGGTATATGGGAATGGAATATCCTCAAATTCAGAATATGTGATGCTGTATTTCCATTCCCAAAGGATGGGATGAAGGTCAATGGCCAGTTTCTCCTAGGTAAGGATAGGGTCATTATTTGGAGGCATAATTAAGAACGATTTCCATGCAAGGGTTTAGGAAATTGGTCCTCAATTTTAACTACACATTAGAGTCTCCAGGGGAATTTAGATAATACCAGTGCCTAGGCATTATGCTGAGAGGCTCTAATTTAATTAGTTTTGGGTAGGACCCTGGCATCAGTATTTTTTAATCTCCCCAGGTGATTTTGACACGTAGTCAGAGCTGAGAACCTCTCATTTAAGATAAAACTAATTGAACATGATTTAAACAAGAAACCATTTGTTCAGGTATGGAAAGGCAGTAGAACTAATGGTTGAAGTGACTGAGGGATTTAATGAGACTAAAGAGATTATTCTGTGGTGAGCAGGAAGGGAAGAAGGTACCAGGAAGTAATTGTTTCATTTAGCATTTCTCTTGGGCTTCAGAATGATATATTTGCATATTGGAAGGGTACATTTATGGTACTCTCAATATGCACCTCAGAAAGATTTTTAAACCATCTCTTACAGGCATAGACAAAAGGCTAGCCACAACCAGAAAGCTTGCTAGCCAATTGTTGTCTTAAGTATAGTAGAATCAAGGAAGGATTTAAGTCCAGGGAACTGAGACAAGGAAAAGCAGAATAAACTACATCAAACTTCTCTCTCTCTCTCTCTCTTTTTTTTTTTTTAATAGAGACAAGATCTCGCTCTGCTACCCAGCTGGAGTGCAGTGGTGCAATCATAGTTCACTACAGCCTTGAACTTCTGGGCTCAAGCAATCCTACCACCTCAGCCTCCCAAATAGCTAGGACTTCAGGCACGGAGTGTTGCACTCAGCTAATTTTTTTATTTATGTGGAGACAGGGTCTCCCTATGTTGCTCAGGCTGATCTTATGCTCCTGGGCTCAAGCAATCTTCCCACCTCAGCTTCCCAAGATGCTGGGATTACAACTGTGTGTCACCACACAGAGCCCAAACTTCTCTCTTGTTTGCACTCTCAACTCCCTGGTCCCTCATCTTTCCTTTTTTTTTAACTGTATTTGTTGAGTTCCTCTGTATCAGGCCAGATGTATTGAGTACAGAAAATAAAAAAGTGAAGACATTAACTTAGGGCTTGATTGCCAGTATGAGAGCTTATGGTCTAGCTTTTCCTTCCTTCTCATTCAAGTTTTTTAAGCAGCATGTTACATTCCATCTGTCAGCTTTCCCACCTCCAATTCAGATCAATCTTCCTTCCTTTCCATTGCCCTATAACTTGCAAAGCTATAATCACCCAATGGGTTTTCCTGCCCACTGCACAGAAAAAATCAACTCACTGAGACCAAGGCATTGCAGTAAAGAGTTTAATTAATTCAAGTGCACCCATGTGGCAGATGGAGTTATTACTCAAACTAGTCTCCCCAAAGGCTTGGAGGTTAAGATTTTTATGGCAATTTTGTGAGCAGGGGGCTAGGGAATGGATACTTCTGATTGGTTGGGGATGAAATAATAAGGGTGTGGAAAATGGTCCTAATGCACTGGGTCCACCTCTGGGTGGGGCCACAGTACAGTTGAGTCCGGGTGGAGTCAGTCTGAAAAACATCTTTAAAAAAACCAATCAGGCCTGGCGCAGTAGCTCATACTTGTAATTCCAGCACTTTGGGAGGCCGAGGCAGGTGGATCACCTGAGGTCGGGAGCCTAACCAACATGGAGAAACCAGCCTAACCAACATGGAGAAACCCCGTCTCTACTAAAAATACAAAATTAGCCAGATGTGGTGGCACATGCCTGTATTCCCAGCTACCTGGGAGGCTGAGGCAGGAGAATCGCTTGAACCCAGGAGGCGGAGGTTGCAGTGAGCCGAGATCGCCCCATTGCACTCCAGCCCGGGCAACAAGAGCAAAACTCCATCTCAGAAAAAAGAAAACAAAAAAAAAAAAAAAAGGAAAAAACAATCTTAGGTTCTACAATAGTTGATATTATCTATAAGAACAATTGGGGAAGTCACAAATCTTGTGACCTCCTGCCACAACTCCTGCGCATTTAGGGATTATAGAAACTATACCTACATTGAATGTGTCAATCAAATTCAAATTAAAATACATGTAATTGTTGAAGAAATGGTTTTCCAGAAAAAAAAAAAAGTAAAATATTTTATATCTTTTTTTTTTTGAGACAGGGTCTCACTCTGTTATCCAGGCTGGAGTGCAGTGGTGTGATCATAGCTCATTGCAGCCTTGAACTCCTGGACTCAAGCAATCCTCCTACCTCAGCCTCCCAAGTAATTGGAACTACAAGCATGCACCACCATATCCAGCTAATTTGTGTTATTTTTTGTAGAGATGGGATCTCACTAAGTTGCCCAGGCCAGTCTCAAACTCCTGGGCTCAAGCAATCCTCCCACCTTGGCCTCCCAAAGTGCTGAGATTACAGGCATGAGCCACTGTGCCTGGCCTTGTTTTATATCTTTTTAATGAGAAAAAGAATTACAGGTCAATGAGATGCTTAAGACAGAGTTTGAATCTCTTCCATTTTTCCTGAGTCTGATATAACAATTAGCATCCTTTATAGTCAGTACTCCTGGGAGAAACCTAAAAAAGAAGCAGGAAGAGAGGATATTTAGAATTTATTTTTTAAGATATAATAAGAACAAGAGCTATACATAGAGCAGTCTCTATGTGTATTTGCATAGAGATGTATGGCTCATCAGCTGAAAGAAACTCAGACAGTGTAACAAACTTCCCTTGCATTTCTCAAGGTACATGATAGAAAATCCAGTCATAACTCAAAACAAAATTTCTTAAATCCTTTTTCTCTTTTTATTCTTCCCAATTTTTTCACGCCTCCCCACCAAGAAAACTGTCTGTCTCCAGCAGCTAGCTAGGTACACCCCCCTACACATCTTCATCGCTTCCTACCACTCATCTCTTAGTTTCCCAACTTAAGTATTTTCCCTTTCCTCTAACCTTTCTTGTCTTATACCTATCCACTGGTTTTTCAGATTCCAGAGACCTTTTTTTTTTAGACACAGGGTCCCCCTATGTTGCTCAGGCTGCTCTCAAACTCCTGGGCTCAAGGGATCCTCCCACCTTGGCTTCCCAAAGTGCTGGGATTACAGGTGTGTGCCATCACACCCAGCCCCAGATTATTTTAAAATCCTGGAATCACGCTGGTAGAGACAGAACTCTCCTTAGACGCTAAAAAGAGGAGAGAATCTGTGTAAATGAATACAAAATTACCTTTAGTTAGTAAAAGGGTAGGAGAACTCACTCTTTATGAATAAATCTTGTTTCCACCACATTCATCTATATAATATGTAGCTGAATGGGAACTCATCCACACCATCTGCCCACTGACTTCTAAGTCTGGAGGGAGGCAAAGCAACTCAGATTCAGAGTTCTCTGTTTCCTCCATAAAAGTAAACTGCCTCTAACGTGTCTCTTCCACAGCACATACAGCGCCAAGAACACTCTAAGAAGTCCGTTCAACATTTCCATCAGAAGTCAAAACAGAGGATGACTTATGGAATGCCAGTGGGGTGAGGATTTTGTCAGGACTACTCCCCCCAAAAACCAAACATTATAAGCATGCAACAATTTAATGTCTCTTCAAATTCCCTAAGGAAGAGCATACAGCAAATGAAGAAATATACTAAATATTGGTAAGAACAGCAAGAATCTGTGGGATTTAACCCATGACCCAGTCCCTCCCTCACCCCCTGAGCTCAACATAAGGAAAGTTTCGATCTGGGTAGGTGAGGCTAAGAACACAGGGCTCCCTGTCTCTCCAGTTCCCAGTCAGAAGCTATGAAATCTCACCAGGAGAGGCGTGTTGCTAGCATTGCTCACCCCCCAACTCTGAGCTTCCTGTGGCAGAGACTAAATTCCAGGTGAATATAGCCAAGACGGTGAGGGCTCCCTGCCTCCACCCAGCTTCCACACAAAGGGTGGAGGCTCTACCCGAGTCTGGTATAGCAGGCCAAAAATCCTGGAGGCCTCATAACCTTCACTGATATGGTTTGGCTGTATCCCCACCCAAATTTCACCTTGAATTGTAATAATACCCAAGTGTCAAGAGGAGGGCCACGTGAGATAACTGAATCATGGGGGCAGTTTCCCCCATGCTGTTCTCACGGTATTGAATAAGTCTCAGAAGATCTGACGGTTTTATAAATGGAAGTTCCCCCTGCATAAGGGTGGCACCAGTCTGGGGTTGGATAGGTAGTTGCTGGGTAGGTATACTTGCAGAATTATTATTTTGTGTTTAAGATTATCATGACCTTTGTACAAGGTTATGGTTTTTGCAGGGTCTTTTGTAATAGTTTTTATCAAGCATTTATGCATGAGAACCATCCCTTCATGGCATTTCTCAGCTCTATTTGTCAGATTGTTTGTTTCATTTTGTTTTTAACATAAGGAATTCATTCCATTTTTATTCTAATAACCTTCACATGTAACTCACACACAGGGAAAAA
Source organism: Papio anubis (assembly GCF_008728515.1). Taxonomy (NCBI): domain Eukaryota; kingdom Metazoa; phylum Chordata; class Mammalia; order Primates; family Cercopithecidae; genus Papio; species Papio anubis. Next base: position 33,451,710 of record NC_044989.1, on the reverse strand, counting down.
AAAGGCAGGCAGCAAAAAAAAAAATGCCTGTGAAAGAGTTCAGATATAGTAGATAAGGACTTCATATGAGCCATTATAAATATGTTCAAAGAACTGAAGAAAACTATGCTTCAGTCAGTGATGGAAGGTATGATGGCACTGTCTCATGAAATAAAAAATATCAATAAAGAGATAGAAATTATTTTTAAAGGACCAAATGGAACATCTGGAGTTGAAGAATGCAATAACTGAAATAAAAAATTCACCAATGAAGTTCCACAATAGATCCAAACTAGCAGAAGAAACAGTGAATGTGTAGATAGATCAATAGAGATGTTGCAGATCAATAGAGATGTTGCAGTCAAAAAAAAGAGAGAGAGATTAAATAATGGTGAAAAATGAACAGAGCCTCAGAGAAATATGGGACATTATTAAGAGCAACAAATACACATAATGAGAGAGACAGAGGAGAAGAGAAAGAAAAAGGAGCAGAAAAAATATGTGAAGAAATAATGGCTGAAATCTTCTCAAAATTGATTAAAAAACAGAAATCTGCATATCCAAAAAGTTCAAAACCTCCAACAATAAATGCAAAGAATAAATGCAAAGAGATATACTTCATAGTAAAATGTTGACAGCCAGAGATAAAGGGTACATCTTGAAAGCAGAAAGAAAAAACTACTTATAAAGCAGTGCTCTCCAACCTTTTCAGCACCAGAGACCAGTTTCATGGAAGACAATTTTTCCACAGACTGGGAGTGGGGGTTGTGGGTGGGAGCGGCAGGGGTGGTTTTGGGATGAAACTGTTCCACCTGTGATCATCAGGTATTAGATTCTCATAAAGAGTGCACAACCTAGATCCCGCACATGCATGGTGCACAATAGGGTTCGTGCTCCAATGAGAATCTAATGCCACCACTGATCTGACGGGAGGTGGAGCTCAGGCGGTCATGCTTACTCACCTGCCACTCACTTCCTGCTGTACAGCCTGATTCTTAACGGGCCATGGACGGATCCCTGTTTTAAGTACAAGGGAACCCTAATACGATTAACAGCTGACTCATCAGAAACAATGGAGGCCAGAAACAATCACTTGATACATTTAAATTGCTGAAAGAATAAAACTTTTAATAAGGATCGTATATCCCACAAAACCATCTTTTAAAAATAAAGGCAAAAGAGGCCAGGTGCAGTGGCTCACACCTGTAATCCCAGCACTTTGGGAGGCTGAGGTGGGCAGATTACCTGAGGTCAGGAGTTCGAGACCAGCCTGACCAACATGGAGAAACTCCATCTCTACTAAAAATACAAAGAATTAGCTGGGGGTGGTGGCACATGCCTGTATTCCCAGCTACTTGCGAGGCTGAGGCAGGAGAATCGCTTGAACCCGGGAGGCGGAGCTTGCGGTGAGCCGAGATTGAGTGCCATTGCACTCCAGCCTGGGTAACAGGAGCAAAACTCCCTCTCAATAAATAAATAAATAAATAAAATAAAAAATAAACAAATAAAGGCAAAATAAAGACATTCTGAAGAAAACAAAACTGAAATAACTTGTTGCTAGTAGACTCACTTTACAAGAAATACTAAAGGAAGCTCTTCAGGCTGAAAGCAAGTGATCTCAGACAATAATTAGAATACACAGAAATAAACAAAGAGCACCAGTAAAGGTTATTATGTAATTATAGAAGATAGCAAAATGCATTTTTTTCTCCTTTCATCTCTTAACTTATTGGAAAAACAAATGTACAAAACAGTATGTATCTTTTTGCATAATCAGGCCTGCAACACATACCAATGTAAACTATCTTAAAATTACAGAACAAAGGAAGGAATGGAAGAGAAGCTGTATTGGAAAAAGGAAATAATACCAGATGGTAACTTGAATCAACAGGAACAAAGAAAGAGACCAGAAATGGTAAGAAAGGTAATATAACACCATTTATAAATATATTATTGCTCTCCTTTACTCTAGCAGCTTCTTTAAAATACATAAAATTATACAAAGTAATAATTATAACAATGTATTCTTGGTCTTGTAACATATAACTAGAATATGTATAACAATAATACCGCAAACAAGAGAAGTAGGACTAGAAATATATAGGAGCAATGTTTCAATATCTCACTGGACTTTAGTATAAATCTAAAGTACAATTGACCCTTGAACAACACAGGTTTGAACTGCACAGGTCAACTTATATGTGGATTTTCCTACACCTCTGCTTCCTCCACTTTCAACCTGAAGACAACAAGAATGAAGACCTTTATGATGAGCCACTCAGTGAATAGCAAATATATTTTCTCTTCCTTATGATTTTCTTAAAAACATTTTCTTTCACCTAGCTTACTTTATTATAAGAATACAGTATATAATAAAAGTAACATACAAAATATATGTTAATTGACTGTTTATGTTATCCATGAAGCTTCAGTTCAACAGTAAGCTCTTAGTTGAATCTGGGGGGAGTCAAAAGTTATACATGGATTTTCAACTGCATTGTGGGGGTGGTTCCCCAAACCCCACATCATTCAAGGTCAACTGTAGATACCATTAAGTTATGAGGTGTATGGTAAGCCCTAGAGCAACCACTGAGAAAATAAATGTAGTGAAAACAAATCATTAAAGGAATTAAGTTTTTCCACTAGAAAATATTCACTTAGTACAAATGAAAGCAATAAAGGGTAGAAGAACAAAACAGTCATGAGACATATAGAAAACAAAAAGTTAAATGACAGACATTAATTTAAATGTATCAATATAACATTAAATGTAAATGATGAAACAATCCAACTAAAAGAAATTATCACACTGGATTAAAAAAATAAGATCCTATCATATGCTGTCTACAGATGCAAACTTTTGAATTAAAGATACAAATGGGTTGAAAATAAAAAGATAAAATGGATATATCATGGAAAGGGCGTGTAAAAACTCTTGAACACGGCTGGGTGTGGTGGCTCACACCTGTAATCCCAGCATTTTGGAAGGCTGAGGTGGGCGGATCACTTGAGGTCAGGAGTTCCAGACCAGCCTAGCCAACATGGTGAAACCCTGTCTGTACTAAAAATACAAAAAATTAGCCAGGCATGGCAGTGCATGCCTGTAGTCCCAGCTACTCAGGAGGCTGAGGTGAGAGGATCGCTTGAGCCCAGGAGACAGAGGTTGCAGGAAGCCAAGATTTCTCCACTGCACTCCATCCTGGGCAACAGAATGAGACTCTGTCTCAACAACAACAGCAACAACAACAACAAAACAACTCTTGAACAAGGAGATTTGATGAGTTTCACAGGGAGGTGCTGGAGGTGGCCTGTCCAGAGAACATGGAAACTCAGTGTTCGTCTCCCCTACACCTTGCATCTCTTCCATCTGATTGGTCCTGAGTTTTATCCTTTATAATAAACCAGTCAATGTAAGCAAAGCATTTCTCTGAGTTCAGTAAATGTAAAGTATTTCCCTAAGCCATTCTATCAAACATAGAAGTGGGTCATGGGAGCCCTTAATTCATAGCTAGTAAGCTCTCAAGTTGTGGAATCTGATGCTAACTGCAAGTATATAGAGTCAGAATTAAATTAAATTGTAAGACACCCAATTGATGTTCAGAGAGTTGGAGAATTGCTTGGTGCAGAAAAAAAATTCGCACATCTGGTATCCAAAGTGTTGGCTGAAAGTATAGAGAAACAGAGTGTGTTTTGCTCAACCACTGGTAATTGGAGACAAATACTGCACCTTCAGCACTACATAGAGCAATTAGGCAGAAGACGAACAAGAAAACAGAAGACTTGAACAACACTGTAAACCAACTAGACCTGAGAGACATCTATTCAACACTTCACCCCAAAACAGCAGAATACACATTCTCCTGAAACACAGAACATTCTCCAGAGGAGACCACATGTTAGGTTATAAAACACATTCCAATAAATTGAATAGGACTGGAATCATATATGTTATCAGACCACAATGGAATGAAATTAGAAGTTAGTAACAGAAAAAAAAAATTGGCAAATTTATAAATATGCGAAAATTACACAAGATATACTAAATAATCAATGAGACAAAGAAGAAACCACAAGCAAAATTAGATAATAAAATGAATGAACAAAAAGACATAATACACCAAAACTAATGCAATGCAGCTAAATCAATTGTGGTAGCCAAGAGAAAAACTTCCCTTTCACCCTCTGAAGTTTTGCTGAAAAGTCAACTCGCGAAAGGCAGATTAATTAGAGAAAAGGCATACAAATGTATTAACATGTTTACAGAAAGAACCACAGGATGATCACCCATTCACCAACAGAGTTCAGAAGCTTATATACCATTTCGAGGTTACAGAATAAATGGGGCTTGGATCCTGGCAAAACAGATTATGGGAGAGAGGAGAAGCAGAATTCTGTTGAGGGGCAATAAAGAGGAACAGAGATTAACTGATACATAATTTCCTTTGGATTTGAATGACCCTGGGAGAAAGACATTATCTTGTGAAATGAATTGTCAGTGGTTCAGATCTGCCTTCATGCTTGGTCTTACGGGGAGAAGAAAAAACTAGTTTTTTGTTTGTTTGTTTGTTTGTGTGTTTGAGATGGAGTCTCACTCTGTCACCCAGGCTACATTGCAGTCACATGAACACAGCTAACTGCAGCCTTGGCCCCCTGAACTCAAGTGATCCTCCCTCCTCAGCCTCCCAAGTAGCTGAGACCACAGGTGTGACTAATTTTAAAACTTTTTTTGTAGAGCCAGGGTCTCACTATGTTGCTTGGGCTGGTCTTGAACTCCTGGGCTATAGCAATCCCTCTCACCTTAGGGATTGGGATTACAGGTGCGAGCCACCACATCCAGCCAAAACCATTGTTTTTTGTTGTTGTTCTTGGTCAGGATTTGGGGCAGATAAACGAGCTTCGGAGAACAACTTCCTCAAGGCTTTGTGAAAGTAGGTGGTAGGGGGAGGTCAGAGAGACCATAAGGCTTCTTCTTCAGTTCAGCATGTCAAAGCACCACATTTTAGGGCCTCAGTTTTTGAGCCCCAACACAACACTCAAAGGGAAATTTTAAGCCATAGACATCTATATTAACAGAGAAGAATAATAACCTAAACTTGCAGCTTAAGACATTGGAAGAAGGTCGGGCATGGTGGCTCTCGCCTGTAATCCCAGCACTTTGGGAGGCCGAGACAAGTGGATCACCTGAGGTCAGGAGTTCGAAACCAGCCTGGCCAATATGGTGAAACCCCCTCTCTACTAAAAATAAAAAAATTAGCCTGTAGTCCCAGCTACTTGGGAGGCTGAGGCAGGAGAATAGCTTGAACCTGGGAGGCAGAGGTTGCAGTGAGTTGGGGTTGCACCACTGCACTCCAGCCTGGCAACAGAGTGAGACTCCATCTCAAAAAAATAAAATAAAATAAAATAAAATAAAATAAAATAAATTAACACTTGGAAGAAGAAGAATAAATTAAACTGGGAGCGAACAGAAGAAAGACAATGCTAAAGGTGAGCGCAAAATAAAAAAAAAAAAAAAAGGAAAACAATCAAAGAAGCCAAAAATTGGTTCTTTGAAAAGATAAAGAAAATTGAATTTTAGATGCACTGACCAAAAATTAAGAGAGAGGAAACACTCAAAAATTTTCAATCAACAATAAGAGAGGGAACATAACGATCACCTTATAGAAATCATAAGAGTTATAGGTGACTACCATAAACAACAGTATGTCAACAAATTAGATAACATGGAAGAAATAAAATTTTCTTTATATATATATATATATTTTTTTTTTTTTTGTAAAGACAGGGTCTCACTATGCCACCCAGGCTGGTCTCAAAGTCCTGACCTCAAGCAATCCTCCTGCCTCAGCTTCCCAAAGCACTGGGATTATGAAAAATTCTTAAAAAGACACAAGTTGTGGCGGCCAGGCACAGTGGCTCACGCCTGTAATCCCAGCACTTTGGGAGGCCAAGGTGGGTGGATCATTTGAGGTCAGGAGTTCTAGACCAGCCTGACCAACATGGTGAAACCCCATCTGTACCAAAAATATGAAAATTTGCCAGGTGTTGTGATGGGCACCAGTAATCCCAGCTACTCGGGAGGCTGAGGGATGAGAATCGATTGAACCCAGAAGGTAGAGGTTGCAGTGAGCCAAGATTGTGCTCTGAAGCACAAATCCCATTCTGCCTTGAGACCAGGGCCCAGTCTTTTGCATGAAGGGTTAGTCAGTTGCTGTCTGTGTGCTGTCTGCAGGAGGAAGTAGGGGCTAAGTGGGCCAAGGCAATGCTCTGCCAAGTCCATGTTCTGGAGAAAGCGGGTAGCAGTGAGCACTAAGCAGCCAGCACTCAGTGTAGCAGGGGCTTGGGTGGGCATGGTTAAAGGGTACTGCACTATTTGTACAGGAATTAACATCTCTTAAGAAATGGCTGCCACTCTTTCAGTGATTACGTACCAAGCACTGTACTCAAAAATGGGCTTAGATTTTCTCATTTAATCCCCACAACACTATGGAGAGATAAACAACTTTTTTCCCCCTTCTGCAGATGAAGAAACTAAGGCTAAGTAACATTAAATAATGTTTGAAATTACGGATAACAAGCCAGGGGAGATGGTTCACGCCTGTAATCCCAGCACTTTGGGAGGCCGAGGTGGGAGGATCACTTGAGGTCAGGAGTTCAAGACCAACCTGGCCAACATGGTGAAACTGCGTCCCTACTAAAAATACAAAAATTAGCCAAGTGCAGTGGCAGGCACCTGTAATCCCAGCTACTTGGGAGGCTGAGGCAGGAGAATCATTTGAACCTGGGAGGCGGAGGTTGTAGTGAACTGAGATCATGCCACTGCACTCCAGGCCTGGGAGACAGAGTGAGACTCCGTCTCAAAAAAAAAAAAAAAAAAAAAAAAAAAGAAATTGCAGATAATAAGAGGCAGAGAGAACCTGGATCAGAATCTAAGAAAAAAAGAAAAAAAGATGCATTTATTCAGTGCCATGATCAGACTGTTACATTTAGCAACCAACAGCATGGATGAAAAAAAAAAAAAAACAACAACACATTAAAACCCTTTGTTGGAATGCTTTACACTTTCCACACAACAGAAACTAAAATAACCTGTTATACAATTAGTCACAAACACAGTCCTCAAGTTTTTTGCCCATACACATGAGTATTTGTCTAAAACATGTCTTCTTTGTAGCAGCTAGGTCCTGCCACCACTGTGTTTGGCTGAGTTCACAATCTGTTGTAACCTGCAGCTTCCTTGTCACTTCTCTAGCTCTCCTCTTCTGACACTGCCATAGCTACTACTGCTACTAGAATGGCCATATCCACCTTGGTTTCGTGGTTTGGCACATAATTGGCCTCCACCACCGTAGGGGCCAGAGCTTCTGCTTGCAAAGTGTCCTCCCTTCATGGGTCCAAAATTTGAAGACTGATTGTCATAATTGCCAAATAACTGTAGCTTTTACCACCTCCAAAATTGCTTCCATTATTACCAAATCCATTATAGCTATCCCCACTGCTACCATATCCAACAACACTGCGGCTACCACCAAAGCCACCACAACCCCTGAAGTTTCCTCCATGACCAAAACCACCTCCACAACCACCACAAAAGTTTCCAAAACCACTTTGACCTCTTTGGCTGGATGAAGCACCAGCCGTCTCTTGCTTTGACAGGGCTTTCCTGACTTTGCAGCTGTGGTCATTCACAGTATGGTATTTTTGAATGACAACCTTATCTACAGACTCATGGTTGTCAAAGGTTGCAAAGGCAAAGCCCCTTTTCTTGCCACTGCCTTGGTCAGTGATGATTTCAATCACTTCAATTTTTCCATACTACTCAAAATAATTTCTTAGGGGATTCCTTCAGTGTCTTCTTTAACACCGCCAGCATATATCTATTTCACAGTTAAGTGGGCACCTGATCTTTGATAATCTTCTCTTGAGATAGGTCTCTTTGGTTCCACAACTCTTTCATCCACCTTGTGTAGCCTTGCATTCATGGCACATCCACCTCCTCCACAGTGGCATATGTGACAAACCCAAAGCCCCTGGAGCGCCTGATGTTTGGATCTCTCACGACCACACAGTCCATGAGCGTTCCCCACTGCTCAAAACGGCTCCTCAGGCTCTCATCAGTGGTTTCAGAGCTCAGCCCTCCAATGAAGAGCTTCTGCAGCTGTTCGGGCTCTTTTGGAGACTCTGATTCAGACATGAGGGCAGTGGGAAGACAGACTTTAACGATGCTTCTTCAGTGGCGTCCACAGGCAGAAAGCTAAGCTTCCTTTTTAAGGTAAGAAACACTTTCCCAGAACCTCCCAGCAGATTTCCCCTGTGTTAGTAATTAGAATTATACCACATGATTATTTCTAACACAGTCACTAGCAAGGGAAACAGAATTATTACAATTGGCTTAAATCGGTCAAGATTCAGTCCCTAGGTCCAGAAAGAGGCCCCTGCCACCTCTGATGCATGGCACCATTAAAAATATCGGAGTGTTGTTAAGTGGAAAGAAGAGAGGATATGGGTAGGCAGCTGAGGTCTGCCATGGTGTGAAACAAGGAAGAGGCCCTCGATAAGGCAATCCTTGAGTTAAATTTTAGCATGCTAGTAGAGATATGCCAGATTAAGTGAACATAGGAAGGAGTGGCTTGAAGAGCAGGCAGGGCAGAGAGAGAGGCATTCTAGATAAGGAGACAACATGAACAGAAGTATAAATGCTAAGGAGAGAATGAAAAACTATAAGCTATTTGCTGAGTTATAAAATGATAAAAGATGAGATTATTGAGCTAGCAACTCAAGTCAACTAGGTTTGTCTGTCTGCAAGCACAAGTGTATGAAACTAGAAGAGATAGGTCAAACCTTCTTTGGATTTCTATCAGACAGATTTTCAACAAATGGCCAGTTTCCCTAAGAGATCAAAATGAAAAATTTAAAAACTCACAAGTTCAGGTAATAGCTTTAAACCAACCCTCCTGTTTTTCCAAAGCACCTCCTTTTACCCATCTAGTAGCCAAATTTCCACATTCTCCCTCTCTTTCTCTCCTTTAGGCAGCACAGGTCTGCAAGACAGGGGCCAGATCTTTCAATAACCTGTGAACACTAGACTGACCACTTCATGGAGTGGCTTGTGATAAAGTGGAAGGTCTTGCCATCAAACATCCCATTATGTGTGAGCCTCTTTTCCTTGAAAGCGTTTTTCATGTAAGGTTTCCTGACATATCTGTATGTTCTCTTACTTTCACTGAATATATTTGACTGGAAAATTGGAAATAGCTTAGAGAAATTGAAAAGGGAGACATGAGGCTGCCTACTAGTAGAATCGAGGCCCCTTCCTAATTGACTTTCTCCTCCAACTGGGCAACCTTTGGACTCATGGTGCTCTTATGGAATCATACTTGCCCTAAAATTCGTGACTTCAAGAGTGATCTCCAACTGCCCTCCCCACAACACCTATGTAATCTAATAATTTGGGCTTTGACTGTAATCACAAATTCTCTCCCTCTATTGGGACCCGCTATGGTCTGAATGTTTCTCCAAAAATTCATGTTGAAACTTCATTGCCAAAAGAAGTGGGGCTGGCCAGGCATGGCATCTCACGCCTATAATCCCAACACTTTGGGAGGATGAGGTGGGTGGATTACTTGAGGTCAGGAATTCAAGACCAGGCTGGCTAACATGGCAAAACTCCATCTCCACTAAAAAATACAAAAATTAGCCAGGGGTGGTGTGGGTGCCTGTAATCCCAGCTACTCGGGGGCTGAGGCAGGAGAATCACCTGAACTTGGGAGATGGAGGTTGCATTAAGCCGAGATTGTGCCACTGCACTCCAGCATGGGTGCCAGAGCAAGACTCCCTCTAAAAAAAAAAGAAAAGAAAAGAAAAGAAGTGGGGCCTCTAGGAGGTGACTAAGGCATGACAGCAGAGCCCTCGTGGATCATATTAGGACCCTTATTTTAAAAACCTTGAGGAAGTGGATTTGCTGTCTTCCATTCTTTGACCATGTAAGGACACCTAGGCAGGGTCATTTTGAGGAATGAGCCCTCACCAGACACCAAACCTGCTAGCGCCTTGATCTTAAACTTCCCAGCCTCCAGGACTGTGAGAAAATAAATTTCTGTCCTTTGTAAATTACCCAGTCTCAAGCATTTTGTTGTAGAAGCACACATGGACTAAGACAGGACCATAGCTATGAACACCATTCCATAAACTGCCTGATAGAAAACTGCATGATTCTCACATCAGGATCTATGAAGACAGAGTGCAGTCAGGGTCCACAAATGCATATCCTCTGTGTTCCTGCTCCTTAACCTGGGGAGGAGTCTCTAACCAACTGTAGATGGTGAAAGATCTGTTTAATATTGAGTCTACATGTCACCTTATCATCTTATGTAGGTTCAATGCTCCACAAAGCCAAAAACTACTTATCAGACATGGTATGAAAAAGATCAATTTTCTGTCCTATACTAGTTAGGCAGTCCCATCTGTAGGGATAAAAGAGACGAAGGGCCTGGGAATCAGCCATGTTATTACACGAGGTGCCCAAATAAAAGGAACTTTGTTTATGAAGTGCTGACAAGAAGTGACTGAGTATCACCAAGACGGAAGAGCTCTTTTCTGGTTGAGGTGATCAGGAATCACTGTTTTGGCTACGGTGAGGATGACTCATCTTGGGATTCTGAGCCAAAATGCCATTTACACCAATAATAACAATATGCTGAAACTAATTAATACTTTATTCCAAGTCACTCCAGGCATCTAAATAATAGGAAAGATCAATTTTTAAAATTATTTCCAAATTCCCCACAAGAGAAGTAAAAACCTATAATCACTGAAAATGTCTAATTTAATAAGAACAGAAAGCAGATGAAAACATGTTTATAGTTCATGTCTGCCAAAGAGAATGAACTACTATGCACTTTAAAACTCCTCTTTCACTGGGAGATTAGGTGCAATAAAGCCCAGCACATCTTGTCTCAACCGTGAAATAAAATGATCATCTGCTTATCTATCATTTACCTCACACAGAGGGCTCACACCAATAAAACTGCAATTTTGTAGAGCTATGAAGGAAGACAAAATCCATAAAACATTCCGTACACTTTTATAGCTTAAAGACATGTTTCTCAGAAAGGTGAACCACATATTTACAAACAAACCTATCTCATTGTCCTTTCTTTCTTCAGACTGCCTTTCTTCACAATATAGTAGTTCCTCAGGTATTCGGAGGTCAGATTCCAGCAGCTCTTTATGTATCTGAGCATGATCATTGTGACTGGAATTTCCTTATTAGGAGGAAAATATTCTCAGCACTGCTGTCTAATGTCTGCTGAGTAGAGGCAGTCCTGAGCTGAGAGGAGGTAAAATAGTCACCACTGAGGAATCTCTTTGAATCTGCTGTGATTCTGGAGGCTGCCCGATTCAAAAAAATAAAAATAAAAATGTTTTAAATTGTCAAACCCCCTACTCACTGAAGCAGGAGAAAAAGAGATAGGACCAGAGATCATAAGTAAGAGTTGGGAGGTTTTCCTTTTCAAACAGACAAGCAGCCTCTCTTCTGGAATCAGCACACACTTTGGGGCCTTCTTTTGCTGAATCTTTGATCTTTTGGCCTCTGAAATGCGTCTGTTGAATTCCATGGAAATTTATTTAACAACACTATAATCCAGGCATTGGAGAGATAATGAGGCCCCTCAGGAGCTTATTGAGTGGAAGAGAAACCGACAAGCAAACAGATGATTCCAATGCAGTCTGTTATGAGTCAAATAGAAGCAGGCACCAGCTGTGGTGGAGGAGGGGGACGAGCTTAACCCTGTTAGAGAGTGATGGGGTTGTAGAGACATTATGGAAGGGTTCCCAGAAGAGCTGATGCTTCAACACAATTGAATTGATGTATTATGATCTGTTAAATACTAACATTTCATATCTATCAATGAAATTAAAAAATATATATAGACTACTTAATTTAAAAAACATAATGCCTGTTTTCTCATAAAATCATATAAGAAAGTACTACCTACAAGAAACCACACACCTTGACCCTGTTGTCACCAGGGACAAGTCTCTGATTACTTCTCCTTTTATCTCTCCAAAGGATTCCTGCCCTGGATGGGAGAGAGATCAGAAAATGTGATTAGAATAATGTGGGAGATAAAATAAAATAAAGTGCCAGGTAACAAGAAGAAAAGAAGCAGAATATACTTTTTCCTGACTCCACACTTTCCATCTGCAGCAGCACAAACTGGAGAAAGACAGATGATTTCACTTAAAATCAAGATGAAACATTTGACTATGACATGGAACTGGAAAGCATCTTTGGTTATCTGAAAGTGATGAGAAAAGCTAGGGGAATGGCATTAGATTTTATACAAGGGCAAGGAAAGGACTAGCTCCTGACTGGGTACAGTGGCTCATGTCTGTAATTCCATCACTTTGTGAGGCCGAAGGGGGAGGATTGTTCGAGGCCAGGAGTTCCAGATAGGCCTGGTCAACATAATGAGACCCTGTCTTTTTTTTTTTTTTTTTTTTTTTTTTTTTTTTTTGTGACGGAGTCTCGCTCTCTCGCCCAGGCTGGAGTGCAGTGGTGCCATCTCGGCTCTCTGCAAGCTCCACCTCCTGGGTTCACGCCATTCTCCTGCCTCAGCCTCCCGAGTAGCTGGGACTACAGGCACCCGCCACCATGCCCGGCTACTTTTTTTGTATTTTTCATAGAGACAGGGTTTCACTGTGTTAGCCGGGATGGTCTCAATCTCCTGACCTCGTGATCCGCCCGCCTCGGCCTCCCAAAGTGCTGGGATTACAGGAGTGAGCCACCACGCCCGACTGAGACCCCGTCTTTATTTAAAAATAAAAATTAAAAGAACTAGTGCCACAGAATAATAAAAGGGGAATAGTAAACATGATTAAATTGCCTCATGATTTAACTCCAAAGCAGTGCTTGTTCAACATAAGAAATGCTGGCTAAGTCAAGGAGAAGGAGAAGGTGAAGGAGGGGAAGAGGGAAGAAGAAGGAGGAGGAGGAGGTGGAGGAGGAGGAGGACGTGGAGGAGGAGGGGGAGTAGGAGGAGAAGGAGAAGGAGAAGAAAGAAGACATAACGTAATGACATTATGCTAAGTAAAATAAGCCAGATGCAAAAGGAGAAATAGTATATAATTCCACTTATGTGAGTATGATGGTTAAATATTTTGTTTACCTTTTGTTTTTGTAGAGACGGGTCTCACTATTATTGCCCAGGCTGGTCTCAAACTCCTGGCCTCAAGCAATCCTTCTCCCTCAGCCTCCTGAGTCACAGGGATTACAGGATAAGGATGATTAATTGTATATGTTGACATCAGTTCTTCCCTGGTTCTCCAGCCTGCTGGCCTTGCCATTCCTGAAAATAAATCAGTCTCTCTCTCACTCAATCTCTGTCTCTATATGTGTATGTGTGTGTGTATAATGTATGTGTACACACACATGCACACACACACACACATATCCTATTGGTTCTGTTTCTCTAGAAAACCCTAACTACTATAATGGGATACCTAGAGTGGTCAAAATCAAGGAGACAGAATGTTAAATACCAATGGCTAGGGGAACAGGGAATACAGAGTTATTGTTTAATGGTCAGAGTTTCAGTTTTGCAAAATGAAAAGAGTTCTGGGGATGCATAGTAGTGATGGCAGCAGAACAATATGAATGTACCTAATGCCACTGAACTGTACACTTAAAAATGGTTAAGGCAGTAAATTTTATATTACATGCATTTTACCACAATTTAAAAAACAAACAAAAGACCAAAAAAAAAAAAAAAACAGGTGAGAGGACATTGTTACACTTAAGTACATGAAGCCAAAGACTGGAAAAGACTATCACAAGCAGAGGAGGGAATGAGAAAAGACCCACAACCCAGTCATATAATTATGAAATTCCAGAACACCAAGGTTACAGAGGATGGTATGAAAACTTTCAGAAAGAAAAAAAACATAAACATGGAAAAGGTCATTTATAAAGGTTTGAAAAACACAGAAAGAAAACAGAGAAACAGAGAGACTCAGTATCCATGAAACACAGATCCAAAGGTGTGACAAAAAATATTCCCAGAGGATGGCTGTCCAACAGGCTGAGAAGGCCCACTTTCACCACTGTTATTCAACAAAGTACTGGAAGTCCTGGCTCGAGCAATCAGACAAGAGAAAGAAAGAAAGGGCATCCAAATTGGAAAGGAAGAAGTCAAATTATCCTTGTTTACAAAGGACATAATCGTATATTTGGAAAAACCTAAGGACTCCACCAAAAAACTTAGAACTGATAAATAAATTCAGTAAAGTTACAAGATACAAAATCAACATACAAAAATCAGTATCATTTCTATAAGCCAACAGTGAACAATCTGAAAAAGAATCAAAAAAGCAATCTTATTTCCAATAGCCACAAATAAAATTAATACCTAGGAAGCAAGCAAAGAAATGAAAGATTTCTACAATGAAATTCATAAAACATTGACGAAAGAAATTGAAGAGGACACAAAAAAATGAAAGATATTCTATGTTCATGGATTGGAAGAATCAATATTGTTAAAATGTCCATACCACCCAAAGCAATCTACAGATTCAATATAATCCCTATCAAAATACCAATGACATTCTCCACAGAAATAGAAAAAACAATCCTAAACTCTAGCCAGGAACCCACCCTTCTCCTTCCAACACTTCCTCCCATATCATTTTACCACAAAAAAAAGTGCAAAAATAAAATGTGCACAAATTCAGATTACTATTATAACATATGAATATAATAATCTAATTTTAAAAGCATATCATAAAAGGAAATTACATAGAAACTACTCTAACAGTAGTCTACATGTAGTGAAACATAAGCAAGTAGAGGTAGTATGGAATCACGGAAAAAACACAGACATGGGGAGTTCTGGTTCCAGCTTTAAGTCTGCATCTGAGTGATCTTGGACATGTCAATGAGCTCTTATGGGTTCCATTTTCTTCCACGGAATCACTAAGGAGTTATGCTAGATCATCACTTGCTCAAGAATGATGAAACATGAGCCCCACAAAATTATATATCGGGGGAAAAAATGAATTTGTGGTCCAATCATCTTGGGAAGCAAAACATTGCCTCTTTGACACTGCAATCTAATATAGATATGGCATTTTAAATGCCATATGGATATGTGAAATTTTATAATAAATAAAACTTTATGTGTTTAACCTGCCTCATAAATCTATTGAGCCAGGTTTTCTCCTCATCACTTTTTTCCTTTGAACCGATTGGCAGTTCTCTGAATCATTGTTTTGTGGAAAATGTAGGTTATTAGTCCGTTCTAGCACTGCTATAAAGAAGTTTCTGAAACTGGGTAATTTATTTTTAAAAAATAGGTTTAATTGGCTCACCATTCTGTGGGCTGTACAGGCTTCTGCTTCTGGGGAGGCCTTAGGAAACTTACGATCATGACAGAAGGCGAAGGGGAAGCTGGCATGTCTAATATGGCGGGAGCGAGAGGAAAACAGAGCGAAGGGGAAGGCGCTACACACTTTCACGCAACCAGATCTCATGAGTACTCTATCACAGGACAGCACTAGGGGGATGGTGCTTAACCATTAGACACCACCTCCCGATTCAATCACCTCCCAGGCACCTCTTTCAACGCTGAGGATTACAATTCAACATGAGATTTGGGTAGGGACAGAGAGCTAAGGTATATCAATAGGGAAACACTAACCTAAAATAATTTTTAAGACAAACATTCTAAGATTCTTTCATTATACAAGACTCCACAGCAATACCCATACAATGGCCCTTGGATCAAACAGTGATAGATTTGGGAAATGTGTATATTTACATCATTTATTTCCATGATTCCTTTTTTCAGTGCTGTGAAATAACTTCACAAGAAGTCATTTAATATGAGATTATGAATGTCATTTCAGAAATAAAATCCTCATAAAATGAAATGATAGTTTCAAAGCACAGCTTGGATCTATTTCTAAGTAGAAATAATTCTAAAATAGAATTATTATATCTACAACTTTTTCTATGACATAAACAACATAACAGATAAATGTCTTCTTATCTTCTTATAAAGTGAATAAACACACACATAGAGACACTAACTCAACCCACCCTTACTAAGCAAATAGCAAATCTTCCTCTTTTGACAGAAGCAAATCTGAACAAGGAAAGCGTAACATATTATTTCATAACTATAAACTAATTTTCTTATAAATTTATGAACAGAGCTGATGAGAGCCTCTGTATGTCAATGCCACAACACGGAAAACACTTCTCCTTAGGAGCAGAGAAGAAAGAACCTGATTAAAATGCAGTTGATAAGAACTGTCCATCATACATCATACAGAGCTGAGAGGAGCTCTCACTTTAATGCCCTAGCAAACTGTGGGAACAGATGCTGTCATTGGCTCAGGGGAGTCATCGAGGAAACATAAATATAAAAGAGCAGTTTTGCAGGAATGTTTAGAGGCCTTGTTGTAGCAGAGGGAGAATGGGTCTTCAAAGCGTATCTACCAAGATAAGACACGAGGGAGAAGTCTAAATTTATAACAGTCATCAGCCGTAGAAGAAGCCGGAGACCTTGACATCATTAGCAACAACTCTGTGTAGATTTTTCCTCTGTGGGACGTATTTATGGGTGAATTTTCAGTCATTATTCCCAGTTCTTCCAATTAAGGTTACATGAAAAATCTAACCTGCCAGTATTAACATTCTATGGAGGCTTGTCTTCCTGAAATCAGCACCATAGCCAAGGTAGAAAAAAAAAGTATTTCTGTCCAGGCCAATTTAAAAATAAATTGCCATCTGCCACCAGCAGGAAAACTTCACTGGCCACATAACAAAGACACTATTCCAAGGCCATTGTTGAGTATCTGCTGCAGTATGGAATAAAAAACTAAGTGTCCCTATAGGCTGTGGGACTCGTAGTTATTTAAACAAAATACAGATATTTTCCACTTCATTAGGGCTTAGTCAACTAATCTTTTGTCTTCTCTAGATTCATAGGCACACAATTTACTTGAAAATGATACTTTCTCTAAATTTTATCTTTCTAGTTAAAAATAACAATAATGTAATCCAGTTTTCAGTAGTTATTAGAATAAACCAATCTGGGCTGGGCCTGGTGGCTCTTGCCTGTAATCCCAACACCTTGGGAGGCTGAGGTGGGCAGATCATCTGAGGTCAGGAGTATGAGACCAACCTGGCCAACATGGTGAAACCCCATCTCTACTAAAAATACAAAAATTAGCTGGGCTTGGTGGCATGGGCTTGTAGTACCAGTTACTCGGGAGGCTGAGGCAGGAGAATCACTTGAACCCAGGAGGTAGGGGTTGCAGTAAGCCAAGATCACACCTGGGCAACAGAGTGAGACTCCATCTCAAAAAAAGAAAAAAAAAAAAAAAAAAAAAGGATAAACCTATCTGATGAGGCATCATGCAGCTACAAACACGTCAAGCAGGAAAGAAAATTGTTAAGATTTTAGCAAGTAAACACTAAAATCTAAAGTTCAGAAAAATTAAAAGAATGAAGCAAGCCTTCTTCATGTGAGTTAATTGCATTTTCCCATCTTATACCAGTGTACCACATGGGCCACCAGTCCTCTCTCCCATCCCATGCTAGGAGGCACCATGGAACTGACCAATGAGAGACACCAGTCAAGGTACATTGACATAAGAATTTAATCCTGCTATTGGCTGAGGCTTCAAAGTAAAGGGAATTCCAAGATCACAAAGCTCCTTTGTCCAAGATCTAATTGGAATGAGCATACATGTAGGGTTAAAATTACTTGTGATTAGCTATCTAGGGAGATTGGGGGTATTTAGATTTTTTTAATTGAATTTTCTTAAAGTGAATTATATGTCAAAAGAAACAGGAGATAAACTATTTTCTGTATATTTTTAGAATTTGTTGTATTTTATAATGTTCAAATAATGTGGTCCTTTTTGAAGGGGATCAAAATATGACACT
The DNA here is from genome assembly GCF_008728515.1 of Papio anubis. Lineage (NCBI taxonomy): Eukaryota > Metazoa > Chordata > Mammalia > Primates > Cercopithecidae > Papio > Papio anubis. The sequence continues at coordinate 33,433,778 of NC_044989.1, read as the reverse complement.
TCAAAATATGCCACTGTGTCATAAAAATTATTTTGAGATGAAGGTATTTTAACTCTGGAAATCCCTTATCTGCCCAAAAGTAGAGCCTCCCAAAAGAACTAATTGCCATGAATCCTGTCTCCAGAAGCAACTTTAATCTCAAAGACTAGGAGTGAGTTCGGCACCACATCTAAACAGACATTGACACAAGATTCAAATCTCCTATCTATTCTCCATAGAGCTCATTTATGCTTTTAAAAAGTTGTTTGTTTTCCCATAGTGCTTTTCCATTCCTCCCCTTTATCTATTAAAACGGTATATAAGCCCCAAATTCTAACCACCCCTTTGAGTTACTCATCACTGAACACTCTCATGTGTATGTACTTTGCAAGCATAAATAAACTCTTGTTTTTTTCTCTTGGTAATCTGTCTTTTGTCAGTTTCATTCACAAGCCCCCAGTTGCCAACCCTGAGTGAGTAAAGGAAAAGTTTTTTCCTCCTCTATAGTTCTCAGACAGAGGCCTAATTTGTTTTGGTACACACAGAGGTTTCTACTCAACAATATGAACACAAACATATCTAAAAGCCCATAACTTCTTTCGTATGTCCAGGCCTCAAATCCTTCTTTCTGTTGGCCTTACTATTGGTAGCATATGGCCTTCAATAGGTGTTTAGAGTCTCCGATTTAAAAAATTCAAAATTATGATAGCTGCCTCTGGTGCCAAAGTTGAGGCACAATTTGCCTAGGAATAGATTGTCTTGTTATGTGAGCTATCTCTTGAATGGCAGCTCCTTTAATGATGCAGGTATAAGGCAGACATACAGCCCTTGTGCTCGCAGAAGATGTAACAGAGTCCTGTGGGCTTGATAAAGGAGCTCCCACCTAAGACCCCTTTGAATGCACTACTCAAAAGAAGAAATTGACCATTTTGCTTAAGGATCCCAAGACCCAAGCGGTGGGGGGAGGTGTGGATACTGAAGTCCCATTTGACCCAGGTGAACCTGGGTGGCTTAGACAGTAGTCCACTGGTTTAAGAAGATGTCATGAGCCTCAAAGTGGAACAACTGCAAGGAAACAGGGAGTTTCAGCTGGTAGCATGGGCTCAACTGAAAGGCAAAGTGTGGAGGTTGACCCTGGTACAGAGTGGAGCTGAGTCTGGAGCCCATGTAGATCTGCAGCCACACAATGTCAGGAGAAGGAGTTGAGCATGTAAATGTAACCTTGGAGGCCAACTCCAGGTCATCAATAGCAGTTTTTGCCAAGATCTGTGCCAGGAAGGGTAGCAGTGAAATAATGCACAAGAGTTCATCAGGCTGTCCAAGATATTCAACAGCGTAACTGAGTGACAGTATCCAAAGCAACCATCAACTAATGGACTGATTGGACTTCCCACCTTGCACTCTGCCTGATGTGTGGACGCACTAAGGCTTCAGTCCAAAGATTCTTGGGCAACTGGGAAGAGCAGAAGAAAACCAAAGTGGGAGAAATTTAAGTTCTTGCCAAGTAAGGTGTGTGGAGATGAAAATACGAAGTGATTTTCCCAAGCTGGTGAAACAGGTCATATCAAATACACAAAGAAAATCAGTTAAGTCATTTGAGCTAATAAAAGTATATCTCACAATTGTTTATTTAAATAAGATTGTTAATCATTTTTGAATGATGAAGTCTAGCAGTCAGACAACTCCCCCCCTCCATTCACACCAGAGGGGGAAAAGGTTAACTGATTTAAGAAAAACATCTCATAAATGTATTTTTTCTTTTTAGGAATATGGAGATGTCAATTTCAACATTATTATCTGAACAAAAGAAAACAAGTAAGAAAACTAATCAGAATTACATGTTTCTCTTTGAAGATTATTTTCATGGGATATAGCACCATTTTCTAAAGTCTCTGCAATTTTACAAGTTCTCTTTGTTTAAATTTTGCTTTCAAGGGCAGATTAATATAAGCAAGAAACAAGTTAGAAACAGTTACAAATATTCATAGGAATCTCTTTTATTGCACAGAAAAGCAAGATTGGGAGTCTAATGAATGTTTCTAGTGCTTTATCAAATTAGATTATTCAAATGCTTTCAATGATACAGAAAGCACTGTCACCCAAAAGTTGAAAAACAGAGAACTCTCTTTCTCTTCATCCTGAGCCTCTTTCCTTAAATAGAAATATTTGTACTCACTAGAAATGTAAGCAAAAAGAAGGTTGTAGAGGTCAATTTTGTTGTTAGAAAGGCGGTGAGAAATGAATGTTTTACTTGGTAACGATGAAATAAAGGGAATATAGTGTAGGGGAGAAAAAAAACTTTCCTCTACCTCCTTAGGTTTAGTAACTGACATCCGTAAATTAAACTGACAAAATACGAGTTAACAGGAGAAAAGGTATAAAAATGTTATTGATGTTAATATTTTTATGTGCACAGGGTCTTCACAGAGAAGAAGTGAAAACCCAGAGAAGGAATTAAGACTCAAGGTTTATATACCATTTTAGCCAAGGGCAATAAATTATGGAGAAATGATGAGACAAAGGAAAAGAGGTTTGGGCTTCTAGGGCCAATAAATGTGGAAAAGTGACTAGGAAATATATGGGGGAGACTAGTGGAAGATAAGGGTTATTTTAGTAAGGTTTGTTTATGCAGACTCAGTGCCAGCTGTCTTATCTTCAGTGATAAGGGCTGCTCCCCTCAATCTGGTACAAGAGATGGGGGACATTTATGCCCCACTTTTAGGCAGTAAAAGGGAGGGCAGAGAGTTCTTTTTGTGTTTGCTGTATCTCAACTGCCTTCAGCTCAAAATAATCAATATGCCAAAGTGTCATATTTAGGGTGGCATATTCTGATACCTTTCAATACCATTGATCTTTCAATTTAGTAGGCTAAAAATTTTAAAATTACTTTAGGTGACATGCAAATTAGATAACCCATAAAAATATGGGTACATGGCCTCTAAGTATTTTGAGTCAAAGATCATAGGCAGAGACCGAGAATCCGCCACTGGGATTTTATTTCCGTAGTACTATCCAAGTTATTGTTGCTTTTTTTTTACTTTTATATGAAGAGAAAGATTATAAGAGAAAGTTGTGAATATAATTCACCTTTATTAGCTCTGCATAATAACCAGAACTATCACAAAAGACTCTACAAATACCACAACCTTGTGCAAAAAAATACTTCTGCAGGCTGGGCATACTGGCTCATGCCTATAATCCCAGCACTTTGGGAGGCCAAAGCGGACGGATCACCTGAGGTCAAGAGTTCGAGACCAGCCTGGCCAACATGGTGAAACCCTGTGTCTACCAAAAATACAAAAATTAGCTGGGTGTGGTGGTGGGTACCTGTAATCCCAGTGCCACTTGGGAGGCTGAGGCAGGAGAATCGCTTGAACCTGGGGGGGCAGAGGTTGCAGCAAACTGAGATTGCACCACTGCACTCCAGCCTGGCAACAAGAGCAAAACTCCATCTTTCTCTCTCTCTCTCTCTCTCATACACACACACACACACACACACGCGAAAAAAAAAAATTCTGCGAGAACATCTGCCCAGCAATGGCCTGCCAACTTCAGACTGGCCCCACCCTTGTTACTGATCATTGTAACCAATAATCAATGTTAATTATCACAAAACAATCATTTAATCCTTCTCACTTTTCCTTTAAAATTTTATCTTCCTTTACTTCCCTGAATATGCACAGTTTCCTAAAGCACACATATTCCCATTACAATGCCCATTCTTAAATGAATATCATTTTCTTTTTTATTATTTATTATTTATTTATTTATTTATTTATTGAGATGGAGACTCGCTCTGTCGCCCAGGCTAGAGTGCAGTGGCCCGATCTCAGCTCACTGCAAGCTCCACCTCCCGGGTTCACGCCATTCTCCTGCCTCAGCCTCCAGAGTAGCTGGGACTACAGGTGCCCGCCACCACGCCTGGCTAATTTTTTTTTTTTTTTTGTATTTTTAGTAGAGACAGGTTTCACCGTGTTAGCCAGGATGGTCTCAATCTCCTGACTTCACAATCTGCCCGCCTCGGCCTCCCAAAGTGCTGGGTTTACAGGCATGAGCCACCGTGCCTGGCCAATATCATTTTTTTTTAGAGTCTTTCTATGTTTGTTATTTAGGTTGACACCCCCATTATCAACATTCCGTACCAGAGTAGCACATTTATTACAATTGATGAACCTATTCAAAGAACTTTTTAATTGGCACATTTCTTTAACAAGTAGTTGACCAACTGAATTATCCATGTTATTCAAGAGGAGTAACTCCTACTACAAATTTCCGTTTTAGTAAGGGTTAGTAATGGCACCCTGAGTAAATATAAAACAATAACTCTGGCCGGGCGTGGTAGCTCACGCCTGTAATCCCAGCACTTGGGGAGGCCGAGGAGGGCAGATCATGAGGTCAGGAGATGAGATTCCTGGCTAACACGGTGAAACCCCGTCTCTACTAAAAATACAAAAATAAAGTTAGTCGGGCGTGGTGGCGTGTGCCTGTAGTACCAGCTACTTGGGAGGCTGAGGCGGGAGAATGGCGTGAACCCCGGAGGCGGAGCTTGCAGAGAGCCGAGATCCTGCCACTGCACTCCAGCCTGGGCAACAGAGTGAGACTCCACCTCTAACAAACAAACAAAACAAAAACCAGTAACTCTTTGAGCTTCAATTTCTTAACTGTAAAAAGGAGCCATGTTTTTGTTACTCATATGCACAGTTTATAGAAAAGAATTGTAAGCTTTTTAAAAACATATCTGGAAAATAATAAAAACTAACATTTACTGAGAGCTTACTACATGCCAGGCACTGTTCTAAACACATTGCTTAGATTGCCTCACTCAATCCTCAAAACAACACTATGAAGTAGATTCTATTATGGCAGCAATTGTACAGATGAGGAGGCTGAGGCTCGAAACAATTTTCTGAATTTCCTAAAATCACACACATAATAAATGAGACAGCCAAGGAGTCTGTTGCTAGAACCTAGTCTTTTAACCGCTCTATTATGCATAAAAAGAGAACAGTTAATACTGCTCTGCTTTTAGGAACTTCACATGTAGAAATAAAGAAAAGTCATATTTTGCATACTGCTATTAATTGTGGTTTAGAGCTTGGTACATACTTAATAAAAGGTATAATGTTGAAATCCCTGATATTTAATTCCCTTGTTCATTAAACAAATATCTATTGAATGCTAACATTGTGCCTGACCCTGTTCTAAGTATTTAGAATGGTGAACAGGCACTTGATATTATAAGCTATCAGGGAAGTAAAAATTAAAGCCACAATGAGATAAAATCATGGCCACCTACCAGAATGGCAAACATGAAGAATACAATTACAAGAGTTGACAAGTATGTAGAACAACTGAAATTTTCATTTACTCCTGGTAGGGGTGTAAAATGCTACAACTTCTTTAGGAAATTCAGTAGTCAAAAAATGAAACAGGGCCAGGTGTGGTGGCTCAAACCTGTAATTCCAGCGCTTTAAGGCAGGAGGATCGCTTGAGTCCAAGAGTTTGAGATCAGCCTAAGCAACATAGGGAGACACTATAGCTCCAAAAATAAAAAAATTAGCTGGGCATGGTAGTGTGCATCTGTAGTCCCAGCTGCTTGGGAAGCTGAAGTGGGAGGATTGCTTGTGCCCAGGAGGTCAAGCAGTGAGCTGAGATGGTGCTACTGACAGCACTTCAATCTAGGTGACAGAGTGAAACCCTGTCTCAAAAAAAAAAAAATTAAACATATCTTATGACCTTATAGCCTTACTTACAGGTAATTATCTAAAAGAAATGAAGATATAGAAATAATATATATAGATACACCCACAAAGACTTATACAAAAATATTAATAGTATAGCATACATACCAAAAAGTGCACAAGTCATAAGTGTACAGATTGATGCATTTTCAGAGAATGACAATGTAAACAACACTAAGATCAAGAGAAAGAATGTTACAGCCATTCTCAGAAACCCCATATTTCTTCCCTTCTCAATTACTAGCCCCACAATGGTTACCTATCTTGACTTCCATGATGATAAACTAGTTATTATATAAATGGAATCATACACTATGTACTCTTTTGTATCTTGCTTTTGTTATTCAACTTTATGTTTGTGAAACTCAACAATATTGTTGTGTGAAGTTGTGGTTTGTTCATCCTCATTTATGTAGAGCATTATTCCAATGTATAGGTGCATATTTGGCTGTTTTCCAGAATAACTGTTCACAGAGCAGAGGGAATACTCATGTCTGTGAGATACAGAGTCTGAGCTGACACAGATATTAAGGGAACCAAAATGCCATCATGCCTACCACACTTTAGCACTTCAAGAATAAATGAAGTTATAAATCAAGTCCATCTCACCGTTAGTCACATAGACATACTCTCTGCTCATTTCCCCAGCCCCTAAGTGTATGATAGCCTCCCCTAAGGATGGCTATGCTCAGTAGCTGAAAAAATGCCTCCCATTGGCTCTCTGACCATTAAGGTCTTTCTGGTGGAAAGGCACAGAATAAGCCTCTGAAACTGCCACCTTGACCTTTGGCTTCACCCTCTGGGAGGTTCTTCCTTTTCCATCACCCTCCTTAGCCACACTTGAAGTGGAATTAGATAGAAGCTCCTCCTTAGTACTGAGAAGTTTCTCAGGCTACTTCCTGCCCATAGTAGGTTGATGACCCAGGGTCATTGTTAGGTCTCAGTTAGTCATGGGCTTCTTGTTGACCATGTGGTTCCTTTGCCAGATCACTACTTTATTTTTTAAATTTTTTATGTATTTCGCTTTTTTTTTTTTTTTTTTTTGAGATGAAGTCGTTCTTGTTGCCCAGGCTAGAGTGCAATGGCATTATCTCGGCTCACTGCAACCTCTGCCTCCCAGGTTCAAGCGATTCTCCTGCCTCAGCCTCCCGAGTAGCTGGAACTACAGGCGCACACCACCACGCCTGGCTAATTTTGTATTTTCAGTAGACACGGGGTTTCACCACATTGGCCAGGCTGGTCTTGAACTCCTAACCTCAGGTGATCTGCCTGCCTTGGCCTCCCAAAGTGCCGGGATTACAGGCATGAGCCACTGCCCCTGGCCTATGTATTTATTTTTATTAGAGACAGGGTCTTGTCCTATCACCCAGGCTAGAGTACAGCAACACAATCTTGGCTCACTGCAGCCTTGACCTTCTGGGCTAAAGCAATCCTCCCACCTCAGCCTCCCATGTAGCTAGAACTACAGGGGTACCCACCATGGACAGCGTTTTGGGTGAGGCGCTGGGGCAGGTCTTTCTGTGTTGCCCAGGCTTGTTTCGAACTCCTGGGCTCAGGTAATTCTCCTTGAGGGATTGCTCGAAGGCGGATTACAGGTGTGAGCCACTATGCCCAGCTTATCAACTCCTTTAAACAGGCCCCTTATGTTCTGACTCCTGTCAGTTCTATATCCCTAGTTTTTACTTTTCTCCTTAGGGTACTCAGAATGCCTATGTATTTGCTCTCTTACATTCAAAATGCTCGCTCACAAATTAATTGTGCATACCTGCTCTTTATAAGGCTGCAGAGGGATTGCCTTATATTTAATCTCTTTTTTCTGAGTCACTAAAGGTATTTATTTACTGGGCTGGACAAATGTGGCTGGATGCTTACTCTGAAACATCTTATTTCATTCAGTTGTTTTAATATCAGCGAGTTTGACCCTTGACACAAAGCTTAGTTTTAATCAGCTTTCGTTATTCAGAAGCCTTCTTAATATTAGCTTTTTCAAGTTGAAGTTGAAAAGCCATTGCTTCTTCGAAGAATAAGTCCCTGAATTTCAGCATTTTCTGTCCTCCTTTTCATTCCTGATTCCAAACACAGTAATTATTTTCTGAGTTCATCTTTTCCTAATAATGTCTGGCAAATACATCCAGTAGGAACCCACATAAGCTTCTAATATTCTATTTTTCTGTCTTGTCGTCTAAAGCTAAACTTTATTAGATATATGATACTTCTCCCAAGTTTTTGCAGAAGGTAGTTTTATCTACTGTTTCACCACTGCATAACATGGATTACCATCGTTCCAGCCTCTAAACCTTATCCATACCCTAATACTTTGGATCCTCTCCACTGCCAAACTTTATTAAATATCATTTTATGATGTTAAATCCCACCCTACAGAGGTAACTCACAGATTTACAGACCTTGCCACTCAATTCCAGACTTTTATCCAATGGCTTTTTTTTTTTCTTTGAGACAGGGTCTTTCTCTGTCACCCAAGCTGGAGTGCCATGGCACGATTTTGGCTCACTGCAACCTCACCTCCCGGGCCCATTCTCCCACCTCAGCCTCTTGAGTGTGTGCCACCACACTCAGCTAATTTTTGCATTTTTTGTGGAGATAGGGTTTCTTCATGTTGCCCAAGCTGGTCTCAAACTCCTGGGCTCAAGCAATCCACCTGCCTTAGCTTCCCAAAGTGCTTGGATTACACGCGTGCTTGGATAGCTCCATTTGAATTTCTCAAAGAAATGTTTCAAAATGCTTCCACATATCCAAAACTCATCTCATGATCTTGTTCCACAAATCTGTTCCATGGCTCCATATAGCAACTGAAAGACATCACCCTCCCTTTAGTCACATAAAAGTCATCCTAGGGGGTCATTCTTCATACCCAATCTTGCTCAGCCATCATATCTTGTGATGTCAGTGTCACCGTGATGTTGTGCAAGCTTGTCAATGACAAAAAGTGACCTAGAAGAATCTTTAGACTATAAATGTATAAAAGTATTAAATGCAAACCTTAATTGTGATCCTGTAGTACACAGTATTTTTTAAATGTGAAAGAGAAATGTACATGCATGTCATGCAGTATTTTTCTTTCCCCAAAATCTGTTATTATGTTGATAAAATATCTTATGATCAATTGTACAACCAATTCAATGCAATCAAAACAAATAAGTATTTTTACATACAAAAACCCACTTGATAAAAAGCAATAAACAACAACAATAATGCACACACAAAAAATTGAGAATCAGAAACTATGGATTCAGGTGTTGAAAACAGCCCAATTGTCCCATAGAAATGATATTTAAGGCTTTTTGAATAAACATATAAATTGACCCTCCTGGTCCTTAAACCTTGAAACTTACATTTGTCACATCTGAGTTCGTTCCTCAGGAACTGAAATCCATCAGCTCACTACATCCAGACAATGAGGCACCAGATTCTTCACTCATCATGATTGCTTCCTAACCCTCTCTAATTCCTCCCGCCATATAGCTACATCACTTCCTCCACTATATAAAGGCCCCCAATTTTAGTCAGAGAGACAGATTTAAGAATGATCTTCCATCTCCTTGGCTACAGCAACCGATTAAAGCCTTCTTCCCTGTCAATACTTGTTGTCTCAGTGAGTGACTTTCTGTGTGGCAAGTAATGGGACCTAGATTGAACCCCTGGCTTTTCAATAACAGTGTCAGTTCATCACCTCTCATGGGCTGGAGCAGGTCAGTTCACACAAACCAGAAACTCTCTTTCCTAAGTAACTATACTGCCCAAGACATATTAGCCTGATGAACAATTACAGATGGTGAATTACCCCAAACAAATTATCAGTCTTCAGACAGTCCTCATTAGTGAATCCTGGAGTCAATCTGTTCCCGTCTCTTAGCATGGCTCCTGACATCACTTCTGGAGTAACTGTGGTGCCCATCCTACTGACATTTTCCTTTTTTTTTTTTTTTTTTTGAGACGGAGTCTCGCTCTGTTGCCCAGGCTGGAACGCAGTGGCCGGATCTCAGCTCACTGCAAGCTCCGCCTCCCGGGTTTACGCCATTCTCCTGCCTCAGACTCCCCAGTAACTGGGACTACAGGCGCCCGCCACCTCGCCCAGCTAGTTTTTTGTATTTTTTAGTAGAGACGGGGTTTCACCGTGTTAGCCAGGATGGTCTCGATCTCCTGACCTCGTGATCCGCCCGTCTCGGCCTCCCAAAATGCTGGGATTACAGGCTTGAGCCACCGCGCCCGGCCTGACATTTTCATCCATAGTTTTCCCATTTCCAAGTCCACTACAATAACATGAGCCTTTTCTCCCTGATTACCACCTTCCCCTACCCCCTTCCAAGACTTTGGGTCATTAAACAGGCTTCCTTGTAGTCTAAATGTCTGTCATACACCTACAGTGGTAATTTTTTTTCCCTACAGTTCTTTATCCTCAATTTTCCTTCTTTATGAATCAGGCCCAGTTTTCCTTTGAACTAGGCTGAAAGTCCACTTGCATGTTATTACCTTATAATATGCTCAGAATCCTTCCTCTGTAAAAATAAGTCATTTAAAATCTAAGCTGTTGGAACTTTAAAATATCTGAGCCTTAAGGGAATGTGATTGTGGTACCTGAGTCAACATAAGTAGGCAGCTGTCACCTAGGCCAGTGTGATTTTTGTTTCTCTGTTGTAGATTAACTTTTTTTCTTACCTACATTGTTTTGTAAAAGACAGTAATTAACTGAAGGGCACCAGAGAAGACCCCTATTGATCTTCATTATGAATTATCTTTTCTTCTTCTTTTCTCACACAAAGACTTCATGGTTATCACATTGTCTAAGATGGAGTGTTACACACATTCTTTTAAATTAGAAAGGGAAAGAAAAACAAACAATACAGAAAAGAAAACAAACTGTAACTAATTAAATTGTTTTAGTGATGGTAGGTGTTGATCCCAAGGGGAGGAGAGTAGAACTGCTTTGCAACTGTCCAAGCATACTCATGGAGGCCTAGCTGGGGTTCCAAGGCTTGCATGACAAAGGTGTCAGTATTGTTATCTACACTAATGCCTTTCAGTACAGCATTTAAGTGGACAGTGTCCTACAAAGTCAATAATGAGTTCTAGGATAAAAAAGTGCAATTCCCAGTTTTAAAAGTAAAGATTTGAAAACATTAGTTTAGGGACCTGTAGCCCACAAAAAAATCAGGATTTAGTCTAAATTGCAGAAAAAAAGAAAAACTTAAGAACATCTAACAACAAGTATACTATAGTTTTTAAAACATGATTTTTCTCTCTCCAGTTTTTCATTTTTACTAAAGGCAAATCATGGTAAGATCAATTTGCTTTATTATACTTTGCCTGATTATTTGCATAAGTGCAGCAAGAATAATTATTTTTCATATAGGCTTTTTAAACTGGCTTTGATGGAACTCTGTTCCATAAGGAATTTCAGATAAGACTGTTTTCAGATGAGCCCAGCCATGGGTTTGTACACTCAAATACCTACAAGTTGGGTAAATTCCTCTGAAAGTCTCAAGATAACGTGGGGCTCCTGGACCTGTTAGAAAGCGACATTCTTTACTTGCCATAGGTCGGGACAAAACCACTTTTGCAAAGTTATGACTGAGACAGTGAAAGAGACCTAACTTAACCAACTGCATCTTGCTTCTAACTCCAAACTATCCTTGTTTATTCCTGCACTTAGGCTGAACTAACTTTGGGAAAAACTTATAATTTATAGTTTAAACAAAGATGGTAATAGCCCTTTCCCAAAGCAAACCTTCTTCTTGCCTGGGGACTACATTGCTTTTGTAGGACTAACATTAGTCACAAGATTAGAAATTGTGGTTTAGGAGTCATACAGCTGGAGACTACAAGATTCTGACCCTCCCTAAACTGCTCCTAAGATCAGTGCTTGAGACATTTTTCAGACCCTGCACTTGATGGATCAGTTGGCTCCACCCAGATCAACAAACTGGCTGATCTGATCTGTGACTCCAACCCAGGAACTGACTGAACACAAGAAGACAGCTTTGACTCCCTATGATTTCACCTCTGACCAATAAGCACTCTTGGCTCACTGGCTTCCCCCCACCCACCAAGTTATCCTTAAATGCTCTGGGAGACTGATTTGAGCAATAATAAAACTCCAGTCTCCTGCACAGCTGGCTCTGCATGAATTACTCTTTCTCTATTGAAATTATCGTGTCTTGATGAATCGACTCTGTCTAGGCAGTGGGCAAGGTGGTTACAACCCCTTGGGTGGTTACAAGAGTTCCTGTACAGGGACTGTGTAGACAAGGTATGAGGCCAGGTTTCCCAAGGAGCTTTTATTGGCTCTATAAGTCAAGTTTGATTTCTTAAAGGAAAGCACACCATTCCAGTAAAAGCCTTGGTGAAACAACCAGTTTCTTCAAAAGAAAACATTCTTAATACATTTATGCAAATAACTATATTGCCATAAGTTAAGAATACTCACAAATAGTTTCAAATTCTGGAGAAATCAGATAGAGTGAAACAAATGTGCCCCAAATTTTATTCACAGGAGTATGTTTTACTCAATTGTCAAAAGCAGTAAATAGCTCAAAAGAAAAGTCTTCTTGGCTCTAGAGAACAAAAAGGATCAGCAATGTTTTAAGCAAAAAGTCAAAAAAAATATTACTTCAGTTTTTTATTAGCTTAGTCCATTCAGTTAACTCGTGTTGTGTTTGATATTCATGATCACTTCACCTCTCCATGAGAGTCCTGAAAGTTTCTTATTTTATTCTAATGTCATAATCTCCAAAGTTACCAGAAACTTGCATTCAAGAGCACCTGCAAAAGTTTTATACCTGATTATAAAACTATCTGTAAAGAGAACCAAATAAGACAACAATTGTCTGTGGATGACAAAAACATTTCAGGGCAGCCACAAAGACACAATTGACAAGGAAATGTATTACCTCTGTGGCACACAAGAATTTAACATAAAAATTATCATTATTACTGATAACACATACTGAGGCATACCAGAATTATAGGAATCTTATACAATTCTGAAACAGATACTAATAACATATTTGTATCAACATAACCCAAAATTAAACACCTTTTTATATTTGACAGTTTCCTGCATGATTTTAATACATTAAATAAAATGAATAGGTCTTTTTGGACTTAGGGGACCCAATTATTATTATTATTATATTAATAACTTAGAATTTGATCTCTGAAGGTTTGTCAAATATCAAAGGTTTAAAACACTGGATATCACAAAATAGAATCCCAGGTCACCATAAGTCATTTATTTAGCCAAAATGATAATTCAAAAGTTTTAAAAGAGAAAACCCTTTACTCTGCTAGATGGCAGACTCAGTTTTCCAAACAAGACCCAATAAGATAGCATAAGGCTAACTGAGTCTGTCTCTTCTCTCTACAATTCCCACTTTTTTTGTAATTTACTTAAAAGGCAAACAAAAATCTTTCAGCATTTCTTAGTATTACTTAAAAATCATTTTTTTAAAAAAAAGAAGAAACAAAATTTTATGTTTACCTTAGTGCATCTTAAATGCTAAAGCTAGTTTTAAAAACATATTTTATAATCTATCCAGTTTTAATTAGTTTGACCATAAGGTAAGATTTTCGTAAACTTTTTTTAAGAATACTTTGTAATTTTTTTATTAACCAGCAAATTAATTTTCTAAGAAAACCCTGTTATTTGGACACACGGGCCCAGATTCTGGCCCTGTATCAGTGTGCTTTTATTCTAATGTTTAACCTACAGAAAAAAAAAAATTAATCACCATTATATCTTAGCCAACTTGCTTATACCCACAGAACTTTTTTTACAAGAGCAGTCCTTCATGAAACCTGTTCAATTCGCTTAAGCCTTAAGTTTTGTCCCATTACTCTTTTACGGTAAGATAATCTTTAAAACCCTCTGACAAAATTACATTTCCTTTAACAAAAACTATCTTTCCATGCCCTCTTATACTTTTTTTTTTTACAAAAACACATTTTACTTTTCTTATACACCTTGTATGTAAAACTGGTTTTCTTAGTAGTCTTAATGACATGTTACAATGTTAGCTCTTAGCAAATTTTATTTTTGGTGAAATACCTGATAAGTAAGCAATTTTTCTCCACATGTCCCCAGGCCTTATCTAGAAATTAATGCTTCAAAGTAGATAAATTGAACAATTTTCAAAAGTCAAAGAATCAGTTTATGACCTTCAAGCATTTAGCAAATTTGGTATTTTACCTTAATTTAAGTCAAATGTCCAAATTTTGAAGATATTTTTATTTTACCAATCATCTTTAAAGCTGTCTTCGGCCGGGCGCGGTGGCTCAAGCCTGTAATCCCAGCACTTTGGGAGGCCGAGACGGGCGGATCACGAGGTCAGGAGATCGAGACCATCCTGGCTAACACAGTGAAACCCCGTCTCTACTAAAAAATACAAAAAACTAGCCGGGCGCGGTGGCGGGCGCCTGTAGTCCCAGCTACTCAGGAGGCTGAGGCAGGAGAATGGCGTGAACCCGGGAGGCGGAGCTTGCAGTGAGCTGAGATCCGGCCACTGCACTCCAGCCTGGGCGGCAGAGCGAGACTCCGTCTAAAAAAAAAAAAAAAAAAAAGCTGTCTTTATTTCCAAATGATTACTAAAGTCACGTGAACAAAAAGGCATTGTTCTAAAGTTTCTATTTTTCTGAAAAAATATTATTTAAGTGCTTATTTTTCTAAGCCAATTAATCAGATTTCTTCTATATAAACATCACACACACTCAACACATATAAATACACAGACAGATAGACAGAAGATCCAGCAGTTGTAAGATTTTCCATTTGCCAGTTTCTTAATTGGATTACTGACTTCAGGGTGGAGCCCTTGGAGGAACAGAACCAGGAAAGCTTGCAATTTCTAGAACCTAATAAGCAGGCACAGCTGGAAGGCAAAAACAACTCCCCCAAATTAAGGGTGCCATTTTATACTGGATCATGGATCCCCAAAAAGGAGGGGAATACTAAGGGAGAAGATAGTGCTGTGCTTCTACCATGCATTTTATTGCAAGGCAATTCAAAGATAATCAGGCCATTTTGTAATCACCCCATCCCCCATGGGAGTCTTATCTCTCATTTGGGGTGGTTGGGATGTTACCATATCTTCCAGGTGGCCAAGAGCATGCTTCTCTGATCCAAATATGCAAAGAGCCAAGTATTTCTCCATAACTGCCTCAGCCATCCCTTAAAGTATACACACAAAAGGCTAAAATGCAAAGTAATTTGATATCCCCAAATGTCAAAATCATCAGCTAACGCAATGCAAAGTAATTTTTGATACCCCCCAAAAGTCAAAACCATCAGCTAACACAGTGCAAAAGAGAACAGAGCCTTAGATTTTGAGAGGGATTTATTTTCTTTCAATTCCTGGGGTTCCATGGGAAAACAGAAGTTTTTCCCAGATGGGGTCCATGGTACCTCCTATTTTTCCCCAGGTAGCCCAGGCTGTTAGTAATTATCTTACGTTTTCTCATGTGGGTATCAACAGTGGCAAGAAGACAAAATGAAGAAAAACAGGTTGGTTGACTGAGAAGAAAAACTTCTTTTTTTTTCCTTTTTTTAGAAGAAAAACATGATTCAAGAAAATAAACAATAAAGGTCTTTTAAATATATATAGCTTGAATATCTATTTTTAATCAAGCCAGTTTTAACCACAGAGTTTTTTTGTTAAAATAAAATCTTTTTTAAATGTCTTATTACTAGACTCTAGCTAGGACAGCCGATATTTCCGGCCTTTGAATTCTACCCCAGGTAACCTCCCACATGAAATAGTAAGTCTTAAATAAGGAACTAAGATTATAACTTAACCATTAACGCATAAGGTGTTTTAGAGAGATGGTAAGCAGTTTCTTTTTTTATTTTTTCTTTTCTTTCTTTCTTTTTGTTTTTTAACAAGATTTTGAATCTTCCCAAGGTTAGTTCAGAGAAAGGAAAATTCAAGACCGGAAATCAGAAGCTATCCATGGGGAGAGGGAGGGAACCTCAATACATGACAAAGTTACACAAATAACCAGAAAGGAATCATTCAGAAGCCAAGAATTGAACCTGGGCCACCGTTGTCAAAAGCTAAAGCCTTAGCTACTAAACTACACAGCATTGAGCAGTTTCTATTGTTTTTCCCAGAAGTCTAGAGCAGCCAATTTCAAGCTCGCAAAGACTTAACTGCTCAAGGTAATTTTTAGGGCTGTGACATGAACCCCAATATTCCCGTCCTCTGGATAGTGGAGACCAAGATAAAGTATCCCCACATGGTCACAAGGTTAACTTCTTAAGGACACAAAACAAGACAAAAATTTCATCTGGTATTGGTTTCAGGGACTCACAGCAAAGTCTGTAACAGACCAGCCTGCCAGGCTGGCTTGAAAAGCCGGCTTACAGGGATCCTAAGCCCACGTTCTATCCTGGGATACCCTCCTCTCCATTACAGAAAGACAAATTCTTAACACAAAGTGCACCAGATTTGCTATAGCTTAAGACTAGTCTCGCAAATCCTTTTTTTACTATTAATCAAACCCTTGCAGAGGAGACACAGTGATGTTTATCATTTACCATCACCCGACATGCAGAGAAAGAGAGAGAAAGAGAGGCAGGCCAGAAACTTGACTAGTAAGAATTTCTTACTCTTTTTGCTGGTATACCAGGTTTCTGGGTCCCCTTTCTCTGCAGTTTCCAGAATAATGGAGAGGCTTTTGATGGCCCCATTCAGCATGCCATAGCTGTCGGTGACCAAGCTCCATTACGAAGGAAAATCATCCTTTTTGGTTTTGTGAAACCATAGGCAAAAGCTTCTCAATTATGCAAGATGCTGCCCGATGAGCTGCATAGGGAACCAAATTAACATTTCCCATCCCAGCGCAAGCAAAATACACATAACACAATGGACACTGGTCACCTCGCTCAGCACCCAACATCAACCTGGCAAGGCTGAAACTTTTTCCCATTGGTCCCTGTTGTCTTTCATCCACTCAAGGTGGGGAGAGGTGACCTCCATCCGGTAATTCAATGGGTGGTCTCTGGGCGAGATGAAGAGCTGTCACCCTCAATCAGGCCTTAACTTAAACTTCTTTCGGGACTCACTGAATGTGACCAGATAGATAAGGAGGGTTCTCTGAGTTAGGCCTGTTAGACTTCCATCGGCAATTCCTTCAGAGATATTCCCCACATATACAAATACATACACAAACACAAGATGGGCAGAAGGCCTTCCAAATCAAGATCCCTAACCAAGAATTCCAGAGTATACCTTCCCAACTATCCTCCTATTCTCCATGTGAGAAATCTCCCCGAAATCTACCTGATTGAGGAGAAGTCTCCCGAACCAATACCCTTCTTATAATTGAGGGAGAGCCAACCAAGGCCTCTCAGGAGCCAAACCGGGACAGACACCCCATGGTGGAGCTACAGACACCCTGTGCAGGGAGGCTACAGACAGACACTCCACCATGGGGCGAGAGAACTAGTCAGGAGAAGGAAGGAGGCATTGGCAGTGCCTAGGATACTCACCCACCCAGACACCCTGCAATGGACCTGCAGACAGACACCCTGTGTTGGGGATACAATTACGGGATGTCTCCCCAGGACTATTTCTCTTTTGCAATTAGATCCTTGCATGCTGGGTTGGCAGTACCAGAGTTAGCCCCCAGTCCAAGAGAACTAGGCAGCTGCTTGGGCTGGCCTCTGTATCCATTGCTGGGGGCGGGTAGGGCTACTGAATCATGGGCAGAGCCACAAGGGTAATCCCAGATGAGCCCCCAACTTTGTAACTGCCCAGTGGGTTCACCTTGCCTGCTGCCTAGACACTAGCAATTTATCAAGACAGGGGAATTGCAATAGAGAAAGAGTAATTCACGCAGAACTGACTGTGCAGGAGACAGGAATTTTATTATTACTTAGTCCCCCCAAAAACTCTGGGATCAGGGTTTAAAAGGATAATTTGGTGGGTAGAGGGCCAATGAATTGGGAGTGCTGATTGGTTGGCTCGGGGATGAAGTCATAGGGAGTCAAAGCTGTTCTCTTATGCTGAGTTGAGAGACAGGACTAACTGAATTTCCTAGGCCGACTAAGAATTCCTAAGCCTAGCTGAGGAAGGTGACCGCACCTACCTTTAAAACACAGGACTTGTAACTCAGCTCACACCTGACCAATAAGGTAGTAAACAGGGCTCACTAAAATACAAATTAGGATAAAAGCAGGAGGTAAAGAAATTGTCAAATCATATATCGCCTGAGAGCACAGAGGGTGGGACAATGATCAAGATATAAACCCTGGCATTCGAGCAGGGAGGAGCAACCCACTTTGGGTCCCCTCTCATTGTATAGGAGCTCTGTTTTCACTCTATTAAATCTTGCAACTGCACACTCTTCTGGTCTGTGTTTGTTCCAGCTTGAGCTCAGCTTTCGCTCATCCTCCACCACTGCTATTCGCCGCTGTCGCAGACTCGCCTTTGACTTCCACCCCTCTGGATCAGGCAAGGTGTCTGCTGACTTGCTGATCCAGTGAGGCGCCCACTGCTGCTCCCGATCGGCCTAAAGGTTCGCCATTGTTCCTGCACAGCTAAGTGCCCGGATTCGTTCTAATCGAACTGAACACTAGTTGCTGGGTTCCACGGTTCTCTTCGTGACCCACAGCTTCTAATAGAGCTATAACACTCACTGCATGGCCGAAGATTCCGTTCCTTGGAATCTGTGAGGCCAAGAACCCCAGGTCAGAGAACAAAAGGCCTGCCCTGTCTTGGGAGCAGCTGCCATCGTCTTGGGAGTGACCCACCACCATCTTGGGAGCTCGAAGAACAAAGACCATCCCATAACAGAGTCTGCCTGGGTGGGGGCCACAGAACTGGTTGGCAGGTCCAGGTGGGACCATCTGGCTGTTAGAAATGCAGAACCTTGAAAAGACATCTCAAAAGGTGACATTAGGTTCACAACAGTGATGTTACCTTTAAGAGTAATTGGGGAAGTTCTGAATCTTATGGCCTCTGGAATAATGGGTGGTAATGTTTAGAATTCCAGCCCCTCTCATTCTAACTTGGTGGCTGATGGCCTTTCATTCATTTTACAAGAACAGTTTAGCTTTGGGAAGGGTTATTACTTAAACTATAAACTAAATTCCTTCCCAAGGCTAGTTTGGCCTACACCCAGGAATGGACAAGGACAGTTTAAAGGTTACAAGCAAGATGAAGTTGGTTAGGCCTGATGTGTCTCACTGTCATAATTTCCTTAGTTATAATTTTGCAAAGGCAGTTTCAAAACTGTTTCAGGGGTGTGTGTGTGTGTTGTGTGTGTGTGCTCCTAAGTGTACTGAGACATGATGCAAAATGAGTTTCTTATTGACCAGCGTGACCTTTGTAAGCAATGTAAGAATTGGTCTAGATCAGTGGTTCCTAAATTATGGTCCCTGGCCCAGCAGCATTAGAAATACTTGGGACCCAGTGATCATTAGAATTGCAAATTTGGGGGCTTTATCCCGGACCTACTGAACAGGGACAGGGCCTGGAAATCTATGTTTTAAAAAACGTCCAGGTAATTCTGATGCATGCCAATGTTAGAAAACCACTGGAATCTAGGTAATTTAGCTTTTCTCAATCACAGGAGAGATTGGAGCTTTAGAGAAAATTATTTCAGTGACTCTTGTTATTTTTCCCAAGTAGAAAGCTGGCATTTTAGAAGATACTGGGAAATAAGTTAGTTATTACATACAGTGGATGCCTTAGGGCAGGAGGGCTTAATTCTCTCTTAGGAGTGGTTGAGAAGGGAGAAATCTAGAATGATCCTCCAAGGTTTTCTTCAGAGTAAATTTGAATGATGTCAACAAAAATAGTCAAACGCTGTAAAATATTTGAAGAAATTTATTCTGAGCCAAATAGGAGTGACCATGGCCTATGATACTGAGAACATGAGATCCTGAGAACAGGTGGTTGGAGTGCAGCTTGATGTTATACATTTTAGGGAGACATGAGACTTCAATCAAATACATTTAAGCTACACATTGGTTTGGTCCACAAAGGTGTGACAATTTGAAGCGGGAAGCAAGGTGGGAGGGGTGCTTCCAGGTTACAGGTAGATTTAAAAATTTTCTGGTTGACAATTGGTTGAGTTTATCTAAAGACCTGGGATCAATATAGAAAGGAAATATTGGGGTTAAGATAATGGATTGTGGAGACCAAAGTTCTTATTAGGCAGATGAAGCCTTCAGGTAGCAGGCTTCAGAGAGAATAGATTGTAAATACTTCTTATTAGACTTAAGGTCTGTGTTGATGTTAACGCTGGAGGATATAATGAGGCATGTCCAACCCCCACTTCCCATCATGGCCTGAACCAGTCTCTCAGATTAAATTTGAAGAGCGTCCTGGCTGAGGAGGAAGCTCATTCAGATGGTTGGGAGGTCTTAGAATTTTATTTTTGGTTTATAGTGACTTAACCCAAGTTTTCCAAAACATAAAGTAATCCAACCAAGGATTTGAAAAAAAAAATTGTTGTGGTTTAAAATATATTTTCCTCTTATCTCTATTGTGATTACAAACAATGATCCTATTGTGATAATGAAGAATTTAAATATATAACTGTTACTAAGAGTTGGAAATTATGATTTGCTGAGGACATTCAAAATCAGCCTCTGGTTCATTTAGCTAATCATAATGGTCACATTTGCAAACTCTCTCTAGGACAGTGATTCACAGCCGCTATTCTGATTTAACCCTGTTTTGTTCCCAGTACACTCCCAATCAGTAGCATCTCTTGTCACAATGCTGTGATTCTCATGGGGACTAGGGGGGCTGTAGAGCATGAAAAGTCTCATTAAGGATTCTAGCGCACCCCCCTTCCCCACATGGACACCAAAAAGAATCTCTGCACTAGGATAAAATACAAAGTTGCTAAGAACAATCTAAGTCAGCAGAGAATATATCATCCTCCCAGAATAGCCAAGTTTTAAATAGGCATTGACTGAGTTCCAGGATGATCCAAGAGCTCAGAGCATAATTCATTACTGTATACTTATTTATTTGCTGCAAAGAACCACTATTCTTTCAGAAGAGAGCAAAATCTGGTTATGAAAAAAGGAAAATTTTCTTGTCAATCAACTAATCAATATTTTTTATGGCTGCTGGATAGACATCAATGTATTAGGCACTGTGTAGGACATGAGTGGGTTGAAACCGCCTTTGCAAAAGTTGCGTCAGTGAGAAAATTACGGCAGTAGGGGAGATCTGATCTAGCCAACTGCCCTCCTGCCTTTAGCCTTCAAGCAATCGCGCTGCCTTTAATTATTACTAGACTAGCTTTGGGAGACATTTAGTTTATGGTTTAAATGATAACAGCCCTTCCCCAAAACTCAACTGCCCTTGTAAAGCTAATGAGAGGCCACCAGGCTAGGAGGAGGACAGGAGCCTGAATTCTGCTAAGGTGTATACATAAATGATTGCCAGTCTTTATTCCAGAGGTAACAAGATATACAACTTCCCCAATTACTCCTGCAAATAACATAACTATTGTGGAATCTAAGACTGGCCTTTTGAGATATCTTTTCAGGGTTTTTACATGTCTGACATCTATGCCTTTGGCTCCAACCTGGACCTACCCACTGCTCCTGTGGCCCCACCCAGAAGGGTTTCGGCATGCAGAAGAACCATTTTCAACACCCCTATGATTGTACCCACCATCCAATCAGCAGCCACTGCACTACTTCCCCTAGACTACCTTTGAAAAGCCCTAGCTCCTGAAATCCCACCTCTGTATGAATTCAACTCCATTGCAATGCTCCTGCAATAAGTCAGCTGTATCTGGGCAGCAGGCAAGAAGAACCCATTAGGTGGTTACAGTTTTACAACTACTGGAGAGAAAAGATCACAACACAGGAAATAAGCAACATAAAAATAAAACAATAATAAATGATAAATTGTGAAGGACTACTTATGAAACTGTCTGAAGTGGTTTTAAGAAACACAGATTCCAGCCAGGCACGGTGGCTCAGGCCTGTAATCCCCAACACTTTGAGAGGCTAGGGCGGACCAAGCACTTGGGCCCAGAAGTTCAAGACCAGCCTGGGCAACAAGGTAAGACCCCCATCTCTACAAAAGAATTTAAAAATACAAAAATTAACTGGGCGTGGTGGCATGCACCTGTGGTCCCAGCTACTCGAGAGGCTTGAGGATCACTTGAGCCTGGGAGGCAGAGGTTGCAGTGAGCTGAGATCACCCCACTGTACTCCAGCCTGGGTGACAAAGGACAGGGTCAGACCCTGTCTCAGAAAAAAAAAAAAAAGAAAGAAAGAAAAGAAAAGAAATATAGAAACCTCACCCCTTAACTGCTGTGCTATGTCAGAATATGTGCTATGTCAGAATATGTGCTATGTCAGAATATGTGCTATGTCAGAATTATGTGCTGTGCCATAATATCAGAAATGCTAATGTAGACTCATCTCAGCAGAGGCAGGGCCCAGGAATCTGCATTTAAGTCTGCCAGGTTGTTATGATAATCAATCAAGTTGAGCACCACTACCTCAGAAATGCAGAGGAGAGGAAAATTAATTTTAACCAGTACTATCAGGGAACACCTTTTTTGTGGAGCAGTGAAGCTGAGATGGGCCCTGAGTGAAACTACCTTTGCAGAATTATAAATAATGAGAGAATTCTGACAGGGTTAACTCCACCTTGCTTCTAACCTCACAGGCTAAATTGTTTTTTTTATTTATTCTAGCACAGAGGCCAAGATAACTATGAGAGGAATTTAGTTTATAGTTAAACTTGGAGGTAAGGAAAGCTAACTCGTCCCCGCCTCTGCCCTATCCCACCATGCCCACACACATTATCCAGAGATTGAAGCCACATTCTTAAGACACGGGTGAAATTATGGCAGGGGCTTGAACTTTGCTAAAGAATAGGCGTAGTTAGGCCGGGCGCAGTGGCTCACACCTATAATCCTAGCACTTTGGGAGGCCAAGGAGGGCAGATCATGAGGTCAGGAAATCGAGACCATCCTGGCTAACACGATGAAACCCCGTCTCTACCAACAATAGAAAAAACTAGCCGGGCGTGGTGGAGAGCGCCTGTAGTCTCAGCTACTTGGGAGGCTGAGGCAAGAGAATGGCATGAACCCAGGAGGCAGAGCTTGCAGTGAGCCGAGATGGCGCCACTGCACTCCAGCCTGGGTGACAGAGCGAGGCTCCATCTCAAAAAATAAAAATAAATAAAAATACAAATAAAAGGCATAAACAATGACCTGCCATTGCTTAATGTGTTTTCCTACAAGTTGTTAACTGACCCAGAGTCACATAACTGGGGCCACGACATTTATAACCTCCTCTACTACTCCTATAGATAACCTCACTATTATGAAAACTAAAGAACTGGGTCACTGCGATATTTTTTAGATTCAGCATTTCAGTACCACCTGGTCCTGAGAACCAACTAAGCTACACGAAGACAGTTATAGACACTGTTGTGATTTCACCCCAGCCAATCAATTGTTCTAGGTCCCCAGCCCCCTGTCAGCCAGAGTACCCTTTCAAACCTTAGCTTCTGAATTTTCAGGGAGACGGATTTGAGAAATTTCTCCTTGTAATTGCTTGGCCAGCCCTGCGATTACTAAACTCTTTCTTTGCTGCAATACCGGTTCTCATTGGTTCTTTTAGGGCAGCGGGCAAGAAGAACTAGTTGGCCGGTGACATGAGGACAGGGTAAGATGTGAACAAAGTAGCTGACAGAGCAGAGGGCTTATGTGTGTGCTCACCTGAAGCTGCCTGTGCCAAAATACTAAGGAAGGCTTGGGAGGACAGAATGAGTGCCCAAAGCAGTTAGAAAAGGCTTCTCCCAAACTGAGTCTCTAAGACTGAGCAGGAGGGATCTGCCAGGCAGAGATGAGGGAAACGGGATTCCAGGCAAATTTGTACAAAAGTATAGAGGCATGAAAGAGCAAGTTATGTTAAGTGACTAGGAGGAGCTCCATGTGACTGGAATAGGCAGAGAAAGGAGGAGAGGCCCATGGGAGACAGGGTAGAAAAAGTGATAGACCTGCTTAAGAAGTAAAAGACTAAACAAGTTTGGAAATCCCAAACCATAACGCAGGGCAAGTAAATGCCTGGATGTTCATGCATAAGACATACTGTGTGACTTACAGGGTCCAGAAACCAGAGAGAACTGGTCGATCCATGCCCCATGTTTTAAAGGGCAACCTGCTCAACCCAAGCCAATCATGGCCTTTATGGGCAATGAGGTTCCAGTGCTGCCACATCAGCAGACGTTTTTTCTCCAGAAAAGCCAGACACTCCGATTTTTAAAATAAAATCTCCAAACTTTTAAATGAAGGCTCAGTTCTTTAAATTATTAATCAGGCCAAACAAAATACAACGCTTGGCCTGGTGTGAAGCCAAGTTTATTACCTCTAGGCTACAGTCTAATAAGCTCTTACTGCATCCAAATTAGATGGGTGTCTATCTGGTTCACTGTGTGCCTGATTGCAGAACATGGCAACTAGGCTGAAGCTTTGTTGGGAGAAAAACAGAAATCAAATCTGGAGCTTTTATTCTGGAAAGATCTGGATATATCTTTGTGTGTGTTTTTGTATATATATACACATTTGTGTGTGTGAGTGTGTATATGTGTGTGTGTATATATATATACATATATATATACACACACACATACCATTTCCTTTGTTTAGTTTAAACACAGGCAAGATCTTGTTCTCAAACTTTGTAATATTCTCTAAAAATTGCCAGGGCTCAGAAACTATCCTAACATAGCCAGAGGAATGATTTGAAAAACAGCATTCTTTAGTAATATAAAGTATTTGAGACCACACAAGATTTAATTCTACATGCTGACTTAAAAAAAATAAAATAAAAGAGTCGTGTTTTCACTGTGCAAGCTGTAAAGGACTTTATTTAGTAACATATACAATCTTGCATTTCTGAGCAACACCAGTACATCTATGGTCTTCTATTTTCTCCTTGCTGGAGGGTCATTCTAAAGGCAAATTCATTAAAAATGGAAAATGCTGCTATTTTTCAGACAGTGTTCTTTTATTTTAGATAGTTCTTTTATTTGTTTTAGATGTCTATTTAATCATCTCTTAGAAACCAATCTATGACAAATCTTATATTTGAGCTTATACCTACCTCTTTTCCATGATAAAAAATTACTTCTATAGATGCTAGAAGTAACTTTCTTAAGGATGTCAGCTGCAAAAATTTTTAACTATTATATAATTAAAAACCTTCTAATAATACTATAAAACATGTTCCTCTGGAAACTGAAATCAGTTTTCAATTTTCCCATTTACATTTCTTTTACAAGTGAAAAAATTATTTCTCTTTATTCTTTTCAAAAAGAGCTAGAAAAGGTGTATCTTTAAGATCATTCATTGTTTCTACTCTCCGGGAAAGGCAGTGTGGTAGACAGAATAATGGACCGCCCCCCGCCCCCCCCACCTCCTCCAAGACTATCTGCATCGTAATCCTTAGAACATAAGGGTATGAAAAAAGGGACTTTGCAGATGTGGTTAAACTGAAGATCTTGAAGTTGGGAGATTATTCTGGATTATCTGGGCAGGCTCAACGTAATCACAAGGATGGGGGTCCTTATAAGTAAAAGAGGGAGGCAGGAAGGTAAGAGGGCATGACTGCCACATAGCAGGAGTCGGAGTGGTGTTGCTGGATGAAGGAGGGGGGGGTCACAAGCCAAGGGAGGTGGGTGGCCTCTAGAAACTAGGAAAGGGAAGAAAACAGATTCTCTAGAGAATCTAGAACAGAATCTAGAGATTCCAGAAGAAATGCAAACCCACACATTTTTGCCAGGTAAGACGCATTTCAGATGTCTGACCTCCAGAGCTGTAAGATAATAAATCTGTCTGTTTTAAGCCTCTAAATTTGTGGTAATTTGTAGCAGCAGCAGTAAGAATATGGACAGTAACCAGACTCTCTCAAAGATAGACACTAGAACAGCTTTATTATATGTTTTATTTTATCTATAGAAAACAGAAAAGTGATTTATTCCAAAAGAGGGCAGAAATGAGAAATTCATACTGAAAGTATAGCTTGGGCTGGGCGCAGTGGCTCATGACCAGGCGTAGTAGCCAAGGTGGACGGATTGCTTGAGCCCGGGAGTTTGAGACCAGCCTGGGCAACATGGCAAAAACTGCCTCTACCAAAAAATTAAAAAACTTAGCCAGGCATGGTGGCCAGTGGCTGTAGTCCCAGCTACTTGGGAGGCTGAGGCAGGAGGATCACTTGAGCCCAACAAGTTGAGGCTATGAGATCACCACTGCACTTCAATGTCAGCGACAGAGCAAAACTCTGTTTAAAAAAAAGAAAGAAAAAAGAACACATAGTTTGGTGTAATTCTGTCGAGAGAGCTCTTTCCTCTGAACGTCCTCTCCTACTGACTGCCCCGCTGGAGTCTTGTCAAGCAGCACTTTCTAAATAGTTCACTGATTTCCATGTTATGAGAAGACAGGAGCCATCGACAAATCCACAAATTCCAAGGACAGAATAACGTATTTCTCAGAAGAAAAGCATCTTCTCTCTCTAAAGAGTGCATTATAATTTTGAGGAGTTGGCACAGTTTAGGTTAAGTAGGCACATCATTCATTAAAGCATAAAAAAGTTGAAGAAAAAAATGCTGCATTGTGTTAGACATTCAAATGCGCTGTGGATGTTTAAGGCAGCTGATGCCCAAAATAAGCAAGTCAAGAAAAGAGGTGTGGTTTGGAGGTGATTTTTGCATCTAGAAAGAATTCTTTTCTCATGACTGCTAAGACTGAACACTGTAAAGCCTGTCTTCCTCAAGGCCAGTGACACTTCAGATACCAGATGATTTCATGTTTCAATTACAGTCTGAAGAGAGGGTTGAGTTAGCCAGGATCGCAATCAGCCAAAAGAGACAGCAACAATCTGAACAGGTAACCAACTTGGTAATGATAAGTCCCTCGTTAGGACCCTTAGGGATGAACCAAGGCATGAAGAAACCAATGAAACCCCAAAACACGCTCATTGCAAAGAGAGGCCCTGATATGCCATGCTTACCACTGATTTGCCACCCCCTGCCCCTCTGCCTCACTTGGGTCCCACCTGGAAGTCATTTTTAATTAATTTTTTTTTTTTAACAGAGACAGGGTCTTGCTATGTTGCTCAAGCTGGTCTTGAACCCTTGGCTTCAAGTAATCCTCCTGCCTCAGCCTCCCAATGTGCTGGGATTGCAGATCTGAACTACCACGCCAGACCCTAGAAGGGTTTTAAGTCGGTATTTTATATTATTTTTGGAGAAAGAATCTAGAATCAAAGTCATCAGTAAAAGGGCATGTGGTGGCACTTGTGGGTGTGCCTTCTCACAAGAGACCCCTTAAGTAATTATTCAGCCTCTAGGTGAACACTTCAAGACAGGAAGCTCATCATCTCTCAATGATACCTAATTCACTTTAAGACCACTCTTAAAGTGTTAAAAAATTCTTTCTTATACTGATCTGATGCAAAAACCGGAGCTGCCTCACTCCCAAATCATTGTTCCTTTCATTCTAGTAAACTCGGTTTGAAAGAGGTCTTCAGATACCAGGTTCCATTATACACGTAAATAATTTCTAAATAAAATGCAAAAGATTCCTAGTAGATCTCATTAAAATGATGACAATTTGTTTTTCTTTCTGAGCCTGCTTGGTAGGGAACACAATTTTGTTTAAGTAGTATTTAAAAGTTTTTTTTAATTGCAGAGAAAGCCATTGTAGAATTACTTTAAACAATAATACATAAAAATTTCATATCAGCAATCCTTCATTTAAGCTAATGATGTGCATTAGAAAGAGAATACTATTCCTGCAAAAGCTGGATTTTTTAAAAAAAAGAAAGGGAATACTAATACTTTGAGGGAAGTCATCACTCGTTCATTCACTAATATTGTTATAGCTTACATCAAAAGTGAGTCAAGAATGAAACCCTTTTTCTTTCAAAATTGATTTTTGTATTAGGCATGACTTTTTGTTTAGCACCTTCAACAACCCTATGAGGAAAATAATTATTCCATTATTATAAGGTAAGTATGTGCAACATATACAAGTTTCAACAAATTCAAGTAGCTAAATTTTGCTCTTTTCACATCCTGCATATTGAGATATGCCTCAATCTCAAAATCTAGTTCCATACTTAAAGGCTTTAAGATCTCTGAAGATTATTAAGCCACTCAGCCTTAGTGTCCTCATCTGTAGAATGTGACTAATATTTACACAGGCTTATGGTGACTGTATCATAATGTGGGTCAATGGAGTAGGGCCACATCAAAAACCTACCCCCACCTCAGATGATGCAAAATAAGGAAACTGAAAAAGGTACTACTGGCCGGGTACGGTGGCTCACTCCTGTAATCCCAGCATTTTGGAAGGCTGAGGTGGGCAGATCACAAGGTCAGGAGATCGAGACCATCCTGGCTAACATGGTGAAACACAGTCTCTACTAAAAACACAAAAATTAGCCGGGCGTGGTGGGGAGCGCCTGTAGTCCCAGCTACTCGCGAGGCTGAGGCAGGAGAATGGCGTGAACCCGGGAGGCCGAGCTTGCAGTGAGCCAAGATTGCGCCACTGCACTCCAGCCTGGGCGACAGGGAGAGACTCGGTTCCAAAAAAAAAAAAAAAAAGAAAAGAAAAGAAAAGGAAAAGGTACTACTAAGGATAGGAACATCTATCCATCAGACACGAAAATGGTTGAGAACTACAGAATAAAATCAACAGGTATCAATATGAAAACTCTTTAATTAAATGCCTACACGATTTAACAGTATGCCAACTTATGGTTAAATATAGTTTTCTAATATGCCATCACTTTGGGAACATTTCTCATTTTTCAATAATTTCTAAGCACACACTCAGTAACTGCCAAGATACCATAACACATCGTGAACTCAATGTTTCAAAACCCGGGCAAATCATGTCAAAAGTAATGACAGTACAGCCAAAAAGTTTATTCACTGTCTAAACTACGTGGATTTAAAAATGTTCTATTTGCTATGGAGTGAAGGTCCCCTTCTCCTTAAAATAACATGCTTAGTGTCTGGGAAGGGCTTTAGACGTCAGGTGGAGAATGCGTGGGGGGAAACGACTCAACTTTCTGAACATCCATAGTCTACGGAAAGTTGGCTCATCCCTAACCCTGAAATAAAGCTACTGAAGCCACAAGGAAATCATATGGCACGCTATCTGCCGTCTGCACTTGGCCCGTCTACCTGCGTCCTAAAGACGCGAGCGCAAGAACTCTCCCTTTCTCCGTGACCCGCAAGCTAAGGCTAGCACATGCCGGCACCCTACGAAGAGCCACTCGATCTCCTGTCTGGGATGCAGAGACTCGGTTTCACAACCGACTCCATCGGAGTCCCGAGACTCTCCAAGTTCCTTCCCGGCCCGCCTCGCCCCCTACATTCGCACATGCGTACACCCAATAAAGAGAGCCGAGAGCACTCCCCCTCGCGTGGTCCCCACGCCCAGCTGCCACGCAGCCGGTCCTCCTGCCCTTCTTTGGGCGGCTGGCTTCATTATGCAGTAACGCGCATGTGCAAAACTGCGGGCCCTGCACCTCCGTAGCGGGCAGGGGTGAGGCGGCCGGTGGGACAAAGTCTCTTGCGCACGCTCCGGACATGCGCAGTGCGGGAACTGAGGCGCCAGCTGTCGATTTGGAAGTTCCGGGGAAGTCGCGCATGCGCGAGTGTACGCGTTGCCGGCGAAGAGGGGAGCCTGACGACTCGGAAATTTGAATACCACAGTAGCATGGAGTGTGACCTCATGGAGACTGACATCTTGGAGTCGTTGGAAGATCTAGGGTAAGACTGTCAGGGCACGGGTCTCCCAAGCCCCAGGCTGCCGGCCCCCTGGGAACACCTCCTGCGCCCCAGTCTGAGACACCTGCCTCTCCACGCCGCACCCCGTGGCTCCTGGCTGTTGCTTCCCTTTGGCCCCGGCGCCCCCAATGCCACGTCCACTGTCTGCGCTGCTAGCTCGGGGTCCTCCAATCCCAACACCTCTAGGCCTGCCCGGTGCTCCCTGCGGCCGAGCTACCCGCAGCGTTTGTCAGTCATGCGTGTCATTGTCTGGGCTCTGGTTCTCGCCACCCCCACTCCCCGAGCTTCTCTCCTCGCTTCATCCTCCTGCCCTCCCACTTAACCCCTTAACTCTAAAGGTTGTCAAAGTTGATTCTGCTTTGCTACTTGTTCTCCATATTTCCTGCTCCCATCTTGAGCCCCTACTCTACCCCACCCCACTTTTCTCAAAATTTCTCCTTTGCCCAGTCATCTCTGCATGCACCCAGGCTTCCCTAAGCCACTTGTATGGGCGCTGCATCTGTTCCGCTAGCCAGCTCACTTGTGCATCTAACCTATCACCACGTCCCTGGGAACCACCAGCAGTTTGCCTTGAGTCTCTGATACTCTACCTCGTTGAGCCCCATTAGACCAGGGTCGTCTTCACCCACGAAGAACCTGCATATTTGTTTTGCATTTTGTCTCTCCTCCTCCTGATAGTTATTCAACCATAATTCATCAGTATCCAGAAATTGGAAATAGGGTTTGTTATCTCACTGGGTCACCCAGATCAGTGTACTCTATTAAACTTGAGAACGTGGACCCTCTTGGGCTAAATGTGGTTCCAGAAACAAATTGTATGGTTAGATATTTATCTACAGGTATGGTATCAAAACAAAGTACAGATTTAGCTAGCTGTATTTCTAAGTAACAAGTTCTTTATCAAAACTTTCTATTAGGTTTTTCCATGACAAGGAAACTTTTGAGAGAAACCTTTCTTTAGGAAGAAACACCTTGAGGATTCCCAAAGTCTGCCTATTTGAATAATTTAGTACCCTAGTAGAAATTTTTAGGAACAGAAGTAGTCGTGCTTATCATCTGTCTTTGTCAGAGTGAAATAGCATTGTTCTCTTCTTGGAAACTTGCTCTGAATTTTCATAAATATTCCAGACTTTAGGGGGCTTCTTTCTTTCATTAGGGCATATGTTAAAGTCATTCAGCAGAATAGTCTCTTTAGTTGACATCTCAGACTAAATTGCTTGTTCACACATGAAACCATTCATTCATTAGGACTTTTTAAGGAACAGTTGCTTTGTGGCAGTGTTGGGCACTTAGGGTACGAGGTGAGGTGGAAAAGGGGTTCACAGGATACTGGGAAAATACGCTGTGAGGGGCCCTGAGGAGGGTCCCTTTACTGGGAAAGGAAATGAAGTCCTAGAAGCTTCTTTCTGGAATAAATGACACTGTAGTACTGAAGGAAGAGTGGAATGAAAGGAAGGGGGTAGACCTTATGAAATGTAGTCTTTCCGCATGGATGGTGGTCACTTAAGAATTGGCCACGGATGCTGTTTCTTCCCATTAATGTCTTTTTTTTAATTTTTGCACTCCTTTTTTAAACTTTTTATTCTTTTGGATACTATACAAGTAATTGTTACTGTAGTAATTGTAATCACATAACTACTTGAGATGGATTGTAATGTAAACCATGGATTTTCTGAAAACTGTTATAAATTTTAACCTTAACTACTTAGTTTGATGGCATTTAAACTTTAAAAGTCAGCCTTAATTAATTGAAATGTACCTTTAAAGGATTCACTGAGAAATATTAGAATTAAATGACTCCCTTTTCTATTTATTTATTTATTATGAGATGAGGTCTCACTCTGGTGACCAGGCTGGTCTTGAACTCCTGGGCTCAAGCGATCCCCCCACCTCAGGCTCCAGAATAGCTGGGACTGCAGGTGTATGCCACTGATCCCGGCAAATGACTGTCTTTTATCTCTTACCTGGCACACAGTAGGAATTCAGTAACTACTTGTTGAATAAACTAATGAAGTCAAAATGTGAAACACAAGGAGAAACTTCTAGGCCTAGTCTTTTGATTCCAGTGTCTAATAATATGCAGTTTATAAATCTAGATGCCAGACTACATGTGATCTCATTTTTTTGGTATATGATTTGTTTTCATTCTGTTGCATATACTGTATAAACCTGTAATCATATTTTAAAGGGATTGAGAACTGTCATTTCTCTAACATACCTGTAGTTCTAAACATTATATTACCTTTTTTTTTTTTTTTTGAGACAGAGTCTCGCTCTGTAGCCCAGGCTGGAGTGCAGTAGTGCGATCTCGGATCACTGCAAGCTCTGCCTCCCGGGTTCATGCCATTCTCCTGCCTCAGCCTCCCGAGTAGCTGGGACTACAGGCGCCCGCCACCTCGCCTGGCTAATTTTTTTGTATTTTTAATAGAGACGGGGTTTCATTATGTTAGCCAGGATGTTCTCGATCTCCTGACCGCATGATCCGGGCGCCTCGGCCTCCCAAAGTGCTGGGATTACAGGCGTGAGCCACCATGCCAGGCCTAAACATTATATTATCTTAAGCATATTTACTGTATCATCTTGAGTAAGCATTATTATCAATATATAAGAGAATATAAAGCAATATGAATAATATGTATTTAAGATTACTTGGAGTGACAAAAATCTTATATTTTAGAATATTGGTGATTGGAGTTCATTGTGACTGTCATCTTTTATGAATGTTTGAACATTTAAAAAATTTTTAAAATTATATTGGAATCACTTACAAAGGATTAGGATTTAGACGCACCAGTTCATTAACTGGCCAATATTTATTAAGCTAACCTTGACATTTCTATGGTACTAGAATGTCTTACTAGTCTTAGCTGTCATTAAATTTATTAAAATGATATAAATGGTTAACCGGAAAGTTTTTACTTTTAAAGGAAGTCATTAAAAACCTAACCAAGCCTGGGCAACATAGTAAGACCCCATCTCTATAAAAAATAAATTAGTCAGGTTTGGTGGCTTGTGCCTTCACTTCTCTTCAACCTAGGTGACAGTGCAAGACCTTATCTCAAAATAAAAACCTAATCTAGTTGTTTTCTGGAAAATTTTTAGAAAAGATAACCTAAGTTTTATTTCTGAAATAAGTTACAGTATAATTATCTATTACTTGTTAATTTGCTTTCAATACTCCAGTTACAGTAAGAAAATAAACCTTTTTACAATGAAAGCTTTTAGTAAATGTACAGAAGTTGACATAATTTAGTAGTATATGCGACTCTGTTAGATATTCACCTATATTTTGAAAGGTTGAAATGCAGCTACCATTTAGCTGCTTTTCGTAATGGTTCAGTATAGTTCTAAATTTTGTTTATATTTGCCCATTTAAAATTGATCACATAACTTATCTTTATTAAATTATTGCTTATATAAATAAAACCATAGATATGTTTTATCTGTAATATATTAGGTGTGATTGTATTTTCTTCTGAAATGTAATTTCTTGCTTGCCAGTTACAAGGGCCCATTGTTGGAAGATGGAGCGCTCTCTCAGGCAGTCTCTGCTGGAGCCAGTTCCCCCGAGTTTACCAAACTCTGTGCTTGGCTGGTGTCTGAATTAAGAGTACTCTGTAAACTGGAGGAAAATGTGCAAGCAACTAACAGTAAGTAAACGTTCACTTTTAGGTACAAAGTATAAAAATAACATTGAGGTATTGTCAACTGAACATTATCAATACTAAAGCTGAAAGTTCCAAGTTTTTTGTAAATGTAAAAAATTTGTTAAGGAGCCAAGATTTTTTTCCCTCCATTGTTTTTAGAGGTGATTCAGAAATTGAAATATCAGAATAAAGTCATGTAACTTAAAAATTTGTGGAGGCTGAAAATAACCCTATTACTGAGAAACAGAAAAAGGGAGACCACAAGCATAGAATATATGAACTTCCTATATTTTGTAAGCTGTTAAATGTAAGATCCTAGATTGATGGCTAGAACTAGATACTGGGATATTTTTCTTTTAGGACTACCAGATTCTAGAAGCATCTATAGAATGTAGAGTAAATGCATTATTATTCTGTTATGCTTGGGGAGAAAGAGAACACTTTGTTAAGACATTTTGTTTATCATAAGAATGCATTGTTACATACATCACAGTGCGATCCAGGACGATCAAATTTATGGGTCTGAGAGCTGTTCTGCATTTACCAGTTTTGTTTTCACTGTTGCACTAGTTTGTCGACACTGCAAAAGAGGCAAAAGCTTGGAACCTAACACTCTACCATCTGGTTCCTCCCTGCTGTAGGTAAACCTATAATAGGAGACCAAGGAAAATACCTGTTAACCCACCCTTATGGAGAACTATACATATAATTCCTTTTTTTCCACATAATCACAGTTTGAAGAGCTCACGTTCTTGCATTGCTAGTGTGTGTGTGTGTGTGTGTGTGTGTGTGTGTGTATATATATATATTTTTTAAATTTTACTTTGAGTTCCGGGATACATGTGTAGAACATGCAGGTTTGTTACATATGGATACGTGTGCCATTGTGGTTTGCTGCACCTATTGACCTGTCCTCTAAGTTCCCTCCCCTCACCCTCCACCCCGCAACAGGCCCTGGTGTGTGTTGTTCCCCTCCCTGTGTCCATGTGTTCTCATCGTTCAACTCCCACTTAGATGTGAGAACATGTGGTGTTTTTTTTTTCTGTTCCTGGGTTAGTTTGCGGAGGATGATGGCTTGCATGCTAGTATATTTAATGTGTACGTGTTAGTTGCATTCAATTCTAATTATTAAGGAGAGTATAGTGTAACAATAATGACAGCAACAGCTTGCATTTATTGTGTACTCCCTATGTTCTAAACATTTTATATGTGTTAGCTTATTAAACCTCAGGGCAACCCTATGAAGCAGGTTTTATTACTGTCATACCTTTAACAAGAAAGCCCAGAGAATTTAAATACATTGCCTGAGGTCATACAACCTGTAGGGGTGAAGCCTGGATTCACCCCCAGAACAGTAGTCAAGTTCTGAGCCAGTGCGTTTAAACACCATGCTATACTGCCTCTTGACCAGATGTTTCAGAGACTGTAGGAACCTTTGAAAACACCAGTACTAGATGATACCTATTTTTAACCTGGAGCCCCTTTCTCTCAAATGAAACATGATACAGAAGCTAACATGTAAAACAGGTTAAAAGGTGTTCTAACAAAGTAGAGACGAGGTAGCTTTAGCCCAACTCTTTCCTTCTCATCTTCCCAGCTGCCTCTAAAGGAGCTCTGTGGAACTCAAGGGCTCACAGATCACAGTTTGCAAAATATTCATAATGTAGTCTTCCTGTATTACAGATTAGAAAATGGACTCAGGTGATCGAGTGACTCTCTCAAAGTTTGTTAATTTCTTCCCCTTTATGATATTGAATAGAGAACAATCAAAATAATGAGGAAAGAGCTTTGTTTTTCCTTTGGTTCACCCAGTGAACTCCATACCTTTTTTTATATGCTGTGGGAGTACAAGACTGTAAGTCATGTTTGCTGTCTTCAAATTTTGTCTAATTGAGAATGTTACATACAAATTAAACAACTGGCGCTAAGTACAGTCCTTTTGTTTGTTTGTTTTTAGACAAGGTCTCACTCTGCCACCCAGGCTGGAGTGCAGTGGCGCGATCTGGGCTCACTGCAACCTCTGCCTCCCAGGTTCAAGCAATTCTCCAGGTCAGCCTCCTTAGTAGCTGGAACTACAGGCATGCACCACGACGACTGGCTAATTTTTGTTATTTTTCTTAGAGACGGGGTTTTGCCATGTTACTTAGGCTGGTCTCGAACTCCTGAACTTAAACCATCCCCCTCCCAAAGTGCTGGGATTACAGGCATGAGCCACCGTGCCCAGCCAAGTACGGTACTTAGATGCTGAACCACTTTGTGGTTCATAGAGAGAGGAAATCAGCAAATACACGGGTAAAGTTTCAGCCAAGTACAGGGAAGGTTTCATCAAGGAGCAAGGCCACTGGGCTTTGATGGATGGGTGGGATTTGCTATAGGGGAAGAGAGTGGAGGGCATATCTGTCACAGGGAATAACTTAAATAAAGGCACACAGTGGAAATGAGACTGGCTATTCATGGGACAGTGAGGAGACTGGCCTGGCACAAACAACAAATATTTGTGGAGGGAAAGTAGGTGATTATAGCTGAATATGCTGGGAAGATCTAACCTAAGCAGCTATGAAGAATCTTTAAAAGCAGACAGAAAAAAAATAGATGAGATGAGAGAGGAATTAAGGAGCCATTAAAGACTCTCAAATAAGGGAATGACCTAATGAATACTGTTTGAGAAAGAACATTTTAGATTGGGTTCAGTGGCTCATGCCAGTAGTAATCCCAGCACTTCGAGAGGCCGACGTGGGAAGATAACTTGAGGCCAGGAGTTGGACACTAACCTGGACAATATAGTAAGACCCAGTCTCTACAAAAAAATTTTCTAAATATTAGCCAGGCATGGTGGCATACACCTATAGGCCCAGCTATTCCAGAGAGTAAAACAGGAGGATCCTTCAGGCCCAGGAGTTTGAGGTTGCAGGAAGCTCTGATCACACCACTGCACTCCAGCCTGGGCCTCAGAGTCCTTATTTCAAAAAAGAAAAAAAAAAAGAAGAAACTTTGCAGTGGTATAAGAAAGGATAAATTAGAAGGGAAAGAAACTCAAGTTATGAAAATCCTATTAACAATTTCAATTGTATATAATAATTGTTATGCTAATGGAAAAATAATCACTATCATTAAATAAGATTATTTTAATTCTTAAAAGGTCCGAGTGAAGCTGAAGAATTCCAGCTTGAGGTGAGTGGGCTACTAGGGGAGATGAACTGCCCGTATCTTTCACTGACATCTGGGGATGTGACCAAGCGCCTTCTCATTCAGAAGAACTGCCTCCTCTTGCTCAGTAAGTTCATGGCTACTAGAATATAGCTATTATTTTCTGTTTATGTTTTCCATGACTAGTAAACTGACCATGTTTTTTTGTTTGTTTGTTTCATTATGGATATAATTCAAAATTCATTTTAAAAGAAAACTTCCTTGAATTTCCAATTTAGGAGCTGAGGGTAGACGTGTGCACTGGTAGCATTATTGTTTTCGTAACTGATACTCTTTCAGTATTTCAGCTTCAGTGGTACTCAGGCTGTTGTGCTTCTCCTAATGTGATCACTGGTAGTGTTGGAGTGATGCTTAAGTGTATGATCTTTACACTTGCATTTTAGAGTAGAAGCACATTTTTAAGTATACTAGGAAGATAGTATGGAAATAATGGAGATTTTGTTTAAAAATTGATTTATTTGAGGAGAGTAAGCATTTATAATAGTAGATACGGTTAATGGTTAATGTAAAGTATTTTGTCTTGTTGCTATTTCTTTGTGGTTGGATAACTGGGGATTTTGGTTTTGTTTGTAAATATTCTGGAATAATACTTGGATTGTTCTGGTACTTACTGATCATTCTGGGAAATACATTTTTATGAAAAGTTCTTTCCTTCCATGTTTTTTACATACTTACTACTGTTTTGTCTCTTCACACTGAAAAACAGTAAGTAGATTCACAAATTTTATTACCTTCTATAAACTTTCCAATAAATACAACCTATAGTCTTAACTCAGAATTTATGTAGCATTCTGAAGCACATTGACATTAAGCTTTGGTTAACTGGCTATTGTAGTTCTCATTAGGACAGATAATTCAGAGGATTTAAAAAATATTTGTCTTTACAACTCTGTTATGGTTTCTGAAAAAATGATACAACTTCAGTTTTTAAGGTTCAGTTAAAAAAAAAAAGTGTTCATAGCCATTATACTTAGGCACTAAGTTATTCCAGAATCACTTTTGTAACTTCCCCTTTGTCTGTCAAATGATTGTTATTGTGGGAATGTGCACGTAAGGTTAGGTGTTGCTTTGATACTGATATTGGTGCTGGTAGTTCTTACATATTCATTTAATACTCTTCATATGGTATGATTTCTGTAACTGATTCAATAGCAGTGTACTCAGCTGAGTCTTCCGTTATAGCATTGCTTATCCTTACCAATATTTGGCACTTAGAATATGTTATCGACATAGGAAGATAATAGCTGCGTGGAATGCTTACTAATGACCCTGAATAGCTAATTCTTCCAAAAAGCTCAGAGTTTGGCCTTGTTAGCTCTGATACTTATACAAACCACTTTGAATGTAAGCATAAAATGCGTTTCACACTTTTCTGTTTCTTAAGCAGACTTCAGTGAACATTATTTTGGACTCAGGGTCATAATTCTAGACTTTATTTTAATGTGCTATCATCACCTCAAAAGCTTTTCAAGAATATACAACTATTTGCTCTTCAATTAAATGGCTAAATCATCTAGCGGTCACTCACTTTTTATATTCTTCCTACATATATGTACACACTGTTTTC
Organism: Papio anubis; assembly: GCF_008728515.1. Classification (NCBI taxonomy): domain Eukaryota; kingdom Metazoa; phylum Chordata; class Mammalia; order Primates; family Cercopithecidae; genus Papio; species Papio anubis. The sequence continues at coordinate 33,395,830 of NC_044989.1, read as the reverse complement.
CTCTTTATCTTTGCTTCTGCCGATTCTCCCTTTCTAAAATATTCTCAGTTTGTAACCTCTCTTTATTCTAGCATTTACCTACATGTACTCATTTTCTGCTTGGTCTGTGTAAATATTTCTCATCTTTCGAAGTACCGGTTGTCACATCTGGATGCTATAATTTTACTTTTCCAGCACCCTTACCTCACTAATTCGAATCTTTTATTACATTGTATTTTAGGGGGGAAAACAAACCAGCCTCATTAGAATTGTTGGTAAAATAGAATAGCCTTTGAGTGAGTGGCTGAAAAGCTGTCATGTATCAGATTAAGGACTCTGGCTCTTTATTAGCCTTTTATGGTTCTCAGAGTGTTACCCTTATGTAAATTAAGTAAGATATCTGAGTTCCTAGTAGATGAAGAACTATTCATCTTTTATTTTTGCATATATTCTTTATTCCTAACTAGATTGTCGGAAGAGATCATCTTTTTGATGTTTTAAAAAATTTTATCTTCAGTGCGTTTCCCAGTGCTTTGAACACATCGATTACGATTAAAGTTTTTTCACGGTAATTATATTGGTAACCTAATTTTGTGAATACCTGAACTATGTTATCCCAAATTTACAGAACCAATGTATTAAATCATATAGTATATGATTTTCTAGAACAAGAGTTGGCAAACTTTTTCTAAAAGGGCTAGATAGTAAATATTTTTGGCTTTGTGGCCCTAAGTTCTCTGTCACAACTACATACCTTTGCTGTTACAGCATGAAAGCAGCCATAGACAATATATAAATGAGTGAGTGTGGCAGTGTTCTAATAAAACCTTATGTACAAAAACAGTGGTTATTGTCATAACGGTGGGGTTTTACTATTTTGACGTTTTAACTCATAAATACAGTTTGCTGTATGGAACACGTTAAGATTTTACAGTGTCAAATCCATTTAGAATGACCTTTCCAGAAACTTAGATGTATTTATTGTTTTAGAACAGGAGTTGGCAGCCTTTCAGAAATGATTTGCTAAAATTATGGACTGTATCCTTCTAGCATTACATTTTGGGTATAGGAAATTTGATACACAAGTTGACTTTTTTCTACTTCTAATAGGACCTGAGAGCCTTGAAAATATCTTTTTCCAAAACTGGTTTTGTTATAATGTCAGAAGAATCTCATTTTGTCACATAACCGGAAATCCTAAGATTCAAATGATTCTTAATCATCTTTTATAAAAATTGAAATGTCCTTGGGAATGTTAAAGGAATGGGATTGAATATTTATACCTTCAACTGAATTACCTGAAGCAGATTGCAGCCCTCATTATACCAGGCTGAAATCAGCACACAAGGGGATGATACTGACACAAAGGGGACTATGCCAAGAAGTGCTTTGAAAGTTTTATTGTTGTTTTGAAGGGAATGGGGTGAGGAAGGTAGGGGGAAGGGAGTCCTGAGAAGAATATAGATGAAAGAGGGATCTCTTTGAACAGCCAGAGGGCGACATAAGAATTGGAGACCATGGGAAAGGAACTCTTGGGTGCCTTCCTGCTTCTCCTGTAAGTTAAGCTTTGACTTCTTATCACTGTTGTTTCACACCTCTTCTGGACAGGCTGTCTAATTATTGGGAGATAAGAGAGCAAGGTAGTTTTATCACTGATGCTTACAAGTAGTGAGAAGTAAAAAAAAAAAAAAAAAGAGTCATTAAAAAGTCGTCACTTGCCACCTTTTCCAAAATTTTTAACAGATGCCAACCCCTGTTCTGGAGGTTCCTTAATACCAGAATTCAAGAATCCAAATTTTTAGATGTTACTTACCTCAATCCTTCGGTTTCAAAGGAGAATCGCTTATTTTAAAATTAACCTTTAAACATTACATATCGCTTAAATACCTGAATTACATAACCAGTTTATATCTTATTTCATTTGCAGGTGAAAGTGGTTTTTCTTTCTTGTTTTTATCCATTCTTGCAGCTTTAACAGTTACATATCATTAGGTCTATATAGTTGTGACTCCAGACTTATGACTATAACTATAGCTGTATCTCATTTTGAAATCTTATTTTGTTTACTTCAGCATACCTCATCTCAGAACTAGAAGCTGCCAGAATGCTCTGTGTGAATGCTCCTCCAAAAAAAGCTCAAGAAGGAGGCGGTAGTGAGGTCTTTCAAGAGTTGAAAGGCATATGTATTGCTCTAGGAATGTCCAAACCTCCAGCCAATATAACTATGTTCCAATTCTTCAGCGGGATTGAAAAAAAAGTAAGACCTTTAGTACCAAATTGTAGTGTATTAAAGGCATAGTCCTACATTTGTTTGAAATGAAGCAATTAATTTAATTTCTCTTAATGGGAACCGAATGTGCATATATTATTAAGTAATTGTTACGAAATGAATTTTGGGTTTTAAATCCTAGATGCCTTAAAGATAAACTAGTATGTTAGTCTTTTCCTAAAAACATGTTAGCATGTTTCTTTTTCAAAAAGGAAACTTTACACTGGTTTGCAAGCTAAAGTAACTAGATATAATGTAAAAAGGATTAAGATTTCAGTCCTTTTAAAAATTATTTTATCATTGAACTTTGATACAGTCAATTTAAAGTCTTTATCATTAAATGTTACCACCCTCCTCCCCATTGACTGGACAGAAAAGGATGTTAATATTTTTGTTTTTTAATCCAGTCACTTCTAACCTTATGCTTCAATTGACAAAATAGATTTGTTGACTGCTAACATAATCTAGTATGTGAAAGGAAATTAGAATTATTTTTATACTACACATTATCAGTTAAGATTTTCTATACAATTAATTAGGAACAAGCTATTTTAACAAAAAATGAGTGGAAGAGAATGGTATTTGTTATAGCAGAGTTATTCCCTGTATGTTTATCTGCTGGACTCTTAAGAATTGGTACATTTGCATTGTGGGGTAGACCAGCACCATGATGCACAAATTTGGCTGAACTCTACAGGGGAGCAGCAGTGTATCCATAGTCCATATTTTCCTGTGTGTTCATTCATCCATTCAGCAAATGTTCATTGAGTGCCTACTGTTGTCAGGCACTGTTCTAGGTGCAGTGAAGGACTTCTGTAGGCGTGAGGAGTGGGACCAGTGAGTGTCTTTATCTTGTGGGTCTTTTACATTTGCATTTCAAAACATCCTCCACCTTTGCCTCTGTCAGGAATCTTCTTTTGATGGCAAGATATGATGGGAATTGGGAAGATGAGGATGTTTTACCTTTAGAGTTTTTATTCATTTATTTATGTTTTTGTGTCAGTTAAAGGAAACATTAGCAAAAGTTCCACCTAATCATGTGGGAAAGCCTTTACTGAGGAAGCCAATGGGACCAGCCCACTGGGTGAGTAGTAATCATCTTGAGTAAACTTTGTAACGAACTATAGAGTTTATGATTTTCATGTCAACACTTACATTTTGTGCATTTTAAATTATGTTTTCTAATACGTAGTTTTCTAGTTGAATACCCTTAGAATCATTTTGTGAATCTGAGGATTTCTGCAGAATAATTTTGTGTAAGATTAGAAGCACTTTTCTCATAATTTGTAAATATTTCACACAGCTGATAAAAGTAAACTGAAATTGAGTGTGATGCATGTTTCTCATTGCCAGATGGATTGCCTTCAAGCCAAAAACTTCATTGGGCTGAGTTTCACACAGTAAATTATGGGAAAGATAAATAAGAGTTGTGTATTTCACATATTCTTCATTTTGTTTTGAGAATCAGCTTTTTGTCACCTATCATTTCATTAATTGTTAGTATATTATATGGAATAAGAACTTTTGACTGTTAAATTCTGGGATCTCAGTTATGAATGACGCAGACGTGGTTTTTGCCCTTTTGGGACAGAGGATCAAGCAGATTTAAATTCTAACTAGTTTTTTAAATTTTGCTTCAGGAAAAGATAGAAGCAATTAACCAAGCCATAGCCAATGAATATGAAGTCCGGAGAAAGCTGCTAATAAAACGTTTGGATGTCACTGTACAGTCCTTTGGCTGGTCTGACAGAGCTAAGGTACACATTAAATAATTTAAAAGAGCAGACTATTTATAGACTTGGTCCCTGAACATCTAAACAATTTAGATACTTGGCAACTATGGGAGAAATACATAGAAGACACATGTAGGGATTTTTCCTTAGTGAGTTATTGAGTAGTGACTCTTTCAACTATTCAGCAATAATGAAAACATTTTTCAATTTTCTGTTTTTTAACATATCTGAATTTTACAGTTTTTATTGGAGAGAGTTCTTATTGTGAGAGAAATGGAGTTATTCTGAAAATTACTAAAAAAAATTGATTTCAAATTACTTGTTTACTTTAAACTAACAATTTAATTTGCTAATAGAAGTTAGAAATATTGGATTTAGTATGATTTATAGAGAATTGGAGAATTTGATAAGACTTAAGTTTTTTTTTTTCAGCTAAATGAGACAATCCAGGTAAAGACCTTGGTCATTCAGCAGATACTTATTACCTCATAGAAACCAAAGATAGGAAAATTAAAAAGCAAAATTGTTGAAATAACTTTACATTCTTATATTTAAATAGAGAATATGAATATGTTCAATCTGAGACCAATGATGGGGGAAACTTTTTATCATGTTGGCCTCATAACCCTAAAGGGAAGCGCTCCCGCTCCACCCCTGCCCTCACTGTCCCTGTCACTCCTTGTTGTGTCAACAAGTCTGGCAGCTGTACTTTTAAGGTAGTTCTTGTCTACATAGGAGCAGTAGTGAGTATATAACTTTTCCTACCATCTGGAGCCTAGTAAATATCATTATCAGATATTTTGGAGACTTTTAACTTATTTAATATGTGTTTCTTATGTCATTTTGAAAATTGATATTTCTCTTTGAACACTTTTCTTTCAACAGAGCCAGACAGAAAAATTAGCCAAGGTTTACCAGCCGAAACGTTCGGTCTTATCCCCTAAAAGTACTATTTCTGTTGCCCATCTTTTGGCTGCAAGGCAGGACTTGTCAAAGATTTTAAGGACAAGCAGCGGCTCTATAAGAGAAAAAACTGCCTGTGCCATCAATAAGGTGATTAGAGTACCTTTAATTTTTTCCAAATGCATTTATTTCTGTTCGTAAAATAAAAGTTTAAAATATCTTTCCTATTCTGTAGGTGTTGATGGGCAGGGTGCCTGACAGAGGTGGTAGACCCAATGAAATCGAACCTCCACCCCCAGAGATGCCACCATGGCAGAAGAGGCAAGATGGCCCCCAGCAGCAAACAGGAGGCCGAGGAGGAGGGAGAGGTGGCTATGAACATTCCTCATACGGAGGACGAGGAGGTCATGAACAAGGAGGCGGGAGAGGTGGACGTGGTGGCTATGACCATGGTGGCCGAGGGGGAGGAAGAGGAAATAAGCATCAAGGAGGCTGGACAGATGGAGGGAGTGGAGGAGGAGGTGGCTACCAAGATGGTGGTTATCGAGATTCAGGTTTCCAGCCAGGTGGCTATCATGGTGGCCACAGTGGTGGTTATCAAGGCGGAGGTTATGGTGGCTTCCAAACATCTTCATATACAGGAAGTGGATACCAGGGTGGTGGCTACCAGCAGGACAATAGATACCAAGATGGTGGGCACCACGGTGATCGTGGTGGTGGTCGTGGAGGGCGAGGGGGTCGTGGAGGGCGAGGTGGTCGTGCAGGCCAGGGAGGAGGCTGGGGAGGAAGAGGGAGCCAGAATTATCACCAAGGGGGTCAATTTGAACAGCATTTCCAGCATGGAGGTTATCAGTATAATCATTCTGGATTTGGGCAGGGAAGACATTATACTAGTTGAGGCTACCGAACCTTACATTTTGCTAGAGCTCAAGTAATAGAAACTTAGTTTCAGAATCCTGAATTCAGCACCTATTTTGAATTAATGTGAGACCACAGGTGGCAGGCAGATTCCTGCTTGGCATAAGCATTTGTAGGTCTTCATTCAATTCTGTTGGATTTTTTTATTGGACTTACATAATGCTGTTTATTTGAGAAACACATAACATCTCTCCTTTCTATGAAAAATTTTTTAGAAGGTGATTAAAATTGCCTTTAATTGACCAGTAGACTAATTCCACAGTCAGAACATGCATACTTTTTTGAAGCAATTACTTGAATAAGTAGTTTTCATGTTTTCAATATGCAGTTTTGAAAATGAGGATTCACCTAGACTTTTTTAGATTTACTACTAGGAAACCTTCCTCATATGAATAACCATTTATATGTGTTTTGCTTAAAGTATTCCAATGCCTATTTCCAAGCACAGTTCTGCCCCCGGTTGACTTTTATGCCACGTGTGCTTCATGATAGAACTTTTAGGTCAGTTCCTATTAAATGAGCTCTTCTACAGATAGCACATTCAGTAGCCTTATTTTGTTGATGGAATACTGTATCATATGCTCAAATCTGAAAACCTTGAACACGGCCAAAATCCATAAAGATTATAAAAGCAAACTAAGTTGTGAACCTATAGTACATGTAGGCATTTAGTTAAGTATAGCAATTCAAACTGACCTGCATCCATCCAAAACAAATTCCTCCTTCAACCTTATTTTTACTTGAAATTTGCTAGAAGAAATAGCAAACCGAAATTTGTTTTATGCATGAGTTAATACCACTGGCTCAGCAAATACAAGTTAGTTTGCTTTAGGCAGGAGACTTTTTTTGTAATGGAAGAAATGCACTACAAAGTTAAGACAGATTTTTGCTAAGTGCAGGAGGCCCTTTATTATTGCTGCAGAAAACAAAAGCCTGGCTGAGTTGATGTTTTACATTCTCCCTTACTGAAATCTACATGACATGATGCTTCTTGCTGGGTTTTTGTACATGTAAACATTGTCAAGCTGTGAAAGAAAATGGCTGGAGGTGTGCTTTGTGTGAAAGGTGAGCAATAAAGTACCTGTTAAGTTCTCTCTTTGGTTTGAGTTTTATTTTAGCTACTGAATTATTCTGGACTCTTGCGTCAAGCTAATGAGCTAAGGCTTTTGTTCCCAAAGATTCTTGAGTATTTCCTTAAAACCTAATTGTAGTGAAGGGTGATTCTTACCCTAAAACCTTAAATTAAATAGAAAAATGGCTCTTTCCAGGTTTTCCTTTTATAATAAGAAGCTAGAAACCGTCACTACTCATCTCTGGCCACTGGGTGTAGCTGTTGCTACACATACTAGGCAAAAATGTCTCAAGTTTTTAGGGGTTTTTTTTGTTATTTGCTTCTCCATTCTTCCTAAGATTGGGGGACTTTTTTTTAAAAAAAGGAAGTAACTGAAAATATAAACATGTTTGTTAAAAGAGAAATTGTATTTTCTTTCTACTACTAAATTGGGCTTTTTTAAAGAATCAACTCATGCCATTTAAAATAATCTACTTGCTACTGAGATAAGCACATTCTTCTGATAACTAAAACTATCCCTTTTAACTTTACCTGTTTATTTTTCAGCTAACGTTTAAATTATTTTAAAATGTTCAAATTTGAAGACAATTTCAAGTATTTTATCATTAAATTAAGGTTTTAAGTTGTCTCGAATGTTGTGTTGGTTTCTTTAAACTGTTAAATAATTATGTTTATATAGGAATTCCTATTAAAATACAGTTGTAAAGTTTCATACTTTAAATGTATCATATCTTAGGATGTATTTATATTTATTATTTGCTTTGATCTGTTTTGTAGCCTCAGACTCCATAATATACCTAATGAATACAGGTTTCATTCTTTAGAAAAATGTAATTTTGATTTATCTTTATGGTGAATAGATTGTTTTTTCAAATATAAGCATATAAGAAAGCAAATGATACATTTCTCCCTGATAGCTCTGAAATCTGCATCTCCTGCTTCAAACTAGATTTTCCCCCAACATTATTATTTTTTTAAACATTTTACGTTCCGGGTTACATGTGAAGGTTTGTTATACAGGTAAATTTGTGTCACAGCAGTTTGTTGTACAGACTGTTTCATCATCCAGGTATTAAGCCCAGTACCTGAAGGTTATCTTTTCTGTTCCTCTGGTTCCTCCCACCCTCCACCCTCAAGTAGACCCCTATCTGTTGTTTCCCTCTTTGTGTTCGTGGGTCCTCATCATTTAGCTCCCACTTACAAGTGAGAATATGTGGTATTTGGTTTTCTGTTCCTGTGTTAGTCTGCTAAGGGTAATAGCCTCCAGTTCCAGCCATGTTCCTGCAAAAGACAGGATCTCATTCTTTTTTAAGGCTATATAGTATTTTATGGTGTGTACATGTACCACATTTTCTTTATCCAGTTGGTCACTGATGGGCATTTAGGTCGATTCCGTGTCTTTCCTATTGTGAATAGTGCTGCAGTGAATATACGCGCGCGTGTGTCTTTATGGTAGAATGATTTATTTTCCTAGGGATTGCTGGGCCAAATGGTAGTTCTGCTTTTAGCTATCTTTGAAGAATCGCCATACTGATTTCCACAATGGTTGAACTAATTCGCACTCCCACCAACAGTGTATTAAGGGTTCCCTTTTCTCTGGAACCTTACCAGCCTTTGTTATTCCTCCCCCCACCCTCCCCGTTCTGAAACCATAAAAGAATTGAGTTTTTTCTCTTGAACATAGATCAAGTTCTCTAGAAACAGGATATTTCAAACCACCAGTTAGTTTTGTTGTTATATTAAAGTTCTTAGGTTTTATATAGAGAGTATCTTTTGATCTTATACACATTCTTAACCTTAACTTGTAGTAAGTAATGATTTACTGGAATAGTGCATATAAGAATGTCTTGGAGAAACAAGCAAAAAATATTAGGAGAGAATTTTTGACATATGAAATCTTAAGCTGTTATCTCTTAAAATAGATACAGTGAGACAGTACCTTTAGTTAATGTTCTGTTTCCTCCTACTACTAGGAACTAGAATAGGATGTCAGTATTCTCTATGAAAACTATTAAACATGTACCACTATCATTTTTATTTCTTGCTCTGTATCCAAACTAATCAAGTGTCCAACTGTGGCAGACATAGAATAGACAAATTCTTGCTGAGGCAAGACATTTGAATCATTCTATATATACTTAATTGATTTCCCAGTGCCCAGATTACCTCCATCCTTAGACTTAAATATTTTTAGGTTGTGCCCATTATGTCTTTCTGGATACTTTGTCTACCTATATTACATCCTTTTGAAAATAGATTTTAAATATGTTTATATTATTTAATCATACCCCCGTCTCCCACCTTAAGTAATTTGGATAGCATTTGATCCATTTGTTTTTTAACAGAGAGGGTTACCTAGATAAAATTTAGGTATTTATTTGTATTTTACCTAAATAAAAAAATGAGTTTACCTAAATAAAAAAATACATTCATCACAGAATACTTAGCATTTTATGACTTCTTATTTTCCTGTTTTTCTTGTTTCTGTCTTTCCTCATTATCATGGTAATAACTAGAAATGCTTTTTTGTGTGTGTGTGTGGTTTCCATATTTGTATACACCAGTGTATTCCTAGGGTTCAAATCACTGATTCAAACAGGTATGCATGTCAGTGTTTGAACTCACTTTTCCCCTTGCACAATTGTAGTCATCTGCAGATGTATGGTTGTAAGTTGGAGTAAACATAACTGTTGGTATGAGAACTTCCACAATAAATCATTCCCTGCCCACTAAATGTAAATAAAGAGGCCAGGGGCAGAAATGATAGGGGAAAAAAAAAAATGTTTCCTAGGAATCTGGGTGGGGGAGAATCTTGGGGAGAAAACGTCTCTTAAAATGATCAGTATTTGTTAAATTGAGTTATAATTTTTTCAAGAAGGAAGAAGGCCTGGCCAGGCACGGTTGACTCATGCCTGTAATCCCAGCACTTTGGGAGGCCGAGGTGGGCGGATCATCTGAGGTCAGGAGTTCAAGACCAGCCTGGCCAGCATGGTGAAACTCCGTCTCTACTAAAAATACAAAACTTACAAAACTTAGCCGTGTTTGGTGGCGGGCGCCTGTAATCCCAGCTACTTGGGAGGCTGAGGCAGGAGAATGGTTTGAACCCGAGAGGCGGAGGTTGCAGTGAGCCAAGATTTCACCACTGCACTCCAGCCTGGACAACAGAGGGCAACTCCATCTCAGAGAAAAAAACAAAAAAACAAAAAAAAAGGAAGAAAGGCCTGTAGTTCGGTTCAATAAAAATGAGTATCTGCTATATTCTAGCACTGTGCTGGGCTGAGGTAGAAAGTCCGTGCCTTGAGAAATGTCTCAGCATGGACTGAATGACAGAACCAGAAACATAGGTAATTGTAGCATAAATAATAATGAAAGTTCTGTGTGGGTACTATGAGAGCATAGTGTTTCCATATTGTTTATATGGGGTGGAAATTGGCGGAAATTGGCAGAAATTGGAAAGATTGCAGGGGTCAGTTAATAGAGGGATCTCCATGCTGTCCTGAGTAAGTTGGACCTACTTTGTGTACAGTAATATACCAGTAACACGGCATATTCAAGTTTGGCTCTGTGTAAATTATTGGCTCAAGAGTTAGGGGATAGACTCGAGGAGGGCAAAGATTGGAATCAGAAGCATAGAGCTTAAACTAATGTAGTAGATACAGTAACAGTATAGAAGGGGCGGATTTGAGAATTACGTAGGAAGCAAATATCATAGGAGTATATTAGAACAAGAAATTTAGTATGAACCTTGGTTTTTGGTTTTTGGTTTTTTTGGTTTGTGATTCAGTGGATGATGAACTACCAATTGAAATCGAAATTACAAGAAGGGGGAAAGGTGTGCTGGGGGAAATGATTTCAGTCTGAAACTCCAGAAAATGCCTGGAGGTAGAAGTTTGGGAATGATCAACATCCACTGATTTTTGCATTGAAACATTTCATCAGAAAAATGATTCTGAATTAAACCATCCAAAAAGGGAGGAAAGGGGCAGTGGACCAAGGATGAAATCTTAAGGATTAATCAGTTAAGGGATAGATGGAGCAGGGTCACAGAGTAAGAGGGACACCTAGAGAACAGCAGTGTGGAAGCTTGGGGTTGGTACTACGAATGCTAATTTATTTTATTACTGTTTATTGAGAGCAACATGAGTACTACTATTACTCCTCTTTTCACTTGTAAAGAGTGTGAAGCCAGGATAGTTGAGAAGACTTGCCCATATCCATATAGTTAGTAAGCAGGGGAGCTGGAATAAACCTAGGGCCATCTGGCTCCAGAGCTCAGTAATGCACAATTCCAGATGCTACAGAGAAATTCAACAAACTAGAGTTGAAAAATAGCCATTATGTCTTGCAGCGTTTTTGTGTTTCTGTTTTTTTCTGGTGGCATTTTCAAGAGCAGTTTCAGAATAAAAATGAGGCCAGTTTTCTGGAGTTTAAGGAAAGAATGAGAAAAGAAACCATAAATTTAGATTATAGTTGACCCTGAACAACAGGTCCACTTATATGAGAAAGTTTTTCAACCAAATGCCGCTGTAAAATACAGTATTCACAGGATGTAAAGACCTCCTTATAGGGACTGGCCGATTTTTCATATATGTGGGTTTGACAGAGCTGACTGTGGACTTGACTATGTGTGCATAATGGTATGTGCATTAGTTCAGGGGTCCTGGAACTAATCTCCTTGTGTATACCAGGGGACCACTGTAGTTCTAGAAGCTTCACTGAGAAAGGACAGAGTAAAATAACAGTATAACATTTAGTGGAATGAAGTGATGTACTCTGAAAGGTTACAAAAACCAGGGAAATCTTCAAGAAAATGTAACTGAAAATCTTTAAGAACCCGAAAGTATCAATAACAATTATTTAGGGGTTTAAAGCAAGCATATCTAGTATTGTCTCTCTTTATTTGTTTATAAGTGAATAAATGCATGAATGACAGGCCTAGACTGGAGTGATCATAGCGCACTGCAGCCTCAACTTCACAAGCTCAAGTGATCCTCCCACCTCAGCCTTCCAAGTAGCGGGGTCTACAGATGGGCACCACCACACCCAGCTAAGTTTTTTCATTTTTCATAAAGCCAGGGCCTCGCCATGTTGCCCATGCTGGTCTCAAACTCCTGGGCTGATGGGATCCTCCCACCTTGGCCTCCCAAAGTGCTGGAATTACAGGTGTGAGCCACAGCGCCTGGCTTCTTTCTTTTATTTATGAGGCATTTACAAAATGGTTGAGATAACAGACTTATTTGCAAAATACATGAAAAGCATTATCAAGTCCTCAGAACAGGTAGGTTTATTCCCAGTTATGCAAAGTTTCCAGCACCTATCAATGCATTAGTCAACACCAGCTATAATATCTCTCAAGGCTTAACTGCTTCAGAATTGTTTCTCTTCCAGTAGAAACCAATTTATGTGGTATGGTGTGGAAGATGATCAATCACAAGTCAACTACAGAGAAATTTGCTTCATTCTAACCCTCAATTATTAGAAATTGGTGAAAAATTTTCTAATGAAATAAAAAGTAAATTACAACCTAAAAGGATGAGCCAGGGCTTTTAAAAAAATCTTATTTATAATGATAATGAAATGTAATAAAGTTAAATTTTGTGGTGCCACTCTTAACGTTAACACCTTATCAAGTTATTTAAGTGCTTACTCCAGAAAACATAAAAGTAATAGAAAGCATTTTTCCCCTAGACAGCTACCCTATAACAAACTGGGGCAATGAAATTTGTACTATGTTAAAATTTGAGAGCGATGGGTGGATGCAACAAACACTTGCCTAACAATTCATTTAAATTACCAGGAGGCAGTCTGGTACACTAGCTATGTGATGTTGAGCAAATTATTTAACCCATCATGTTCCAGTCTCTAATGTGAGAGTAATTCCCACCTTCTTAGAAGAGCTGGGAGGATTAAGTGTGATGATCCCTATAAAATACCTACCACAATGTATAGCACATAATACACACTCAGTGTTTATTATCAATACAGAAGTAACTAATATTCAGGAACTTCCTAAGCACAATCTTACGGAGAAATCTCTTTACTCCTCCTGGTTCAGGTTTGGAACAAATGTTGCAGAGAAAGGCATAGCACTCGATTATTGCCCTTCCTACAACTTCAAAACAGCCTAAGATATCCTGAGTACTCACACATAAAGATGGGCAATCTGCTTTGCATCTTTGTTTTGTTTTTTGTTTTTTGAAACAGTACAACATGATGTTCAAATTTGCTTTTGTGTTCTAGCTTTTTTTCTAATAAATTCTTTTCCATAGTATTCAGTGTGTGACTATGTAGAATAGAGCTGCTGTGTAACAGCATTGTTAAGGACAACAAAGGGAGTGAGTTGAAGATTGGGTGGCTCATGTTACAGAATTTGTTTTGTTTTGTTTTGTTTTGTTTTTTTGAGACAGAGTCTTGCTCTGTCACCCAGGCTGGAGTGCAGTGGCGCTATCTCGGCTCACTGCAACCTCCGCCTCCCGGGTTCAAGTGATTCTCCTGCCTCAGCCTCCTGAGTAGCTGGGACTACAAGCACATGCCACCACGCTGGCTAATTTTTTGTGTTTTTAGTAGAGACGGGTTTTCACTGTGTTAGCCAGGATGCTCTCAATCTCCTGACCTCGTGATCCGCCCACCTCGGCCTCCCAAAGTGCTGGGATTATAGGCGTGAGCCACCACACTGGCCACAGAATCCTTTTTATGTCCCTTCAGAACATTCCCTCTCATTGGTCATGCTTTTATTTTCCCATCAAAAACAAAATAGGCTGGGCACAGTGGGTCACACCTGTAATCCCCGCACTTTTGAGAGGGCAAGGTTGGAGGATCACTTTAGGGCAGAAGTTCAAGACCAGCCCAGGCAACATAGCAAGACCCCATCTCTACCAAAAAAAAAAAAAAAAAAAAAAATTATTATTTTTTAAATTAGCCAGGCATGGTGGCACATGCCTGTAACCCCCGGCTACTTGGGAGGCTAAGGCAGGAAGATCACTTAGGCCCAGGAGTTTGAGGCTGAAGTGAGCTATGATTGTGCCACTGCACTCCAGCCTGGGCGACAATGAGAACTGACCTCTAAAAACTAAAAACACGGCTGGGAGTGGTGGCTCACCTGTAATCCCAGCACTTTTTGGGAGGCCAAGGCAGGCGAATCACCTGAGGTAGGAGTTCGAGACCAGCCTGAGCAACATGGCAAAACCCCATCTCTACTAGAAATACAAAAATTAGCCAGGTGTGTTGGTGCACACCTGTAATCACAGCTCTTTGGGAGGCCGAGGCAGGAGAATCACTTGAACCCAGGAGAGGGAGGTTGCAGTGAGCCAAGATTAGTCCACTGCACTCCAGCCTGGGCGACAGCGCGAGACTCCGTCTCAAAAAAAAAAAAAAAAAAACACAATAAGAAAGTGGAATGATGCCTATGATTTAGCATAGTGTTTTCCAAAATGGAATAAGGAATAGTGCATGAAGTCACTGCAAGAGATAATGCTGCTAAGTCAAGTAAATGTAAGCAAGGGAATCGGTTTCTAGATCATCTTTCATGGTTACTTTTTCCCAAAACTAGCTGAGAAAATAACTTTTCCCAGTTTACATAAAGAAGGCATTCTAACCCTTTAAATACTTTTGTACTGTATGTATTTCCCTTAAGGATCAAATTGACCTGTCTGGGGATATTCTGAATTCAGACTAACTAAAACAATATAGGTTAGTTATGTGGGTTGTTTTCAATATAACTAGAATGTTTTATGAAAACAAAATCTATTAAGATACACTAGATAAAATCGATAAACTGATACATGATTTCTTTCACATTTAGAGATCTCTATGCAATAACCTACTTAAAACGTATGCTATCAAATCATGTCATGAAGTATTTATTCCAATCACCGTCAATGCTCATTTCATCTTATAGCAAACAATAAACTTATTTAAATTTATGATGAAACATTTTGTATATAAAATTTTTTTTGAGACAGAGTCTCGCTTTGTCGCCCAGGCTGGAGTGCAGTGGCCGGATCTCGCTCACTGCAAGCTCCGCCTCCCGGGTTCACGCCATTCTCCTGCCTCAGCCTCCCGAGTAGCTGGGACTACAGGCGCCCGCCACCACGCCCGGCTAACTTTTTGTATTTTTAGTAGAGACGGGGTTTCACCGTGGTCCCGATCTCCTGACCTCGTGATCCACCCGCCTCAGCCTCCCAAAGTGCTGGGATTACAGGCGTGAGCCACCGGGCCCAGCCTTGTATATAAACTTTAAAACGATCAGGTAAACACAAGGGCTTAAAGACCACTAATTTGGTAAATGCCTTTATGTGTATCTGAGGGATACTTCATCATAATGCACTCTCCCAGACCAGAGAGGGGTTTCTCTGAATATGGTATACCGGATCAACCTTCTTTTTCAGACTATAACCTCTACCATTTTCTGTGATGGAACACCACCTTCGAAGTCATTTTAGCTACGGGAAAAATAAGAGTGATGGAAAGAGGATTGTATTAGGAGTTTTTAAAATATTCTTGTCTCAGTTCTTCTAATAACTAGTTCTGGATTTTTCTATTTCATTAAGTGATTATCAAAAGGATAGGTGCCCATTCTGCTGCAGTCGGTCCTCACATTTGTCATTGTTACCTTGCCTGCAACCCTTTGTTCCTCTGTGACATAGACCCTAAGGAGGATCCATATCATTCTGTTACTATTATTATTAATATTATTCTTTAATTTTTTCTGAGATGGAATTTCATTCTTGTTGCCCAGGCTGGAGTGCACTGGTGTGACTCCGGCACACTGCAGCCTCCACCTCTCAGGTTCAAGTGATTCTTGTGCCTCAGTCTCCTGAGTAGCTGGGATTACAGTGCTGGGATTACAGGGGTGAGCCACCAGACCCAGCCATATTATTATTTAATTTTTAAATAGGTTATTCATAGTCCAGAATTCAAAATGAAAAAAAAGTTATTCAATGAGCTCCTCTTCTCACTTTTGCCCCTCAGCCACACAGTTCCCCTCCCAAACACAATAGTTTATTAGGTATGTGGTATTGTTCTCTCTCAGAGATATTTTAAACATAGAAAGGGAATAGATATATTCATTATTTCCCTCATTTGTATACTGATGATGACATATAATACATAATGTTTTGAAGCTTGGTTGTTTTTAAAAAATTTATCTTGGAGACTTCCTATCAATTTATATAGAGTTTCTTCTTTGTTTAAAACATCTGAATGGTATTACACTGTATGGATATAACTAACTAGGTCTTTATTGGTAGATTTTTGATTATTTCCAGTTATTTCCAATCCTGAACAATACCCTTGTGAAAACTCTTGTTTACTTTTAATTTCTCTTATGTCCAAGTGTAGCTTGAGAGATCACAAATAAAAGCATGGATTCTGGACACAGAGTGCTGGGGTTTGAACCCTGGCTCTACTTCTGAGGTGTGTGTCGCTGGGCCTGCTACTTAACTTCTCTGCTTCAGTTTCCTCATCAGTAAGAACTTTAAGATTAGTGCAGAGATTTGGTGACACGGCCTGTGTAAACTGCTTAGAACAGTGGCTGACATATGCTGTAGCTATTAGTTACTGCTATTACTACTATTGTTATTGTCATTCTCATTTTCTTTAGGATAAATTCTCATATATGTACTAAGTCAAAAAGAAAGAATGTTCCTAATCTTTATGGAAGGCCAAAATGGTCTCCATTAAGGATATACAAATTTGTATTCCCAGTGGTGATGTATGAATAGAATGTCTCTCGCACTTGTGCCCAGAAGGTATTCACATTTTTTTAGTTTGATGACTGAAACTGTTATCACAGTGTAGTGTTGTTGTTTTGTTTGTTTTGAAACAGTCTCACTCTGTCACCAGGCTGGAGTGCAGTGGCGTGATCAGGGCTCACTGCAGCCTCGACTTCCCCTGGCTCAGGTGATCCTGCTGCCTCAGCTTCCCAAGTAGCTGTGCGCCACCACGCTTGGCTAATTTTGTATTTTTGGTAGAGATGGAGTTTTGCCATCAGCCTGCTGCCCAGCCTGGTCTTGAACTCCTGGACTCAAGCCATCTGCCCACCTCGGCCTCCCAAAGTGTTAGGATTATAGGCGTGAGCCACCGCTACCAGCCCACAGTGTAGTTTTAAGTTGCATTTCTTCTTTGTGAGGGATGTGATGTGGTTTTATGAATCCCTTGGATTTCTTTTGGTGTGGATTGTCCATTTAATTCTTTTGCTCATTTTATTTGAAACCAGGACATTAGATTTCTTATGAATTTGTAGCTCTTTATATATTAGGTAAGTTAGCGCTGTGTTAGTGATAGGATTTGAAAATGTTTTAAAGTATTTTTTGTCTACTTTTCCCTTAACTTTTGGTATAATAAGCCAATCAGACTTTTTATGTCACAGATTTTTGTCAATCTTTTTTCCTATGGCTTCTGGGAACTGTGTCACACTTAGAAAGGCTTCCCCTGTCCAAGATAGTAATTAAAAATAATTTTCATACTGTTCATTTCTATGGTTCTGTTCCTTTCCATTTAAATCACCCATTCATTTGGAATTATCATGGTGTAAGTTTTGAGGTACAAATTCAAATTTATTTTAAGATTGCTACCCAGTTGCCTCAAATCATTCATTGAGTAATAATGTTTTCTGAAATGTTATGAGATGCCCACTTTAGCCCATACGTTTAATTACTATATTGCTGCTTCTGTTTCTGGACTTGCTATTCTCTCTATGCAGGCATCTGTAATACATTATTTTACTGGTTGAGACTTTATGTTTTAATATCTGGCAGGGCTAATTAATATTCATTACTCTTGTTCAGATATTTCCTAGCTATTTTTATTTGATTTTTCTCCATACATTTTAAAATCAATTTGGTAATTCCAAAAACAAAATCTTCTTAGTGTTTTTGGAGAATCACAGTATTAAATTCAAAGGTTAACTTGAAGAGAACTGAAATCTTCATGATGATTTCTTCGTAAGAACTTGATACCTTTCCATTCCTTTCAGTCTTCTTTTGTGTCTCTCATGAACATTTTAAAATTTTCTTCATATGGCTTGCTTGTTTCTTAAGTTTATTCCTTGATATTTTATCTATTTTCGTCACTGGTCTTTTATTTATGTTTTCTAACTGATTGCTGTCTACATTATGAAAACTATTTGTCTATTAATTTAATGCACAGCTACCTTGTTGATCTTTCTTACTGTTTGTAGTAAGTTTTCAGTTGATTTTCTTGGGTTTCTAGGTATAGGATTATATTACAGTAACAATTTTGCCTACTTTTAAATATACATCTATTTTCTTGTTTATTTATTTGTAGTATCTAGTACCTCAAAAGCAATGTTAGATAATCGTGATGACAAGCCTTGTTATCTTAGACAAGTTCTTACTATAAATGCTTGCATTATTCCTTCATTAAGAATCTGGGGCGGGGCATGGTGGCTCACACCTGTAATGCCAGCACTTTGGGAGGCCCAGGCAGGTGGAGCCCAGGAGTTAAGAGACCAGCCTGGGCAACATGGCAAAACCTTGTCTCTACCAAAAAAAATAGAAAAATTAGCTGGGGCATGGTAGCGGGCACCTGTAGTCTCAGTTACTCAGGAAACTGAGGTGGAAGGATCGCTTGAGCCCAGGAGACAGAGGTTGTAGTCAGCTGAGATCATGCCACTGCACTCCAGCCTGGGCAACAAAACGACACCCTGTCTGAAAAAAAAAAAAAAAAAATTTGTAATGGATCATGATGATTTTGGGATTGAAATAGATATATTTTAATCATATTTAGAAATTTTTATTTTGACTGTTAAGAAATTTTAAATCAAAATATATGTTGTATTCTGTCAAACATTTATTTAGCATTTATTATCATGATCATATAGTTTTATTCTTTATATATTATTAGCATACTTATATTAATAAATATATGAATATTGAGCCATTCTTGAATTTCTACTAATAATTTTCATATTTTTACTGTATTTACAGCATTCTGGTTTACCTTGATATTCAGAAATGGGATTTTTCCAGTTCTCTTAATTTGGACAACTCTTACTGGGTTTTGGTATCAATGTTATATTTTCTTTTTGTTGTTACTGTTGTTTTATTTTTTATTTGTTTTTTCACAAACAGTCCTATTGCAGAATAATATTATATTCCCTTCATTTAAAAGCTTCTAGAAGTTTTTTGTTTGTGTTTTAAAACAATGTAAGTTACACTGAAATTATCTACACTTTAAAAGTTTGATAAAAATTTTCTAAGCCCGATGATAATTTTGGACAGTAGCTCTTCAACAACTTTACTTTTTTTTTTTTAATTCTTAGATCAGTTTTTGTAAATTATATTTTCCTAGAAAATTATTCATTTTTGGTTTTTATTTTTTGCCTTGGATTTGAGAAGTTTAGCCATTTATTTGTACTCTTTCTTGTCTATGAACGTATTTAAGACTGAAACTTTTTCTCTGAGTAGTGCTGAGGCTGAATCTTGTAGTTATTCTGATCTGTATTTTCATGATCATTTGCTAGTCTTTGATTTCCTCTCTTATTCAAGAGCTCTTTGGAAGAGGTAGGTTTTGTGTTGTTTTGTTTTCATTTCTGAACTTTAGCTACTTCATTTTTCTGGTTTTGCTATCAAGTTCTAATTTTATAGCATTATAGCATAATTTCCTCTGTATTATTTCCCAGTATTGAAACTTGATATTTATCTTGTGGCCTAATCTGTGGTCAATTTTTGTGGCTATCTCTTTGGAGAAGATGGAACAGGAGATGTATCTCTGTTTTCAAAGGACAGAGTTCAATATGTACATTTATCAATTGTAGCATCATGGTTTAGAGTACAGACTCTGGAGCCAGATTGATGAGAACCAAATGTCAGATTCACTACTGTGATCTTATGTAAATTACTTCGTTTCTCTGTGCCTCAGTTTCTTCATTCATAAAATGGCTAATGGCTATAATAATAGCATCTACCTCTTAGGGTGCTGAGAGGACTCAACGCATTGATATGTGCAAAATATTTTGAACAGTGTCTGGAATGAAATAAATACTATATATGTGTTCATTGTTATAAGTATTTAGATCTGCCTTTTTAATTAGTTCTAGAGCAGGAGCACTGTCCAATTGAAATATAATACAGGCCACACATTCAATTTCAAGTTTAAAGTAGCCATAATGTTAAGGAAGTTTTTTAAAAGTGAAATTTTATTTAACCCATTATATCAAAACCATTATTATTACCTGTATCAATAGAAAAAATTATTAACAACATATTCACCTTCTTTGTTTTGTACTAAGTATTTGATATCTGGCATATTTTGTACTTACAGCACCTGTCAATTTGGACTAGCCACATTTCAACTGCTCATTAGCCACATGTAACCAGCAGCTACCGTGTTGAGTGGCACAGGTCTAAGCGCCTTATTTTTTGTGTACTTTGTACTTGGTTATATCATGAGCTGAGTTAGATGATAATAAATATTCTATACCACTAATACATTTCTGTGTATCTTTGAATCTATTCTTTTTGTTCTATAAATGACGATGCTCTATAATTTGGTACAAAAATATTCATAATTATATTTTGATTGTGATCTGTATCCTTTAACATTAAAATGGGCCTACTTTTGTCTCTTTCTGTCTTTCCGTGCCTTTTTTTTTTCTTTTTTGAGACAGAGTTTCACTCTTGTTGCTCAGGCTGGAGTGCAATGGCGCGATCTCGGCTCACCGCAACCTCCACCTCCCGGGTTCAAGCGATTCTCCTGCCTCAGCCTCCCCAGTATCTGGGATTACAGGCATGCACCACCTCGCCTGGCTAATTTTGTATTTTTAGTAGAGACAGGGTTTCTCCATGTTGGTCAGGCTGGTCTCGAACTCCCGACCTCAGGTGATCCACCTGCCTTGGCCTCCCAAAGTGCTGGGATTACAGGCGTGAGCCACCACACCGGCCTTTTTTTGTGCCTTTTGCCTTAATTTTGTGTGATACTATATTTATGATCAGTGTTTTCTTTCTGCTTGTATTTGTTTGGTGTATATTTACCCATTTTAAAAAGTTTTCAACCATCTGCATCACTTTATGGCAGGTCTGTTGTGCACAGCATAGAATTGGGGTTTTTTGGTGGTGGTATTATCAGTTTGAGTACCCTTTAAAAAAAATGAGTTTAGCCCATTTATATTTATATAACAGATGTTTGAGCTTAGTTCTGTTATATTAAGTTCTGTTTTCTATTTTTATAACTTTTAAACATCTTTCATATAGGGTCTCTTTGCTTTGGTTTTTGCATTTACGCTAATATTTAGAAAGACTTAAAATTTTGCTGTAATGTGGACCTTTATGTAGCATTGCCTTCACCTTACACTCCTCTTTAGAAAGGATTGCAGAAAAAAAAAAGTGATCTAAAACCTGGAAATGAGGCAGAAGATGGCTGTATGTCCTTTGGGTGTCATTCTGCAGCAGTGTCTAACAAACCTGCCTGAGAGCCATCTGACTTTCTAGAAGCAGTTCTCAAGTTCGGTACCCAACTAGCATTAGCCACGCCAGCATCACCTGGGAGCTTAGAAATGCAAGTTCTCAGGCCCTGTTCCTAGACCAACAGAATCAGAAACTGTGAATGAGGCCCAGCAATCTGTGCTTTAACAAACCTTCAGGTGACTCTGATGCAGGGACAGTGGTTCTCAGCCAGGAGCAATTTTGTCACCTAGGGGACATTTGGAAATGTCTGAAGACGTTTTTAGTTATAAAGGAAGTGCTAATGGTATCCAGAAGGCAGAGGCCAGGGATGCTGTTAAATACTCTACAGTGCAAGGGACAGCCCCCTTCCCACTTCCCAAAAAAGAATTCTGTGTCCCCAAATGTCAATAGTACAGAGATATAGGAACCTTCTTTAGGGGAATGTAATTTTGTTTCATTTACTGTTTACTGAGGATTAGGTCTCAGTTTCTAACTTCCAGAAAATGGTTAAGATGCAACAGATTTTTATCAGGTAGAGGTGTAAATTATTTCTGTCTAGTAGAGAAGATAACCTCAAAGATTATGGTTTAATTGCCTTGTAGGATATTATATTCATGTGTACTGTGTAGCAAAATACCCTAATACCTAGTAACGTAAAACAATAAGCATTTATTATTACCATGATTTCTGTGAAGCAGGAATTCATTAAGTAGCTTTAATTCTTGGAGAAACAATTTTCATATGCTTTGTAGCAATTTTGTTTTCTGGTGAGTTCTCTGACATCTGTCTGACTGTCCTCTTTTTATCTTCTCATATTCCCTTGGTTTTGGTTTTACCTCTGTTTTAATTTTGAGCTTTTATTCAAAATCTGTGGGAAGTTCCTCTAGGGAAGGAACCAGGGTAGTGTTCAGGCTCAGTCAAATTTCTCTTACGATCCTAGGTTGTGAGTGTGAGTTCAGTTAGTCTTAACATCTTGCTGGGCACTGGCAACTATGGGATTTTCTGGTTTTTTCATCATAAAGATCCTCTGGCATTCTGCTGTCACAGAGGCAGATTGCTTCCAGCAAATACTGCTTGTCAGTGTGCCCTGGCTCTCCCGCTTCTCCGAACCAAACAGGCCCGGGAAGCTCCTGCCACCGGCTAACATGTCCTTGTTTCTTCTGTTGTAAACAAGGATTGAGGATTTGCACTTCAGTGTGTGCCCCTTCTCTCTGAGCGGGATATTTGCTGCCGCCTGGTGTGTGTGTGTGTGTGTGTGTGTGTGTGTGTGTTGAGGCGGAATCTCACTCCAGGCTGAAGTGCAGTGGCATGATCTTTGCTTACTTGCGACCTCTGCCTCCCGGGTTCAAGCAATTCTCCTGCCTCAGCCTCCTGAGTAGCTGGGATTTCAGGTGCGCACTGCCATGCCTAGCTAATTTTTGTATTTTTAGTTTCACCATGTTAACCAGGCTGGTCTTGAACTCCTGGCCTCAAGTGATCCACCTCGGCCTCCCAAAGTGCTGCAATTACATAGGTGAGCCACCGCACCTGGCCTTGTGTGTATGTTTTAAATACTTGCAGCTACTGAATCCTTCTCTCCCAGAGCGATGTCAGTCCTTGTCCTCCTTCCTGCAAGTCCCTCCGTCCTGCAAGTCTCTGATGCTCTTGACCATCTTTCCTTTGTTGGGCCAGAATTTCAGTTCTCGCCAGCTTTTTCTGCAAATTGAAACTGTTTTTTGTTTTTATTCTCATTGATGCTTTTTAAAATGATTTCCGGTAAGAGAAGGAATAATGATTTATTTTCCTCCAACTTTTTAAAAAATCACAAACCTTTATAAAAGTTTAAAAAATAGTACAATGAACTTCTATGTACCCTTTACCTAGAGTCAACATTTTGGTATTTTCTCACATTTCTTTTTATCTTTCTGCACAAATAGAAACTTTTAAAAAATTTTGACCCTTTGAAAGTTGCAAATATTGATACTCTATCCCTAACTACTACTCCTAAAAAGAGAGATTCTCCTACATAACCATAAAATTGTTACCACACTGAAGTGAGTTAACATTCATACAATAGTTCAATTAATATATACTCCTTATTTGTTTATTTATTTATTTATGTATTTATTTTGAGACAGAGTCTCACTCTGTCACCCAGGCTGGAGTGCAGTGACGTGATCTTGGCTCACTGCAGCCTCCACCTCCCTGGTTCAAGCTATTCTCCTGCCTCAGCCTCCCAAGTAGTTGGGATTACAGTCGTGCACTACCACGCCTGGCTAATTTTTGTATTTTTTGCATTTTTTTAGGGGTTTCATCATGTTGGCCAGGCTGGTCTCGAACTCCTGACCTCAAGTGATCTGCCTACCTCAGCCTCCCAAAGTGCTGGGATTACAGGCATGAGGCACTGCACTCGGCCTATACTCCATATTTAAATCTTTCCAGTTGCCCCCGCAAATGCCTGCTTTACTTTTTTCTTTTATTGTTTTTTTTAATCCAGACAGTGTCTCGCTCTGTTGCCCAGGCTGGAGTGCAGTGGCACAGTCATAGCTCGTTGCAGCCTCGAACTCCTGTGTTTAAGCAGTCTTCCTGCCTCAGCCTTCCAAAGCACTGGGACTATAGGCGTGAGCCACTGCTTTCTTCAGTATTTGACCCAGAATCCAATCAAGGTTTATAACATCGCATTTTACTATTGTGTTTCATTCAATCTTTTTTGACCCAAAATTGCCCTTTCCCTCCTTTATCTGTTCATGATATTTTATTTTTGAGGTGTTCAGGCCAGTTGCCTTGTAGAATGCTCCAAGTAATTCTTCCTTTATGCTCCTGTGGATAAACTGCATGTCACTTAGATTCTGAATGGGCATGAATTCCAACATGATATGCTAGTAACATTTTTAAGACACAAGATTAGTCTTGTTTGAGGTCTGAGTGCTCTTGTTTTTTGTTTGAGGTCTGAGTGCTCTCTAGACTTAGGCCAGCACGTTTTGGATGCAGCCAGGAGGAAGCCATTTCCTGATGAAGGCTTAAAATGTCAAGTAGTTTCCTATACTTACCCACCTTCAATAGCTGTAAAATACATTCCAGTTATCAAGTAAATGCTTTTTATTTTAAAAAGTAGTGTTTGTTTTCCTCCTGTCTCCCTGTAGTAAACTAATAAACTCTTTTACGAGCCAGCCTTTTAAATATATTTGTGTTGCATCCCATTTACATATACCCAATATATGGATTTTTCTCTAACTTCATTTACATTTTACCCATTTGGTTTCTTAATCTTGCTGGTCTGTTTTCAAAGAGGACAAGACTAGTCAGTATTGCAATCAAACCAGAACTAATCCTACACACACATAGTGCCAGAAATAAGAAAATCTCTTTTGACTATTTTCATTAATACTTCTGTTTAAATCTTTTTTTTTTTGTTTTTAGACAGAGTCTTGCTCTTTCGCCCAGACTGGAGTGCAGTGGCACCATCTCTGCTCAGCTCACGGCAAGCTCTGCCTCCCAGGTTCATGCCACTCTCCTGCCTCAGCCTCTCAAATAGCTGGGACTACAGGTGCGCACCACCACGTTCGGCTAATTTTTTTTTTTTTTTTTTTTTTAGTATTTTTAGTAGAGACGGGGTTTCACCATGTTAACCAGGATGGTTTTGATCTCCTGACTTTATGATCCACCCACCTCGGCCTCCTAAAGTGCTGGGATTATAGGCGTGAGCCACCTTAAATCTTTTTTATAAACAGAAAATTTAGTTAAATATTGAGTTTAGAGCCTCCAAATACACAGCCATATAATATACAGAAAATCTGGGCTCTTAAAACAATTTTAGAGAAGAATCCTGCTTAATTGCAAAATAATAACAACATAAGGTCTTTACAAATACTTTTACATATATTGTCTGACCTGATCTTTACCAAAACTCTATGAGGTAGTTGAAGAGGGTGGTGAAATCTCTCTTTTTCAAATGAAGAAATTGAGGCTCAAATAGATGTACCTGACTTGCCCAGGATTCCATGACTATAAGCAGCCAAGATGAGATTTCAATCTGGTTGGGAATTGCGTGCTAAAGGTACACTTTTGTGGTGCAGTTTCACTGAATTGATTTCCTCAGTCATTCTAGAGCTTTATATATTTTGGCAAAATTAAGATATTTATCTTAGGAATAATTAAGTTTCCTACCATCGATAACAGTTTGACATGCTCTTCTGTAGAAGTCCTGCCTTCATTTTTAAATTGCAAACTCCTCTGTCCATTGTACAGACTTACCATGAAAATCTGGGGATGTTATTGCTTCAGAGGATATCCACTCAACATAAGGGTTCAAATAACCAATCATGGCTTCTCTGGTTTAGGCAGATCTGAGAAAGCATCAGTCAATTCGTAGATGCTCCAATGAAGATGCAATTAAAACATTTAATGAATCCTGCCCTCATACCTCATTTTTATTGTTAAGAGTTTGCTTTTGTTTTTTCTTTCAATTTTCTGGGTGACAGTGATCATCAAACCTACAAAATTAAGGTCTGGAGGAGTCAATTGTGATTGTTCTTTTTGCCCCATCATGGATTTGCCTATTTTGTTTATTTTGCTGATTATGGGAAATTGATTGATTGGAAACATCAGAGTCATTGGTTGTCAGTAAATGATATAATCAAAATTATAAGGCAGTTTTGTCATAGACTTAAATTATTCTTCAGCAAAGTATTAATAGGTAGGGGTGTGTGTGTGTGAGTGTGCGCGTGTGTGTGTATACAGTAAGTCCTCACTTAACATGGTCTGTAGGTTCTTGGCAACAGCAACTTTAAGTCAAATGAAGTGTTCAAACTGGTCCTCCACAAGGTGATTTCATTCAATTTCCTTTCATTACGTTGATGAGAAAAAAAGTTGGTCTTGTTATAGTTGTTTCAAGACCAACTTCAAGTTGTTAAAGTAGCAGTTTCCAAGAATCTATGGACAAATGAGGACTTACTGTGTATATACACACACAATATACAGGCACATATGTAATTTATATATGTATATACATAGTTATTCTTTTTTATTTTTTACTCGTTACATTTAATATCTTTGTCATAGGAAGGCTGACAATATAAAACTTCCTATGTATGAAAACTCAAAAATAACCAAAGTGGAAAGTGAATAATTCCTTTGAGAAGCAAAAGAACAGTACAATGTTTATTAACACGTTTCTTCCTGAATTTTCTTCCATTTTTTTAAACACACAAAAAAGCTTTCCTGTACTTAGATTGCTGTTTTCTGTTTTTAATGTTGTTAACATGCATATTATTGCATTTATGGGTAGTAGTAGATAGTGTAATATACATGAAACCAACATCTAGGGATGACTGCCTTCTGAGTGCTTACAGGTGGTGTGTTCTCTTATTATCCAGCTTAATCACAGCTCCCTCAACTGATAACTTCACTTCATCTGCAGTATTTCCAATCTGTAAATCTGGTTGGCACAAGTTGGTTTTAGCATATTTGGAACCATATTTTAAATCACTGGAACCACTTTGCCTTAATGCCCATGGGCTGTCAGCTCTCAAGGGCCAAGACCAAGTTTTTCTTAACTTTGTGCATATAGCATGGGACCTGGCTGGAACAGGTACTCAACAATTTTGCTGAGCAGAACTGTCCTCAGTGGAGAAAAGAAAGGAGAAAGGCTTTACTGTAGACTGCCCCAAATACAAACAAATTCCATTTTAAATGGAATATATACACTTTAGCCCCCAAATGCAGACCAGTGCACCTCTGTGGGGTAGTTTCTGACTAGTCACCTGGTAACAGATTATTCCTGTCATTCACAGGCTCAGTCCCATCTCTATTTTTCAGTATCTTGAATCAAGCTCTCTCTCCTCTAATCATGGAAGAAATAGAACCATAACTAGTTATTTTGGGTAAATGGGAGCTACTTAAAAGATTGATATTTTAAAAGCTTAAATGAAATGTTAATCAAATATGGTTTGTGATTATTTTCTTTCTATGAATATTCTTTAATTGTGGAAGGCCGTTTCTTAGGAAGAGAACAAGGGTTTTCTTTTACAACCGAAAGTTTTTTTTGTTTGTTTGTTTTTTCATGAAATTCTTGAGTTTTAAAAAATTGATGGTTGTTTTGCATATCACCTAGTAGCTGATTCAATGGTTTGTTTTTCTGCTAAATGTTAACCTTCAAAACTTGAATTTATTTCTTAATTGCTATTTCTACTTCAGGAATCTTAAGAAAGATGGCTTCACCCAGTCAGAAGGGACAAGCATAATTTTCTTCCATGGCTATTGTAAGTATTAGGAGAGTTTTCACGACCATGCCATAGCTTCCTAGTGATGCAGAATTGGTAAGACTTGTGTGATATATACATGTGTGACTTGTTACATATCATAGCAACTGTATGGTAAGAACAATGTAAATAGCTTCTCTTGCAGTTGACCATCATTAGAAGAATCACTGCATTCCAGTGTCTGAAGAGCTTCCTTGTCCTCAGGAAAATGTTAAGTCCTGGTCCCATCCAAAAGGCAGACCAAAAAAAAAAAAAAATCCTCTAAATCATCTCCTTGTTAACTGTTCCCCGCCACAGCACACACAAAAGTTTATAAAAGTATTGAAAGGATATTCTCACAAAAAAAGCGAAGTCTGAGTTTACAGAATGAGTATCAAGTACATGCAAAAAAGCTTTCGTTTCACCCGTATATAAATGGCTCTAGAGAAAGATACATGAAAAAAGTACTGACTACATAACACAGTCTTTGTGGCACTTAACTAGGGGTAGGGGAGCAGGAAATAAATAGTTCATAGTTAGGGTCAATTCTCTGTCCCATAGTCCAAACATGGAGATCCCACAGTGTCCCAAGGCAGTGAACATCCAGGTATCTTTCCAGATAACTTCCTGAGAGTCACAGCTTTCTTCAGAGTGTCTCATCTTGCCCTTCCGAAAGCCCACATTATTGCCTTCAGTTTCCGCAGCCTGAAGTCAGCCATCCTGAAACACAAATTGGAACCTATTGCATGGCTGGATCTCATGTAACAAAGTAAGAATGTTCCTAGAAAGCAGTTTTTCAGATGAATTTGAGGGAATATCTGAAATGATCAGTACCTCATAGTCTCAGGATTTAGTGGGAATTAGGAGATCACATAGGTAGCCGGGTGCAGTGGCTCACACCTATAATCCCAGCACTTTGGGAGGCTAAGGTGGGAGGATCACTTGAGACCAGGAGTTCAAGACCAGCCTGGTAAATATAGCAAGACCCCGTCTCTACAAAAAATAAATAAAAACCAGCTGGGTGTGGTGGCATATGCCTGCTGGCCCAGCTACTTAGGAGGCTGAGATGGGAGGATCGCTTGAGCCCAGGAGTTCGAGGCTGTGGTGAGCTATGACTGCACCACTGCAGTCCTACCTAAGGGACAGTGAGAGCTTGTCTCAGAAAAAAAAAAAAAGAGAGAGAGAGCGAGAGAGAGATCACGTAGTTCACCCAGCACATGAACTCTTGAAGACTCCTATATGGAGTCCAACTAGGATGTTGACCTTAAAGGCTTAAAGGGTATACCACAAATCATTAGTTCCTCAAAATGATTCTTGTTAAAAGGTTTCCCTTTTAGAAATCCACAGTGTAAATTGTACATAAGGGCACTGAGAAAACCTATCAATCTACATATGTATATGTACATATGTATGACTATATATGTATATGACATATATTCACAAACATATTCCATTTTATTTAGTCAGCATTTCCCAACGCTTTTATGATAAATATTTGTTGACTAAATTTAATTTAGTAGAAGATAAAGGAAAATAAAAGAAGTTTAAAGGAAATGCATGTATTCTTACTGCCAAGAGAGTAATCTTGACCTGTTCTGACATGCAGGGGCTCTGTGGTCATTGGTGAGATGAGGTACACTGCCACAGAAAATGTTCATACCCTTATATTTTAAAATAAGTATAAATCCTAGAACTCTGTTGGAGGAAATACACGGATTACAAACACAAGTACCTTTTCTGCGTTCTACAGTTTTTAACTACAGGACTCACAAACATCATCTGATACTAAATAATAAATGTGTAGGTCAGTGCTCCTAATGCCATTTATTGGTCTTGCCTGGCAGAAAAAAAAAAAAAAATCTTAAATTTAAAAACTCCTTTGTCTACATATTCAACCCCTGGGTATAATTTTGTCATTTTTTTTTTTCCTTCTTGCTTATTCCCTAAACAGGGCAAACATCTCATTTGTTACTGATTTCTATGGGATTGAGACTATATACCATACATATGCATTTCATGCAACAGCATACTTCCTTCATTAATTAGCACAGATGAAATTAAATACTTGGGGTCAGTGAATCATCCCTGTGCTTTAAGAGAGAAAAACATGGCCGGGTGCAATGGCTCACATCTGTAATCCCAGCACTTTGGGAGGATGAGGCAGGTAGAATACCTGAGGTCAGGAGTTCAAGACCAGCCTGGCCAATGTGGTGAAACCCTGTCTCTACTGAAAAAACAAAAACTAGTGGGGCGAGATTGCGCCACCGCACTCTAGCCTGGGTGAAAGAGTGAGACTCTGTCAAAAAAAAAGAGAGATAAGAACACAGAAAGGATAAGAGAGCATTTGAATATAAAAGTTCAATTTCCAGAAAACAAATTTAGATTTTTTTAAAAGCCCAGATACTTGTTTATATTTCCTTATAGAGATTAATGATCAGGAAATCTTACCTATGTGATTGTCTTACACCCAACAGGCTGTGAACTTCTCCTAACTCAGAAGCACAGTTTAAGTAACTTGAACTGTGAGAGGCCAATAGTAGTGAGCTCATGGCCAGTTTCACTATTTGTTTAACAAAAGCAGGTTCTCCTCTGAATTCAGAGATGCCCATGAGGTGGGTGCCATCCTGAGCACTCTGGTAGGCATCCTGCCATCAACCTGGAGAAGTTCTTTTTCTGAGATTCCAGGGGCAGCTACAGCACCCATGGAAATAGCCTCTGCAGGCTGAGTTGGTGTACGGGGTGACTAGACAGGGAATCCAGAAAATCTTCTTGCACAATGATTCTTTGCTTTTTTGGATCACATACCCGCATGTGAATCTGTTTAATGCATGGACTCCTCTTCCCAGAAGTGAGCATATGTTCATGTATAATTTTATATAAAGTATAAAGTGCTGTCATGAACCCCCTGAAGTCATTAAATAGACGTCAGGTTAAGAGCTGTTGGCACCAAATCATGATCTTTCTCTTATTCCCGTTTATATTCCCAGCTTGAACTGTGCTAGGCCAGTAAAAGAAGTGGGGGGATAGGACTGATACAGTTGCCAAGATGATCAGTGGGGGAAATGTTAAAAATAAAGTGGGTGTTGCAAATCTATAGAGACAGAAAATAAATTAGTTGGCTGCCTAGGGCTGGGGTGAGGTGGGGGAGAGTGACTACTCATGGGTGTAGGATTTCTTTTTGGAATAATGAAAATGTTCTAAAATTAGATTGTAGTGATGGTTGCACAACTTTGTGAGTATGCTAAAAGCATACTGAAAGTATACTAAATTGTATACTTTTAAACGGGTCAGTTTCATGGCATGTGAATTACATCTCAAAGCTGTTTCTAAAAGTGGATGTTATAAGAAACAAAAAAAGTGTTTTAGCAGAAACTTACAATAAACCTTGTATGACCAGAGATAATGGGTGGCCTCCTTATGCACTGCCTTCAATCAGGAAGGAACTAGGGGGATTTCTGGTTAAAGGTCATTGGAGTTTTTCTCATCATGGAGAGATGTATGGAGAGATGTGTTTAGGTCTCCTGAAGAATGGAATGTGGAGGACCACCCATAAGACTAAAGAGCACTGGCTTGATCCAGTAGGATCTCTGCCTAACCCAATATTCTGTTTATGAGAACAATTTGACAGGGCGGCAATGGCTGTCCTCCATGACATTGCTTTAAACGTTAGGAATATGATGCCAATTTTCTCAAATCCTTTCTCTTAATACACTATAGACTGTTAACTAATAAATTTATCTAACTCCATCTTGAATCAATTTCTATGTCAGCATACTCTAGCAAATTCCATCTGCATCCTACTTTGCTTTGCATGATTTTGCTCACGCAGAGGCAGAGCCTGGTTTAGAGATCCTCAAGGGCCGTGTATCTCTGATTCTTACCACCCCCTTTTCCATGATGCTGTCAAAAGCTTCTTTTGAGTAGAGTCAGAAGTTTCCAATTCTCCTTTATCTAAAAGGCTTTTGCTTCCACTGCCTTTCTTGACTCTGGCCCTGGTTCTAGCTTGGAAAACCAAGCTGATCTGTATTGTGTACTGGTATCTTGGATATATA
This sequence comes from Papio anubis, assembly GCF_008728515.1. NCBI lineage: Eukaryota > Metazoa > Chordata > Mammalia > Primates > Cercopithecidae > Papio > Papio anubis. The sequence continues at coordinate 33,364,281 of NC_044989.1, read as the reverse complement.
GTCAGGGGCTTCTGGGGCATCATTTCAGTACGCACACATGACAGCCTTCACTAGGTTTCAGAACTTGATCTGGTTCAATTTTTTACATCATGAAACTGAGATCCAGAAAGAAGAAACATATGTCCAGGGGCACATAGCTAGCCAGTGGCAAGACTAAAAGTGATACATGTCTTCATTCCCAACCATTCTGCTTTCAGAACTACCAGGCTGCCCCCCAGACCCTCTGTCATGCTCATCTCAGCACTTTCAGCCTCCTTCTTCTGGTTTTCTTTGTGGGTTGACCTAGCACTTACCTCACCATCCTGTCTGGTCTCTTCTCCTTCATCCTGGTCAAGTTCGAACTCCGTGCCCCGGTCTACAACATCCACACCAGCATGCACCCTGGGCTTCTCATTTTCCCATTTGGCAAAGCCTTTGTCCTTTGCTGCTTTGTCATGGAACTTGGATCTCATTTTAGGGAAGGTGTGGGACCCTGAGTCCCCCCAGCCAGCCTCTGACCAGACAGGTTCAGTCTGGGTGGCCTGGCTGGTGGTGGCCCTCTGTAGCCTCACGGAGATCTTGCGAGAAGAGCCTGTAACCAGTGTGATGGCTCTGCTGTCTAAATCCCTGTGTCCAGCAGTGACTCCAGGGAACTCAAACACCTCATCCTGTGCTGGAAGTGAAAGAGGATGGTGATTATTTGACATCTGACTGCTTGATAGCAAAGCATCAAGGATAGTGCAAACAGCACAAGTCTGGCATGCAAGGTCCTAGAGGAACCGACGAGGAACAGAACTCAATTAGCTGTAGGCAAGCTACATGTTCCTGAGACTGGAAAGCAGAGAGAAGCAAGGATGATTCAAGGGTTTAGCCACTGCTGCTCACCCTAAAGAAGGCCTTAGCATTTAGAGAGACTGACTGGGTTTAGACCCAGAACCTAAATGAGGTCCAAGTGTGAGGAGGCAAGCAGAGAGAGACCATGGCAGCAAAGAAGGCAGAGGGCATTACCTGGGGGCAGCGAGGGGCTTCCAGGCAGTGACCCATGACCACTGCTCAAGGAGGGCGCCCGGGCAAATCTCCTGCAGGCCAGAACCAGGAGGTCTTTGCACTGTTTGTGACAATTGGCTCCACAGTCTGAAAAATTCCAAGGGTGTCGCAGATGATTAGTGTGTCTGATGTTGATTGAGTTTCCAGGGTGGCACTTGATTTTTCAGCCCTCCCCTCCCCAACCCCAGTTTCTGTGTTGAATTTCAGAGTTGAGCTCAGGCCCATGGGGTGTGTCTAGCATCTGGAAAGGGGCCATTGGTCCACACTTGCCTTCCTGAGGTTCCGAAAGTTCTCTTACATTTGCTCAGCTTGATTCTCTATGCAATTGAGGACCTAATGAGCAATTGTGCCTAGGGAGCAAATAGAGTCCAGCCTGAGAGGTCAGTTGCCTTTGCCCAAAACTAAATGCAAATCAAATGGGGTTGAGAGTCTTTCCCAGGCTTAGATGGAATCCCCACAAAGAGAGCCTAAGGCAGGATGAGGGCAAGAAGCCTCAGCTTCTAGCCTCTCCCAGGCCAACTGCTGCCTCTGATCATTTATTGTGAGGAGTTCCTCCATTCAGCACTTGTCTGGACTTTTTTACTCTTCTTCATTTTCCAAAACCTTTCAGGGCCAGTGATTACATCTTCTGCTTCCTTCCTTTGTATAGAAACAGAATACAAGATGAGCAGATGCTCAGTAAATATGTTCTGTATTTGCTTATGCTTTGAAACGGTATGCAGTAGAGGCTGTGAAATTGCCCATTAGGATGTTTTAGATAAGGTAATAGAATGTTAATTACTACTTGGGGTAGAAAAATGTGGCCACTTCAGATGGTGGTTCCCAATTATTTCCTATGGTGAGGGTCCTACACTTCACAGAGAATCACTGAATAGAGATCATCATTTCTCTCCTACCGTCAAAGAGGACCTTTCTAACTATTTCCAATACCCATTTTCCCCTAAGTGATCTTGTTTCCAAAAAGTCTTAATGACGTGTTCAATTTATTTTAATTAGTTTTTTCTTCACTTTATATGCCATTAAGAAAATACAAGAGATAATCCAAAGGTATAATATATTTTCATCTTTATAAAATTGTGTGTGTGTGTGTGTGTGTGTGTGTATTTTAGGGTATGAGGATAGAAACCAGAATAAAATGAATGACTCACTGCTGGGCAATAAGTTCTTGCAGTATCTTTGCTGCTTGAAAGTAAAAATCCAAGTTAGACCAAGGCAAGTGATAGAGAAGCACTAATGGGAAGGTACTTCTGAGCATTAAACAGTGGCTTCCATTGAGATTTGGGAAGTTTTTTGTTCATGCAAAATGAGGAGCAAATACTGGAAAATAACTGGAGAAAAAGGGCATGCTAGGGGAACAACATTCATCTGAAGGTATTCTGTGATTAAGATGTTTCTTTTTGAAGTTTTATTATATTTTTCAAAAGCATTGTAAGATTCTTAAAAGAACCATATAAACTGTCCGCATAGTGTCCAGCAACTTCTTAAATAACAATAATGTGTACTTGATCATATATGTACAAGTAGCAACACATTCCTAAATGCTTAATATACATGCATATAGCATTTGTCAAATATATTTTATTCAATTGTTTATAAACTTAATTAAATGGGAAATATAGAGGAATGCATTCACTGAAAAGGACAAAAATACATTTTAAGTTTTCTCCTTGTTTTCTGTTACCATCTATGTGATTTAGTAGAGAAAAGAATAGCTAAGTGTGAGTGGGAAGAAGTGCCTATGGATTATAGAAATAGTAAGTAGTGTTTTTCTTTGAAGGAAAAATTTCTTATATACAGTATTTTAGCTAGGCTTGTCCCACTCAGAATTCCCACCTTAACTGGATGCCTCTGATTCAAAAGAACTAGATTTATGTGTGTTGATAAGAGTGGTTTCTAACAAGCTATAAAATTCCAATTTTAGCTCTCCAAAACTCCAGGAACTCCTCCTCAGAGGCAATCATTCTCAGTTGCCGTTGACCCAAAAGACTGAAATTCTGAATAATGTCAAGAGCTTTTGTAGTTTAACCAAAAATGATTCTTAACCAAAATGTCACATTTTAAAAATTTTAACAAAATAACATTGATTTACCTTTGCATTTGTATCCTTGCTTGATTATGCCCCAGAGCTGTAACAAAAGACAAAGGAATGTCAGGGAATCTGAGGATAGATCTGGAAGGAAAACAAGGCCACTGAGAGGGAAGTCCTGGGAAGCTTCATGACTAGCCAGGCACAAACAGGATGTAGCCACTCTTAACACCCTTCCTGCCAGATAGAAGAACCCTCTCTGGGCCCCTTCCAGCTATGGTGATAACATGAGTTTCATTTCCCTTTTCTTTCTTGGAGCCAACTGGGAGCCGGGATGGGAAACTACTAAAGTTTGATGCACCAGACTTTGGCCTGATGCGTTTTTGGCAAAATGTACAGAGGAGATGGCCACTTGGTCTTTGGGAGCCCCTGGCTCCCTCTTTTTAATGACACTAGCTGCTCTTGGTACCCACTACAGGAAATGAAGCAATGGAAGAAGCGCGCCTCACATGAAAGCATTTGGATTTTCCTAGGTTATTTTCTGAGTAGTATTTGTCCCATGGAAAAATACAGAAGAGGAAATGATCTTAGTTATTCATGTCTTCATTCTCCGCATTTGCTCTATGTTTGGCCTGTGCCAGGGCTGTAGGAGATGTCGAAAAAGCTCAGATTCTACCAACCAAGGAGTCTGTGACTTCCTTGTGGTTAACGAGTAGGAAGTGACAAATCCCTGAGGCGAGATGTGAGGGCCCACAGTTCCACAAGGGAGCATTTGCCCAGGGGGTTCAGGGGCAACATTCTGGTGGTGGTGTCTTCGCTCTCTAGACAGACTCCTAAACACCATAAAGAAGAGGGCCTTGCCATGCCCTTCTGTGCCTCCCCACAGATCTTGCACGGGGTGACAGATTCACCAGAGGTGTACAGTATGCGTAATTAAATGGGCTTAGCTCAAGTTGGAGAAGAACTATTGCTAACCTTTACATGTTTGGGTTAGGTGGCTCTTATCTACTTAATAAAATAATGTTGAAAAAAGCAGGGCCCACTGGGACTGATGGGGGTGCCGTTCACAATGTTCACAGTGTATTATAAGCGAACAATGCCCCCACGTGTGGGCAGCATGGCCCACTCTTGCAGAAGAGTAAGTCACAGCCAATGTGAAGTGACTCAAGAGTACAGGAAAAATCCTTACTTCTTGACAAGGAACTTCCGCAAGTAGAAAACTAAAATTCCTTTGAGCCTTAACAGCTATTTGGTCCTTCAGAATACGTATTAAAATGCAAATGTCGGCCAGGTGTGGTGGCTCATGCCTGTAATCCCAGCACTTTGGGAGGCCGAGGCAGGTGGATCATGAGGTCAAGAGATCAAGACCATCCTCACCAACATGGTGAAACCCCATCTCTACTAAAAATACAAAAATTAGCTGGGCATGGTGGTGCATGCCTGTAGTCCCAGCTACTCAGGAGACTGAGGCAGGAGAATCGCTTGAACCGGGGAGGTAGAGGTGGCAGTGAGCCAATATCCACTGCACTCCAGCCTGGCGACAGAGAGAGATTCTATGTCAAAGAAAAAAATAATAATAAATAAATAAAATGCAAATATCTCCTAGGACACAGCAATATTTTGTCTTGGGGACAGGAAGGATTATTTGACAACTAAGTAGAAGCAAGGATGGCTGGAAGACAGAGGGGCATAATCCAGAAAAGGGCAGTGGTGGCCAGGATCATCACAGCTTGATCTTTATGATAATCTAGTTTGCTTCTCTTTTGTAAAAGGTGAATGTGATGATCCAGGAAGTTAGATAATTTCCAATCTCCCACAACCTGGAAATTCTTTCTCCAGAGCCCTTGGTAATGATAATAGCAATCATAATGATGATAGCTAACATTTCTTGAACTCTTGCTATGTGAGAGGCACAGTTTTAGGGTCTTTATACATATTAGCTTGTTTAATTGCTCATGATGTCCTTATGATATAGGTAATAATATTTTTCTCATTTTTACAGACAAGGAGACTGACCTGCAGAGAGGTAAAGTCCGTTGGCAAGGTCTCATAGCTAGTAAGGGAAAGAAGAATGTGTCACTTGAGGGAAAGACAGGAAGCCATTGCTCCTGCATACTCTGTGTGTGAGCAAAGGCACTGAGGTGGGACAAGAAAGGATAAGATTTAAGAAGAGACATCCTAATATCCAGATATGTTACATTATTGCATTGCTGCAGGAACTGCTGAAAACCATACAGTCAAGCAAGAGTGCTGGAGGTGGGGGTGAGGAGGTAGGTTTGCTCATGCTTACTTAATAGCCAGGAACAAACAGTAGCTAGGAAGAGGCACTGGGCCAGTGTGCCTGCCAAGAACAGGAGAGGATGAACTCATGTGGATGGGTATGCGGGAGTATTTCCCACAGTCCTTGGATTTGAGACCACCGGCTGCTGTCATATTTGGAGTAATTGTGGTGTAAGGAGCACTGGACTGAGAGTCAGGAGACCTGGGTGTGACTCATGGTTTTGCTGCTAATGATCTGTGAGACCTTGGGGGAAGTCACCTAACTTCTCCAGACCTCAGTTTCTTCATCTACAAAATAAGGGAATTACTAACACTCTTTCAGTTCTGGGATTCCAATTCTAAAATAAATCTTCTGCAGAGCAAGTCTGTTTGTCTTCCTTAACCTTAAAATGGAATTTATTTTAAAAGCAGATGGTTCCGGCACTGGAACCATTCTCCCACAATTCCTTTCAATGACACATCTATAGAGCTATAGTTATAAATTCCTTTGAAAACCAATGGGCTTTCTAACATGAGTGTCAGTGAAGATCAAATCAAATCGTATCAATAAAATTAAATATATTTTAAAAACAAAAACAGCTGTAAAAATTTTAAATGAGTTAATTTCAATTAAACTCTCAAAGTATCAAGGAATACATAAAAAATGTGTACTCCAAGCCATGTGACGTGCAACGTGTCTAATAGTATTTTATCATGCAACAACATGGTGGGTAAGTATTTACAGATAGAAATAGACCCAAAGATGGTGAATGACTTGGTCAAGGACATAGAGTTAGCAAAGGCAAAACGGAAATTTAACCCAAGGTTCCAGACTCCAGGTCCAGAGCTTTCTACTTCATCACAGCTGCATCAAGAATACAGCACCAGCATCTCTGCTCCAATGAGTCAGGGGGACAGGTGTGGAACTTCCAAGAAAGTCTACCTTGCTGCTCCCACAGAACCAGGGCCTCTGTAAAAGGGAGAAACAGGACAGAAGGACTCGAGAGCAGAGATAAGACCTTGAGTTTGTTTGTTTGTTTGTTTTTTGAGATGGAGTCTTGCTCTGTTGCCCAGGCTGAAGTACAGTGGCGCGATCTCGGCTCACTGCAAGCTCCACCTCCCGGGTTCACGCCATTCTCCTGCCTCAGTCTCCTGAGTAGCTGGGACTACAAGCACCCGCCACCACACCTGCCTAATTTTTTATATTTTTAGTAGAGATGGAGTTTCACTATGTTAGCCAGGATGGTCTCCATCTCCTGATCTCATGATCTACCCGCCTCAGCCTCCCAAAGTGCTGGGATTATAGGCGTGAGCCACCACGCCTTTCCGAGTTTTTATTATTATTATTATATTTAGAGATGGCAGCGGTGGGGGTCTCTTTATATTGCCCAGGCTGGAGTCAAACTCTTGGGCTCAAGCTATCCCCCTGCCTCAACCTCCCGAGCACCTGGGACTACAGGTCCATGCCAAAGCACCCGGGACCTTGAGATTTGGTAAGGGCCTTCTGACTCTCACAGCCCACCAAAAGACAGATGCATCATCCTGACTTTTGGCTGAGCCATGCCATGGCCCAGCAGCCTGATCTTTTGTTCACTGGGTCCCACTGTGTAGGAGTGTGTTACACATGGCCCCATCCCACATCAGAACTTTCAGGTCTAAGTACTTCCAAAGATTTCCATCAGAATAGAGAAACTAGAGAAACATGAAAAAGGAGATCATTTTGTTTTGTTTTGTTTTGTTTTGTTTTGAGACTGAGTCTTGCTCTGTCGCCTAGGCTGGAGTGCAGTAGCATGATCTTGGCTCACTGCAACCTCCGCCTCCCAGGTTCAAGTGATTCTCCTGCCTCAGCCTCCTGAGTAGCTAGGATTACAGGCACCTGCCACCATGCCCTGCTAATTTTTGTATTTCTGGTAGAGATGGGTTTTCCTCATGTTGTCCAGGTTGGTCTCAAACTCCAGACCTCAGGTGATCCTCTGCCTTGGCCTTTCAAAGTGCTGGGATTACATGCGTGAGCCAATGCGCCTGGCCAACCATTTGTTTTATGATAAAATGGTCTGGTCATGCAATCCCAGTGGAGATACTAAAGAAGAACTTCACCTTCTCTGCAGTGAATAAAGAGAGCTAGTTAGACGGGCTTTGCCCTGTGTCACATCAGCTGCTATGACCACCTGGGACCATCTTTGAGGTAATGGCTGCCTCTTATTTACCCATTCTCAGAGGAGTGTGTGCTTGAACACAGACTCCTGCATTTGGCCCCCCAAAGCCAGTTCTTTGAGCCTGGGATGGGAAAAATGTAATTTCTGGTAGTGTATAATATTGGCAACAAATTCAATATAGGCGAACAAGTCAACAGGAGGACATGGCTGCCAAATAAAGGTGACACGACTGAGCTCTGGCATCTAGAAAAAGGGGTGACTGTCACCGGGCGTGGTTGCTCACTCCTGTAATCCCAGCACTTTGGGAGGCCGAGGCAGGCGGATCACAAGGTCAGGAGATGGAGACCATCCTAGCTAACACGGTGAAACCCCGTCTCTACTAAAAACACAAAAAATTAGCTGGGTATGGTGGTGGGCGCCCGTAGTCCCAGCTACTCGGGAGGCTGAGGCAGGAGAATAGCGTGAACCCAGGAGGCGGAGTTTGCAGTGGGCCAAGATTGTGCCACTGCACTCCAGCCTGGGCGACAGAGCAAGACTCCATCTCAAAAAATAAAAATTAAAAAAAAGAAAAGAAAGAAAAAGGGGTGATTGTCATACTCATCTGGGTGCTGGGCCTCCCTCACCTGGAATACCGCATTTTCCATTGTATTTAACTTGGATATCAACTGGAAGACATTCAGGGCCCAAGAGTTTCTGTTAAGGCCAGGATCAAAAACTGACTTCACTTCCCAAAGAATTATCAAAAGTGGGGGAAGGAAGCGTGCAGTTTTCATTTGTTGCAGTGGTATAGGTGAAGCACAGGGCTGACAGTCAGTACACCTGTGTCGGAGTCCAAGCTCCGGTAATGATTAGCTGTGCAATCCTCAGGAACCTGGGTTATCCTCTTTGAACCTCTCTATCTTCATAAGCAAGATGGTGAAAGTAAAATACCCACTTCAAGGGCTTGCTATGAGGATTAGTTACCATAATGTCTATGGAAGTACTTTGTTACCATCAAGCATTCAGTAAATGTTATTTATTATTATAACCAGCTTCTCTCCAAAAAGATTTTTTCTTCTTTTTGAGTTGTGAATTATTGAACCATGCCATGATGGATTTCTGGTCACTAATAACACATGAAATGAAAACTGGAAGGAACTCGCTAAGATAAATGCACCTCTTAATTGCAACCACTTATGAATATCAGTGATAATGCCAGGGCTCATTGGGCTGACGCTTTTCCCTGGCAGGGATTAATAAACAAACCCACTCTCTTGAGTTAACAGCCAACCTTCCCTGTTTTTGCTGGCCCTGCATTCCTAGAAAATAACGAATCCTTGCCTTTGGTGTTTAATCTTTAATTTCAGGGAGGCATCACGTTTTACTTCTGATTCAAAGCAGACGGTGAACTTTATTTAGCATATCATTTTCCTACCCTTTCAGAATGCCGCGCAAATAACTACTTATGTAAGAAAACAACGAAAAACAGACTTACGAATCCTGCACAGTGTTCGCAGAAGGTTGGTTTGAGATAGGTCATCTCCTGAAAATTATGGATAAATCCTGGTCCCATTTTACAGTGTAGTTGGGATTTAGCTCTCAGGAAGTAAGCCATCATTTCATCTTTACTAATTAGGCCATCCCTGTTAAGAGAATCCAAGAAGGGAGGGATCTTTGAATATCAGGTTGCTACGTAGTCGCCACACTTTAATCACCCACCTCCCAAACCTTTGTGGCCAAAAGCAGATGAGGAATATTCACTTCTCTGTTACATCTCAGAGAAACGGCGAACCTCAAAAGGCATCTTCAGGTGTTCAAAGCCTTTTTCAGTGAGCAGAAAATTGTGTATGTGTGCACCCTGCATGTGTGTGTATGTGCAGGAGCATATTCATGTAAGCACACGTGTGGCCTGTGCACCACGGCACACAAAGTCTTTATTATGAAAAGCAGCTTCCTCAAGGACATCTTTCTAGTCCTTGCCTAGCTGTAAGGTTGCGAGAATTAGGATGATGGAGAAAGGCAAAAAACTGTATAACTGGACTGACCATTCTCAAATTCATTCAGCTTGACCCTGTCCGGGCTCCTTGGTGATATTTTCACTCACATCTTAGTGGCTCATAGCCCATTCACTGTGACTGGCTGGGAGCAATTCTTCCAGACCTACTCCACACAGAACAAACCTCTGGTTCTTCCCACCTTCCTACCCCTGCTCACCACATACCCTGACTTCTTGCTTATCAAAAATGATCCAGTTGGCCAGGTGCGGTGGCTCATGGCACTTCGAGAGGTAATGGTAATCCTAGCACTTTGGGAGGCCAAGGTGGGTGGATCACTTGAGGTCAGGAGTTCAAGACCAGCCTGACCAACATGGTGAGACCCTATCTCTACTAAAAACACAAAAACTAGCTGGGCATGGTGACGTGTGCCTGTAATCCCAGCTACTCAGGAGACTGAGGCACGGAGGCAGAGATTGCAGTGAGCTGAGATCACACCACTGCACTCCAGCCTAGGCAATAGAACGAGACTCTTTCTCAAAAAAAAAAAAAAAAAAATAATAATAATAATTGGATCCACTTGACACAGGTGAGCTCCATATTGCTTTTTGTCCATTAGCGTGTGCTGGCGATCACACCTTTCCTTTCCGGTTCAGAATTCTTTTCTACCTCCTCTGTCCTCTCTTGGGGCTCCTCTCTCAGAGGAAATGTTGCCCCATCCAGCACTCTCCAGCCTCCCCGGGACTCTCCTCCTTCCAGGTTATGCTCAGTCTCTTTCCGTTTCTTCCCCCTTTCACAAATATGCTCAGGACTTTCCCACCTGAAAAATCCCCTTCCTCAGTCCTGCCACCATCTCCAACAGGTGTCTTTTCTCTCTTCCTTCTTTTACTGCCAAAGTTTTCAAAAAGAGAAATCATTAGGCTCTTTTATCATTTCCTCCAGGTACTCTTTATGCCACTTGGGTTTCTAACCCTACAAATCTGTCACCAAGAACATCCTCAGTGGCCTTTTCTCATTGGCAGGAGGTAACACGGAGACATATTTCCTTCTTTCGGCGCTCTCCCCTTAGGCACCCTGGAATTGCATGCCACCCCGCTTCTCCTCCTTCCTCTCCAGCTCCCCCTTCTCCAGCTCGCTGCAGGGCCCTCTGACTCCGTTCAATGCCTGCATGTAGGAGGGGAGTCCCTGAAGGCTCATTCCTCAGGCCCCAAGCTCACCTCCCTCTAAGCGTTCCCACCAGAGTTTGCTCACAAGATCGCGACTCCAGCTTACAGTGGGGCTGAAGACTTCATCTCCATTCCCAGCCCTGACTGTTGTCCTGAATTTTTGCACCACATCTTCAACAACTTGCTAGACCTCTCTGCCTGATAATCCACTCTCTGTCTCAATCAATGGTTCTAAGTCCAACTTCATCTCTCTCTTCCCTGTACTCCCTGCCCAGGCTTCCCTATTGCTATTTGCTGTGCCACAATTTTCCCCCAGGCTTGAGAATTTGAGATCCCTTTCTTACCTCCTATGCAAAATAACTTTGATTTTTGTACATTATAAGTATTATTATTAAAGTTATTTTGCGTAGGAGGTTAAAAAAAAAAAGGATTCTAAATTCTCAAGCCTACTGAGAAATTATGGCACAGCCTAGCACCCAACAGTTATTTTTTCTGCTCCTCTGACCATCCATCCACCATCAAGGAGGCACCAGTGTCTATTATTCCCTTCTTTGTGTTCTTGAGTTCTCATCATTTAGTTCCCGCATAGGAGTGAGAACATGTGGTATTTGGTTTTCTGTTCCTGCATTAGTTTGCTAGGGATAATAGCATCCACTTCCATCCATGTTCCTGCAAAAGACATGATCTCGTTCTTTTTTTTTTTTTTTTTTGAGACAGAGATTCGCTCTTGTTGCCCAGGCTGGAGTGCAATGGCACGATCTTGGCTCATCACAACCTCTGCCTCCCTGGTTCAAGGGATTCTCCTGCCTCAGCCTCCAGTATGTGCCACCATGCCTGAGTAATTTTTGTGTTTTCAGTAGAGATGGGGTTTCTCCATGTTGGTCAGACTGGTCTCAAACTCCCGACCTCGGGTGATCCACCTGCCTCGGCCTCCCAAAGTGTTGGAATTACAGGTGTGAGCCACTGTACCTGGCAATCTCATTCTTTTTTATGGCTGCGTAATAGTCCATGGTGTATATGTACCACGTTTTCTTTATTCAATCTATTATTGATGGGTATTTAGGTTGATTATATGACTTTGATATTTGAATAGTGCTTCAGTGAATGCTCACATGCCTGTGTCTTTACTACGGAATGATTTCTATTCCTCTGGGTATATACTCAGTAATGGGATTGCTGGGTTGAAGTGTAGTTCTGTTTTCAGCTACTTGAGGAATCGCCATACGGCTTTGCACAATGGTTGAATGAATTACACTCCCACCAACAGTGTGTAAGTGTTCCCTTTCCTCTGCAACCTCACTAGCATCTGTTATTTTTTTACTTTCTTTATTTTTTTATTTTTTAATTTTTTTTGAGATGGAGGCTCACTCTGTCGTCCAGACTGGAGTGCAGTGGTGCGATCTTGGCTCACTGCAAGCTCTGCCTCTCAGGTTCACGCCATTCTCTTGCCTCAGCCTCCCGAGTAGCTGGGACTACAGGCCCCCGTCACCATGCCCGGCTAATTTTTTGTATTTTTAGTAGAGACGGGGTTTCACCATGTTAGCCAGGATGGTCTTGATCCCCTGACCTCGTGATCCACCCGCCTCAGCCTCCCAAAGTGCTGGGATTACAGGCGTGGGCCACTGCGCCCGGCCAAGTTTTTGACTTTATAATAGCCATTCCTGGCTGGGCACAGTGGCTCACACCTGGAATCCCAGAACTTTGGGAGGCCAAGGCAGGTGGATCACCTGAGGTCAGGAGTTCGAGACCAGTCTGACCAACATGGACTAGTCTGGCCAACATGATGGAACCTCGTCTCTAAAAAAAAAAAAAAAAATTGCCTGGCATGGTGGCGCATGCCTGTAATCCCAGCTACTCAGGAGGCTGAGGAATGAGAATCACCTGAACCCAGGAGGTGGAGGTTGCAATGAGCCGAGATTGTGCCACTGCACTCCAGCTTGGGTGAAAGAACAAGACTCTGTCTCAAAAAATAATAATAATAATAATAATAGCCATTCTGACTGGTATGAGATGATATCTCACTGTAGTTTTGATTTGCATTTCTCTAATGATCAGTGATATTGAGCTTTTTTTCATATGCTTATTGTCCACATGTATGTCTTCTTTACAGAAGTGTCTATTTGTGTCTTTTGCCCACTCAAAGGAATGGGCACTGATTTCATAATGAAGATGCCAAAAACAATCTTTATTATATATATGATAAATAAATTTATTAATGCATTGTCTCACAAATTTATGACATCATTTGCTACGTAAATTTGTGTAACAGTACATTAGCCCATCTCCCCTCCTAGGGACTCACAACGTAACACACTTTAGCCTATTAAAAGCTTTGGGAAGTCACACAGTAAAGACACCTATTTAATGAGATTTAACCCTGTGTTTCTCACATGTGATGAGTTAGTTCCTTTTTCAAAAGTACTAATTGATAGCTACTTCTGTGGAACATCATTTGGAAAACAGTACCTTAGAGAAAACATCTTTTTGAGACTTTCCAGTATTAACCACTCAAAACTTTAGTGTCATGTAAGCAAGATATGAATAGTTCAAACCTTCATTCATAGAAAACAATTCTATAGATATCAGTAAGTAGAGATAATGATGATATAGAGAGAGAGATAGATGCAGATATTTGCTAGGACAATCTCAATTCTGTCTCTAGAACCAACAGATAAAAGAAATGAAGACTGGGAAGTTATTTTAAGTCAATGTCCTATTTACATGTCACTAATAGTAACAAACTAAGCAAAGAAGTGGGTAGTTAGCAGGCAATTTAAATTTTACTTTGTGAAGGAAGTTAATGTTTCTAATAGAATTTATTTTAAAAATATTCTTTGTTCTGGGTATATAATGAAGATGAATTTAAGATTTTAAGTTATGTTAATGTGTCAAGGCTTTTCTTGGTGTGTTGAATTACAGATTTTATTTTCTTAAATTCAATTAAGAAAAAATGGCTAGAGACAAGGTCCCACCATGTTGCCCAGGCTGGTCTGAAACTTCAAACGATCCTCCTACCTCAGCCTCCCAAAATGCTGGCATTACAGGTGTGAGGTATCACACCTGGCCCCAGATTTCATTTTTTAAAAAAATCTCACACAAGCAAAAATATTAGAGAATTTTAATGTAATTTCATTTGCCCATTTACCAAAACAAAATCCAGCATTTCCTTACAGGTGATTTTTAAATTAGGAACTAATCTTGTACAATTAACAATCAAATTATTAATGCCAGGATTTCTCAGCAGTTTTTTTTCCAAATTATTATTTTCTTTTAATGAGTTGCATTTTAGTCTCTAAAGCGGTTTAATTTTTAGGAATCATTTGACACTAAAAAGCAATATATTTTTTCTTCGTTTATCAAGACAACCTTTGATCAATCAAAGAAAAAAGCACGAATGCTTCTTGGCTATGTGCAGCTATCGTCTGCTTTAATGAAGACTATAAATAAGTTTTTTTTTTTTTTTTTGAGACAAAGTCTTGCTCAGTCACTCAGGCTGGGGTACAGTGGTGCTATCTCAGCTCACTGCAACCTCTGCCTCCCAGGCTCAAGCGATTCTCCCTCCTCAGCCACCCAAGTAGCTGGGATTATAGGCCTGTGCCACCATGCCCAGTGAATTTTTGTATTTTTAGTAGAGACAGAGTTTCGTCATGTTGGCCAGGCTGGTCTTGAACTCCTGGCCTCAAGTGATCTTCCTGCGTCAGCCTCCCAAAGTGCTGGGATTACAGGCGTGAGCCACCATGCCTGGCCAAAATTTTTTTTTTAAATGCTCATGAGTTTTAAGATTGCCTTCAGGTCCACTAATGCCAAAGATTCTCCCAGGTTAGATCTAATTATATTTCTCCTCTACTCTTTTTTGGTGGAGATTTTTTGGGGTTGAGAGCTAAGCAATAGAGGCAATATAGCAAGTGGAGTGCTTGGATAATTTACAAATATGCACTTGTGCTCAACACTGACAACACGGTCTGCCCTGTGATTCCATTCAGGTCATGTTCATACACACCAAGAAAATAATCAGTGACGAATTAAACCTGGCTCATCAAAGCACTAGGGTTGAAGCTGTCAAGATGTAAATTACAAGTTTCCCTTTTCTCCTCTGATAATAATTTTCTGCTTTACGATAGTTGCAGTAAAATAAAACAAAATTAAAACTTACTGATCTTTGTCCAGCACACAGAAGGAATCCAAGAAGGGAAAATTGGCAGCTATACTTTCAAAGTCCTCTTGGGAAATGTACCCGTCATGGTCATGATCATAGTTTCTAAATACAGACTGCAAAGGAAAGATCAGTATTTATTGAATGACTATGAGGCAGGCTCTGCACTTGTTATTGTGAAAGCAATGATAACCAGCATATGGTCCTTTCTATCAAGGAGCTTAGAATCTAGTGAAAGATAACTAAGTCAAGAAGCCTTTATAACATAAGAGACAAGTAGTTTGCTGAGGATAAAAACAGAGTAATGGTTGGATGTGGTGGCTCACACCTGTAATCCCAGCACTTTGGGAGCTGGAGGCAGAGGTGGGAAGATCACTTGAGCCCAAGAGTTTGAGACTAGCCTGAGCAACATAGAGAGACCTCATTGCTACAAATTTTTTTTTTTTAAATTAGCTGGGCATGGTGGTGCATGCCTGTAGTCCCAGCCACTTGTGAGGCTGAGGCAGGAGGCTTGCTTAGCCCAGGAGTTCGAGGTTACAACGAGCCAAGATCACACCACTGCACTCTAGCCTGAGCAATAGAGTAAGGCATCATCCCAAAAAAATGAATTTAAAATAAAATTAAAAATAAAACTTGGGCTGGGCACGGTGGTTCACACCTGTAATCCCAGCACTTTAGGAGGCCGAAGTGGGTGGATCACCTGAGGTCAGAATTCAAGACCACCCTGACCAACATGATGAAAACCCCATCTCTACTAAAAATAAAATAAAATAAAAAATTAGCCAGGTATGGTGGCACAACGCCTGCAATCCCAGCTACTCAGGGGGCAGAGGTACGAGAATCGCTTGAACCTGGGAGGAGGAGGTTGCAGAGAGCTGAGATGGCACCATTGCATTCCAGCCTGGGCAACAATAGCAAAACTCCGTCTCAGTAAATAAATAAATAAAAACAGAGTGCTATTGGTAGGGGGGAAAGAGGAGGTAGATTAAGAAAGGTTTCCTGGGAAAAGCAAGGTTTAAACTGAAACCTCAGGGTTGAGTAGAAATTGGCTTAGTGAATTTACAAATTCCAATACCATGACAATAGAAAATAAAGTTTTAAGGTGTTATCTCAAAAATAAACTGTAAATTTAAGGCAATTCCAGTCAAAATCCCAGTAGGGATTTGTTTTAAATGAACAAATTGATTATAAGGTTCAAATCAAAGTGGTTACGTTGAAAACAGGCTAAAAATTATTTTAAATGAAGAGTAATGAGGCGGAACATGCCCTTTCAGAAACCAAATATTCTACACAGCTACACTAATCAAAACAACATGATACAAATTACCATGTAGAATGGAGTCCAGAAACAAACTGATGTATATATAGGAATTTAAAATATCAAAAAGTATCTTTTAAAATCCACAGAGAAATTATGGATTATCCAATAACTGCTACTGAGTTAAATGACTAATAATCTTACAAAATAAATTACCTCCAAACTAAATTCTAGATGTATTATATATTATTTATTTATTTATCTTTTTAGAGACAGGATCTCACTCTGTTGCCCAGGCTGCAGTGCAGTGGCATGATCATAGCTCACTGCAGCCTCAAACTCCTAGATCAAGCCATCCTCCTGCATCAACCTCCCAAAGTGCTGGGATTATAGGCATGAGCCTCCGCACTAGTGTATTACATAGTTTAATGCAAAAAAACCCAAAGCTATAAAACACCAAAGATAAATAGATGAAAATACTTTTTACATTTCATAATCTTTGTGTGAAAAAGGGCTTTCTTAGCATGACATCAATGTCAGAAGCCATAAAGAAAAATATTTTACTTAATGAAATGCAAAAAATTTGAACCAAAAAAGCTCAATTAACAAATTTTAAGATAAATGTCAAACAGAGCAAGTTATTTGCAGCATATGCGAGAGCAAAGACACAAAAGTCAAACAGGCAATCACCAAATAAAAATACAAATAGTCAATACATCCATGGAAAGTTATTCAGCTCTGCTAATCATTACAGAAATATAAATGAAAATAAAATCTTAAAATACTGTAATTGATCATCTTCTAGGGTATGAGACAATAGTTACTCTTGTATCAATTTAGTGATGTAAATAGCCACAATATTTCTGGAGGACAATCAGGAATTTTAAGTGCCTACACTCTGACACAGCACTTCCACTTCTAGGAATCTGTTCTAAAGAACTCGAAGAAAGTTGCATAAGACATACATGTATGTATGTATGTAGTATATCTGTGTTTATATATACATAGAGAGAGAGAATAAAGTCATATAAGATAATCTACAAATTATCAGTGGTTATCCCTGGAGAATAGAATTACCAAGACCTGAAAGTAAAGCTTTTTATTTTCTATAATTTATGTAATGCTTTAATATTCTTGATGATTCTACCTTCCTTTATAATCAGAAAAGAACAAAAAAGTTTCCCATTGCCCTCTGCAAAATTAGGTTTTCAAAAACTTTTGTAAGTTCTTTTTGCAAACACATGTACACACATATTTATATTTGATTTTGATTCCAGTTTTAATTAATCTCTCTACTTTTCCCAGTAGTTTCTGTCTGTTCTATCTATCTATATTGCCCTGTGTTGCAAGTTGCTTCAGGAGTATTTTGGGAAGTAGTTAGGTATAAATGAATGAGTTAATTAAAAATATGACTCAAATGAGCCCATCTCAAGCTTTTTCATAGGTAACAGAATTGTGCAAAATCAGAAAACATTACCTTTTTATTTTTAAAATCCCAGTATCATTACTTAGCTATAATAAAAATAGCTTAAAAGTTAACTATTTTGGAATGCCTACTATTTATAGTTTAACTGCAAGTAGATTTTTTGTGGAGTAAAATTCATCATAAAATCCAGGTCTTTTGTTTGATTGAACCAATGGTAAGGAATTTGGAGAATAAGGAAGAGAGAGTAGGTAAGGAAGACAGAATGAGACAGAGAGAGAGAGAGCAGAGGAAGTCAGTATGTAGAATGAGACTGGGAGAGGGAACAGCTCTGTCTTCCGTTTCCCTGCTTCAGACATTCCTGAGCTGCAACTCAGTCCTTGCATTCCCTGGGGGCCCCTGGATCCTTTTCTCACCTTCCCCAGCTCTAAGCTGGATCTGTTACTACCATAGGCTCCACTGGACCTTATCTCCTTCTCAGACCTTCCCTCACTAATACTCCTCTTGGCACCACCCTTTTCCTTCCTGCCTCACATGCTCCACAAAATTTTTCTTTCAGTACCTCCTAGTTCCCTAAATTATCCAAGATGTAAGACATTCTTTCTTTTTCTTTAAACATCTTCTCCCAGAAAAAAGCACATTCTGTCCCAAAGACTCAATTCTGTTGCACCAGCAGATGTACCTACCAATCCATTAAAGTCGACATTTAATTCAGGATCACAGTTTCCTAGTACGCTAGATGTTTCCGTGTTCCCCCGATTGGCACTTCTACTCTTTTTTCTACATGGAAAACTCTGACAGAGCCTTGTCCTACATTAGGTGATTTTTCTAATCTCAATTACATTGGGCTGCTGTGTCATAAAATTCCAAAACTATACAAAAGGAGAAACTATCCAACTTACAGGATTTCTTTCCTGCCCTTGGGTAATCAATTTATTGGGCATCTTAGTGGGACCTATGTGGGTTTTTCATGAGTGATTCTAATCCCCAATCCCTTGAGCTGTTGACAATGACAGAGGTGGCAAATGCCTGGGAAAGAGAATTGCTGGGAGTAGCTGAGAGTATCTGGGCAAGAGAGAGTAGACTGACAACAAAGGGAAAAGGGTCTTCCTGATCGATTCTCCCCAGGGCCCAATGCCAGGTGGCACTAAGTGCCTGCTAAATTGTTCCTACCTGCCAGAGGGTTGTTTTCATAGATTCCATCAGATTCGTGGACAATCGCGGAATATTCTGGAAAGGGAAAGGGTCTTCAAGTGCCCTCTCTTTATTCTCCCTCAACCACTTACCTCAACTAATTTCCTTATGTGCTTGTTGATGACCGTGGGGTCTGGCTTTGGCATCACCCCTAATGCCCACTCGAGGGGCACCACAGGCTTGTTGGGTGTTGTAGGGGAGGTAGGCTGCTGACGAAAAACACATATTTTTCAACTTTATTATTATTATTATTTTGAGACAGGATCTGGCTCTGTCACCCAGGCTGGAGTGCAGTGGCATCATTTCAGCTCACTGCAACTTCTGCCTCCCAGGCTCAAGCCATCCTTCCACCTCAGCCTACCAAGTATCTAGGACTACAGGTGTGTGTCACCACACCCAGCTAATTTTTGTATTTTTAGTACAAATGGGGTTTCACCATGTTGCACAGGCTGGTCTCCAACTCCTGGGCTCAAGTAATTCTCCGGCTTAGGCCTCCCAAAGTGCAGGGATTATAGGCGTGAGCTACCACGCCTGGCCATATTTTTCAACATTAACTGGGGCCTTGAGCAACTAGGAGGACCAGGGACACTGAGAAGAATGAATAAGTTTTGTATATTCATAATACCAGTAGAAACTTACATGTATGTATCTCTTAAATGCTTATAAAACAAGCATCTTATGTTGATGGAATCTAATCTGTAACTAAGTGCATGTTTAGATACTGCCTTTTGTTTAACAGCAACTTAAATTCTATTATTTTATTTTTATTTTTTATTTACTTTTTTTTGTTTTTTTGAGACAGAGTCTCTCTCTGTCACCCAGGCCGGAGTGCAGTGGCAAGATCTCAACTCACTGAAATCTCTGCCTCCCAAGTTCAAGCGATTCTTGTGCCTCAGCCTCCTGAGTAGCTGGTATTACAGGCATCCACCACCAAGCCCAGCTAATTTTTGTATTTTTATTAGGGATGGGGTTCCACCATGTTGGCCAGGCTGGTCTCAAACTCCTGACCTCAGGTGATCCAGCTGCCTTGGCCTCCCAAAGTGCTGGGATTACAGGTGTGAGTCACCACACTCAGCCTAAATTCTATTATTTTAAATGGAAAAAAGCAGTGCACTCCCAGTCCGTCCAAAAATCCTATCCAAGTTCTCCAAATATCACTAAAACTTATGTATATAACAATCCATCATGGATTTTTGTGTAATACAGGATATAAAAACACCAGTTATCTAATTCTCTAATACTTAGTGATCAGTTATGGTGCATGCAGCAAATGGGTACCAGTGGGTGGCCAAGTTTATGTCCTCACGTCTGCACCTTGCTCAACACGCTTAAGCGCTTCTGACTGTTCTGCCAATCATTAGGTCTCTCTGGCCGTCTTTGGTGAACTCGCTTTCTCCACAGATTTTTCTGCATTCTCACAAGACATTTGCACATAAAACTGTGAGGAAGATGGTAGCATAATGTATAACATGCTTGGACAACACAAGCAGAGAACACAATCCTTTTAGGAGACCAGCCAAGACTGGTGTTCACTTTATATCCTCTTCCTGAAAGCTTCATACAATGTCAACATTTTTGCTGGTGCACACATGCAAATCTATTTTTTTTCTATCCTTTCTTTTTAATTTATATTTATAGAGGCTGGGCACAGTGGCTCATGCCTGTAATCCCAGCACTTTGGGAGGCAAAGGCAGGTGGATCACCTGAGGTCAGGAGTTCAAGACCACCCAGGCCAACATGGTGAAACCCCCTCTCTACTAAAGATACAAAAAACTTAGCTGGGTATGGTGGCACGTGCCTGCAGTCCAAGCTACTTGGGAGGCTGAGGCAGGAGAATTGCTTGAGCCAGTGAGGTGGAGTTGCAGTGAGCTGAGATTATGCCACTGCACTCCAGCCTTGGAGACAGAGCAAGATTCCATTTCAAAAAAAAAAAATACATTTGTAGATATATATACGTGTGTGTGTGTGTGTGTGTGTGTGTGTGTGTGTGTATTTTAGAGACAGGGTCTCACTATGTTGCCCAGGCTGGAGTGCAGTGGTTATTCATAGGCACCATCCCACTACTGATCACCACAGGAATATATATATATATCCTGTTAGTCCTGTCCCTCTAAGAGAACGCTAATACAATTATTTTCCCGCTCCATGCCCTTTCCAGCTCCCCATCCTACTAAGAGCCACCTCTATCATTCAATAAAACCTCTGCATTCACCATCCTTCAAGTCCGTGTGACCTGATTCTTCTTGGATGCCAGACAAGGACCCAGGTACCAAGAAGGTTGGGTGTAAAAGCCTGTCACCCTGACTCTCCACTGAGCTGGCTAACACTTAGCTATCCATGGACAGCAACTGCTAAAAGAGCATTAACTGTAACACACCCCTAAATGCTGTCTTGGGGCCAGAGCCCAAAAGCACTCTCCCCGGCCCCCATGCGGCACCCGCTTGTCTGCATGTTCCCCCTCCCGCAAGGGGTTTGAATGTGGTCACACCCCTGTCACAAGTCTCAGTGAAGGGATCCAGGGAACTCTCCCATCTCATCAGGACATGTCAAATAGGCTGACACTCCACTTAGAGAAGAGACGGAAAGACTGGGAAATGTCTTGTGTTTAGATTCATAGGATTTTAGCACTTGGAAGGGACTTTTGAAAGCTTTTGCTCTTACAACAAATAAAAAGACTTTTGTATGTTTGATGGAAAAATCTCCTAAAATTGGAAAAAATTGATCCTGAAAATAAACTAAAGTAAAACTAAAGGCACACAAGGCAGACAAGTGTGCTAAAATGGCCATTCCTATGCTGTTCCTGAGATAAGGGATGGTAGAAGCAGAACTAGGATGGAAGACAGGCCTGACACTGAATCCCAGCTCTCCAACTTAGCAGCTGTTTGATCCGAGTGAGATACCTACTCTCACCAGACCTAGTTTCCTTCCTTCCTTCCTTCCTTCCTCCCTCCCTCCTTCCCTCCCTCCCTCCCTCTCTCTCTCTCTCTCTCTCTCTTTCTCTCTTTCTCTCTCTCTCTCTTTCTCTCTTTCTCTCTTTCTTTCTTTCTTTCCTCCCTCCCTCTGAGATGGAGTCTTGCTCTGTTGCCCAGCCTGGAGTGCAGTGGCATGATCTCAGCTCAATGCAACCTCTGCCTCCTGGGTTCCAGTGATCCTCCTGCCTCCGCCTCCTAAGTAGCTGGAACTACAGACATGTGCCAGCAGGCCCGGCTACTTTTTGTATTTTTAGTAGAGACAAGGTTCACCCTGTTGGCCAGGCTGGTCTCAAACTCCTGACCTCAAGTGATCTGCCTGCCTCGGCCTCCCAAAGTGCTGGGATTACAGGCATGAGCCACTGCTCCTGGCCCAGACCTAGTTTTCTTAACAGAGTTAATAAGATAAACTGTGTATGATGCCCTGCCAGGCATTCAACAGCTGGAAGCAATTCTGGTGCCTAATTGGCGCCAAGAGGTGGAAATTCTGTAGGCACACATACAACAGGCCTTAACACACCGTGGCCAGGTTCATCATGACAAAACTACAGAATTAGGGAGGGGCTTACAAATTCCTTTTTGGTTTTCAAAAGCTTTGGCTTTCTTGCTAGCTTCCTTAGTCTTGCTAGCTTTAAAGAGTCTGGGTCCTCACTCCTACCGTTGCATGTGCCATATCATCCCGCATGGCTCTGTTCTGCAGTATTTCCAGGACTGGCAGGAAGGAGAACATGATCATGGAACCACATGCACTATTTTAAGAACAGATGCTACCAGCTCAACTGACTCAGACTCAAGTGCATGTCCTGCCGGGGCCAGAGAACGGCTCTCACTGCCATTTTGTCTCTTCGGTCTGATGGTTCAGAATCACAGCAGGTATTAATAAACCTAGGGGGCATAGTGACTATGTTATAGAGTTCAGCTGGTAAGGATGAGATCTTTATAAGAGAACTGATCTCAAGATGTGATTATAAGAAGCAAGCATAGGCATTTTATCTTCAACATGCAAGCCTTAACCTCACTATAAATGTTTCTGTTTTGTTTTGGTTTGGTTTGTTTTTTTTTGAGACAGAGTCTCACTCTGTAGCCCAGGCTGGAGTGCAGTGGCGCCATCTCGGTTCACTGCAAACTCTACCTCCCAGGTTCACGCCATTCTCCTGCCTCAGCCTCCCAAGTAGCTGGGACTACAGGCACCCACCAGCACGCCCGGCTAATTTTTGGTATTTTTAGTAGAGACAGGGTTTCACCATGTTAGCCAGGATGGTCTCAATCTTCTGACCTTAGGATCCGCCTGCCTTGGCCTCCCAAAGTGCTGGGATTGCAGGCGTGAGCACCGTGCCTGGCTAACCTCATTATAAATTTTAAACTCATCCAGGCATTTTGTATTAGTGCAAATCATAGCTAAAATATAATCCATCCACTAAAACCAATGAGTGGTATATATTCAATAATGCAATTTCTTCAATCTCATTATATAGGTTATTTACTAAGAGTTTGCCATCTACTAAGTGAGACACTATCCAATGTGACATCCAAATTCTGAGTTGAATCAATGGTTAGTAGAGAAATTCGTAAATTACGATCAAGATATTTAAATTTTTAAATCTAATTTTATGTTGAATGGAGCTTTTTTAAAGCTTGAAACAGTCTAAATGATCTTTAACATTAAGATGAGTTATTATTCTTTTCCTTTCTTTTTGGTCCTAGGTGTATTGAGTTCTTAGCAGGAACACAACAAATAGAAGATCAATTATAAAACAGAGTAATGAGAATGATGTTCTTCCTCTTTATTAGCCTCTGGTATGAAGACATAATTCTCAAACTGTCAGGGCTAAGCTGTCCCATTGATAAAATGGTAATGAATAATGGCCGGGCGCGGTCGCTCACGCCTGTGATCCTAGCACTTTGGGAGGCCACACCAGGCGGATCACGAAGTCAGGAGTTCGAGACCAGCCTGGGCCAACAGTGAAACTCCGTCTCTACTAAAAATAAAAAAATTTAAAAAATTGCCAGGCATGGCAGTGTGTGCCTGTAATCCTAGCTACTCGGCAGGCTGAAGCAGGAGAATTGCATGAACCCAGGAGACGGAGGTTTCAGTGAGCCGAGATTGCACCATTGCATTCCAACCCAGGTGATAGTGCAAGACTACGCCTCAAAAAAAAAAAAATACCAATTTTTAAAATTCTTCCATTTTAGAACATAAAGCAACATTGTAATAGCCAATTACTATAAATGACAAAAAATAGTGAGTGGCACTGATCCTTAGAGAGAAAATAATACCTACCGATTTAGAATTTCTAGGCTCCAGCACCAGTGACAGTTTGTAAATATCATCTTCAGTGTGATAGAGGTCAAGGGAAAGCTACAACAAAATTAAAACAGATAAATATGTTGGATTACATTTATTTATTTATTTACGTTGCTGAATTTTTGTTCAGGTTGAATGTTTAAGTTCACTGTCTAATACAGGAATTTGAGTAAATGCAGAACAATAAAAAGACGGCATGCAGAGATGGAAAATGAACTTTAAAAGAGAAAACGTTAATCCTGGTTAATCATCAGTATGGACGAGAACCATCAACTCAATTCCTCAGCAATATTTACTGAGCAGCTCCCAGGTGCTCAGTGCTGAGTCACAGATGAGGGCTACCTGATGTTTCCAGGCTGGAAGCGGGGACAGATGCAAACAATAAGACTTGTAAATGTAATAAATGCTGCCTCTGAGGTTTGATTAAAGAACTGTGGAAATAAAGGAGCAGTTAACTAGGCTCCTATTATTTGAGAGCGTTGTGCTAAGTCCTAGTGAGGCAAGCTGATATAAAATCATTCCTTGCCCTCAAACGCCTGATAATTTATTTGAATAAATAGGGCCTGAACCTAAAAAGGTGTGTTCATAGCAATAAAAGGCAGCACATGCTGAGTGTGAAGTAGTTGCTCCACTTTAAGTGCTCCAGGAACCGGTCAGAAATCAGGGAGGCAGCATAGTAAATACACGAGGGCAGAGG
Source organism: Papio anubis (assembly GCF_008728515.1). Classification (NCBI taxonomy): domain Eukaryota; kingdom Metazoa; phylum Chordata; class Mammalia; order Primates; family Cercopithecidae; genus Papio; species Papio anubis. The sequence goes on along the minus strand of NC_044989.1, from coordinate 33,339,676 downwards.
CTGTGTAGTCAGGCAGGGCTGGGTTCAAGCATGGAGCCTGCCACTGGCTAGCTGTGTAACCTTTAGCAAGTAATTTCCTCTCTGACACTCAGTTACCACATCTGGAAAATGGAAATGATCATAAAAGTCCCTACTGAGTTGGATTTGTATCAAGACCAAAAATGAAATAACACATGTAAAGTATTTCACACAGGACCTGGTACACAGTAAAATCTCAAGAAGTGTTATTTTGTAGTGTTAATGTTACTGTGTTATTATCGTATTTGCTATTTGTTATATTATTATTATGCATAGGGGCCACTGGAGATGGAAATGATCAGGATGGATTCATGGAGGTCCTTGTGAACTGGGACTTAACCAGGAGGACTGGGACGGAATCTAGACAAAAGAGAGAGGAAGATCATTGTAGGCAAGGACAACACAGATCCAGATTGGAGAACGTGGATAAACTCTGTAAAGCCCTACAATGCACGTTCTCACTCACCTAAAACAGAAGTCATGAGGTTAAAATAAGCCTGAACAATTCCCACCTACTCCTTTAAATAGAACACTCCATGGATCACATCACTTCCCCGGCCATGAACATAACCAGTGCTGGTTCCCTTCTTTGACCATGTAGGAATGAAAAATGTTCTTTAACATATTTTATCTAATGTGTGTATGAGAGTGGAGTGAGGGGGAAAAGAAAGAAGGAGGAAGCCAGAGAAAACTCAGAGGTGAAGATGTTTTCAAAGATTCCTTTTCCTGTTCTATTTCCTTTAAAAAAGAAGTTGGCATCATAAAATTTCATTTTCAAATCATTCACTCAACAAATATTTATCAGTAATCTACTATGTGCCAGGGACTGTTATAGTCACTCTTCTAGCAGCTGCTTGAATGTAACATTTAAATTAAGGACTTCATAATCAGGTCACGTTTCTTTTACCTGCACTTTGTCACGAAGTTTTTTTTCTAAACAAAATAAAACTGATTTAACTGTGAAATTTCCCCAGTATCATGTCAAGATCATGACAATCCTGCTTACAAAAAAGAGACATGGTATTCACCTTCCCCTGAACAGCAATCACTCCTACCTCCCGGGCTCTGCCTTGTTACAGGAAAGGAAACCTCGACATGTCACAAACAAATGCCTTTGGGAGCCATTCCATTATATAATAGAGTCGAGTAGGATGTGTGAAAGGTACATTTTGATAGAGACACTGGTACCACAACGTCTTATTTGGAAAACAGTCTTTGCAGATGTAATTTATTTAGGGATCTTTCCTCTTAGCGCCACAATTTAAAAAAAAATTATGATGATAAATGGGACCCGACACCGCTCTCCGTTAGGGAAGTCACGGGGAGAGGTGTGGTTTGTGATGAACATCGCTACTCAGCAATGACAAATTGCTGTCAGCCTAACATTGGACCTTGAGTTGCCAAATCTTCTGATTTGTTCAGAGAAGCCAGAAATCTGGAGTTTTAGATAAACTATCCCAATTTTTAAACACTGGGAACTAACTAACAACAAAATTTTATGATTCCATATGGACCAAATAAAATACATCAGCCGTGGGCAGTTGTCTACTATTTTGTAATTCCCACAACAGACAACTGCACCAGGCTCTCAGTCTCATGAAAATGGGCAGCACATCTGTCTTTTGCACCTCTGTATCCCCTGTCCCAGCTTGCAGCCTCGCACTGTGAAGGTTACATAAAGAGAGAAAACCAAGTGACTCCTTCCTTCTGAATTCCTTGTTATCAGGAGTTAGTGCAGACTTGGAGGAGCATGTTCCCTTCCTCCTGACTCAGCTTCCAAGTCCTGTGATCACTGGCACCAGCATCTGCTGGAGATGAGATGACAGCAGCACTACCACTGCCAACCAAGAATCCAAATTAGCCACACACTAAGGCGGGGAGATGCTCTTTCAAGAGAAACAGAACATCCTTGGGTATTTCCATGTGTCAAATGGATAACTGGCCCAGCAATGGAAATGTTTTGGTAGTCTCCAAATACTTGCTCTCTGCTTATTAGTAGTGTGAGCCTGGGCAGGCAATTAACCTTCCTGAGTCTCAGTCTCCTGATCTGTGAAATGGGAATCATAAATAATAGCTGCCTCCAAGAACTATGGTGAAGATTAAATGAGCTAATGGGTGTCTGACTAAAGTTTGTTTAGAAGGTCACAAATGCAGGGTTTGGCTTCCAGTCAATGCACGAGTCAAATGCCACTGTGCTTATCCATGAATGTAAAGCTGCCACTTGGGGTTACTCCTAGCATCTCTTCTTTCCCAGCCATGATTCTACTTCCTCTCTCAGATCTCCTCCGGGCTTTACGGACCCTGCCCAAAGAGTGATCTGTTCTACTTTCTACACACCTTTTTTATAATATGGGCTGCTCATCAATGGAATTTCAAGAACATTTGCTTTTGTCAAACATATTTTGAGCCTGGCTGTTTTTTTCTGACAAATGTTCCGATCCACTGTTTCAAGTTGTTGCATTTACCAACCTATCAGCAAAGCTGGTTGCAGATTCAGTCTTCAGTAGGATCTACATTGGCTTGACTGTTTATCATAAAATAAAACACACCTGGACGTCAGACTGCCTCTACTCACCATTTTTGAAACTCTTCTCATTCTTCTTCTTCTTTTTTAAAAATGAGACTAAAATTAAAAATACAGGGGCTTTCCAGTTATTTGCATGTACTCAAAATGGTAAAAAGTAACTGATAGGGCTAAAAATACCATGAAAAGATTCAGACTATTTCATACCCCATGCAACAGAAGCATCAGCTTGTAAAACTCCTGGTTACGTGAATGGGGATGTAAGGGAAATGTCCTCTTCAGATATTCCCTGAAAAGAGGAACAATACGAATCCCAACAGTTTGGTGGCGTGGTCCTCCTTCCCTCAACATGCCTGGTGCTGTATTCAAGGGGCCAAGGATACAATGATAAAAATGACAAACAAAGTTCCTACCCTCATAGATTTTGTCCTGTAATTACTTCCTTTACTGCACATCATGAAGAGGGGGAGAGAACGGTATTAATTAATTTTTACAGATGTGAAATAAATTAGATGTCAGCAATGTGCCCACATGAGAGAGCAAATGTCCATTTGAGGGGAACCTGGCCCAGGCTGCGATGCAGAAGGTTACTCCCTGTCCTTTGTAAATCTCAGTTTCTTCTTTTGTTTAAAAAAAAAAAAAAAAGGACGGGGCAGGGGTGATGTTACATTCGCAGCCCTGCCCAGGCTGCATTGCAGGGTGTGTGTGAGAATTTACTGAGGAAACGTATGTGAAAAGTGCTGTGAAAATTGTAATCAACTATTACAGAAAGTTAAAGCACTGCCCTACAGCCTACCACACAGAGTAGGCATTTCATAATTGTTGATGAACTTAAGGCTTCTCTTTTTCTGTCCTCCAGGGCTGTCCATCATATACAGGCGACCTCAGCTGGGGCCATATTTAGATGAAAACAATCACTTCAGGTGAAAATTTAGAGTCCTGGGGCAAAATGAATCACCCCTTCCGATGCTGGCATGTGGACGCCTTCACATGCATTGGGGCAGCTGTGGTCAGCCATATGATTCTAATCCAGATATGTGTGTGCTTCATAAAACGGCCACTGTGCTCTAGTGACCACAAGATAGAAGCCTCCTCGGTCCTCATGTTGAGGAGATTAACTCCTCAGGAGTCAGAAAGAATGAATGTATGCTGCTATGCACTAAACTTTCTTCTTGGCTGTGTGGGGAGAGAAAGGATCTCGGCTTGAAGTTTGGTGACTCATACACAGGATTGTGCTATCGTGATGAGCTATCAGGCTGGTACTACAGAATCAAGTTGACTCTTGGTTCCTTATTCTCAAGACTCCACCGGTTCTCACATCTAGAATCCTAGAAGTTTAGAGCTGGAAGAGACCTCACAAATGAGCATAAAACACTTATTTTAAAAAAGCCAAAGACAAGGCTCTTAGCAAGGAGAAAAAGCCAAGCAACTGCAGAGGGAAGGCTGAAAGCAAGGTCTCCCACCTAGGATTCTGCCACTACACTATGCTGCCCAACACTGCATTTACTAAATACGGCGCTTGATGGCTTCTAAATTTTCCTTCAATATGAGAGAGAGAGAGAGAAAGATTCCTCCCCAGCAAAAAGGAATTTTTTTCTTAGCCTTTGTTTCTAGAGTTCAGATTTTTTTCATTTGTACTCCTGAAGTTTTATTGAAAATCCTTCAATATTTCTCTAAATATCTCTTTGTCGTAATGTTGCTTGTTTCATTTATAACTCAAATTAATTTCTCTACCCCATTATTATCTTTTGTCTCTATGAGAAATTGCCCAAGGGTAGGCACCTGCTCTCTGAAGTTATGCTTGACATCGTGGACAACTTGGACACAGACACTGGAAGCCTAGGCTTCATATGGAGACGGGTCTGCAGACATCACCTGCAGCTGTGGGTCTGCAGTCTGATTGGGGCTGCAACTCTGGTCACTCATTCATGGAAACATATTTACATGGCAAATCATTAATAAATGCAGGTGCTTCATATACACCATGGAATACTATGCAGCCATAAAAAAGGATGAGTTCTGTCCTTTGTAGGGACATGGATGAAGCTGGAAACCATCATTCTCAGCAAACTATCGCAAGAACAGAAAACCAAACACCGCATGTTCTCACTCATAGGTGGGAATTGAATAATGAGATCACTTGGACACAGGAAGGGGAACATCACACACTGGGGCCTATTGTGGGGAGTGGGGAGGGAGGAAAGATAGCATTAGGAGATATATCTAATGTAAATGACAAGTTAATGGGTGCAGCACACCAACATCGCACATGTATACATATGTAACAAACCTGCACGTTGTACACATGTACCCTAGAACTTAAAGTATAATCATAATAAATAAATAAATAAATAAATAAATAAATAAATAAATAAATGCAGGTGCTTGAATTATTGTGAGTTGTGTTCCCTGCCCCCAGTAGAGAAAGTCTGCATATTTACTATTTGTCACAAAAACTCATCTTTAAGAGAGCTGTGTTTCTGTGTGTTGGCCACTTCTGCTTTATTTGAAGGGCATAGCTAGCATTATTGCCTACACTTAGGGGTTTATTCTTTGGTAAACAATTACATGCTCTAGGAACAGTTTGTGAGAAGGGCGAGAAACCACACTACTATGCCAATGCAGCAGACCTAGGGGATTTAGGCTCTCAGAAATTAAGAGGAGTTATTGGTTTCATTTTCCACAGCCATACAAGGAAAACAGTTAATTCAGTATTGCAGCTGAGTTTCAGATGCTACAGTGTTATAAACCCAAACAGGGAAGTTGTACCTTTACTTTTGTTTAAGGAAGGGCAAGTGAATTTTGTTATGCCTCTTCTTCCCACAAAGAAGCAGCCAGTGGGAAATGTTCTCTTCTATACACCTGTTGTGTCTAGAAGTTCTAGGATGCGGAGACCAGCTAAACATGTGTGCCACAAATGCCAAAAAAGTATGAGTGGTAGGTGAACTTCTTTTCCTAAGCCACATCACTCCTAAATACAGCATGCAGTTCATTTATTGAGTTCCTAAATATGCCAGGAACTGTGAGAGGTGCGAGGGATATGATATGTAAGGCAGGTAAACAGAAAAAAAATTGAATTCAGAGTGACTCCTCCTATAGTTAAGGAAAATAGAAAGTGCCAGGGTGACATGTGACAGATGCATGACTGCTTTGGAGGGGGAGAAAGAATGCTCCAGAAAGACAGGCTTTTGAATTTGAACTCGCCATATGGATGGGTAGGGATAGGATTCTCCAAGAAAGTGCAAAGGCCAGAAAGCAGAAGGCAGCATTTCATGGAGTGCAAAGTACAAGAAGTTCAGTATTTCTCAAAGGCTGGTAAAATGTGGGAGAGGGTGATGGCAAAGAAGGCTGGGCTGACGGTTGGAGACTGAGTCTTCAAGAACCTTGAATGCCAGTCTGTAAACTACATCCTGGAGGTTTGGGAGGTTCACAATGGGAAGAGGGGGATCACAGAGAAGGTCCTTGCATTACTCCAGGCTTCAGCTAAAGCAGTGCAGTGAGGATAAAGAGGAGCAGATGACCGGAGGACATATAGAAGGATGTGATGAGTTGGACGAATGTGGTGAAGGAGAGTGAGGGCTGAGACACAGTCGGGAGGAGCTTCTCTAAGAACGCCAGAAGTGGAGTCGTACGGCAGAGATTGGGCCCCTCTGAACAAAGGTAGATTTCTTTGTCCCAAGATTTGCTGGTTATGGAAAATACTAATCAGGGTTCCTTTTCCCTTGTCCTATGAGATTTCCTCTCATCTATTGACTCTGAAACCAGTTTTCCTCCAGAATGAATTGCTGGCACACATCTTCCTATGCCTCCTGGAAAGAAAGGTGCAGAAGAGTTATAGAGCCCAAACTTGGCTCCTTGGAACTCACCGTGAGCAGGTTGATCAAATCCATGTTGGGTTCTAGGTGGTGAGAGGCATTCTGCAGGGAGACTAGTTCACTCAGGGTAACGGAGAGCTGGTGCATTTTCACAATGTTCACTTTGTTCTCCTCCGTCCAGTCTGGGAAAATGACATGGACTGCTATCAAGTCTTTCAAGTGTACTCCAAGGATGGGGATTTTGAAGCCATCACAGTCGGCAAAGGCCTTGCGGTAATTGCAGTAATTACCGTTGGAGGAGACCAACTCTGTCATTTCATTCCAGTTCTGGGAACAGATGGAAAAGTAGAATTTTCAAACAGCTTTTTCCCTTCTGCACACCCCCAGGCCCTGCAATGTGTGGCTAGGAAATTCCTCAGCTACTGAGAAAAGTATCACTTGCACCAATGTTGCTACAGGGAAATATTAATCAGGAAAAAGAAAGTTAGAAAACGTACTAGGCCTGGCTACGCATTGAGCAGCCGGTTCCATTTTGCTATAAAACGGAAATAGCCTACACGTCTGCCTACCTACTAGAGATGTTGGGATATTAAATGGCATCATGTATTCTTAAGTGTTTGGGAATTTATGAAAATATTACTGTCCACAAATTCAAGCATGTCGAATATTAAAAATTTTTAGTTGTTCCAAGAAAGTTGCATTCCAGATATTACTTGAGGTTAATCTGGGACACTGTGGGGTAGGGAAAGTTGCAATGCGTTATGAGATAGCTGTGGTTCTATATTCTGCCTAACTAGAAGGGTGACCTTGAACAAGTCACTTCACTTCTTTGGGCCTCGGTTTCTTTCTCTATAAGTAAGAGAAGTTCCAATAAATAATTTTAAAAGATACACTGGTAGTTCTCCAAGCCTCTATAAGCTTCTATCAGATTCTCATTCTTCACAACATTTAAAATTTGTTTTTGCTTTTTACTTGAGATTTGGTACAAAGCTAAAAGAAAATGAAATACTTATTACCTAATACGTTCCATTATACTTGGAATGAGTACAGAGTTTGAGGTCAAACAACAGTACTTCTGTCGTTTACTACTTCCTCTTGTTTATGTGGACAAGTTATTGTTAGTTGCTTCACAGTAACCAGGCATGGTCTTTCTAGTAGACCCTGATTTTAATTAGTCTACTCTCTCCCAAAGCAGCCCTTGTGACTCAGACAGAGCTGTTTCCATTTCCAGGACCAAGAATGGGTTCTGATTTATCATCAGAGTAATTGCATCCCTCTAGTTTGTGACCAGTTCAGGAACTCAGGGTTAAGCCAATCAGTACGTCGTATTCCTCTGGCAACTGTTATTGGTCCAGGGATGGGCTTAAGACCTGAGTTGGCTCAAAAGGTCTTTAATTCTATGCGTGAAGAGTTGAAGTGAGAAGTCTTCCCTATCTTCAGCTCTCATGAACAAGGGAACATAATTTTTCGGTTGCTACAGACAGCCCAATTAGGAGAAAAACCAGTTTGATGAAACAAACAAAAAAACAAAACTCTCTAATACTCAGAGGCAGGCAGAGACCCCGAGTCAGAGGTCTGATCAGACCATGCCTGCTCTGTCTCTGGACTTCCAGGTATGTCCCCCAGGGTGGAGTGCAGTGGTATGATCCTGGCTCACTGCAGCCTCAAACTCCTGGGCTCAAACGATCATTCCACCTCAGCCTCCCAGATAGCTGGGACTACAGGCACACACTGCCACACCTGGCTAATTTTTTTTTTTCTTTGTAGAGACAGGATCTAGTTATGTTACCCAGGCTGATGTCAAACTCCTGGCCTCAAGCAATCCTCCCCCCTCCACCTCCCAAAGTACTGAGATTGCAGGTGTGAGCCACCACGCCTGATGGACAATACATTTCCTGATTGTTTAATTGCTGTAGAAGTTTTTTTCTTTTTCTTTTAAACTCACAGCTAAAAGTGTCCATATGGAAATAACAAAGTGCACTCTTACGTGACAATCTTTTCATAAGGATGAAATGCTCCTTTTTGCTCAAGAAGAAAAAGAGAACTATCATGTCATAAAAATAAATACAGCAGAAAGCTCAGTTTGGAAAATGATCACTGTTTTATATATATATATACACATATTTTCTTTTCATGACAATTCAGTTCTAAATCTGAGGATTTGTATACAAGGCCTATGTCTTCCCTTTTCTATCTTTTGATGTGCCCAACACAGTGTTATGAATAAAGTAGTCATTCAATGACTTTATTTTAGGAGGTAGGGTAGGAACTATTTCTGTCTTATTTACTTTGTGTATCACAGTGCCTATCACATAGTAGGACCAAACAGATACCTGTTGAATATGTTGGGTTTTTTTTTTTTGTTTTTTTTTTTTGTTTTTTTTGAGACAGAGTCTCCCTCTGTTGCCCAGGCTGGAGTGCAGTCGTGTATCTCAGCTCACTGCAAGCTCCGCCCCGCAGGTTCACGCCTTTCTCCTGCCTCAGCCTCCCGAGGAGCTGGGACTACAGGTGCCCGCCACCTCGCCCAGCTAATTTTTTTGTATTTTTAGTAGAGATGGGGTTTCACTATGTTAGCCAGGATGGTCTCGATCTCCTGACCTTGTGATCCACCCACCTCGGCCTCCCAAAGTGCTGGGATTACAGGAGTGAGCCACCACACCTGGCCACCACTACAATATGTTAATGATATTCAAAGCATTCTTCCTGGGACACTTACCACCACCTCTAACCTGTTTTTCCAGGTGAACTCAGCTGGTGTGGTTATTCCCTTTCTACTTTGTCCCCATGTATAAACTACCACTGGTTTAAGAGGAAAACTTTCCCCCTCTGAGTGACATTTGTTAGGCGTATACTAAATCTGAACAATTTACAAATGCATTTTTTTACTTTTAACTAGGATCAAATCTACTGTACCTTTGTAACTTCTGAAGAAAGATGAGAATGCGTCTCTTTGAGGCGTGAAATGGAACTATGACTGAGGCCTCCCACCACTGCCATCAGGGTGTTAAAATTTTTGAGCTGAAGGAGCTTCTGCAATAAAAATGCATCAATGCTTTTTAAGGATTTTTAAATTAGTCTAAACTTTCTGAATTACAAGTACATTTATGCACAATTTTAATAACAAGAAGCTAATGAAAAAATTACATCAATTTAAAATGAAGCACAAATAGAATCAGAGAAATATATCTATTACTTCACAGAAAAATAGCTACGTTAAATGCTTCTAAGCATTGCTTTTTGAAAGCAATCTTCTTGCATGGCAAAAATACGATTTGTTCATTAGACATCAGCAAGTAGTTTAGTTGTCCAGTGCTCTTATACTGTGAACACCACATTTCTTCAAGGACTTTTCTCAACAGAGTGAATGAACATCTAGAACTCAAGAACCCAGTCTGATTACAAGACATACCTTTGCAACATTGATAAACTTTGTGATGACTTCTGCCCTTTGCTGGGGGGTTGGTTTGCTAAGAACCATCAATTGGACCCACTTAGAGATTCCATTAAATAAAGCTATCGATCTTTCCAAAGTTGGATTATTCTCCAGGCAGCCATGGATGACATAGCTTTGGTAATCAGTGAACTAGGAAAGGAAGATTCAGAGATTCTGAATTATAATGTAAAATCAGAAATTAGAATATTATATAGAAGAGGTAAGATATTGTTTCATAACAGAATAATTTCTTTTATTTCACATTTACAATGGCATCCTAAAAGTTTGAATATACATGTGTCTTTAAAATATTATTTTGCTGTTTTTCAAACCCCACTACTCACCCCATGCACAGACACCCACTACTACACATCACAGCTTTGGTGGGAGGAGAAAGAGGCAAGATTCAAAGTGGTATTCCAATGAGTTCAAAATTTACTGGGTCATAAGATCCACCTGTGGCACTTGGTAAAATGTTGGTTCCTGGGAACACCCTAGGTGTAAACGATCACTATCTTCAGAAGAAAAACCAAAGAATCTCCTTTTTTTTTTTTTTTTTTTTTTTTAGACCGAGTCTCGCTCTGTTGCCAGGCTGGAGTACAGTGGCGCGATCTTGGCTGACTGCAATCTCCGCCACCCGGGTTCAAGCGATTCTCCTGCCTCAGCCTCCTGAGTAACTGGTACTACAGGTGCAAGCCGCCAGGCCTGGCTAGATTTTTTTGTATTTTTAGTAGAGATGGGGTTTTGCCATGTTGGCCAGGATGGTCTCGATATCTTGACCTCATGATCCGCCCACCTTGGCCTCCCAAAGTGCTGGGATTAAAGGCGCGCTGGGCCAAGAATCTCCATTTTTAACACACTGTTGGTGATTCCAATCAGGCAAGTTAAAGATACAATGGTATACAATGAAGAGGAGGAAATGAACACAAATATAATGATTTCAAATTAGCATCAGTTGTAAAGTTGTTTCAAGAAAAAAGAAGACAGAGGGAAAAAAAATCAATTGAAGTAAGGCTGCTCTTTAGCAAGACAAACACATTTTCAGAATGTTAGCATGGAGGTCAAAAAATACATATGAGCTTTCTATCATATAAACAGTGCAGGGGACTCCCTCCCATGGCCTGCCTGCCGGGAATCGTTAAGGTACTCTCCAAGTAGGATTACTTAGTGAAAGAATCAGTCTTTCAGAAATTCATGCTTCTAACCAAGACAGTCTTCTTTGCAAGCAATAATGTAATTCATTCTCCGACACCTTGGAAAAGGAGAAGGAGGAGGCGCAACTTCCCCAGAGCTTGGCGAGACAAAGCAAAGTGGTTGGCTGATTGTGAACCAATGTGGAAAATGTTATCATAACAGGAGGATAGAGAGCAGGAGGCTAAGAAATCACGGACCAGAGAAAGAAAAGGGGGAGTTAGAGAAGGAATGAGGCTCCATCAAGATGAGTAGGAAAGAAAAGTTTAATTCAGGATCTCTATCTCTGGGAAAGAAACAACCTGATGTTGAGATTCTCCTTAAAGTCTACAATTCCTGTTTTCAACCTACACCCATAATTAGCCATTTATACAAATCCGAACCTAACTAAATATTTTTTCCCAAAAACGAAGGGCCTAGCAAAACATGTTCACTTGGGAGAAGTCAATGGAGCTAAATCAACCTTGAATGGTTAAATCTCCACTGACTATTTAGAAAAATCACGCTTTAATCCTATGAAAGGAGACATTGAAAATAGCGACAGAAATATAGCTCCTGAGCCATAAAATAAAGACAGGATAATATTTATCTTTGGTTAAAAGGGATTGTTCCTGTGAATTAAGGGCACTTTTCCAGCAGAGCACAGTGATAGAAGCTGCCAACACTTCAGAGTATGAAAATGCAGCTCTTGGGAAAGTTGGCATCGTGGTTGTTATCCTTGGAAGAATAAATGTCAAGTTTCTTACTGAGATCCTTCTAAAAGATTTATGCTCCAGAAAAGTGAGGTGCTCAGCCAATTCAATGGGCTCCAGATGGTCAAACAGCAGACAGGCTTTTCCCTTCTTGGATACTTTTTTCCTCTGTGTGACTCTTCTCATCCAGTCATAGGAAGGACTATAAAAGAAGAGTGAGTCCGGTCAATGTGTTGAAAGCCCATTTCACTCAATGGAAGTTATTAACCTACTGACTTTGTAACTCTTGGCTTGCTTCCAGGGGCTTGTGCAAAATACATGCCCTGTCTTTCATATTTGAAGAGAAAACCACTGACCAATTGCCAATAGAACATAAACTTGGAGTTGTTTTTCCAGACAGAGTAGGTTTTGCACTGATCCATCCAGAATCTCTTACTTAGTCTCTTTGTGACCAGCAAGGTCTGGATCATAAAGGAAAGGTCAGGGCTAGTATATAAATTTGGGAGTTTATCAGGATATAGATGGTGATTTAAGGCACATGGAAACCACTAGAAGCTGTGGTTCTCATACTTTAGTATAACATGAATTATCTGAAAAGCTTGTTATAAAGACAGACGCCTGCGCCTTACTGCCAGAGGTTCTGATTTATTAGGAATGATCTTGAATAATATGTTTTTTCACCAAACATCCCTTATAATTCCCGGATCATTCACTATTGATTACTATTGAAGAAGTATTCAATAGTAATCGACAGTGGAAAACAGAGATACCTAACACACAAGAACATACATTTGCAAGATGGATAACCATATTTAGGATCATCAAATAGTCTTCCCTGTGCAAAGTTACCTAGTTGATATGAAAGTGGCCTAATTGCACCAGTTACATAATAACTGAGCTAACCAGCTGCTGACATCTATGGTCAACCACCATAAGGTTGTTGTTCTGAGGCCAACCTCAGCAGCACTATGGTACAGAGCTTCTCAAGCTTGCATGTGAATCACTTGGGGATCTTTAAAGTGCGGATTCCAATTCAGGTTTAAGGTGGAGCCTAGAGGCTGCATTCCTAATGAGCTCCCAGGTGATGCTAATGTTGCTGGTCTGCAGACCACACTTTGAGTAGTGAAGGCATAAGAGATGTTAACTAGATTCAGACTCAGTAACTCATACCGAGCGTCTATTGTGTGCCAAATGCTTTCATGCACTATCTTATGTCCTTATTGGATGTTCATAATAATCCCATGAGAAAGGTACTGTCCACATTTTACAAGTAAAGAAACTGCAGCTTGGAGAGATGAGTTGTGTCCAACACGGCTTGTACTCACTGCAGCAAGGCTTTTCTCACAGAAGCAAACCTAGATTCAGGAGTGGGATGGACTCAGGACAAGTGGGGTGATCACTACTTCCTCCCCTAAGCAGTGGACTCATCGAGTGTGAAAGACGTTGGTGCCACTCTTACATGCTGGATATGTCGATGAGGCTGACGTGTTTTTCATATCCTAGTTGACTAGCTACTTCCCGGAATTCCTCAGTCATACGAATCAAACCAAGATCCAAATTAAACTCTGCAGGAAATTTCAGAATCCAGTACCTGAAAGGCATCAAATATTTTTGGCAGCTGGAATATTTCAAGTTGGATATCTATGGAAACGATTGTACCATTTTACAGACTACATTTAACACTGAATCCAGGACCATACTTCAAATTAGCCATCTCCTGTCTCCAAACCCCCATCCATCACTTGGAGCCTCTCTCTGCCCTCCTTCTGTCTCAAACCACTCCCATTCATAGCCTCTCTTTCAGTTGAGAGGAAACCCTTCCTTCAAGTCATGGTGAGTAGGTGGGAATGGGTGTGGTGAGGGAGTAGAAGAAAATAAATCCACCCTTTCTAAGAGCTAGTTTCATTCCTTAATCACATTTACTACTACTTAATCTCTAGTGCAAAAGATAAAGTTTCCCCCACCCCACCCAACAGAGGAGGGCCAATTTTAACAAAGTTGGTGGGAGGGGTATCAGAGTAGACTGTTGTCAAACTAGGTCTGCAGCTTGGGGAAAAGGAAATTGTCAACAATTGCAGAACTAGAAACTACAACCGTGCCAGAACCAGAAGCTATAAGAAATCAAATTTGTAAATGTGTTTACCTCATGAAGTAGCAGATCTTTAATCGAAATTCATTGCAGCTTTCTCCAGTGGCATTTCGATACGTAAACCAGTTAAAGAAAAAATTCGTGCACCTCATTTCCTTTACACACACCTGCAGCTGTGCCCTCAACGTATATCAATTCCTAGTAAGAGGACCATGCTGGGGACATTTAGGGTTATAAAGACACTCAAATACAGAGAGAAGTGGCCTCTGATGACTTCGGCACTGAACAATTGAAACTTGATTTATTATAGCTCTGGAATATATTTTTTTGGTCTGAAGGAGAAGCCAGTTACAAGATTAGTTTTGCCTTCCTCCACACTTAACTAATAACTGCCAATTGTAATTACAAATAGACTGGCAACTATACATGATTAAAATTGATAGTACAGAGAAACACTATTTATTTTTATTATTATTATTTTTTGAGACGGAGTCTGGCTCTGTCACCCAGGCTGGAGTGCAGTGGTGCAATCTCGGCTCACTGCAAACTCTGCCTCCCGGGTTCACGTCATTCTCCTGCCTCAGCTTCCCGAGTAGCTGGGACTACAGGCGCCCGCCACCACGCCCGGCTAATTTTTTGTATTTTTAGTAGAGATGGGGTTTCACCGTGTTAGCCAGGATGGTCTCGATCTCCTGACCTTGTGATCCGCCTGCCTCGGCCTCCCAAAGTGCTGGGATTACAGGCGTGAGCCACTGCACCTGGCCGAGAAATACTATTTTAACCAAAAAGATTTTGTATTTAGGATTAATGCCTTATACAGTTATGCACCACATAACGACGTTTCAGTCAATGAAGGACTGCATATATGACAGTGGTCCAAAAAGATTATAGTAGGATTGAAAAATTCCTGTTGCCTAGTGACATGGTAGCCAGCATAATGTTGTAACCCAATGCATTACTCATGTGTTTGTGGTGATGATGGTGTAAACAAATCTGCTGTTGTGTGAGTCATGTAAAAGTCTAGTATATACAGTCATGTACAGTATATGATACTTGATAATGAGAATAAATGACTGTTATTGGTTTATGGACTTACTATACTATTTTTTGTTGTAATTTTAGAGTACTCCTTTTACTTATGTAAAAAAAATTAAAAAGTTAACTGTAACACAGCCTCAGCAGGTTCTTCAGGAGTTATTCCGGAAGGAGGGATTGTTATCATAGGAGATGACAGCTCCATGCCTGTTAATACCCCTGAGACATTCCAGTGGAATAAGAGGTGGAGGTGGAAGACAAAGATATTGATGATTCTGAGCCTGTGTAAACCTAAACTTAGGCTAATGCGTGTGTTTGTGTCTTTGCTTTTAATAAAAAAGTTTAAAAAGTAAAAAAAAAAAAAAAATTTAATAGAATAAGTTTGTAGAATAAAGATATTGAGAAAGAAAATATTTTTTACAGCAGTACAATATATTTGTGTTTTAAGGTAAGTACTATTACAAAAGGATTAAAAAGTTTTTAAAGGTTTATAAAGTATAAAAGTTACAGTAAGTTAAAGTTAATTTATTATTGAAGAAAGAAAAATATTTTTATAATTTGGTGTAGCCTAAGTGTATAGTGTCTATAAAGTCTACAATATTGTACATTAATGTCCTAGGCCTTCACATTCACTCTCCACTCACTCACTGACTCACCCAGAGCGGATTCCAGTCTTGCAAGCTCCATTTGTGATAAGCGCCCTATACAGGTGTACCACTTTTTATCTTTTATACCGTATTTTTACTATACCTTTTCTATGTTTAGATACACAAATACCCACTATTGTATTACAATTGCCTATAGAATTCAGTATAGCCACATGCAGTACAGGTTTGTAGTCCAGGATCAACAGGCTGTGTAATATAGCCTAGATGTGTAGTAGGCTATAGCATCTAGGTTTATATAAGCACACTCTATGACATTTGCAAAATCATGAAATCATCAAATGATGATTTTCCCGTCGTTACGCTATGCGTAACTGTATAGGTACTCTAATTTCTTCTTTAATATTTGAAAATGTCATTTTCAGGTACCTTAATACTCAGGTTGTGTTATTTACTTGTAAGTGTATTTATTCATACTCTTTTAAACAAATATTTATTGAGCTTGTGTATATGCCAGGTACTGTGGATATAGCATGAGCAAGGAATCCAAAGGGAGGAAAATTTATAGAAATGTTGATTCACAGGCGGTCTTCAACTTTCCCACATTAAATGTTACTATGCCTAAATATCCCTTTTTATTTGTGTCTCATGCACTGGTGACCATGCTGAGGGTAAGAACACTGTTGGTGGCTACATTCTTTGGATAATGTCTAGATTGCCATGAGTATGACCAGACTGAGCCAATGCCCTCCATCCTTACCTGTGTTCTACACTTCAACAGTGGACGCATGTGACCGTTGGACTACCAGGAGTTAGGATCTTGCTCACTTCCATGGACCTTACAGACTCTCTAATATCCTTTTCTGCTCTGAGGTTGTGAGGAGGATGAAGAGAAGTAGAAAGTGGAGGAAGCTTGAACTGAACAGGTGGACACCCTACTGGCTCCAGAAGCCTTGGCAGGCCCTAACAACACTTGATGGTGCCTCTCCCTCTAAGGCGGTGCCTCTCCCCCTAAGGCTCCCCCTCCCTGTGGCGGTTCTCACTCATCTCCAGGGCCTCATGGGCTTCAAGAAGGCAGAGACTGCAGGCACCGACATTAGAGATTGTATAATAAGCATTGGCTCTCAGGGAATAGAACCTTTTACGAATGGGAGACTGCATCTTCAGTCATTTGGCTTTCAACCACTTTTCTGGACTGCATGATGTAGAGAAGTGGTAGACTGCTAAAAACCTTCATTATGGAATGATGTTTCTAACCATGTGGGATTTTTTTGTTTTCATTTCAGAAGAAAATCTAACATTAGTATCAGTCAACAAATTATAATAAGCCTGCTAGAATGTTCATTGTGTCTTGGCAGCAAGGGAAGATGTGAAAACTAAATGGATGTTTGTGCCCAAGTGAGAGCATATTATTTTGGCTGTATTTCCATATGATTAAGCTGCATCCTCTATGCCCACCATTTTGCCATCCCAGAAGAAACAAATCTGGTCTTGAATCATTGTTAAATATTCTCTCATTGCTCTAATAATAGAAATGTTTAAGACAAGTTAGAAACATCCAGCCCACAGTTCCTGCTTCATTTTACATCTTAGTGATTATTTTCAAGTACAGCCAAAACATCCAAATGGAGAGTCAACTATCTGGTCTATCATCCAGATGTGTTTCATCTAGACATCTACATATATTTGCAAAACAGCTGGATAACCGAAGACTATTTATTCATCTTAATTTACTGGCTTTGGATAGACACTCTATCTAAATACAGAGCTTGATTTATGGTTGTAAAAATTACACAGTAGTTGAAAAGATATATGCAGAGAAGTTTTTCTGCCAACTCAGTGGAAGATAAATACCATCGGTGCATCAGTAGAACTATTCTTGGCAAGTAACTATTATTCAGCTCTCCATTGTCATCTGTTAAAAAAATAGAAGAAGAAGTGAGGAGATAACAGTGCTACTCTTTACTTTTTCTAACATCAATAGAGAAGCAATAGTATCATAGTGTCAAAAATTTTTCATAGACAAATGAATTTTTTTTTTTTTTGGAGACGGAGTCTCACTCTGTCACCCAGGCTGGAGTGCAGTGGCACAGTCTCAGCTCACCGCAACCTCTGCCTCCCGGGTTCAAGTGATTTTCCCGCCTCAGCCTCCCAAGTAGCTGGGACTACAGGTGCCCGCCACCACACCCAGCTAATTTTTCTATTTTTAGTAGACACGGAGCTTCACCATATTGGTCAGGCTGGTCTTGAATTCCTGACCTTGTGATCCTCCCACCTCAGCCTCCCAAAGTGCTGGGATTACAGGCGTGAGCCACCACGCCTGGCCAACCAGTGATCTTTTACCTCCTACTTTGGCTAGTATTTCCTTGCAAGTAAAGGTGGGTGGATCTTACCCTTCCTCTGGTCTACACTGACAGATTTCATAAATAAAATTCAGGACAATTAGTTAAATTTGAATTTAAGAGAAATAATGATTAATTTCTTTATTGTAAATATGTCCCTGGCATTATTTAGGTCATACTTACACTAAAAATGTTTGTCAGAATTCAAATGTAACTGGTCATCCTGTATTTTATCTGGCAACCCTGCTCTGGTTTAACTCTGGTTTCTATAGTAATCGATTTAATAAATAACTACTCCCATGTGGGTTGACTTTCTTTGTGCAAGGGATAACTCAATATGCTGTGGTGGATACGAAAACAACAACACAAGGAGCATACAGCTGTAAAGTGTATAATCTAGTAGCAGATATGACGTGTTTGAATGTAGAATGCAGTAAATTGTGCTACTCACATTCATCTGAGTCAAAAGACCAAGAAACAATTATAGAGGCATTTGCTATGTGCTATAAGGAATTACAATGGGATGTGAGATGGGGGAAAAGGCAAGCAGCGTTCCTGACCAAGGAAACTAGGAATGGTACTATGAACATCTGAGAAGGCCCTGAAGCAGAATTTCAATGAAGGGAATATGACCAGTGGATGGTGGTAGAAAGGTACAGGGAATGTTCCAGAAACATTAAGTGGACAGTTTGACTGGGGTATGAGCTGTGGGCAGTAAAGGGAAAGAAATGTGGAGGGCAGTGAAGCTGGAGAGACAGACTGGGGTCCATCCAAAAGGCCTTAAATACCAAGGTACAGAGACTGAACTCTGTTCCACAAGCAACTTGCCTCTGAATAGAGGAAAGTGAGAGCATCGAGAGATCCAAAAGATATGAAAGGAGAAAAGGCTCGTACCAAACATCTCAATGCAAGTGTGCAGCAGTTCATCTAATGTTGCTGCTTTCCCAAGGCCACTTGATCCCATGGTTATTTAGCCGTTGTCAAAAAACCAGAGACATTTTCAGCATCAGATAGACCATCTCCATAATCATGCAAGTCAGTGACGTTAGTGCCTAGTGGTGACCTGTCCTTAGTTGTACTTCAAGAAAACTCTAAAAAAAATTTAAAAATTAAAAAAACAAGAGAAAGTTATTAGACTAGAGTTCAGACCCCATTAGAACATCACTTGCCAACCTGAAAAGATAATGACTTCCATAGACAGTATCTTTCTACAAGAAAAGTATCAGTGACTGAGATTACATCAACCTTTATGATGCCAAAAATACCTGCTAAGCTGTTCCTGGGGATGGATGGTTCTTGGAGACCATGGAAATGTTCCCTGTTATATACCATTCCATTTCACAGCTAAAATTTTTTAATGCAATGTTTTATACTTTCCTCGTATCTTGTTTTGTTTTGTTTTGAGACAAAGTCTCACTTTGTCACCCAGGCTGGAGTGCAGGAGTGCAGTAGTGCGATCTCGGTTCACTGCAGCCTCGACCTCCCGGGTTCAAGCAATTCTCCCGCTTCCGACCCCCCAGTAGCTGGGACTACAGGCACACATCACCACTCCTGGCTTTTTTTTTTTTTTTTTGTAGAAATGGGGTTTTGCCATGTTTCCCAGGCTGGTCTTGAACTCCTGACCTCAAGTGATCTACCTACCTCAGCTTTTCAAAGCACTAGGACTACAGGTGTGAGCCACTGTGCCCAGCCACCTTTCCTCATATTCTTAAGTGATAAGATATTCAAGAATATTATAAATGTTACTTGGTTTAATATTAATAAAAGAATATGTAAGGAAAAAAATTTTAGATGCAAATATATTTATAAACATTATCCTCAGTGATTCATAAATATTCAACAACTATAAAAAATTCTACTTGCCTGAGAGTAAGATTATTCTTTGCAGTGGTAAAAATACTACTGTTAATTTATTGAACACCCACATTATGTACTATGCACCATTCCAAATGTTTTGCATATATTGTCGAACTTGACCTTCACAACAATGCTGTGAGGTAGTAATTATTATTTCCAGTTAACAGATGAGTTGATGGGATTCACAGTGATTTAGCAACTTACCCAAAACCATACAATTATTAAGGCCTAGAATCAGGACTCCACTACAAAATAAAGCGTCTGTGTTCCCTTTCTTCTTACTACTTCTACAAGCATGGATATCACAAACCATCATAGTTTTGCCTGCTAATCTAGTGTAAAGGGTATCACTCCTCCACATCATCTCAGAAAGAAGATGTAAGGCAGATTATCTGTTACAGAGGTAGAAAGAATATGTGGGGATGACAGCTATCGCATTTGCCAGCACTGTTGTGAGGAAAACATGATTGGCAATAGCCTCTTCTAGTTGCTTACACTCAAAAGCATCACTGCTGGGTAGACATCATCACTTGATTTTACAGAGCAGGTCCTTGATGCCAGGTCCCCACAGGACTTGGAGCAGGACGGAGGCTGTCATGATGTAAGACATTTATCCACTTTAGATATTTTAGTAGGTAAATGCAGCCATTGAGGATTCATCTCATGAGCTGTTGAAAGTCAATGTCTATTTTACTCTCGAACTTTATTTATTCAACTGGCAATCACTGAGCACCTGGCCTATGCCAGGCACTTGGTTAGGCATTGAGGCTGCCAAGATGAACAAATCATTGTCCCATTCTTACCTTCAACAGGCTCATAGTCAACTTCAGAAAACAAACACGTGACTGAATAGGAAAAAATACCTAATGTCCATATGATGGTTGTATTAGTTCAGTGAGACCACTGGAGTGACATTGGAATGAGTCTGTTCACCAGGCACATAACTCTGGGGGGAAAATGTTTGCCCTCTATTCATTCTGTGAAAGAACCAGATTCCTGTGCTGAAGGTACCATTCTTAGAACATAAAATAAAGGGTTATTTCAAGTGTTCAATAAAAACAGCAGAAACGCTGGATCAAATGTTCTCCCAATTCTGCTGCTCAAATGATTTGTGAAAGCAGATTATTAAAGTCATCTGGAACTAACTCTTTTATATCTTTCAACAAAGTTACCTTACCTGTAAGGCCTTTCCTGCCCTATTTAAAACAACGCACCTCTCAGCTCTCACCCACCTCTCACTTGGCATGTCCTACCGCCCTTCCTGGATTTATTTTTCTTCATAACACTTAACACTATCTGACAAACTATATGTTTTACTTGTTTATTTGTTTTTAAATCTCTGTAGTGCCATAAACATAAGCTCCAAGATTGTAGAGATTTTTGTGTTTGTTCTCTGGTATACTCCTTAACGCCTAAGGTTTTGCTTCTCACATAAAAGATACTCAAAAATTATTCACTAAATTAATGAATGAGTGGATTAATGGATGAGGAAATAAATATCATGAAACTTGTCACAGGTTTGTCTTTGAATATGAGTATATTTATGTGAGTGTGTATAGATACCATATATTTTTAAGAGACTTTTTAAAGTTTGTTTACTAAATCAGCTTTAAGTAAACATCACTGGAACAAAAATTTCTGCCAGTTTTCTAAACTTAATATAATCGCCTCTATTAATCATGAGAACTTGCCTTTTCCAAGACATTCTGGGGCAGAACTTCTCTGATTCCTCTAATGTCAACTCTATCAGTACCCTTCAAAGTCAAGATTGAACAATTAACAAGTTTGATTACCTTCAGGTGTATACAGACTTTTTTTTTTATCCTGTTACTCACTGAACAGTAGACATATTACTTAGAACAAATAGGCCTAGACTAAACTTGTTTCTCAATTCGAAACCAAAATTATTCAACTGAGCTGTTTGGGGAAGGTGTTGACGTCCCCATAAGGGGTTAGAGATAACCTGGAACCAAAGACTCATCACCATGTTTAGGGTTATATTTCTGATCTGCAAAGAAACTGGCACATCATGGGCCAGGTGGGCCAGGCTATCAGGTTACAATCTGTTTCTGCAATCAGTAGATGTGTCTGAGTCTCTGCTCCGCCTTCTGTCACCTGCACATTTACCTGAGATCTCATTTCCTACGTGTGGACATTATTGTGTCTACAACTGCCTTTTTCAAAACAAGGCTTCTTTATTACAAAAGCAATATACACTTACTATTTAAAATAGGGCATTAAGGAAAAAGTTATCCTTAATCTCATCATCCAAAGATAACTCCTATTAACATCATAGCATGTTTCTTTTAGTTTCTCTAGGCATATTTATTTTTTTATGAGAATTCTTACATAATTTTTGACAATTTAAAGAGATACTTACCTGTTGTTTCCATACAGATAGAGTTTCAAATCTGAAATAATTTTAAGGGCAGTTAGCACCATTGGGAAATGCACAGAAGAAGCAGTCTGTAGAACTGGTTTATTCAACCTGTATGGTAAGTACTTTGGAGAACCTGACAAAAGAACAGAAAGAAGCCGCCGTACAGAATTAGATCACGATAACCCCAAAGAATCCACATTGTGTTAAAGCATTTTCAAAAACTTTGAGTTATAGGTGGTATTTGAGATTTTGTCTAAACTTCACCCACAACATCAATTAACAAGGGCAAATATTCAAAATAGTAATTTGGTAACACAATTTTTTTTTAATCAAGTAAGCTTTTTTCAGCCTATTAAAAACCCACACATGGGACAAAGCCAAGTTCTACACACATAGTATAAACTACTATTTCATGCAAATGTACTTTTATCAGTGGATTACTCATTAAGAATTTCCAAACACTGACTTTGAAATGTTAGTAAATACTTAAAACAGTCTGTGGTCGTGATCACTAAACTCTGACCCTAAATCACTACTGACTGTCTCAACACGAATGTCAATGTTATTTTAGAGCAGGTTGTTTAGTCTCCCAATGGGGACTTAAGGACTTGCTGTTTGTTTAGGACTTGCCGTAGTGTTGATAGGTGCTCTCCGGCTGCGATGAAAATTATTGCTCTCCAGCATAGACATTTTCTCCCAAGTCTGAAAGGGACACAATAAGCCAAATTTCTCCCAGGGTTTGAATTATTTCTAAAAGAAAAGTGTTATTTTTAAAGGGCAATAGAGTTTTGTTGGGTGTGATTTCAAAAGCTATGATATGTTCCTGTAGCAAAAGGACGTTCATTAACATGACTTGTGAAGCCTCTGTTGTCAAAAAACATCCTTCTGAGGTTGCCTAAGACAATAAGAGCTGTGCTCCCAATTTTAGAAATAATAAAAGGAAGCCAATTCCACGAAACTGATCATTAACAGATAAAAATGAGCATACCAGGCTCTTGACTCAGAACCTCTCCATTAAAAAAAATTGGGTTTCAACATTAGGTAACCGAATGGGGAAAGTCTGACTTATCTCTGAGTAAAATGCCATAATGCTGTGTACTTTATTAGACTGTTTAAGGAGTTAGTGAGGTCACATAAAGTGAATCCATCATGGAGCCTACAGAATGCTGAGTGCTCAATGTGAAGCTCACAGTACTTCTTCCCTTCTCATATTAAAAGTCTTTTAAGTTGAGGCCTGAAGTAGTGGACCAATTTGTAGAAGTGACAGGGAGAGAGATGTTCATTTAGAGAAGAGAAAAGATATTCTAAGAAAAAATACGGTGACACTGGAGCACCTATGAGTGGGCCGGGGAGCCTCACCAGCAAGGGACTCCAATTCCCAAAGGTTCTCAAGTCAAAGTTAGGTCATGACTGTCAGAGATGTTGTAGACTAAATTCCCAGACGGTGTCTAGGAAGTATGCCAAAATGACAGGGAAGCTTTCTCCTGGCTCTAGAATTGTAGGATTTATAAGGTGAAATACTGTAACTAGTAAGTGTTTAACAAATCGTTTTGAAATGATGTTGGCCATATTAGAACTTTCAACGATTGTCTTGTCTATCATATTATCTCTATTCCAAGATAAAAGAATTTCTTGAAAATCCTTCACTGCTAATGGCAGTTATTATCTTTATGCATAAATGGCTACATAAATCTCTTTACATTTATACGACCTCCATATGGAGACAAAGAGATTTTTCTAAATGACTATAAAACAAGTGGTAATTGTTACAAACCTTGAAGTCTTAAAGATTAATGCCAAAGATGTCAGCATTCATTGTTCTGGAAATATACAAACTTAATTTCTCTTTATCACCACAGACATGAGATTTTTTTAAAAGTTCTGTGATTATATTACCTGATACTCCATAGGAGAATTGAGATTGAGTTTAGTAAATGAAATGATAATAAAAACTCTGAAAGACAATTAATTTTTTTGATAATACTTACCAAGGATCTACTAGACACCAGACACTGAACAGAACACTAGAGTGGCTGGTAGAAGGGGCTGGTGTTGGGGAAGGGAAGGATAAATGGATAAGCAAGACAGACACAATCCTTGCCTATATAGTCCAGCAAAGAATGAAAGGAAGAATTACAATAAAATATCCTATGGAGCACAGAGCAGGTAGGGAGGGGCACTAATTTAGTCTAGAAGCCTGAGGAGTTTTAGCTTGGTAAAGAAGATGGCAATTACGAGAAATCGAAAAGACATTTAGAATGACTAAAGTGTTATGGCAAGAGATGAGACTAAAAAGTCAGTAGAAGTAGCCCATGACAGTATTGTAAGCTTTAGTAAGGAGCATATACTTTATCCAAAGGGCAACAGGAAGCCATTGTTTGAAAGGAGAGTGGCATGATCATATCTGGATTTTTTTTTTTTCTTTTTTGTTGAGATGGTCTCGCTCTGTTACCCAGGCTGGAGTGCAGTGGCGTGATCTCAGCTCACTGCAACCTCTGCCTCCCAGGTTCAAGTGATCCTCCCACCTCAGCCTCCCAAGTAGCTGAGATTACAAGCATGTGTTACCACACCTGGCTAATTTTTGTATTTTTAGTAGAGATGGACATTTCCCCATGTTGGCCAGGCTGGTCTCAAACTCCTGACCTCAAGGATCCACCCACCTCGGCCTCCCAAAGGGCTGGGATTATAGGCATGAGCCACCGCACCCTGCCTGATTTTCTTGTTATTTCATTTCCAATGGTATCTTAACACCCTCTTCACCATATCAAGCAAAGCTGGGTGAAATGGGAGCTAGGATCTGTGCCCTGGTGAGGACACCACCTAACAAATGCCAGCCCTGTTTTAGTTCTGAGGCTCAGAGTTATGGAAAGTGTGACTAGATCATAATAATAAAAACTCAGAATTGCTTCTTGAATGCAGGGGAGGTTTATGTACATTGTTCCAGAAGTTATCTGAAATAATTTTAGAAACATGACATGGGTGGGTGATACAATAGACCAAAGAACAAGGAACACTAAACTTCCTCTCAACAACAACAACCAAACAAAAGAAAACCTCCAGGAGAAGAGAAACCTCAGCCTTCTACTCTTGACAGAAATAATCCCGATAATTCTGGTTCCTTTCTTCTCTTTTCACAATGGCTTTTGTACATTTTCTCCTCTTGCTAAACCTCAGAACTGTATCCATCATACCTTCTGGCAGATGACTGTGTCTCCTTTTTAGAGTAAACGGAAGTTGCCAGACAGAAACTTCCTTGACTTCCTTCCATAAAAATGACAACTTTACCTACATGAATGCCCTTTTTTGGGGTCTCTCCTGCTATTGCATTGAAAGAAGTGGCCCTCTTCTTTATTCAAGGTCATCCCTCCACCTGTGCATGGATCCCTTACTCTTGTCCTCCCAGGGACCATGTTACATGAATTAACTTCTCACTCTTTTGCCTCTTCCTCCAATATTTATTTTTCTTGCTAAATCTTAGCACTTAAAGATGCCCAGGTCTTAACTCAGAAGTCTGTAATGGATATCTAGAAGTTAACTCAAAATTTCTCCTTGATATGATCAAGGGAAATCATTGAAAACAAAATTTCTCCTTGGAGTCTCAGGCATCTCTAAATCAATACGGCCAAAATGAACTCATCATTTTCCTCCCATAAACTTCCTTCTCCTCCCCTCCACTCTCAATTTCTCAATTGCAGGAGAATAACACCATCACCCAACCAAATATCTAGCTAGAAATCTGGGAATTACCTTTGATTCTGATCATTCCCCATAGCCAATGGATCAGTAAATCTTTCTGAATCTATTTTCAAAAGAAATTCTGCAACCAACCACTTCTTTCCCATCTCCATGGACACATGCTGGTTTAGACAACCATCATCTCTTGCCTGAATGATTTTAACCAATTACTAACTGGTTTCCCCATCCTCAGTATAAGTCTTTACTACAATGTATTCTCCATTCTGCAGCTGGAAGAATCCAGATATGGGCCAAGCACAGTGGCTCATTCCTGTAATCCCAGCACTTTGGGAGGCCGAGGCGGGTGAATCACTTGAGGTCAGGAGTTTGAGACCAGCCTGGCCAACATGGTGAAACCCCATCTGTAATAAAAATACAAAAAGTAGCCAGGCATGGTGGTGCATGCCTGTAATCCCAGTTGCTTGGGAGGCTGAGGCAGGAGAATGGCCAAACCTGGGAGGCGGAGGTTGCAGGGAGTCGAGATCCTGCTACTGCACTCCAGCCTGGGCAACAGAGAGAGATTCATTTCTCTCCCATCCTTTGACTTGATCCAAAATATTTCATTCTGGTAACTACCACCTGAGCCACCTTTCTTATGATCCCCACCTTCCCTAATAGGCTTTCTGTATCTCTGCCCCACCACTCACGCTCTCCAATGCTCTCATTAACTGAGTCTCACTCTGCCACCCAGCCTGGAGTGTAGTGGTGTGATCTCGGCTCACTTCAACCTCTGCCCCCCAGTTTCAAGCAGTTCTCCTACCTCAGTCTTCCGAGTAGCTGGGTTTACAGGTGCACACCACCATGCTCGGCTAATTTTTGTATTTTTAGTAGAGATGGGGTTTCACCATG
Source organism: Papio anubis (assembly GCF_008728515.1). Taxonomy (NCBI): domain Eukaryota; kingdom Metazoa; phylum Chordata; class Mammalia; order Primates; family Cercopithecidae; genus Papio; species Papio anubis. Next base: position 33,313,111 of record NC_044989.1, on the reverse strand, counting down.
TTGGCCAGGATGGTCCTGAACTGCTGACCTCAAGTGATCTGCCCACCTTGGCCTCCCAAAGTGCTGGGATTATAGGCATGAGCCACTGTGCCTGGCCTCAGTTGACTATATTTGAAATTCTTTGTTTATTTCTGCATTGGTCTTGTTTCTGTTTAAATTTTCCTGCTCATTCCTTTCAAGTTCACTCCTCTGCTCTTTGGATTTCTCTTTCTACTTCATTTTCTTCAATCAGGTGTTCTTCCCAGTGTGCTCTACCAAAGTCATACTGTCATCACTGTCAAACTTGTTTCTATCACAAACCTACTGGGATAGTACGAATATAAGAAATGGGCCCGGTGCTCATGGCAAAGTTCATTCATTGTAAATGGACCACAACTGATGACATGAAGACTAAAATCTCCCATATTTATGGATGTTGAAGCAGTATCTCCAAGGGTTATTTAACAATGACAGCAGGAAGGAGCCATGGTTAATACAGTAATTTTCAACTCTAAAAGAAATTTTTTGTCCTTCTTGCATTGGGTGTGTTTATTTAATGTGATAATAGGATTTTCCTAGATTTTAATATTTTTGTTGTTTGTCTGTTTTATCCTGAAAAGAGATTTCACTAAGTTAATGGGGAATTAATAATCAACATTGTGCTGGACTTTAGAAAATGAAGTAATAACAGCATCTACAAATACCATTTGTTGGTGGCAATGTAATGTGACAGATACAATGTTGGGAAAATTACCTACATTATCTTTAAATGTTATAACACCCCGAAAGCTAAGTCTTATTTTCTCCATTTCATGGATAAGGAAATTGAGGCCTACAGAGGTTAAATTACTTGTCCAGTATCATGTTACTAGTTAAGTTACAAAGCGAAGTCCATCTCCAAAATTTATGTTTTTCAACTACCCACAAAAATTTTAGCTGTTGTTAAGGCCTGCCCATTAGATCAATTTCCAGACATTGTCTAGAACAAAGGTTTGTTATTCCCTGTGTTTGGCTGGTAAGCATCCTATCACTGGCCCCTATTGTCTGAAAATGAATAACCTTCACTATTACAGCAAGCTTGGCAACTCAGGGAATCACTGGTACCAAGTACTGAACAGAAGTCAATAACCAGCTCAGAGCTCATCTCACAAGACCTCGCTGCATTTTCTGGTAACAAGTAACAAGGCCTAACTGCATTTTATTTATGTTTTCTTGGTTACTGGTATTGAATATTGGCAATCAAACCAACATATTTACAGCTACGTGCCACAAGTTGAACAAGAAATGAGAATCTTAGAGAAGCTTTACTAAAGCTTTAAATACCATGAAATTCCAAAGTCCCACCAAGGGGATATTTTCCTTGCATTTGGCTGCAGCCAAACATAGCAGGGAAATAACATATACACGTTCTAGACACCTGCAGTTGGATGGCTTCCAGATGGACACATTCAACCACATTGAAGGATTATGACCTACTACAGTAACTCGAGTGTTCACTTTCTAAATAATACCTCAAAGTAAGACCCAGAACTAGGAAACCTGAGCCTCAGAAGTTAACATTTTAAACTTTAGGAAAATCATTTTTTTAAAGATCAATATTTTCTTCTCTCAAAAATGCCAATATTATATTCCTAAGAATCCTGTTGGCCAGGCATGGTGACTCATGCCTGTAATCCCAGCACTCTGGGAGGCCGAGGTGGGCAGATCACCTGAGGTCAGGAGTTCAAGACCAGCCTGACCAACATGGAGAAACTCCATCTCTACTAAAAATACAAAATTAGCTGGGCATGGTGGTGTATGCCCGTAATCTCAGCTACTTAGGAGGCTGAGGCAGGAGAATTGCTTGGGCCCAGTAGGCGGAGGTTGTGGTTAGCCAAGGTCGGGCCATTGAACTCCAGCCTGGGCAACAAGAGCAAAACTCTGTCTCAGAAAAAAAAAAAAAAAAAAAAGGAATCCTGTCTGCGGTCCTAATGCTCTGGAAGTACCTGGTCTCAAATTCCCTGAAATAAAGTCACATTCCCTTACTCCTTTCCTTCAGAGTGGATTTGATGCTGATCATAATGGTGGTGGTGATGGTGTTGATGATGATGATACGGAGAAGGAGGAAGAGGAGGAATCATTTAGGTGCTCTTCATGTTGGTCACTGTGTTGCGGTTTTTCCCCAACAAACTCTGGGAGGCCAGGCCCCTCCCAAACAATCTAGCAATAACTAAAATGCGGCTAGATCTTGCTTGTTACTTAATTCTCACCAAAAAATGCAATGAGGTCTTGTGAGATGAACTCTGAGCTGGTTATTGACTTCTGTTTAGTACTTGGTGCCAATACCAATGTGCTCTGCCTCATGTGCTCACTATGAACAGGAAGGCATTTTTAACAACTGCATAAGTAAAATTCTTAGGGATCATCCCACTGCATCCAGATGACAATCTCCAAGGATAGAATCTACACAAAAGAGGCTCCAAGAGAATGAAGACATTACATAGAAAGCCTCTAAAAAGCAAGAGAATGTGAACAGAAGGCATAGCCTGGACCACAAAATCTCTCCTAAACTACCATCACTCTAGGATGGGAGTGGAAGCTGACTGTCACGAAAAACAAGGGAAAGGATTTGAAAACAGGAATTTTAAGTCGCTACACAGGAATGCAGCAAGAAGCACTAACATAATGAAAGACTGCCTTTGAATGGACCTGCAGGTTATCAGAGAAAGGCGTTAGTTTGGCGGGCACAAAAGCCAACGTTTATTGTCTATTAAACATTAAACACAATGTTTATAGCAATAGGCTGGAGGTGTAGACAGCCCATTCTCAAGAGCATACAATCCCATGCGGGAGACATAATATAAATCAATTATAAACCAATGAGTCCATTAAGTCTGGTGACAGAGACAGATGCCCAGGGCATTGCAGGAGCACAGAAATGGGACCGAATTCCACCCAAGGAGATCTAGGAGGCCTTCTTGACAGGAAAGACACTAAGCTTTATGGGTCACAAAATTACAATGGAAAATACAGGCTAAGTCCAATAGTGTCAGACAGTGAGGTGTTTGGAAATATCTGAACATGATTCCAGAATTAGGCATAGGATAGACAAATGCAATTTGCAATCCAGAAATTTATCACTGTGTGAAAAATGAATAGGAACACACGTGAGACAACAATATTTAGATTAAAAGCTGATGACAGAGAAAATGTTTGGGGTCAGGTAGGGATACATTGAGTTCTGAACCATCTTTGGGTATTTTTAAAGGTACGAATAAATGAAAGGATTGTAAAAAGCGTAGGGGTTGCACAATCCTGCTTTATTTTTATTATTAATTTTATTATCCAGTTTCACTATTGACAGTGATAAGCTCTAATAAAGATTTCCTTTACCATTTAGACACTAACTTTGTATACACAGCTATTGAAGATGTAATATAAATTTCTCTTTTCTAAGAGAAACTGTACTGTGTCATTATCTAAGCGAAAACATTTTGCTCCTATTCAGAAACCCATGTGTTTATAGTACTCTTTTATGGGATGGTAACGTCTCAGTTTGAAATTACTTCTGAAATCAGGGATTTGGAGCTAGACTTTTTATTGGAACCAATTAACGGTAAAGTACAGAAACAAAAAAAAAAGTGTGTTTAAAATTATTTCTGTGCTTTCAAATAAAGTTACACAGCTTGAAGCCCATAATTAGAAGGTTCCACTTAATGACTTTGTCATTCCCTTTTATTTCAGTTGTTTTTCCTGCAGCAAATGGTTCTTCTTTTCTCTAAAAGAAAAACAAATCTCAAGAGGCAACGATATCCGTGTTTCTCCCATCGAAGACATCAACTAATTTCACCTTACTCCTGAAAAGAACTCACAGTCCATACCTACAAAACAAGAAAATACAAGTGACTAGAAAATGTATGTAGTCTCTTAGGTCTCACGTAACTTCTCTGAGGCTCACTTTTATCATCTCTGACATGAGATAAAGACTACTACTCTGCCCTCCTTATCAGAACAAAAAAAATTCATTTCAAAAATGTTTTAAGAGTACAAATCACAGTGAGAAAAAAGGAAGTCCTAAAATTGTGAAATGTTCCCAACTAAATTTGTAAAGTGGTTATTTGAAATTTAGAATATATATTTTCCATTAGAACAATATTCTAAGTGGAGTAATAACAGATTTACATATGGGAAACAGTCTGTCAAAATACTAAAAGAGAACCTTGGGAGTTCTTAAGAATTTTAGAGGTTGATAAAGTGGTTTGTTAGCAGGCCAGATTAGCTTTCAGAAATGCCACAACTCTGAGAAACTAGGGTTTCTGATGGGTATTTTGGACTCATTAGTGCATCTAGAGAGACAGAGAATGAGAAAGAAGATAGAGGGAGAAGAAGCTAGCTTTCCATAAAGTAAAGGTTGAAGAGTTAGAGGAAGGCTGGGCATGGTGGCTCATACCCGTAATCCCAACACTTTGGGAGGCCAAGGCGAGCACATCACCTGAGGTCAGGAGTTCAGGACCAGCCTGAACAATATGGTGAAACCCTGTCTCTACTAAAAATGCAAAAAAATTAGCCAGATGTGGTGGTGCGTGCCTGTAGTTCCAGCTACTTGGGAGGCTGAGGCAGGAGAATCCCTTGAACCTGGGAGGCGGAGGTTGTAGTGAGAAGTGACCCAAGATTCTGCCACTGCACTCCAACCTAGGCAACAGGGCAACAGAGGGAGACTCAGTCTCAAAAAAAAAAAAAAAAAAAAAAAAAAAAAAGAAAGAGACAGTTAAAGGAGACCAAGGAATGGGAATAAGGATGTTGGTAGGTTGTAAAAGGAGGAATTAATCAATTGTAATTTACTAAAGTGTGAGCAAATTAAGACAAATGAAGGGAAGCCCAGAGTGAACTAATTTCCCCTGACCTGCCATATGAAGGTATCTGCACCCCCCTCCCATCCCCCCACCCAGAAACAGCACCATGCCTTTCTTCTCTCTTCACCAGCTCCTTTGTGTAACTGTGTAGAGTTCACGTGTCTTACCACTTCTCCTTCCTCTAGCTTGTAACTCCCCTTGTGTTTCCTCTATGTAGGTAAACGTGAAGTGCCTTCTGGCCAAAACCAAACACTAACAAACAAACAAAATTTAGCAACCCTCTACTGGCCATCTCTCCCATCCCTCACAGTCAAGTAGAATTTGCTGGTTCTATTTGATCCTCTCTTTAGACCATCCAAATCAAGCTCTGTCTAACTCCCCTTCTACTTCCTGCCCTCATACTCCACTCAAACTACTCTGGCAAAAGTCATTACACCCGCTAAGCTCTCTTCATTGTCTTCTTACGCTAAGGTTCGGCCGCAGTGTAGTACTTCTTGACCACACCCTCCCTTAAATTCTCCTTTTGGCTGGTTTTCCTGGCAACATCTCTTCCTTGGTTTTTCTTCCATACCTCTGGTCATACCTTCTCAGTCTCATCTGCAGACTCCTCTCCTACTGCTAGCCTCTAAACTGCCAACGGTTCCCAGGTCTCCACGCTGAACTCATACACAGAAGTGGCTTCAACTACACCTCCATGTTAATGACTCCAAACCAGAGATCAGCTACACGTGAACTGCAGAGGAAGGGAGTAGGATTTGGAGACAGGCGGACTTGGGATTGCATCCTAGCTCTTCTACTTACTAGCATGTGACTTTGGGCAAGTTTTACTTAACTTTTGGGTAAGTTTTTGTGTCTCACCCTCATTCATTGCTAGTAGAAATGTAAAATGGTACAGTCACTTTGGAAATGAGCTAGGCAGCTCCCCAAAAACTTAGACATAGAGTTACCATATGATCTAGCAAATTCATTCCTAGGTACATACCCAAGAGAACTGAAAAATGTTCATAGCAGTACTATTCATAATTTCTGCAAAGTGAAAACAACCCAAATGTCTATCAATCAATAAATGGATAAACAAAATGAAGTATCTCCATACAATGGAATATTATTTAACAATAAAAAGGAACTAGGTACTGATACATTCTACAATATAGATGAACCTTGAAAACGTTATGCTAAGTGAAACAGGCCAGACACAGAAGGCCACATATTGTACAACTCCATTTATAGAAAATATCTAGAATAGGCAAATCTATAGCAACAGAAAGGAGATTAGTGGTTGCCAGGCACTGAGGGAAGGCAGGAATGGGGAGTAACTGCAGTGGGTTCACTGTTTCTTTTTGGAGTGATAAAATTGCTGTCCAATTTGGAGAACCTTGTGAATACACTAAATACCACTGAACTGTGCATTTTATTTTATTTATTTATTTTTTGAGATGGAGTCTTGCTCTGTCGCCAGGCTGGAGTGCAGTGGCGTGATCCTGGCTCACTGCAACCTCTGCCTCCTGGGTTCAAGCGATTCTTCTGCCTTAGCCTCCCAAGTAGTTGGGAATTACAGGTGCGTGCCACCACGCCCAGCTAATTTTTGTATTTTTAGTAGAGATGAGGTTTCACGGTGTTGGCCAGGCTGGTCTTGAACTCCTGACCTCAGGTGGTCTGCCTGCCTCGGTGTCCCACAGTGCTAGGATTACAGGCATGAGTCACCATGCCCAGCCTGAAGTGTGCACTTTAAAGGGGTAGGTTCCAATGGTATATAAACTATGTCTCAATGAAATAGTTTTAATTAATTAAAGAATATGTGGGAATGTAAAATGGTACAGTCACTTTGGAAATGAGTTAGGCAGAATATAAAGGACATAAAGAATATGTCCTCACTTTTTTTTTTTTTTTTTGAAACAGAGTCTTGCTCCATCGCTCAGGTTGGAGTGTAGTGGCACCATCTTGGCTCACTACAGCCTCCGCCTCCCAGGTTCAAGTGATTCCCCTGCCTCAGCCTCCTGAGTAGCTGGAATTACAGGCATGTGCCACCATGCCCGGCTACTTTTTGTATTTTTATTAGAGATGGGGTTTCACCATGTTTGCCAGGCTGGTCTCAAACTCCTGATCTCGTGACCTGCCTGCCTCGGCCTCCCAAAGTGCTCGGATTACAGGCATGAGCCACGGCACCCACCCGCTTCTCCCTTTTTTAACCTGCTGTATCTCCTATATTTTCTTCCTTGGTCTGTGGCTCAACCTGCCTCCCAGTATTCCATGCCAGAAACTTGGGACTCACCCTAGATTTCCTAGCACCCTCTTTTGCCATCCCTCATGCCCGAGTCTGATCACCTACCTCTCAGTTGTCTCTTCTCCCCCACTGCCCTTCATCTCCACCACCTCTCCTGGGTTCAAGCTGTTGTCCCGTTTCCCCTGGCCCACCGCAATGTCTCACTCCTCAGACTTCCAGATGGGTTCTCACTTCCTGTTTATCTCCCCTCTCTCCTGGGGCCAAATCAATCTTTCCAAATTATCAGAGTGATTGCGGAACTCCTCTCTCCAAAATTCTTCCACAGTTTCCTGTGGTCTTACACAAATAGAAAGTCCTTTCCATGGCATACAAAGCCTGCCCCTGCATTCCCTCCTTCCTCTTTCCTCTCTTTACTCTAGCACACGTGATACTGCTGTGAAAGGGAGCTCCGGTTTCACAGACCCCATGCTTTGCACACATTGTTTCTTTATTTTTCTGAATGTCTCTCCTCTCCCAATACTTATGCTTGGCAATCCCCTACTCACTTTTCCAGAAATCTCCTCCTCCCTCCTCACCCTTCCAGGTGGATTTTGGCACTCAGCATACTGACTTCCTTTAGCTTTGTAAAATTTATGTTACTGAATGGTTCTGTTGGTCTCTCTACCAGCTTAAGAACAAAACTGTATTTTTTCTAGCCCCTAGCCCAGAAGTATGCCTGATATCTTTATAGGACTACCTTTCTCTGCCATCATAGTCTTCTGACATGGTCTCTAAACTTCAAATTGGTTTCTTTAATTTTCTTCTCTAATCTTCTCTCTTTTTTTTTTTTGGATTTGATATTTTAATGCGGCATGTAATTCTCTGAGTATAGCTCAAGGCATAGGTGATTTGACCCAAATCAGTTGACCCTTACAAGTGATTTGGGTCAAATCATTTATGTAAATATTTCAGAGTTTTTAAATGCCGAGATTTTGCTACTTAATTAACATTGTGCATTGAGACACCAAAAACGGGTTTTTGTTTTGTTTTGTTTTGAGACAGGGTCTCACTCCATTGCCCAGGCTGGAGTGCAGTGGCGTGATCTTGGCACACTGCAACCTCCACCTCCTGGGTTCAAGCAATTCTCCCACCTCATCACCTTTCGAGTGGCTGGGACCACACGTGCGCACCACCACACCCAGCTAATTTTTGTATTTTTGGTAGAGATGGGGTTTCACCATGTTGCCCAGGCTGGTCTCGAACTCCTGAGCTCAGGCAATCCACCCACCTCGGCCTCCCAAAGTGCTGAGATTGAGCCACCACGCCTGGCCAAAAACTGGGGTTTCAATCACTATATAGAGTGAGGATTAGATGTCTGGACAAGGCCAGGGAGATAGGTGGTTTGCCTTAGGGAGGGACTCACTGTTCAGTATAGGGCTAGGAGGAATCTTAGGAGGGGAACAGAGGTCAGAAATGGGAGGAGGTTGGAGATGAGCCTAACCTTATTCTTATCTTGATGTTTTATTATTGAATATGTTTATTCCTTTTATATTAACAGGCCCATAATGCAATTTCAAGATATGCTTTCCAATTTTTAGTATTACAGATTGGTAAAGAGAATAAAATTACAGTGAATACTTCTCCAGTCACTTTCTTGTCTGTTGAATAAACACTTATTTCTGTGCCAGACACTGTGATGAACACCATGGCGGAGGTACAAGTATATGTCAGGCACAGAATGTGATCTCGGAGGCTTGAAGATCTAGAGAAGGGGCACACATGGACAGAAGTTACGATCCAGGGCATTATGAAAGAGTTGTGAAAGAGGTAAAAACAAGGTGACTCACGTAACCGAGCTGTGCCTAGCCACACAAGCAGGGATGCACTGGGCAGAGAGCAGAAGGAGAACGCTGCACACAGAGAAAATGGCACTGAAGAAGGCAGGGAGGCACGGAAAAGCAGGAATGCTCACAGGATGGTGAGGTCTTCAAGTTGGGATTAAAGCATATATTTGTTCATTCTTTCACTCAAAACCATTTTGGGCCAGGCACGGTGGCTCGCGCCTGTAATCCCAGCACTTTGGGAGGCTGAGGCAGGCGGATCACGAGGTCAGGAGTTTGAGACCAGCCTGACCAATATGGTGAAACTCTGTCTGTACTAAAAATACAAAATAAGCTGGGCGTGATGGCGCATGCCTGTAATCCCAGCTACTCAGGAGACTGAGGCAGGAGAATCGCTTGAACCTGGAAGGCAGAAGTTACAATGAGCCAAGATCGTGCCATTGCACTCCAGCCTGGGCAACACGGTGAGACACTGCCTCAAAAAAAAAAAAAAAAAAAAATCATTTTGAAGGAGAGAGGGACTATCATGTTCTGAACATCATAACTAAAGCTTCTGTGAGAGCCCATGTGACATAACTCACCATAGCCCTTCCTTGCGGGCCTTCCACATTGTACTCATTCTTTAATGAGTTCTTCTGTCATGAAATGAGAACTAGTTTAGAACTAGGTTAAGAGCCTGGACTCTACAGCCAGACCACTGGGATCAAATTCAACTCTTGAACTTTCTAACTGTGTGGTTTGGGGGCAAGTTATTTAATTTACTGTGTGTCTGTATCTTTATCTCTATGATAGAATAATACTGATGTCTGTGTTGTAGAGTTGTTATGAGAACTAAATAAGTTAATAATAGATAAAGTGCTTATTAACTGGCACATGGTAAGCCCTCAATGAGTGTTAGCTGCTGTTATTATTATCTTGGTAAGGGACCAAAAGCTGCCCTCTACCTAGGGATGCAATGATTCCTATTTCTGTCACTCCTCTCAAATTCATAAGCCACATATATATTACTTACATATACCCATTTTGCAAAGAAAGGAAGGAAGAGAGGAAAGAAGGACTGGAGAAAGGAAGGGGGAAAAGGCAGTGTAGGCTAGAAATTTGTGTCACGAAATGAGAACTAGTTTTAAATCCCATTTCTGCTATGACTTAATCCGTATTTTCTTAAATGAAAATTCTATAATATGCTTCTTACTCTGTATTATTCATTATTTTGGTAGGTTAAAACTAGCTATCTCTGGGCATACCACCCAAACCATTCAATGATCTCTTTATTGATCAATTTACTATCTAATTTTTAAGAGGTATTTATTAAGCACACACAGAAAGTACTCAAGGGCATACAAAGACACATATCTTCCCACAAAGAGGTTAAAGAGCAGAAGATTTCAGTAGATACATTTAGAAATGTCAGTAATAGACCAATGAATCTTGAATGTGATCCAAATCTGGAGATTGCATTTATTCTTCTGTGGAATGAAAATAAATGCATGTCATGTTATTAATGTCCCTAAAACAATTTGGGGGAATGGATAGTACACAAAAACATTTCCACCAGAAGTTTTGCTAACAGATCTACTAGTCATAATAAGGATGCTGAAGAGTTGAAATAGTAAGTGAAACCACGCTGGGACTAAAATTAAAAAGAGAACCTCATCAGCTTCTGTGGTAATTTGTGGGGATTTCACAAGTCTGCAAGTTCACAATTTTAGACCCTTGCCAATCTTTATCTCACCACAATATCTCATTTCTACTGGCTTCTTTTCAAACTTTGTTTCTAATCTCTAGGTCAGGAAACGGGGCATATATATATTTGTTTGATTATCGTAGCACCCTTTAACTATTAATCACGCAAAACTTGAAAGTATTCACCAAGCATTTAGGTAAAAAGATACTTCTCTACTACTAAATGTAACACAAACTATTTTATTATTTATTGAAACAAAAACACAAATTAAAATGTACAAATCTGACAGTAACTTATTACTACGTACTTGAATTGGGAGAAAAAGAAAAAAGCTACCATTAAAAAATCAATGAGTAGGAAAAAAATGCTGAAATATCTAAAGCTGTATCTACACTTGAAATGTCAAGAAATACTCAAGACCCAAAACGTATCGCTTTCATGTATCTAAAGCAATGTGATGGGAGTACAGGTTTGTTTTTTTGTTTGTTTTGTTTTGTTTTTGAGATAGGGTCTCACTCTGTCACCCAGGCTAGAGCGAAATGGTGCAATCTTGGCTCACTGCAACCTCTGCCTCCTGGATTCAAGTGATTCTCCCATCTCAGCCCCCTGAGTAGATGGGACTACAGGCATGCGCCTCCACACCTTGCTAATTTTTGTACTTTTTGGTAGAGACAGAGTTTCACCATGTTGTCCAGGCTGGTCTTGAACTCCTGACCTCAAGTGAACCACCCACCTCAGCCTCCCAAAGTGCTGGGATTACAGGTGTGAGCCACTGTGCCCAGCCCAAACATTTATTTTTTGACAACTAGAAAATTCCTCATGTCATCTAGATATATCCAGATCTCCATATCTTTGTTGTAACATAGGCCCTATCTGAATCATTCTAATGAATTCTTTATTAAGGACCATATTCACAGCAAGATGACTACAGATGCCATAAGCCTGACATCAGCAATATCTCACTTCAATGTGCTATGGATCCTAAAAAAATCATGCATTCCATATTAACCCAAGAACTCTGGCTCTGATGCTTCAGGAATGAAATGCAAGAGCAGAGTTCCTGTCCACACGCTATAAACATTGTCCTCAAATGCCTTGCTTTTAAAACTTTTTTCTCTTTATCTGATAAAACCTATTTAAAGACATACAAATAATGAACCACGAATCTTTGTACTTTCTCCAAATCGAAGATGGTGCAAGCTAGTAAGTTCCACCTCACTCAGCATCTACAGGTTATAAACAGATTTAGCCCTTAGATGTATGTTTTTTGTTAGGCCCATACAGGATTGGCTCTCACAGAGTTTCAAAAATTTTGAATTAATTGTGAAAATTTACAAATCTGAACCTTTACTTTAAAAATCCAGTTTTCTAGATTCTTGTGGAAAAACTGGTTCTGCTAATTTTAGGGCTGCATCTCCATGAGGCCACATTTGGATGGAGCTGAGCAGCAACTGACTGACTCCCAGTTCCCCAAAGTCCCTCCTACCTTCTGCTGTCTCCCCAAATTAAGACCAAGTGACATTACCATTTACCATCCCATTAAGTGCCTTTTCTCTTTTAGTAGATTTAAGAGGAAAGTGAACTATCACTTGTTCCAAACAGAAATAATTGTTTCCTTTTTTTAAGAGACGAGGGCTCATTATGTTTCCCAGACTGGTCTCAAATTTCTGGGATCAAGCAATCCTCCTGCCTCAGCCTCCCAAAGTGCTGGGATTACGAGCACGAAGCACCATGTCTTGTCCAGAATTTTTCTTATTCCTAATTAATTTCACTCATTACATCATTATAATATCTTCCTGGTCCTGTAAACCAGGGGTCCCCAACCCCTGGGCCATGGCGTGGTCCATGGCCTGTTAGGAACCAGGCTGCATGGCAGGAGGTAAATGCGGGTGAGGGAATATTACTGCCTGAGCCCTCCCTCCTATAAGATGAGCTGTGGCATTAGATTCTCAAAGGACTTCAAACCCTACTGTGAACTACACATACAAGGGATCTAGGTTGTGTGCTCCTTATGAAACTCTAATTACTGCCTGATGATCTGAGGTGGAACAGTTTCATCCCCAAACCATCTTCCCAACCCCTACCGCCTGCCCCGTCCATCAAAAAACAGTCTTCCACAAAATCAGTCTCTTGTGCCAAAAAGTTAGGGATTGCCGCCGTAGACATCTGCACTTACAAGTGCTAGCTCAGGCTCACTGGGCTGCCTACTGACACCACAGATGCAAAAGCTAAGGAGGATCTTTCAAAGTGCAGATCTTTGGAATGTTACTGTTTGTGGACTGGACAAGGAAGAATGACAAGACAGTTACTATGCTTACTTAAGCCTTCTGACATATGTTTACTCAAAACGTAATTTCAAATTGCAAGACAAATTTCACCTCTTGCCTGAACAAGAAAGTAAATTCGGAGATTTCTGCAGCATTTGTCAAGCTTGGTTATTCTAATTTTTTTTTTTGTTATTTATTTCCACTTGTAATATCCTCTATATGTCTAGATTGCCTTCAAGTTTTAGAGTTTCTTCAGATTTCTGGTTTATTCTTTTATATTAATAGAAAAAGTTATCATAATCAGCAAAATAGGCAGTCATTAATGTTTTCTAAAGAGCAGGGGACTGGGTGCCAATGCCCCCTCAGTACTTTACTTTGTAAACATTTAGAGAAACTAGAATGTACATTGGGCTACCTGAAAAAAAAAATATGTACCTGTTCCTGCTTAGAGGCAAACATTTTCAGATTCCACACACTATAGTGAGTATATAGTTTCACTCTCTCCCACTTCCTCTCCAGGTCGGTTTGGATTTGTTGACTACAACAAGTCACAGCTTACTTTTCCATGTCAGACTCAAGGAAATCATAGATATTCATCACTGTAGACCCTTCAGGATAATTTCCTGTAGGATAATTTCTAGCCCTTAGAATGAGTCACTTGTATAATTAGAGACTATACAAGTTGAACTGGTACTCTACTTTTGTTGTTGTTTGTTACTCTAAAAAGAAAAACCAGAAACCAGGGAAGGGTTATTTACTGGTCAGTGCAGCTGTGAGCCTTGGTGTCTAAGCACCTGGTTTCATCATCTTGGTAATTCACGTCTTCTGATAGTGTTTTTAGTCTACACAGAGAAAACCGTAGCTCCAATAGAGAAAGAGGTTGTGCTAGTAGGCGACACGGAATATTTCCACTTTTTAAGGGGATTTTTTACTTAGTTGCCAGTTTAACTACCTCATACTATAAAGGAGAGCCCCAAGGCCAAAATGATAAGGTGATTTGCCTAAGTTGTAAATGGTGAGTTCATGAAAGAAAGGAAAATATTCCATCATAGTGAACTTCTATAGAATCCAGATTCATACTGGGGCCTCTAAGACATAAAAAGTATATAAGGCAGTAGGCTAATTTTGAACTAATGCACTTGCTTTAAAAACATCTGGGTTTTCTGACACAAAGTCACCCTTTGGCCATTTTGATATGGAGAAATGAAACAGCTATATGCTATCATCAGTCATGGAATTTCTGCTCACTGGTCTGATTTCAAGGGAATCTATTTTTTTTAATTTTGTAAAGATTATTGTGGTCATCTCTCCTAGTCAAAGCCTTTTTTTTAAAGTCAGCAGTCTGGTCTAAAACAATAGCAGGGATTTCAATAAAAAGCTCTAATCCCTGGCTATTGGGTGCCGGGCATCTGAAGCAGGTCTGGATGTCTGTGAGATGGGTGAAGGTGACTTGGTAGAGGTGAGCTTGAGAAGGTGGAGTCTGGGAACTCTAAATGGGTCTTGGCACAAACCACTGGTTCTCTGGCTCCAACACTTGGGTCCTGACACTGTTCATTTACTCCTAGCACATTGAATCCCACAGATTTTTCTGGTTTCTTTTAGCCACTCAAACCTTGGCTTCTCTTTTCAACTATTCCAGAAAAGACTTTCAAGTGCTGCTCTGCACAGTCCAAACTCACTCTGACAGCACCAGTAGGGACTCTGCCCCTGCTCTCCCAGGTGTTGGACCAGCTAGTCTGCATACCGCAGCTCTCACTGTCGTTGTCCCCAAATTCTACCCACATCAGACAATGGCAGCTTTCTCAAGAGGGATAGGGATGGGGTAAGTGGATTTGTCTGGAGCGAATGCTTCCCACATGTCAGTTGTTTAGGGCTCAGGTGGCTCCAATCTTAGCCGTGCGGAGATACTTGCCTACTTTACTAAATGGATGATTGTGTCTAGGAGGATGCATGCCTCTTATTAAATGCTTAAAAGGAAATTCAAAGAGGCCCCTTGGTTCTAGTAGACAACCAGCCCAGTGAAATGAACACCTAAAGAAGAGGTACACACTCAGCATGATGGCACATCATCCTTCTGGGTGACCTTCATACTTCACCCTGTCACTGCGGACTCATGAAGCCTGGGCAGAGCGAGCCAGGTGTGATACTACTGGCTGACCTGCTTCGGTGTACCAAGGCTCTCATACACCTCCCCAGAACATTCGCTCACTGGAACGTTCCCCTCCCCATCCTGGTCCCTCCATGGATCGGTAAGCGTGAGCACAGCTACATTACAGGCCAGGGCAGCTTCCAGGATAGAGACCTGTCTTAGCCCAAGCTGGTATAACAAAAAACCATAGACTGGATGGCTTAAACAACAGAAATTTATTTCTCATAGCTCTGGAGGCTGAGAAGCCCCTGGTGAGGACTCTCTTTCTGGCTTGCAGATGGCCACCTTCTTCCTGTATTCTCACATGGCAGAGGGAGAGAAGTCTGGTGTCCCTTCCTCTTATAAGGACACCAGCCCTATCAGAGATTACAGCCCCACTGTTGTGACTTTGTTTAACTGTAATTACCTCCTTATAGGCTCTTCTTCAAATACAGTCACACTGGGGGTTAGAGCTTTAACATGTGGATGCTGGGGGCACAAAATTCAGTCCACATCTAGGCTGCCAACCAACGATCGGAGATCTGTACAACCCTGAAATCATACACAGAATTTTGTGTATTTGTGTCCATGGGCTTCTTTCTAGGGTAAAGGCCCATAGCCTTCCTTGGGGGCTCGAAGGGGGTCTGTAATAAAAGTTTCATAATCTCTACTCAAACACACAAAGGCCAATTGCCCCAGAGGATTTCTGAAGAAGACAAAGGGAAATCAGTATTCTTGAGGTTCTACCACTCAATGTTATTTTTTATTACCTTAAAGCAAATGAACTTGCCCAATGCAAAAGGGGAGGAAAAATAACTTCACCTCCTGATTCTCACCATCAGCTGTCTGGAGTCACAAAAATTTAAGATACTGAAGTTTTCATCTCCTCTCAAGATTCCATGAGCAACCTCAGACTGAACATTCAATTCTGAAAACAGGTTTTCTCTTTCACAGAAGTACCTATGATCCTGTCCAGGTCTAGATCTACTACTCCTGACTCCTGCCCATGAAGTTGCCTCCTTCTCCACTTTGTTCACCCCCGTTACCCTTCAGCACCTTGGCCAGATGCCAGAAAGTCCATTGTGCTCTAGCCTAGGCCTCAGCCAGGGGCTACTGTACTGTGCTGTCCACCATCCTCACCTGGCACCTCTCGGTGCAGGGCAGCTAAGAGATGGCTACAAGGCTGCATAAACAATTATATAATTCTAGCCACATCACAAAAACACTATCCAATGGTAGCTTTCAAATAAGATTTATAACAATGAGGACTGTTGATATTTTGTTGGCTCACAAACAACAGGAGTTCAGACGCAAATGCAATGTAGTCCTCAGACTAAGGAAATTGATAATGCATGCGATCTCTACACCATCTTGTGTGCAATTCTGTATGTAGTTAGTGTCTTTCTCCACAGGATATTAAAAAGCAATTACCTTTGTCCTTTAAAATGCTTTGGCAAGTAATAGCATTATTTCTATGTTATGAATAAATAAGTTGGAATACAACAAGATTAAGTATTAATACATTTCCAATTGATTAATCAATCTACCCGTCAACCAATAAGCAGTTATTAAATAGTATCTTGTTTCTTTTTTGTTCTGGGTGACACTTAAGTGTTACTTTTTTTATTTTTATTTTTTTTCAGACAGAGTCTCGCTCTGTTGCCCAGGCTGGAGTAGAGTGGCACGATCTCGGCTCACTGCAACCTCTGCCTCCCAGGTTCAAGTGAGTCTCCTGCCTCAGCCCCCCAAATAGCTGGGACTATAGGCAATGCACCACCACGCCCAGTTAATTTTTGTATTTTTAGTAGAGATGAGGTTTCCCCATGTTGGCCAGGCTGGTCTCAAGCTCCTGGCCTCAAGCAATCCACCTGCCTTGGCCTCCCAAAGCTCTGGGATTACGGGTATGAACCACCTGCCTAGTCTAAGTGTTATCTTTTAATATAATAAAAGTGTAACTCTGACAACAAAAGCAGCTCACTCTTACCTTGTCACAGAAAAAAACAATGTGTCTGTTTTAGGCCCAGTATCCAAATCTATCCAAATCATTCTTTACTGGCTAAACAAATATATCTCTACCTTCCAGACATTATGCCAGGGTCTGGGTATCCAGCAGTGAACTAAACAGGCCAGGTGAGAAACTATGTGTGAATCTTGAGTTGCAGTTACATATACAAATTGGAACTCCAGGGAAAGATCTGAGATGGAATTTACAATTGGGAGTTATCACCAGGTGAGCAGCATTTAGCGCCATGGCAATGGTTCAGATTGCTCAGGGAGCAAGTATGAAGAGGCAGGACAAGAGGACCCACTCTTAAGCCTTGGGCTTTGCAACATGTAGAGGTCAGAGAGGGGAGGAGAAGCAGCAAAGCATCTTGAGGAGCTCCTGTCAGAGAAAGAGAAGGAAAACTTAAAAGCACGCTGTGCCATGAGGCCAGGGATAGAATGGAAGCTGAAGCTGTCAATCATGTTGAATGCTACTGCGAAGTTAAATAAGAGGAGAAGGGGAAATTATCTGCTTTTTAAAAATTTAATACAAGAAGGTCACTGGTGACCTTGACAAAGGTAGTTTTACAGAACTGTGGGCAGAGGCTAAGTTGGTGTGAGTGCAAGAGTAAATGAGAAGCAAAGAAACAAAGATAACGTGTGTAGAATATGAGCGCAACAAGTTTGTTTAGAATTGCAGTGAAGAGAATTTGGCAGAGGTTGTGGCAAGCAAAGGATATTTTTATAAGATGAGAGTTACTGAAGCACACTTATGCACTGATGAGGAGAATCTAGCAGAGGAAGCTGAAAACTCAGAAGGAAGAGAAGATAACCAAAGGGAAGCGGATGGGTTCCAGTTACAATATGAAAGAAGGAAGAAAAAGAACGTGGTTACAAACATGGCTAATAGTTAGCAAGGGGAACATGAGAAAGAATCTCACAAATCAGAGATAGATAGTCATCAGATTGGCAGCAAGGGTGTATCAAATCAGCCTGCTCTGATGCCTTCAGTTCTCTTTTCCTGAGTTTTTGAAGATGAAAAAAGCCAGAAACAGAGAAATGAACTTCCCAAGTCCCAGGATCAACTGTCCCATGACTTATGACCTAAAGATCCTTTGTTCCGTCCTAATCAGCAATGTGTCAGCTGGGAGCAGTGGCTCACACCTGTAATCCCAGCACTTTGGGAGGCTGAGGCAGGAGGAGTGCTTGAGCTCACAAGTTCAAGAGCAGCCTGGCCAACATTGTGAAACCCCCTTCTCTACAGATGATAACAAAAATTAGTCAGGTGTGGTGGTGCCTGCCTGTAGTCCCAGGTACTTGGGAGGCAGAGGTTACAGTGAGCCAAGATTGCACCACTGCACTCCAGCCTGGGTAACAGAGCCAGAGGTTGCAAAAACAAAACAAAAACAAAAACAAAAACAAAAAAAACCAGAAACAACAATGTGTCCCTCATTGCTTTGAATATTTTCCTGCTGGCTAAATATCAGTATCCTTGCCTGCCAACATTTGATCTTTTGGACATCAAAGAGTGCTGTCAGCCTGTGTTGTGAACCACTCAACGTGGCTTTTCATTCTGAAGGACTGGCCATTTGACATCTCATTTCCACCCTGACGCGGATGCAGCAGTATTTCTGCAAGTGTATTAGGCCATTGCCACTTACTGCTCAGCAGCAGACAAGCAAAAATGTTGCATGTAACTCATCTAAAGTGTCTTTGAAGGAGTGTTTGAGTGAGATTTTTAATTGTTTCACATAGATCGGGATTTCTCAACCTTGGTACTATTGACATATTTGGTTGGATAATTCATTGTCATGCAGGGCTGTCATGAGCATTTTGGGATGTTTAGCAGCATCCTTGGTCTCTACTCACTAGATGCCAGTAATACTCCACCACCACTCCCAGTGGAGACTACCAAAAATGTCCCAAGACATTGCCAAATGTCCTTTGGAAGGCAAAACCACTCTCAGTTGAGAACCACTGATATAGACTGATGCCATAACATCAAAATGGAAACCAAAAAAAGTCAATCAAACCCCTAAAATCTTTTCTAGTATCAGAATGTCTGTTTCTTGTGTAGGCAAATGCCTGGCTGTTTGACTGAATTTTTCAGTTTCCATATGAATACTCGATGTCTTCATCAACAAAAAACATTTAAATGAACATGTCTTTTAGACATCATTTCAACTTGATTTTTAATTCTTGAACCAATCAGCAAGATTTAACATGTCAGAATTTGACATAATTGAGAACATTTTAAAGCTTTCTAGGTCCAAATGGACTCCCCCGCCTGACTAACTGGCGGATTTTGGCCCTTGTTTTATTCCTGTGTTAATCATTTTCAGTTGTGTTTTATTTTTGCTTTTTGTCATAAGCTGCTTTAATCCTCTTCTGGAGGAAGTCAGCGGGTAAATGTGAACACAGGCATTTTTTCTTCCATTGTGTATAGAGAGTTCTTTCTTGTCAGAGAATTTTACCCCCTTTCCAACGGCCCAACTCCTCGGTCCCATTGAGCCTTGAGCAATCTCACAATGACTTGATACAGAAGGTATTACCTTTTTACTAATAAAGCATCTTCTGTGTTCTATTATTACTATTCAGAGTTGTCAGAGGTAAGGAGTGATGCTCAATGAGAAACTATTAGAAGTAATTTGTTCTAGTACAAAATCTGTCAGTTACTGGCACAAAGCTTGCATTTTTAGGTGTCAGTTTCTTTACATTCAAATTCAACTAACATTTATTGAGAGGAACGTGTTTTGCCAGGACAATACTTGATAGTTACTCAAAGGCTGTTTTGTAGTAGAATGTGGCTGCTCTGTATGGCAACAACTTTTGAAAATCAAGAGGTTCTCAGTTTCTTGCTTTCATAAATAATCAAGTAAAAATCAACTATGAATTGTGTTAATCTTTCTTGAATCACGGCTTTTCCCATTGAGAAAATAAATGTATAAGTTTAATCTCTCTTGTGTAAAGTATAAATTCTGCAATAACAAACTATAGTTGGTAATATACATATATACATGATAAAATGTTTAGGAATGAAGTGTACTGCTGTCTGCAACTATGTTGCCCAGGTTGTTCTCAAATTCAGGAGCTCAAGTGATCCTCCTGCTTCAGCCTCTCAAAGCGCTAGAATTACAAGCATGAGCCACCATGGCTGGCTTTAATGGCTTTCTTAAGGTGGAGCAATCAGAATTATTCTAAATGCTCTGAGTCTCAAAGTTCTATTGTTGTTTTCTTGAGATGGGGTCTCACTATGTCACCCAAACTGGCTTCAAACTTCTGGGCTCCAGAAATCCTCCTGCCTCAGCCTTCCAAGTAGCTAGGACTACAGGTGAAAATCTCAAAGTTTTGTTTGAGGGTAGTAGGAAGATATTTTTTTATTTGTTTCCTATAGTCTCTGTATAATGCTGAACCAGGCTAACTGCTTTTCAAGGAATCCTTTCCCTATAAGGCTAATGGCATATTCATATGCTGATTATTCAAATTAAAACCTCCAAAACTTCTTTAACCTCCCTCCTTTTCTGCATACCCAAATACAATTAATCTCAAGAACTATCAACTTTACCTTTTAAACATTTTGAAAATTCTTCCATCCTCTCTATTATCATTGTCTTGATTCAAACCTATCTTTGGAGTCTTCTTTTGGTCTTTGGTATTTTTCTTTCTCTGATCTGTCCTCCTTATTGCCTTCAGAGATTTTTTTCCAGAATGTAAATGTACTCATGTCATCCCTCTACTTGACAAACTACAATAATAGTTAAGAATTATTATTAATTATTTTGGATGTCTGAATGACATTGTGAACTTTTTAAGAGAACTTATCTTTTAGAAACACATACTAAAATATTTACAGATGGAATGATGAAATATCTGGGATTTACTTCAAAGCTAATATGGGAAGAGGAGAGCATCAGTAGGGATATAAATTAAATAAGAATGACCATGAATTGAAAATTGTTAAAGTTAGATAATAAATGGGGGTTAATTATACTATTTGGTCTATTTTTATATATGGTTGAAATGTGCCATAATAAAAGAATTCTTTTAACTCTAAACAGTTCTTGAAAATACTGATACGTTTCAGAAGGGCAAACACTACTGTTAACCACCTGGAACCACCTTATCTTTGCTCCTTTTCTCCCCTCCATCCTCCACCATGTACTACTCTATGACTCAGTTCTATCAAGTTACATGTTATTTCTGGAACACACTCTTTCAAATATACTCTTTTTCTTCTTGAACAATGACTTTTGATCCTTTTATACCCAGCTTAAATGTCACCAACCTGAGGGAATCATCCCTGATTCATCCTGATACAGTTAATTATCTCCTCTCTCTGAATTCCCACAGAACATTTTGGAAACATCCTCTTTTACAGAAATACGTTTATGTATTGTAAGATGATTATTGTAACCTTTTAAAAATATTGATCTATTTAACTAAACAGTAAAATCCTATGGGATAAATTCTGTATTCTTCATGTTTGTGCAATATGCAGCACAAAAGCATATGCTTAGAAATACCAAGTGAGGCCAGGTGCAGTGGCTCATGCCTGTAATCTCAACACTTTGGGAGGCCAAGGCAGGCAGATCACTTGAGGTCAGGAGGTCAGGAGTTCAAGACCAGCCTGGCCAACATGGCAAAACCCCATCTCTACTAAAACAAAATACAAAAATTAGCTGGGTGTGGTGGTGGGCACCTGTAATCCCAGTTACTCAGGAGGCGGAGGCAGGAGAATCACTTGAACTAGAAGGCGGAGGTAGCAGTGAGCCGAGATTGTGCCACTATATCCCAGACTAGGTGACAGAGTGAGATTCTGTCTCTCAAAAAAAAAAAAAAAAAAAAAAAAAAGAAATACCAAGTGAATCATCTTGTATGAAAATATATTCTGGATTTTGTCCCTTACTTTTGTTACCTAAATGTAAATCCTGGATTCTACTAGACTGTAATTCCTGAAGTTTTGGTTGAGGAAAATTTCTAAAACTGGTGATTAAAGCTCAAAACAATTTCCCAAATATATTAGCCTCTCATCCACAGTTAGATGTGAGATGGTATTCCAAATAGTTGCAGAATTTTATGCATGACACATGTCTCAGTCATCTTTGTAGCTGAAAAAGACAAACCTTCAATTCTTACATAATAAATCCACCATCATTGGCTTAAGTCAACCAAAGTTCCCGCAAATTCCAAAGAGAGGATGAAAGCAATATTCCTCTCTAAAAACATAAAGAATTAAAATGCATGAGATGTTTTACACTGGTTCTGCTTCAAGGTCTGCTTGGCCCTTTTATCTATCTGTAATCATGGCCCCAAGAAACATTTCATGGGAATGAATATGATTGTCCCTCTTAGTGCCAATATTATGTCACTTCTTGTAAAAACCAAATACATTTTAAAGCAAACTGTCACTGCTAGTTAATCAGCTAGTCCAACAGTCAAGATCTTTTCCACACCTGTCACCATCTGAGATAGTATAATGATTTTTGAGTGTTGCCAAAGGCTTAGCTCTGCAGTAGCACCCTGCCAAAGATACAGAGCAGCACAGTTGAGAGAACACCTCAATAATAAAAACTGAATGTGTTCTGGGTAGAAGCTAAAAAGAGACTGCAGGGTGCAATTACAAATCCAGAGTCCAGGGATATTTCTTTGTCCTACAGCATCCTTTTAATATAAATGGGTATGTAATAGGCATGACATGACATAATATCAATTGACATCATAATATCAATTGACAAGGACAGCAGAATCCCAACTCCACAGAATGGCTTCCCTTTTCATAGAGTTTTGTTGTTGTTGTTGTTATTGTTTTGAGATGGAGTTTCACTCTCGTTGCCCAGGCTAGAGTGCAATGGCACAATCTCGGCTCATCGCAACCTCTACCTCCCGGGTTCAAGCGATTCTCCTGCCTCAGCCTCCTAGTAGCTGGGATTATAGGCATGCACCACCACACCTGGCTAATTTTTGTATTTTTAGTAGAGACGGGGTTTCTCTTTGTTGGTCAGGCTGGTCTCAAACTCCCGACCTCAGGTGATCCGCCCGCCTCAGCCTTCCAAAGTGCTGGGATTACAGGCGTGAGCCACCGCACCCGGCCGAGCCGAGGGTATCAGCTTTAACATAGACACAGTGAGAGACAATGTGATTGGATGAAAAAGGCACCTACTTTGTTTCCAGGCAGACTAGGACTAGACTCTTACTCACTGACTTGTGACCTTCTACAAAGTATATGACTTCTCTAAAACTTATTTTTCTCTTCTGCAAGAGTGCTAATGCTGTCTACCTCTGAGTGATGTGAAAATAAATGTTGCTTTATTTCCTCTCTCAATAGCAGACACAATTTAAATGCCTACAAGAGAAGGAAAGTAGAAAGACAGGAATTCATTTCAGAATCAAGAGTGACTGGGGAGAGAAATGGATTACAGAGAAATCTCCAGCACCACCATTCAGACTGTGCACTGTCCTTGCCATAAAAAAATAATGATCTCTAAAACATCCTGTCAACTCAGATGATTTTGAACGGCAAGCATTCCATGCATAAATGGAATACTTTCTACTTTTAAAAAACAGAACTGAAAGCTGAGCAGAATTCAAAGTTCAGTCAAATTGAACTCATGGTATGAGTTTTCCAGAACCAAATATGGAGATTATACCCAATTCTTATTTAAAACTGTTTAAAAATTCTTGAGTAGTTTATGAGCTCCAGAAATCTATATTAACTTGAGACTTGAAGAGATTCATCCCCGATAGTCACAAGCAAGTTGTTAGAGTGTGGCCAGAAAAGGACATTTCTTCTTTACTCCTTTCATTCCAGGTCTAGGGAGTTCTGTAACACCAACCCACCTGTGCACATGCCTAGGAAAGAATTCCTCCTGGTGTCTTCCCAAAGTTCATTTATGTCAAAGACTCCAAAGAAACTTGGTTCAGCCAAATTTGAATTGCTGGATGGAGGGGAAATTTTTACTTTCTCAAAACAAAACAGAGAAGTGACTAAGCCAAATTTTTTTTTTTTAATGGAGTCTGATTCCATCACAGATTGATCACCTCTTTGCCTGAGTTCTTCCATAGCTTGTCACTACTCCTTTTGGTCAATTCATTAACTATTAAGGTCTCTAGCATAGTACAAACACCCCAAATGGGAAAAGGACAAGCAATTAAAACTGCATACACACAATCAAATGCAGTTGTCTGTGATTTTTGAAATGATTCAACAACAGAAAAGTAGTGACTAGGCCGGGCACAGTGGCTCACACCTGTAATCCCAGCACTTTGGGAGGCCGAGGCAGGCAGATCACTTGAGGTCAGGAATTCAAGACCAGCCTGGTCAACATGGCAAAACCCCGTCTCTACTAAAAATACAAAAATTAGCCAGGCGTGGTGGTACGTGCCTATAGTGGCAGCTACTCAGGAGGCTGAGGCAGGAGAATCGCTTGAACCTGGGAGATGGAGGTGGCAGTGAGCTGAGATTGTGCCACTGCACTCCCGCCTGGGTGACAGAGTGAGAATCTGTCTCAAAAAATAAAAATAAAAAAAATAAAAAAATAAATAGTGGCTAAAACATGCTTCTGGGATTAGATATGAATTTAATTTTTTTCCATATTATTTTCCCTACATTATTAGTTTTCCGTCAAAGTTGCACTTGGAACATATTAAGAGTTGAAACTCTGAGAACACTTACAATACTTTAGCAAATCAATGGCATAATGATCTTTCCAAGGGGCTTAGAACCTACTGTGGGGTGGAGATCAAACCACCTAAACCAACAAAGATAAGGCAGCATTTGACAAATAGAGAAGACTTCAGAAAATAAAATTACCAATCTATTCAAATAGAAACTTAAAAGATGGGATATCTACAACCACAGAAATCATTTATACATTGAGTTGAATTCTCCATTTACAATAGGGGCATCAAGGTTTCTATTACCCCACATTCTACAGACTACAATCCAGGAAGGTATACTTCCAACTTACTATTTCATATTCTTTTTTTGTAAATCATAGTTGTTCCCTTTTGTCCTCTTGAAAGGTGAAGAAAATTCTGATTATCACAGTAATCACTAAAGAAAAATGCTCTTTGAGTCAGCTCAGACATTAAATGTTTTTCAGGATATTTTTTAATTCGAAGAAGGCTACCTTTCACATTCATACTCAGAAAAAGTTACTTTAGAAAGAAACTCTATAATAGAGACTCTTGTCACAAAGCTGTCCACATGTTTTTCCCCTACCTCTAAGCCCTGGCCATTACAACATGCACTGTAAAATCATCAGGCAACATGAACTGCCATTTTCATGACCTTGCCAACATTCGGATGATGCTGTCATACAATGAACTGAATGGCCATATTGGGAAACTGACAGATAGTGAAACATCTCCATTATTCAAGCAACTTAAGACTCTCTCAGTTGTGGGCAGATAATCATGCAGAGGGAAATGATCACAATGGACACTATTCATGGTGTTTAGAGTATATTATACCTCCACAGGAATAAAGGTGCTGTACCCAGGCAGAACTTTCAAGAATGCTGATGGTTTTGTTGGGCAAGGAGAGTGCACACTGAAGAGCAGACTGCAGTTTTCATATCACAGGAAACAACCAAATTGTCTCTCAAAGCTGAATGTTACATCATGCCATAGTTGGTATAACTCCAACTTGACCACATGAGTCTTCAAGACAGAAAAATGATCACTAAGTTCCTTTAAAAATAGTACCCTAAGCTAGCCAGGCACAGTGGCTCACGCCTATAATCCCAGCACTTTGGGAAGCCAAGGCGGGTAGGATCACCTGAGGTCAGGAGTTTGAGACCAGCCTGGCCAACATGGTGAAACCCTGTCTCTATTAAAAATACAAAAATTAACTGGGTGTGGTGGCGCACACCTGTAGTCCCAGCTACTCAGGAGGCTGAGGCAAGAGAATCGCTTGAACTTGGGAGGCGGAGGTTGCAGTGAGCCAAGATCGTCCCACTGCCCTCTAGCCTGAGCGACAGAGGTGGGACTCCGTCTGAAAAAAAACAAAAAAAGTTACCCTAAGCAAATACTGTGTACTGCCGACTAAGCTGACCCTGTTTCCAAAGTCAAATGTCCATAGGCTTTGGAAATATCATGAGTGGCATGTCGCAAATTGGTCATCCATTCACTCTTTGCCTATCAGAAGAGAATACAAATTACACAACTTTTTATCACCAAAGATAACTCCACAGATTATGTAAGTGCATGGTCATGAAATAGTTGAAATTGGTCTTTTTCTGAAAGATGGCATAACTAACAGAAAAAGCTTGGCACTTGGAGTCAGTAGACAGGAGATATAGTTGAGCTCTGACAGTTACTTTTCCCATGACCATAGACAAGTCACTCATTTTCTCTCGTCCTCTGTTTCCTCTTGGAAAACAATGGTGATGATACCCTCCCTTTTTCATGGGATTATGTCAAGGTGCAAGAAAGTGCCTTATGCCAGTATATATAAATGCAGAGGTTCATCTTCTCAATACCAAAGATGTGTTCAAAGATCAAAGCACAGTGACTCTACACACTACAGACTCTGAAGCTATAATAATCACTTGAAACAGCAAAAAAATCCAAAGACTTCAAATCCCATAGAGCAGTGGGAACATGACACTGGATCTGTTAACTCCAGAGACTGTTAGTGAGAAATCAATATCAAAGGAAAGGAAGATTCAAGAAAGTTAATTTTTTGGAAGCAGATGTCTTAGAAACACATAATCAGGCAAAAATGAAGAAATAAAATAGGCATTGTATCCCAGAATTTGTTTCCGTATTGTAAAAGGTCCCCCAAAACGCATCAAGTATGACCTGTGGACTCTGTCGTGATTCTGAGTCCACTTCACATGTACCCATATGACACCCCTGTACAATGCCAATTTCTATGGAAGTGAGCAATTCCTAGCAAGGACTGGAGGCAATTCCCAGGGGTTGTGGCCTAGCAAACCACATCACTGACTACTACTGAGTTGGGCTTAGTTTTAGAGGCAGCAGGCAGGTGGGATTAAAGATTAAAAATTCCTCTTTCATGCTATAAATAGCTTGATCTTCAAAATGTGCAATCTTGTCAGAATGACCTTGCAGAAACATTGATAACTTTCTCAGAGATATCCACACATGGCATACTTGTGCTCGATTTTCCTCCTGATTATTCAAAGGTCCCCTGCTGATTATGTACTACCTGGTGCTCTTTCCCATTATCTCCAACCCTAATTTTGACACTTAACCTAAAGTGGAGGAATGCGGGCAGCAAGCGACATTTTTAAAAGGATTCAGGAGGAGGCAGGTTTCTTAAGGGCTCTGCATGTCTGATGACCCAGAAAATCCACAGGTTCATGGCCCACCCATGAGACCGCCAGAATTTTAGATATGCAACTGGTGTGCAGAGAAGTGTGACTCAGGGTAAATGGCAGGTGCAGGCAGCGGAGAAGAGCACACCTCTCCTCCCTCCCTCCTGCCAGCTAGTCCCCTGCCCTGTGACCCACCCCCTACACCCACAGCTCAAAAAAATGGAGCAGAGTGGCAGAGTGCATGGTTTCTATTCATCAGCAACCTACTCAGACAACCAACCTTCCAGGCTGAGTACAGGGAACGGGTCTGATAATAGCTTTATCAACACTAAGCCAGCCATTTGGGGTGGGGCATGGGCGGAGTGGCTGTCTTCCAAAGGAAAGGAGTGACAGGAAAAATGGAGGGAAAGGCCAGAAGGGGCATGGGAGCCGTGTGCTGGAGGTTAATAACAAAGTTCCCAGTTGCTGTTCTTACCAACATCAGGACCGTCACTGAACTATTTTCAAAGAGAAAAACATGTCACCAGCCAGTGATCCTATAGAGCTTGGGCTTGGACTGTCCCAGGGGGAAACCTAGCCCTTCCTGTCATGGAGAACTCGAAGAGGCCATAACACACATTGTGTGTGTAATCATATCGTGCTGGAAATACTCTCATTTGCATGTTGTGAGTTTTTAAATTTAAATGTGTGGGATTCCACTTTTATTTTTTAATGTCTACAGGTTCTACAGTCAGATCCAGGTGTCCCTCCTGTCTGTGTTACGTATGGTCAAGTAACTAAGGGGTTTCTGAACCTCGGTTTCCTATCTATAAAACTGGAATAATAATATATAGCACATAGAGTTATTGTGAGGAGACTATGAAAATAAATACACTTGTTTAGCACATCATTTGGCATAGTAGGTGCACAATAAATGTAAGGGATTGTTATTAGCATTGAAATTATTATGGTAATAGTCGTAGAAGCCTCGAGCTGTCTCTTCTGGCTCTGCACTGTGACTTCAATAAATTTGCTACAGTTTCCTCATCTTTGAAATGAAAGAGTTAAATTGCACATTCTGTCATTCCTATCCTGGTCAAAACGTCTTTGAGTCAATGGATGTGCTATCTGCAAGTAAAATCATTATTTTTTATTATTTTGCTATTAATATTTTGAAAAGTCAGGGTATCACGGGTTTTTCAAAAGAGTCTGTTGGCTCTCAAAAATATAGCAGTTGGATAATTCAACTGCTCCCATTTAGACCTTCCATTTTATTATGGGAGGCTCGATGATTCCAGAGACACAGTTTCACCAGAGGGTTCTCTTCCACTATCAACCTGTGGAAGAAATGAAACTATACCAGGAACAAACTCCCTAAAGAATGACTCAGGAGGACCCCCCTCCCCCAGCAGTCAGACAGGGAAGTCACAGACCACATGGCCACCGGCTGACCCAAGGACCTCACACAAATGCCATACCGAGGAACAGTGAAGAAGTTGGGACTATTTTTCCTCATTGGCCACTCTAGGTTTTGTGGATTCTTCTAAATTTTAAGGAAAAGAAGGTGGAGAACTTCTCAGTGTCAGGCTAGCCATTTGTTTAGACAGGGCATCTGAAAGTGCTTCCATCAGAGAACATTGGTTGGTGTGGTACCCAAGACCCACTGTGTTAAGGGAAACTCGACCACAGAAGTGGCGTGCCCTGGGTCAATTTTAATCCATTCTCCACAAACAACAAGGGGCGGTAAAGATGGGGAGAGAATAGTGTTCCCTCATGGCAGGGGGCAGAGGGTGAAAGAAAATCGTATAACTTGAGCCTGTTTGAGAATCCATTTGTCACACGAGGAAACAAGCGCACTCCAGGTTGTCCTAGGCTTATCACAAGCAAAACAACTATTTGGTGAGACTTCAAATAAAAACAGCCCCTCTCTACCCGCCCTCCTCAAGGTCCATGCAATCTCCAGAAACAGGAACCTGTTTGGTTATCTCCCTGCAGCCTCTGATTCAAAGACCTGTCACTTTGAGAGGTTTACGTCATCAGTTTAGAGCTCTGCCCTCTCTCTTTTCCCCTTTTGCCTTTCCTCTGAAGCATTCTGTCTGGTGACTACCAAGGAAGGACAAAAGTCGCTGAACAACAGCTCAGTTCCAGCATGGTGCCTGCTTTGCTGCTCTCCCAAGAGCAAGCGCCATTACTGCTGAATGAACCTGAGAAAGAGCCGGTCCTCTCTGTAATTTGGATGCCAGGCCTCCCAGAGTTAATCATCAGCTGCAGGCAGCACTTTCCCAACCAGGTCATAAACAAGGAAGAAACAGCCCGAGCATCACGAAAACACTAAAATAAGGAAGACCAGGGGCAACTGAACATTTAAAAGTAATGAAGGTGAATTAGCTTGTTGGGGGGGAAATAAAGTAGCTATAAAATACAGCTTTCAATTAGTTGGAAACCATGCAAGAAATCTAAATATGATTTCTAATGTGAATCTAAATATTATTGTGTCAATCTTCTATACTGCAGACAGTTCTACACAGTTAAATGAAATATTCTCAAAAATTGCATAGGAAAAGCCAAGTCAGCCATACAACAAATTCACAAGTTATTTTAAACAAGTATGTTTTCAGGTTTCAGTGGTAGAAACAGATTAAAATCAAATCTAGTCATCAACTCACTTCAATGAAGTCTCTACTTCATAACCTGAATCTTGGCTTTGAACCTAAACACCATGGACCAGAAAAGTCCCGAACACTGGGAAACAAACTCGCTGTTTCCTAGACAGGAGTGAAGCCACATGCCCCGTTCATCCTCAAAGTTACAAGATACCATTGCCGAAAATAACAGGTTCTGAAAAAGGGCTGTGAAAACACCAATGGCTGTTAACAGGTACAAATAAAATATCTCCTCCTATCGTGCCAGAGGGAAACCACAATCAAAATAATAAGTTTTTGGTGGCTTGCAACACACACACGTACACACACACACGGAGAGAGAATGAAAGAGAGAGAGAGAGAGGAAAGTTCTCTAGTTACTTACTGGGGTGGTTTTGTCGTGGTGATATTTTTCACATCAGCACTCTGCCTGTCCAGCTGCCAAGTGCCGGAGCACGCCGAGAGCAGCTGTTTCCTTCAGGCTGGGGCTCTCTGAGTCTTAACCAGTCACATGTACCTCCTGATAAATACCGCCCGCCACCGTGCCAGGAGGTCAGAAACTGAAGATCATTCTTCTCCTCACTTGCAAACCACCTCATAACCCCTAAGTTGGCTCGGCCATCTCATAAGCATGCAGAGCAGGACATTCCACAATTTGTTTTCCTTTAGTGACAAAAGCCAAACAGCTGATAAGTCACACTGGAGGGCAGGTCACTGCAAGTGGAAAGTTAAATGTGTTTGCGTGTGTGTGTGTGTGCAGGGCGGGCGACTGGCAGGCTCCATGCCCTCTCATTTCACTGAAGTTTTCACTGGGGCTCTCCAACAGCAAGAGAAAGGATCACCAACTGACACAGCAGGTGGAAGTTACTCTGTGTTAACCCCGGAGTACAACTGTTTGGTTTCGTTTTCTCAGAATTCCAGGCTCCAGTTTGTTAGACCAGCCACAAGCCTGACTAAGTGGCTGGTGCTGGGGAAGGCAGACCCTCACTCATCATCTAAGAATGCTTAGGTTGGACTTCAAAGTCTGGGGCTGCTAAGCCAAGGGACTCTGAGGAGCAAATATGGGAGGGGTTAATGAAAACTATCAAAGGCAGCTTTATCAGAAGAGCTGGAAGAGCTCGTGGAAGTTATTTCAGGTGGCTTTAGACCAAACTTCCGCATTGTTATCTGTTGAATTGCCTCGAACAGTTGAGATTATCATTGAGTGTGAATGCAAACAGAAATTATCACCAAGTCGACAACGCACTTTACAGACGCGCTGCTGCCCCCTTTGGTGTGCTGGGAACTTGGAGCAAACTGCCGTTTTCTGTGCTGCTCGCAAACATGACAAACCATCCCTGATGTTTCGTTGAATTCATATGTCTCACCTGAGCTGATGTTCCTACCCTTCCCTTTTCATCCTCCCTTCCAAGGAAAGCCCTTGAAGTATCTGACTTTGCATAGTGTCTGACCTTGGATGTCTGACTTCTTGCTATAGTAAGGGTGACACTTCCCCCAATCAGTGTCTGAGCCCGCCCTTCAGGTATGACATAGAGGCAGCCTATTTGGCAAAGTGAACATCCAGAAAAGACGGTTGAAGTCCCCTAGGGGATTTCTGAACCATAACGAGCCTGTTAAACTATTAACCCTGATTTTTAATACATAATATCTTACTCATCATAAGAGCCTGTGTGAGTAATCTTTTATATTTAGGCTTTGTCTCATAATAATTTACAGTGTTAATCAAACCAGAAATTTCCCTCCATACAGAGGATACAGCGTTTTCTAGAATAACAGAAAAAGACAAAAACCCTCGGTCTCAGTAATTTGTTGTCAACTTGTGAGAGCCCAAAGAGCAAATGGGAAAATTTTGTAAGCACCAAAACAAATCCCTTTCTCAGCATTTAAAGTTAGGAATAGAAATAAACTTCAGATATAAAAATGCAGTGCACTAAAATACACATTTCCTTCACAGGCATTTTTGTTTATGTGTTGATGTGACAATCTTCAATTAGAAACAGAAAAAGAGGCCTACTGAGGATTTGAAACATTATTTTGATTTACTTATCCACTTGTATTTACGGTAATAGGAACTTTTGTGATCTGATGGCATCCATCAATCACTTTGTTTACAATTGACTGGGTTAATTATTCTGATGATTCATTGCATGCCACAAAGTTAAAGAAAGAGAGACTTCTAGAAACTCCTCAATGCCCAACAGAGACAACAGCCTCAGGAAAGGTAAGTAGTAGTAGTCCATTTTTGCATTGCTATAAATACCTGAGACTGGGTAATCTATAAAGAAAAGAGTTTAATTGGCTCGCAGTTCTGCAGGCTATGCAGGAAGCATGATACTGGCATCTGCTCGGCTTCTGGGGAGGCCTCATGAAACTGACAATCATGGTGGAAGGCAAAGCGGGAGCAGATGAGCCACATGGCCAGAGCAAGAGCAAGACAGAGAGGGGGCACTTTTAAATGACCAGCGCTTACCAGAACTCACTCACTATCGGTTGGGCGTGGTGGCTCATGCCTATAATCCCAGCACTTTGGGAGGCCGAGAAGGGTGAATCACCTGAGGTCAGGAGTTCGAGACCAGCCTGGCCAACATGGCAAAACCCTGTCTCTACTAAAAATACAAAAATTAGCCAGGCATGGTGGCATGCTTGAGCCTGGGAGGCAGAGGTTGCAGTGAGCCAAGATCAAGAGTGCACCACTGCACTGCACTGCAGCCTGGGCAACAGAGTGAGACAGACAGACAGAAAGAAAGAGAGAGAGAGAGAGAGAGAGAGACATAGACAGAGAGAGAGAGAAGGAAGGAAGGAAGGAAAGGAAGGAAAGGAAGGAAGGAAGGAAGGAAGGAAGGAAGGAAGGAAGGAAAGGAAAGGAAAGGAAAGAAAGGAAAGAAAGAAAAGAAAAGAAGAGAAAAGAAACTCACTCGCTATCATAAGAACAGCACTAAGAGGATTGTACCAAACCATTAATGAGAAATCTGTCCCTATGATCCAATCACTTCCCACCAGGCCCCACCTCCAACACTGGAGATTACATCTCAACATGAGATTTGGGTGGGCACAACATCCAAACTATATCTTAAGTGTAAAGCAGGAGTCCTCAGCCCCCATGCCATGGATAGGTACCTATCTGTGGTCTCTTAGAGGCCAGGTTGCACAGCAGGAGGTGAGCAGCAGGCAAGCGAGCATGACCATCTGAGCTCCGCCTCCTGTCAGATCAGCTGTGGCAATAGATTCCCATAGGAGCATAAACCCTATTGTAAACACTGCATGCTCCTTATGAGAGTCTAATGCCTGATGATCTGAGGGGGAACAGTTTCATCCTGAACCCATCCCCATCCCCCCACTCCCAGTCCGTGGAAAAATTGTCTTCCATGAAACTGGTCCCTGGAGCCAAATACATTAGGGACCACTGGTGTAGAGATTCTTTTCTAGTTCTATAGCAGGAGAGGAAGGGATGAATCCTAAATCTTCCCTATGAAGCAAACTGTTAACACAGAGGCCAAGACCCAGGACCCTTTCAGTCAGAGTCCAGGACTGTGACTAAAGGTTCTACAATGACACAGCCTTGCAAAGAAATGGGGGAGAGCCCATCTTTCTGCCCACACTCCCTACCAGTTCCAAGCATTGCCTTCGACTCAAGAAGAGGTGCCCTACTCCTGTCAAGAGGCCACCTCCCACCTGGGCTTTGTGTCTCACCATGTGTCTCCCACCTGCTTAGGACTCTGAACAACAGCCATGCTTTCCCTTGCTCTCAGCGCGCACTCCTCATTAGCTAAACATGCTCATGTTCTCACATTGTCTTTTTATATCCCAACAGTCTTTCTGATTTTTGCTCTTTTTTTTTTTTGAGATGGAGTCTTGCTCTGTCACCCAGGCTGGAGTGCATTGGTGCAAACTGAGCTCACTTTAAGCTCCACCTCCTGGGTTCATGCCATTCTCCTGCCTCAGCCTCCCGAGTAGCTGGGACTACAGGTGTCCACCACCATGCCCAGCTACATTTTTTGTATTTTTAGTAGAGACGAAGTTTCACCGTGTTAGTCAGGATGGTCTTGATCTCCTGACCTCGTGATTCACCTGCCTTGACCTCCCAAAGTGCTGGGATTACAGGCATGAGCCACCGCACCCAGCCAGCCTTGCTCCTTTAATTACCGCCCTAACTCCTGCATTCCCTCCACAACTAAGCTCCTGAAAAAATACTTGTCTCCACCATCTCACATCCCATTTAGTCTCAACCTGCTTGTGGCTTGGCTTTTTCCCCCCACTTCACTGAAACTGCTCTTTCCAAGTCCCCAAAGACCAAAGGTAACTGAAACTTTTAAAATTTTTTTTTTCTTTTAATTTTTTTGAGACGGAGTCTTGCTGTGTCACCCAGGCTGGAGTGCAGTGGCATGATCTCAGCTCACTGCAAGCTCCGCCTCCCAGGTTCAAGCGATTCTTCTGCCTCAACCCCCCGAGTAGCTGCGACTACAGGCACGTGCCACCAGGCCCGGCTAATTTTCATGTTTTTAGTAGAGACAAGGTTTCACCATGTTGGCCAGGATGGTCTTGAACACCTGACCTCGTGATCTGCCTGCCTCAGCCTCCCAAAGTGCTGGGATTCCAGGTGTGAGTCATCTTACTTGAACTTTTGGCTCTGTTTGTCCCAACTGACCAAGCACCCCTTGAAAAACTCTCGCACAGTGTCTATAAAATTTTACTACTACCTCCTTCATCCTCCGGTCTGGACTTCTCTTCTGCTATCTGTCCCTTAAGTGTGAAAATCCTCTATTCTCATCTTGCACTCTTACCATCCCTCATATGTTCTGATTTATTACTGAAGGTCTGCGGTGATTTCCTAATTAATCACCTTGCCTCCAAAAAGCCTGTCTCTGCTCTCAATGTATGTTTTACACGCTAGGACTGAAAGCCTCTCAGGGCCATCGTAGGCAAGTTTGTATCCTCAGAACCTACGACAGGGCTTGACTCCCACTCTAGCTGCCTGCTGCTTTTGTACATTTCACTGCGGTTGCATTTCTTTCTGTATTATAATTAGGTCTACATGTGTGTGTGTTCCATCCAAACGTTATCAACCTAAGACAAAGCTTATGACTAATTCATTTTATATCCTGCAATGCCTAATACAATGCCTGGCATGTATGAGATACATGGTGGAAACAATTCTCAATGAATAAATGAATAATTAAAGAGAAGGATCTTCTGTCTAGCCCATTAAGAAAAAAATATAAGAAGAGTTTGTAAAACTTGATTTTATATTAGGCTACCAAAAAAAATTGTAAGTAATTTCTTTCCAAAAGAAATTGTCAGACCACATTCTATGATCACACTGTAACAAAACTATGCATTAATTACAAAAGGATAAGTCAAAAAGACCCCAAGCTCTTGGGGAAACTTCAGAGTTCTTAAAAAAAAAAAATCATTGATTGGAGAATAAATTAAAAACACAATTACAGAATGAATGCTTAGAAGGTTTCAGTGATGAGAATACCACATATCAAATATTGGGAGACACAGCCAAAATAATAATTAGAAGCAAACTGACCCAGGAAGAAGTCAAAAAAAACAACAGATCAGTAACCATGGAAAAATGTAAAAGTTAATAAGAAATGATTTCCAAAAAAAGCTTTTAGTTTAGATTACTTACACAATCAAGTTCTCTCTGAACTTCAAACACAATTAATTCCCATGGTATATGAAGTGTTCAAGTGGACAAAAGTAACAGAAAGCTAACGTAACACTCTCACTTAAAAAAAAAAAACTGATAAAGCATAATAAAGAAAAGCACAGACTAACTTCGTATGTAAATATAGGTTACCCTAAAGATGTAAAAAGTAAGGCTGGGAATAGTGGCTCACCCCTGTAACCCCAGTGCTTTGGGAGGCCAAGGTGGCAGGATCACTTGAAGCCAGGAGTTTGAGATCAGCAGGGGCAACATAGTGAGACCCCATTTCTACAATCTAAAAAAATAGCCCAGTGTGATGGCAGATGCCTATAGTCCTACCAACCTGGGAGGCTGAGGCAGGAGGATCACTTGAGCCCAGGGGTTCAAAGTTGCAGTGAGCTATGATCACACCACTGCACTGCAGACTGGGCAACAGAGAAAAACTTTTGGATTGCCACAATCATCTTGAAAAGTCATTCGATAAAATTCAATATCAACTTTTTAATTAATAAAACAAAATTAAAAGACTGATTCTTAACATGACACTCACGTTAATTCAAATCTCAGATCAAACACAGGCATCATACTTAGTGGTAAAATACTAGAAGTATTAATGTTAAAATCAAAAACAAGAAAAGCATGCTCATTATCACTACCATCCATTTAGCACTCTTCTAGACATTTGAGCCACTGCAACCAGGCAAGAAAAAGAAATGAAAGAAGAATTTTGTGAGAAAAATGGAGGCAAAAATATTCAACCTGCAGATTGAGTAATATTCATTTTCTCAATAGAACAAACTAAAATTTGCTTCTACATAATTAAAAAGTGAGGTGAACAGTTACAAATAAATATACAAAAATATATGTAAAATAAGTATACAAATTAATTGTTCTGGCCACAGAACAATTATATGGAAATACATGAAATTTTCTATATAACCCACAAAAACTTAGAAAATATAATAGAAAATAATTTTTGGCCAGGTGCAGTGGCTCACGCCTGTAATCCCAGCACTTTGGGAGGCTGAGGAGGGCGGATCACAAGGTCAGGAGATCAAGACCATCCTAGCTAACATGGTGAAACCCCGTATCCACTAAAAATACAAAAAAATTAGCTGGGTGTGGTGGCAGGCGCCTGTAGTCCCAGCTACTCGGGAGGTTGAGGCAGGAGAATGGCGTGAGCCCGGGAGGCAGAGCTT
Organism: Papio anubis; assembly: GCF_008728515.1. Taxonomy (NCBI): domain Eukaryota; kingdom Metazoa; phylum Chordata; class Mammalia; order Primates; family Cercopithecidae; genus Papio; species Papio anubis. The sequence goes on along the minus strand of NC_044989.1, from coordinate 33,276,438 downwards.
GCAGTGAGTTGAGATCGTGCCACTGCACTCCAGCCTGGGCGACAGAGCGAGACTCTGTCTCAAAAAAAAAAAAAATTTCTTAGTTATGGTATTATTGATAATAGCAACAACAAAAATAACATTTCTAGGAATAAAAAAAGTGAATAACCTATATAAAAATTTAACTTTACTGAGAAAATTAAAAACAGTTTGATACATTTTTCTGTATTGGAAAATTTTTCTCTATTGGAAAACTTAACATTGTAAATATATTAATTCTCCCTCAAATTAATGTATAAATATAATCAAATTTTGCTTAAAATCCCAAAGAAATTTTCCAGACAGGTCAAAAATCCTAAAGTTTATTTTAAAGAATAAAAAACTGAGAATGGTAAAGAAAATTTTAGAAAAGAACCCTGAGGGAGATATTAGGTACTAAATAGGCTAAAAATAGCGAGAATTTAAAGTTTGGTACTGGTGCCAAAAGAAGTAGAGCAGTGGAACAGAGCCAAAAGCCCAGAAATACACATAGAAGTACTACAGTAAAATGTTTATTGTATTTGTTAAATACGGTTTTTAAACCCAGTGGGAAAAGAATGAACTATTCAATAACAGGTTAAATCATTAACTATTAGGAAAAATAAAGATGCAATCATTACTTCATGCCATACACAAAGTAAGCATGGTAGACTAAAGAGTTAAACGTAAAAATGATGTACAGCCAGCACAGTGGCTCCTGCCTGTAATCCCAGTACTTTGGGAGGCCAAGGTGGGCATATCATCTGAGGTCAGGAGTTTGAGACCAGCCTGGCCAACATGGTAAAACCCCTTCTCTAGCAAAAATATAAAAAACTAGCTGGGCGTGGTGGTCCATACCTGTAGTCTCAGCTACTCGGGAGGCTGAGACAGCAGAATTGCTTGAGCCCGGGAGGTGGAGGTTGCAGTGAGTCAAGATCGTGCCACTGCACTCAGCCTGGGTGACAGAATGAGACTCCATGTCAAGAAAAAAAAAAAAAAAAAAATCGCATACAAACTTGAAGAGAATCACGTGATTGGTTTTATAATCTTAAAATTGTTTTAATCATGATTAAATACTTTTGTCCTGAAAATGTTTTAACCACAATCACAACAGAAGGAACTATAAAGACAAAAGTTCAATATTTAAACCATAAAATGTAAGACTTATAAAAGTAAAATATAACCCAACTGTAATCAAAATTAACTTACAAATATGAGATTAAAAAGTGAAATACATACGGTAAAGGGTTCATAGTCTTAACATATAAATAGCATTTACAATTAACAACTGGATATTAATAAATAGTTCACAAGGGAAGAAATATAATGACCAATATAGACATGAAAAAGTCAGCTTCCCTAAAAAAGGAGTATAAATTAAACAATAAGATACAATTTATTATCTATAAACTTGACAAAGATGAAAAAATGAAAATTCTCAATGTTGGCAGGAGGTTTGGAAAATGGCACCTTCATACTCTACTAGCAAGAATATAAACCGTACAACATAGGAGGAAGATAATTTTGTAATGTATATCAAAAGCTTTTTAAAATGTGAATACCCTTTAACTCAGCAGTTCCTGTTCTAGAAATATATCCCAAGAAAAGAATATAGATTGCATATGTATGAGGATATTTCACACAGCAATACTTATGCTAAGAAAATATTAGAAACAATCTATGTGCCAGAAGTAGTTGAATAAATTAGAACATATTCATAAGATGTAGTACTATGCAATTATAAAATAATGTTGAAGTGGCTGGGTACAGTGGTTCGCACCTGTAATCTCAGCACTTTGGGAGGCCGAGGCAGGTGGATCACAAGGTCAGGAGATCAAGACCATCCTGGCCAACATGGTGAAACCCTGTCTCTACTAAAAATACAAAAACTAGCCCGGCATGGTGGTGCACCTGTAGTCCCAACTACTCAGGAGGCTGAGGCAGGAGAATTGCTTGAACCTGGGAGGCGGAGGGTGCAGTGAGCCGAGATCATGCCACTGCACTCTAGCCTGGGAGATAGAGTGCGACTCCATCTCAAAAAAAAAAAAAAAAAACATGTCGAAGCATATTAGTAACACGGAAAAATAGTCGATATCGATTAAGTGAGATATACAAGTTACAAAAGTTTATTCAGTACAATTCCATTTTTCTAAGAAAATATGTGAATATGTGAAAAATCTGAAACATTATTTATCAAATTTTTAACAGTGATTATTTCTGGGAGTTGGGGGTCACATGTATTTCCTCCTTCTTTATGCTCATCAGCATTTATCTACTGTTTCTGTAATAAATATTTATTAGTTCATTTTTTAATGAGATCTTTATAAAATAAGAAAAGAGATACTGGACTTACAAAGACACTTAAGTACTTCAATCATCTACACAAAGAGAGAAAAAAACAAATCATTTACACTAAGAGAGAAAGAAAAAAAAAAGCCTCACCATCCATTAACAAAACCAGTCACTATTTCCCAAGTCTTGCTTTTTTAACTTTCTGGTCCTGGACCCGGTATTTGACAGCAAATCTCTGAAAGGTTTCAAGGATACAGGAAGAGGGGGGAAGTGTGGTCTTGCCTGAGCACGTCTTATTCTGTTTCTCAGGGAGGTCCCAAAAGGGTCTTTGTGTCTATCTGAGACACCGCCTTAGGTAGAAATTCCCAGAAGGTACCAATCTCATACAGGCACTGTCAGATAGTACAACTTCCCCTGCCAGCAGCTCCCCTCTGAAGCTATGGGTCCATTTGCCCTACGCCAAATTCCACACAAGCTGCCTCAAGTTGGGAACGCAAAACCTGCTGTTAATTTGAAGCGCTAACACACACCACGTCTCATCCCATCTCTGCCTTCCTTTCCTTTCAGGAGACTTTGTATGCAACATTCTCTCATATTCCTCCAGCTCAGTAAATTCTACCTTGTGCAATCTCTTTTTCAGACACATACACCTTTTTGATACCTTCTCTTTTTTCCTTAAAACACTTGTCTAAAAATCATGAGTGTTTTCTCTAGCCTTCTTGTTCTTCCCTCTTTCTTCCCTTTGTACTGTGTGTGCGCCAGAATAAGCATCCAGTCACAGTCAGTTAATTACAAGAGCTGTGCTAGCTACATGCTGGTAACAAATAAAAAGAAAAAAAAAATTTTGAAAGCATCAGAGAGTAGAGTTTGCAACCTCTAAAACTCCTGAATGAAACAAATCAATATCAATAACTGAAAAAATATATAGTGCCTGTGTTCAATGTGCATTGCATTTAGGGATTCATCAAAGTACTTGATGAAAATCTCTGCTCTCAATCTCTGGGAGAAAAGAGGAACATGTAGAAAGGCATATATAAGTAATCATAATTATTATATATGATACCAAGTAGAATTTATTAATATATATAGTTAGTACGTTACTAATATATAACAAGCTAACACCTGTGCAAAACACTCATTTAATTCTCATAGTAATGATCTAAGGAGATGCTATTATTACCCCTAGATGACTTTTTGTGAGGTTAACTAGGCTGCCCGCAACTAGTGAGCAGCAAAGAGGGATGTAAACCCAAGTCTGTCTGACTTCAAACCCTGAGCATTTGCCTCCCCAGAATGAGTGAGCAGCCATAGAAGTTTTCCTCCACTGAAATCTCTCTTTTTTTTTTGGAGACAGAGTTTCGCTCTGTTGCCCAGGCTGGAGTGCAATGGCACAGTCTCAGCTGACTGCAACCTCCACCTCCCGGGTTCAAGTGATTGTGCTACATCAGCCTTCCGAGTAGCTGGGACTACAGGTGCCCACCACCACACCAGGCTAATTTTTGTATTTTTAGTAGAGACAGGGTTTCACCATGTTGGTCAGGCTGGTCTCGAATTCCCGACCTCAGGTGATCTGTCCGCCTCGGCCTCCCAAAGTGCTGGGATTACAGGCGTGAGCCACCATGCCCAGCCCCCTCCACTGAAATCTTAAACCCCTCAAAGTTGTCCATGAGGGTTGGGGTAAACTTCTTTCAAACTCCTATTAATGTCAATAATTGGACCTCTTCCCATGAATCACGAATGTTCTTAACGGCACCTAGAAAAGTGAACCCTTTTCAGAGGGATTTCAATTTATTCTGCTCCTTTCAATTTACTCTGGTCACATCCATCAGAGGAATCACTGTCTATGGTAGCTATAGCCTTACAAAATGTGTCTCTTAAATAATAAAACTTGAAAGTTGGAATTACTTCTTGATCCATGAGCTGAGAATGGATGTTGTATTAGCAAGCATAAAAACAACAGTTATCTCTTTGTACGTCTACATTAGAGCTCTTGGGTGACCAGCTGCAATGTCAATGAGCAATAAGAAGCGATCTTTTTTTTTTTTTTGAGCAGTAAGTCTCAACAATGGGGCTAAAATATTCAGTATACCGGCTGTAAACAAATGTGCTGTTATTCAGGTTTTGTTGTTCCATTTATAGCGCAAAAGCAGAATAGATTTAGCATGATTCTTAAGGGCCCTAGGATTTTCAGATTGGCAAATGAGCATTGGCTTCAACTTAAAGTCACCAGCTGCATTAGCCCCCTAACAAGAGTCAGCCTGTCCTTTGTTGCTTTGAAGCCAGACATGGACTTCTTTCTAGCTATGACAGTCCTAGATGGCATCTTCTTCCAATTTAAGGCTGGTTCATCTACATGGAACATCTGTTGTATAATGTAGCCACTTTCATCAATGATCTTAGCTAGCACTTGTGGATAACTTGCTGCAGTTTCTCCATCAGCACTTACTGTTTCATCTTGTACTTTACTTAATAACATGTTTGTTTGTTTGTTTGTTTGTTTTTGACACAGGGTCTTGCTCTGTTGCCCAGACTGGAGTGCAGTGGTGTGATCATAGCTCACTGTAGCCTCAAACTCCCGGGTTCAAGCGATCCTCCCACTTCGGCCTTCCACCTTGTGCTTTTATGTTATGGAGATAGCGTCATTTCTTAAGCCTTATCAGCCAACCTCTAGCTTTAAACTTTTCATCTGTGGCTTCCTCCCCTCTCTCAGCCTTCCGAGAATTGAAGAGAATTAGGACTTTGTTCTAGATTAAGCTTTGGCTGAAGGGAATATTGTGGCTGATTTGATCTTCTGTCCAGACCACTAAAACTTTCTTCATATCAGCAATAAGGCTGTTTTGCTTTCTTGTCATTCATGTGTTAATTGACATAGCACTTTTAATTTCCTTAAATAACTTTTCCTTTGTAGTCAAATTTGGCTGTTTGGCACAAGAGGCTTGGCTTTCATTACGCCTTCCTCACTAGGCTTCATCATGTCTAGCTTTTGATCTAAAGTAAGAAAATTGTGACTCTTTCACTTGAACAATTAGAAACCATTATAAGGTTATTAATTGACCTAATTTTAATATTGTTGTGTCTCAGGGAATAGGGAGGCCTGAGGAGAGGAAGAGAGGTGGGGAAATGGCCATTGGGTAGAGCAGTGAGAACACGCATAGCATTTATTAAGTTTGCCATCTTAATGGGTGTGGTTTGGGGTACCCCAAAGCAATTACAATAGTAACATCAAAGATCACAGATCACAGGCTGGGTATGGTGGCTCACACGTTTAATAATCCGAGAGGCCTAGGTAGGAGAATTGCTGGGGCCCAGGAGTTTGAGACTAACCTGGGCAACATAGTGAAACCCCATCTCTTCAAAATGTAAGAAAATAAATCAGCTGGGTGTGGTGGCACGTGCCTGTAATCCCAGCTATCCACGTAGCTAAGGTGGGAGGATCACTTGGGCAGGGGAAGTCAAGGCTGCTGTGAGCTGTGATTGGCCACTGTACTCCAGCCTGGGCAACAGAGCAAGACCCTGATCACAGATCACCAAAATAGAGATAAAATATAATAATAATTTAAGGTCAGGCATGGTAGCTCACATCTGTAATCCCAGTGCTTTGGGAGGCTGAGGCAGGTAGATTGCCTGAGCTCAGGAGTTCAAGACCAGCCTGGGCAACATGGTGAAACCCCAACTCTACTAAAATACAAAAAATTAGCCAGGTGTGGTGGCATGTCCCTGTCATCCCAGCTACTTGGGAGTCTGAGACAGGAGAACTGCTTGAACCCAGGAGGTGGGGGTTGCAGTGAGCCAAGATAGCACCACTGCACTCCAGCCTGGACAACAGAGCAAAACTTCATCCAATAATAATAATAATAGTAATAATTTAAAAGTTTGAATATTGCAGGAATTACTAAAATGTGACAAAAGAAATGAAGTAAACACATGCTAATGGAAAAATGGCCCTAATAGACTTGCTTGATGCAGGGTTGCCGTAAACTTTCAATTTGTAAAAAAAACATAGTATCTGTGAAGTGTAATAGAGCACAGCACAGTAAAATGAGGTATGCACATGTACAAATAAAAAGAATGAAAGGGCTGGGCGCAGTGGCTCATGCCTATAATCCCAGCAGTTTGGGAGGCCGAGGCGGGCAGATCACCTGAGTTCGAGACCAGCCTGGCCAACATGGTGAAACTCTGTCTTTACTAAAAATACAGAAAATTAGCTGGGTGTGGTGGCGGGCACCTGTAATCCCAGCTTGCTCGGGAGGCTGAGGCAGGAGAATTGCTTGAACCCAGAAGGCAGAGGTTGCAGTGAGCCGAGATTGTGCCATTGCACTCCAGCCCGGGCAATAATGTGAGACTCTGTCTCAAAAAAAAAAAAAAAAAAAACAATGAAGGAGCAGACAGCTTCTGCCAGAGGAGGACTGCAGGAGGCACCTCTACACCCCAGCCTCTGTGGGCCCCCCTGCCTTCAGCATCCTGAAGAAACTCCCAAATTTCCAGACAAATTGGTCCAGATTAACAATCATCTTCCCCTTTCAGTTCTCTTTCTTTTCCCTGTCTTTTAGCTCTTCTCTTTTCTCTCTTTTTATTAAACTTCATTTACTTTTTAAAACATACTAGCTTTAGCATAATCGCATTTCTTTATTATAATTCACTTAAATTTACCTTTATGGCAGTGTTTTTCTCTTAACATTTTCTGTCCATCTAATTCTCGTCTATAAACTAGCCTAGATTTCTAGCTGAAGCTGGATTCAGTAAAACCTGAGAAGGAAAATTTATGGTTCATGCCACAAAACACCTTCTTTAGCATAATTACTCACATAAAACTTGCTCCCCCAATTATTTTTATTTCAAAACCTTCATTTGACAGCAACTTTCATTCATTTTTGAGGCTCTCACTCCTATAAACTGCAGATAAGTGGTAAAGGTAGTCTGAATCTAGATCTTCTGAAATGCCACTGTTGATTCTGTAATTCTTTTCATTCTTGAAAAGAGTTTCTTATAGTAAAATAAATAAATAAATAAAAATCCTGAGGCAACCTCTGCATTTTTCTGAGAATCATTTTAGTGTGCAGAGAATACTATAAGGAGAATTTTCAGATTTATGACTTCCTTTCTATTCAAGCATCAGCATAGTTGCTATTTCAAAGCAGAAATACAAAGCTGATTCAGGGATAAATGACACAACGTAAATATTTAAATTCTTTTCCTTGAAATGTGTGATAGCTTAATGCATGAGGTGGGGAGTGCAATTTGATCTTCATACGAATCACAGGAAAAGTGCAATTAGAAACTCTACATCCGGCCGGGCGTAATCCCAGCACTTTGGGAGGCCGAGGCAGGTGAATCCCCCAAGGTCAGGAGTTTGAGACCAGCCTGACCAATATGGTAGAATCCTGTCTCTACTAAAAATACAAAAATTAGCCAGGCTGTGGTGGCGGGCGCATGTAATTCTAGCTACTTGGGAGGCTGAGGCAGGAGAATTGCTTGAACCTGGGAGGCGTAGGTTGCAGTGAGCCGATCGCACCACTGCGCTCTAGCCTGGACCACAGAGCAAGACTGTCAAAAAAAAAAAAAAAAAAAAAAAGAAAAGAAAAGAAAGAAAGAAAAAGGAAATAAACCTCTACATCCTCTAGTTCTCAAATGCAAACTCAAGGCTTCTTCTGCCTCTTCTGCTCATCTTTGCATCACAGCCTCACTCTAAATCAACAATCAACACAGGCCTCCTTTTGAGTCCACTAAGCTGTTCTGGGTTCACATGGCAGTCCACTAGCACTGGCTGGAGAATGGCTGGAGAATGATGTTCACTTTCTTTCTTCCTTTCTTTTTTTTTTTTTTTTCTCTTTCCAAATGAATGAATTTTTACATCATGGCTGTAATTATAAAATAGCCATGTTAATTTGATACCAAATCCATCTGCTCAACGTTGTGCATAATTTGAAACAATGTCAATGTTCCAGCTAATCGCTTTTGCTCTTCACTTTAATTACCAGATTATCCAAACCCAGCTAGCTAACTACAAGTCCTATTTTCCAGCCTTAGTGCCAAATCCCTTGCTCAAGTTTTAATTCAACCATCACAGCCTCTTGGTTATAACCCCGTGAGGCCTGGGCTTTTAACCTCATTTCCATTATTCCATGTCTTTTTCTGAAGTATCACTCCCTTTGTCATACATTTCTTAAATAGCACCATGATTTACTTACACTGTATTTGCTCAATCTTTTGGCTGCAGTCTCGGTATTACTTATAATTTTGTGTGTAGAAGATCTTTGGATAAAATATTCTTGTGACTTCCTGGAAATCCATAGCAGAGTAAGAATCTGCCGAGGAATGAGGATCTAACATTATTGCTACAGGCTTTCTTATTTGTAGATCACAAGACATAAACTAAGAACGCACTTTCAGAAACACATTTTAAAAAGTGGTAGGAGCCGGACACAGTGGCTCACACCTGTAATCCCAGCACTTTGGGAGGCCAAGGCAGGTGGATCATTTGAGCTTGGGAGTTCAAGACCAGCCTGGCCAACATGGTGAAACCCCCGCCTCTACTAAAAATACAAAAATCAGCCAACTATGATGGCGGGCACCTGCAATTCCAGCTACTCAGGAGGCTGAGGCAGGAGAATCACTTGAACCCAAGATGTGGAGGTTGCAGTAAGATGAGATCATGCCACTGTATTCCAGCCTGGGTGACAGAGCAAGACTCTGTCTCAAAAAATAAATTAAATAAAATAATAAAATAAAATAGTGGTAGGGAAAGTTCCAGTTTTCCCTAACGTTTTAATTAAAAAGGGAGTCTTCTCAAAGCTCATATTTGTGATTGCCAGTCTCGTTAATAAAAAGTAATAGATCAGTTTAGGTTGGAGTAAAACTTCTCAAATCGAGAGGCAGGGGATTGGAAGTGAGGGGTGGGTCTTGATTCCCTAATCTAGACCATCAGCAGTATAAAGCTCAATAAAGCTTCTTGGTTGGTGGAAATAAACACACGGCAGTGAGAAATCAATCAGAGGAGCACGGATTGCAACACTTGAAAACTATCAACCTAAGCAGTGAAGTTTGATAGGGATTTGAATTCCTGTAAATCCTTTTAGACTTACATACTAATGGCCAGAATACTCACATTATCACATTGAAGGATAGTTTTGTTTCCTTGCTTGTCCTTATTGACAAGCAGGACTCCTGTGTGTGTGTTTCATGTTATATTTAAATCTGGCTGAGTGTGGTGTCTCACACCTGTAATCCTAGCACTTTGGGAGGCTGAGGCAGGCGGATTGCCTGAGCTCAGGGATTCAAGACCAGCCTAGGCAACAAGGTGAAACCCTATCTCTATTAAAATACAAAAACATTAGCCGGGCATGGCGGCGTGTGCCCGTAGTCCCAGCTACTCAGGAGGCTGAGGCAGGAGAATTGCTTGAACATGGGAGGTGAAGGTTGCAGTGAGCTGAGATCATGCCATTGCACTGCAGCCTGGGTGACAGGGCGAGACTCTGTCTCAAAAAAAAAAAAAAAAAAAATCTAAAAAACAATACATGCCCACTGTAGCAAGTTGAAGAGTACAGACATATACATAAAGAAAAATGTAATAACCCTCTTTCCTATCCATTCCCATTTCACTGAGATAACACACATCTTTCTCTATCCTGTACCAAAATGCAATATGGGATAGAAAAGGGTATCTCCTATATATATATGTATGGGGTTCCATTTTCAAATACAACTTTCAAAACCCCATTACTCTGTAAATTGATTTTTCCCTTAATAATGTATCATGGTCATTTATATTGGCTCCAAAGTCAATTATACAGACTTGATTTATTCTTTTTAATAGTTGCATTCTACTCCACAGTATAGTTATATGATAGTTTATTCATTATCTGAATATTTAAAATGTTCCCAGTTTTTGCTTCTATGAGCAGTGTTGCACTAAACATCCTGGTACATGTATTTTTAGTTGCTAGTGCTTTTATTTCCATTGTATAAAGTTCCAAAATTGGGAGTATTGGGATTGCAAAGTTATTCATTTACAATTGACAAAGATTCTTTCCTTGACCAAACTCTAGCCAGGCTCCCCTGAGCTCTCTTCTCAACTAGGCCTCAATCCTGGCCTATAAAGACTTGAACAAACTCTCATATGGAGTTTGGAGAGAACTCAAGGCTGCCAAAAAATTTTATTGCTTGTTCCAGTCAACACCAGAGGATAAGGCCTCTGTCCTCCAGTCTCTCTGGAAAGACAGAATCCTAACTTCAGCATCTTCAGCTAGCAGACACAGCTGGCTTTATTGCATTTACACTGACCAACCCTTTGTAATTTTTCACTTTCCTGACTTTACTGAGGCCCTCCTTGTCCCCTCCCCACTCCCTTATTCTCCCTTAAAAATGCCCAGTCACTTCTGTACAAATCAAAGTTAAGCTCAGTTCACACTGGACTGTTTTCCCTATTATAATAGTTATAACTGATTAAAATGTCCTTACCACTTTAATTAGTGTCTGGCTTTGTTTACCTTTAATGCTCTATATTTCCAGTTATTTTTCCAAAAATGAACTAAAAGCAATGCAAAGTTATAGATTTAAAAGGTCTTGGCCGGGCGCAGTGGCTCACGTCTGTAATCCCAGCACTTTGGGAGGCCAAGGTGGTTGGATCACGAGGTCAGGAGATCGAGACCATCCTGGCTAACACAGTGAAACCCCATCTCTACTAAAAATACAAAAAATTAGCCAGGCGTGGTGGCGGGTGCCTGTGGTCCCAGCTACTCGGGAGGCTGGGGCAGGAGAATGGTGTGAACATGGGAGGCAGAGCTTGCAGTGAGCCGAGATCACACTGCACTCCAGCCTGGGCGACAGAGTGACAGAGCGAGACTCCATTTCAAAAAAAAAAGAAAAAAAAGTCTGAGAAATGTCCACTTTGAGGATCAAGATTATCATATGAGAGGCTCTAAAAATTCATTTCAACATTATATCCCACCAGGCATATTTATGAAATCATTTATGTTAAAAATGTTAGCTTTTTCATGTAGAATCATAATTAAAAAAAAAAAAAAAGTATCTTAAATCCAACTGACTAAAATTCATTACAGTTAAAAGTTAGCGTCTATTTGCCAGGTGTTAGTCTTTGTTATCTGCACATACCACAATTTCGATGAACTCTAAAGATCACTGAAGCCATGGAATCAATTGCTGATTGGGTAAAAGCAAAATTTTGTAATGAGCAAATGTGAACTGATGTGCTATTAAGGACAAAAATGTTAAGGTTGGACTGAAAACATTTTATTGTACTTTCACAGCATGCAGTGGTGCTAGTGGAAAAAGGGTCAGTCACCTTCTCACTGTTTCTACCTTATTTTCTGCACTGTGGCCTTGGAAACTGAAGAGCCAGCTCTTCCACATACCATCTGAGGCAGGAATAGGGTCCACTATCTAAACAGGGGCAAGGGGCACCCCGTGTCTACAGCTACACTCCTCCTGGCATGGAATTGTATCTATACCCACCTCTTCTGAATTACATGGCTTCACCACATAGTTTGATTTGGGGCTTTGTAGTGAGAGGTTGAAATATATCTGTCTATATTTTTAATAGCATATATATTCCATGTTACTGTTAACTGATATGGCTACACCAGCCAACACATTCTAAAACACAAACAACTGAGCACAAGGTTCCCTGCTGCACAGAAAAAATAATAAATTATATTCAATATAAATTAAGGGAAAATTATTCACATTGCCAAAGCATTCTTTGTTTTAGAAAGCTACTCATTAAAGTATTACAAGAAATGTGTGCACCCCTGGTGCACTAAAAATGGCATTCAACCAACCAAAATTCAACTCATATGATTCAAGAACACATTTATTAAGTAAAATAAACGTAAGTCCGATTTTGGACCCAACTTACTGGTCCAGATGGTCTGTATCCTTTCTTTCAGAACAACAAAAAAGGTAGGCAAGCAGTTCCTAGCTGCCTGTGACAGACAGCTATTTCACAACCTCCCCAGGGTGCTCAAAAGTCACCTGCTATAAATAGCTCCTCAGCGCTCACATTAGAGTCTTCAGTTGAAGGGCCAGGTGAAAATATAAATTGCCTGAAATATGTCCCCTCCATTCTAATTCCATAGGCTACTATTTGCTGAAAGTTCCCAGTAATCCTCCTGACAATTTCACTATAAATACACTTAGAAACTTTTTTTTTTTTTTTTTTTAATTTATTATTATTATACTGTAAGTTGTAGGGTACATGTGCATAACGTGCAGGTTTGTTACATATGTATACTTGTGCCTTGTTGGTGTGCTGCACCCATCAACTCGTCATTTACATCAGGTATAACTCCCAATGCAATCCCTCCCCCCTCCCCCCTCCCCATGATAGGCCCCGGTGTGTGATGTTCCCCTTCCCGAGTCCAAGTGATCTCATTGTTCAGTTCCCACCTATGAGTGAGAACATGCGGTGTTTGGTTTTCTGTTCTTGTGATAGTTTGCTAAGAATGATGGATTCCAGCTGCATCCATGTCCCTACAAAGGACACAAACTCATCCTTTTTGATGGCTGCATAGTATTCCATGGTGTATATGTGCCACATTTTCTTAATCCAATCTGTCACTGATGGACATTTGGGTTGATTCCAAGTCTTTGCTATTGTGAATAGTGCTGCAATAAACATACGTGTGCATGTGTCTTTAGAGCAGCATAATTTATAATCCTTTGGGTATATACCCAGTAATGGGATGGCTGGGTCATATGGTACATCTAGTTCTAGATCCTTGAGGAATCGCCATACTGTTTTCCATAATGGTTGAACTAGTTTACAATCCCACCAACAGTGTAAAAGTGTTCCTATTTCTCCACATCCTCTCCAGCACCTGTTGTTTCCTGACTTTTTAATAATCGCCATTCTAACTGGTGTGAGATGGTATCTAATTGTGGTTTTGATTTGCATTTCTCTGATGGCCAGTGATGATGAGCATTTTTTCATGTGTTTGTTGGCTGTATGAATGTCTTCTTTTGAGAAATGTCTATTCATATCCTTTGCCCACTTTTTGATGGGGTTGTTTGTTTTTTTCTTGTAAATTTGTTTGAGTTCTTTGTAGGTTCTGGATATTAGCCCTTTGTCAGATGAGTAGATTGCAAAAATTTTCTCCCATTCTGTAGGTTGTCTGTTCACTCTGATGGTAGTTTCTTTTGCTGTGCAGAAGCTCTTTAGTTTAATGAGATCCCACTTGTCAATTTTGGCTTTTGCTGCCGTTGCTTTTGGTGTTTTAGACATGAAGTCTTTGCCCATGCCTATGTCCTGAATGGTACTACCTAGGTTTTCCTCTAGGATTTTTATGGTATTAGGTCTAACATTTAAGTCTCTAATCCATCTTGAATTAATTTTCGTATAAGGAGTAAGGAAAGGATCCAGTTTCAGCTTTCTACTTATGGCTAGCCAATTTTCCCAGCACCATTTATTAAATAGGGAATCCTTTCCCCATTTCTTGTTTCTCTCAGGTTTGTCAAAGATCAGATGGCTGTAGATGTGTGGTATTATTTCTGAGGACTCTGTTCTGTTCCATTGGTCTATATCTCTGTTTTGGTACCAGTACCATGCTGTTTTGGTTACTGTAGCCTTGTAGTATAGTTTGAAGTCAGGTAGCGTGATGCCTCCAGCTTTGTTCTTTTGACTTAGGATTGTCTTGGAGATGCGGGCTCTTTTTTGGTTCCATATGAACTTTAAAGCAGTTTTTTCCAATTCTGTGAAGAAACTCATTGGTAGCTTGATGGGGATGGCATTGAATCTATAAATTACCTTGGGCAGTATGGCCATTTTCACGATATTGATTCTTCCTATCCATGAGCATGGTATGTTCTTCCATTTGTTTGTGTCCTCTTTTATTTCACTGAGCAGTGGTTTGTAGTTCTCCTTGAAGAGGTCCTTTACATCCCTTGTAAGTTGGATTCCTAGGTATTTGATTCTCTTTGAAGCAATTGTGAATGGAAGTTCATTCATGATTTGGCTCTCTGTTTGTCTGTTACTGGTGTATAAGAATGCTTGTGATTTTTGCACATTAATTTTGTATCCTGAGACTTTGCTGAAGTTGCTTATCAGCTTAAGGAGATTTTGGGCCGAGACAATGGGGTTTTCTAAATATACAATCATGTCATCTGCAAACAGGGACAATTTGACTTCTTCTTTTCCTAACTGAATACCCCTGATTTCTTTCTCTTGCCTAATTGCCCTAGCCAGAACTTCCAACACTATGTTGAATAGGAGTGGTGAGAGAGGGCATCCCTGTCTTGTGCCAGTGTTCAAAGGGAATTTTTCCAGTTTTTGCCCATTCAGTATGATATTGGCTGTGGGTTTGTCATAAATAGCTCTTATTATTTTGAGGTACGTTCCATCAATACCGAATTTATTGAGCGTTTTTAGCATGAAGGGCTGTTGAATTTTGTCAAAAGCCTTTTCTGCATCTATTGAGATAATCATGTGGTTCTTGTCTTTGGTTCTGTTTATATGCTGGATTATGTTTATTGATTTGCGAATGTTGAACCAGCCTTGCATCCCAGGGATGAAGCCCACTTGATCATGGTGGATAAGCTTTTTGATGTGTTGCTGAATCCGGTTTGCCAGTATTTTATTGAGGATTTTTGCATTGATGTTCATCAGGGATATTGGTCTAAAATTCTCTTTTTTTGTTGTATCTCTGCCAGGCTTTGGTATCAGGATGATGTTGGCCTCATAAAATGAGTTAGGGAGGATTCCCTCTTTTTCTATTGATTGGAATAGTTTCAGAAGGAATGGTACCAACTCCTCCTTGTACCTCTGGTAGAATTCAGCTGTGAATCCATCTGGTCCTGGACTTTTTTTGGTTGGTAGGCTATTAATTGTTGCCTCAATTTCAGAGCCTGCTATTGGTCTATTCAGGGATTCAACTTCTTCCTGGTTTAGTCTTGGAAGAGTGTAAGTGTCCAGGAAATTATCCATTTCTTCTAGATTTTCCAGTTTATTTGCGTAGAGGTGTTTATAGTATTCTCTGATGGTAGTTTGTATTTCTGTGGGGTCGGTGGTGATATCCCCTTTATCATTTTTAATTGCGTCGATTTGATTCTTCTCTCTTTTCTTCTTTATTAGTCTTGCTAGTGGTCTGTCAATTTTGTTGATCTTTTCAAAAAACCAACTCCTGGATTCATTGATTTTTTGGAGGGTTTTTTGTGTCTCTATCTCCTTCAGTTCTGCTCTGATCTTAGTTATTTCTAGCCTTCTGCTAGCTTTCGAATGTGTTTGCTCTTGCTTCTCTAATTCTTTTAATTGCGATGTTAGAGTGTCAATTTTAGATCTTTCCTGCTTTCTCTTGTGGGCATTTAGTGCTATAAATTTCCCTCTACACACTGCTTTAAATGTGTCCCAGAGATTCTGGTATGTTGTATCTTTGTTCTCATTGGTTTCAAAGAACATCTTTATTTCTGCCTTCATTTCGTTATGTACCCAGTAGTCATTCAGGAGCAGGTTGTTCAGTTTCCATGTAGTTGAGCGGTTTTGATTGAGTTTCTTAGTCCTGAGTTCTAGTTTGATTGCACTGTGGTCTGAGAGACAGTTTGTAATAATTTCTGTTCTTGTACATTTGCTGAGGAGTGCTTTACTTCCAATTACGTGGTCAATTTTGGAATAAGTATGATGTGGTGCTGAGAAGAATGTATATTCTGTTGATTTGGGGTGGAGAGTTCTATAGATGTCTATTAGGTCTGCTTGCTGCAGAGATGAGTTCAATTCCTGGATATCCTTGTTAACTTTCTGTCTCGTTGATCTGTCTAATGTTGACAGTGGAGTGTTGAAGTCTCCCATTATTATTGTATGGGAGTCTAAGTCTCTTTGTAAGTCTCTAAGGACTTGCTTTATGAATCTGGGTGCTCCTGTATTGGGTGCATATATATTTAGGATAGTTAGCTCTTCCTGTTGAATTGATCCCTTTACCATTATGTAATGGCCTTCTTTGTCTCTTTTGATTTTTGATGGTTTAAAGTCTGTTTTATCAGAGACTAGTATTGCAACCCCCGCTTTTTTTTGTTCTCCATTTGCTTGGTAAATCTTCCTCCATCCCTTTATTTTGAGCCTATGTATGTCTCTGCGTGTGAGATGGGTCTCCTGAATACAGCAGACTGATGGGTCTTGACTCTTTATCCAGTTTGCCAGTCTGTGTCTCTTAATTGGAGCATTTAGTCCATTTACATTTAAGGTTAAGATTGTTATGTGTGAACTTGATCCTGCCATTATGATATTAACTGGTTATTTTGCTCATTAGTTGATATAGTTTCTTCCTAGCCTCGATGGTCTTTACATTTTGGCATGTTTTTGAGATGGCTGGTACCGGTTGTTCCTTTCCATGTTGAGTACTTCCTTCAGGGTCTCTTGTAAGGCAGGCCTAGTGGTGACAAAATCTCTAAGCATTTGCTTATCTGTAAAGGATTTTATTTCTCCTTCACTTATGAAACTTAGTTTGGCTGGATATGAAATTCTGGGTTTAAAATTCTTTTCTTTAAGAATGTTGAATATTGGCCCCCACTCTCTTCTGGCTTGGAGAGTTTCTGCCGAGAGATCTGCTGTGAGTCTGATGGGCTTCCCTTTGTGGGTAACCCGACCTTTCTCTCTGGCTGCCCTTAAGATTTTTTCCTTCATTTCAACTTTGGTGAATCTGGCAATTATGTGTCTTGGAGTTGCTCTTCTCGAGGAGTATCTTTGTGGCGTTCTCTGTATTTCCTGGATTTGAATGTTGGCCTGCCCTACTAGGTTGGGGAAGTTCTCCTGGATGATATCCTGAAGAGTGTTTTCCAACTTGGTTCCATTTTCCCCCTCACTTTCAGGCACCCCAATCAGACGTAGATTTGGTCTTTTTACATAATCCCATACTTCTTGCAGGCTTTGTTCATTTCTTTTTCTTCTTTTTTCTTTTGGTTTCTCTTCTCGCTTCATTTCATTCATTTGATCCTCAATCGCTGATACTCTTTCTTCCAGTTGATCGAGTCGGTTACTGAAGCTTGTGCATTTGTCACGTATTTCTCGTGTCATGGTTTTCATCTCTTTCATTTCGTTTATGACCTTCTCTGCATTAATTAGTCTAGCCGTCAATTCTTCCACTTTTTTTTCAAGATTTTTAGTTTCTTTGCGCTGGGTACGTAATTTCTCCTTTAGCTCTGAGAAATTTGATGGACTGAAGCCTTCTTCTCTCATCTCGTCAAAGTCATTCTCCGTCCAGCTTTGATCCGTTGCTGGCGATGAGCTGCGCTCCTTTGCCGGGGGAGATGCGCTCTTGTTTTTTGAATTTCCAGCTTTTCTGCCCTGCTTTTTCCCCATCTTTGTGGTTTTATCTGCCTCTGGTCTTTGATGATGGTGATGTACTGATGGGGTTTTGGTGTAGGTGTCCTTCCTGTTTGATAGTTTTCCTTCTAACAGTCAGGACCCTCAGCTGTAGGTCTGTTGGAGATTGCTTGAGGTCCACTCCAGACCCTGTTTGCCTGGGTATCAGCAGCAGAGGCTGCAGAAGATAGAATATTTCTGAACAGCGAGTGTACCTGTCTGATTCTTGCTTTGGAAGCTTCCTCTCAGGGGTGTACTCCACCCTGTGAGGTGTGGGGTGTCAGACTGCCCCTAGTGGGGGATGTCTCCCAGTTAGGCTACTCAGGGGTCAGGGACCCGCTTGAGCAGGGAGTCTGTCCCTTCTCAGATCTCAACCTCCGTGTTGGGAGATCCACTGCTCTCTTCAAAGCTGTCAGACAGAGTCGTTTGGGTCTGCAGAGGTATCTGCTGCTTTGTTATTGTTTACTGTGCCCTGCCCCCAGAGGTGGAGTCTACAGAGACAGGCAGGTTTCCTTGAGCTGCTGTGAGCTCCACCCAGTTCGAGCTTCCCAGCAGCTTTGTTTACCTACTTAAGCCTGAGCAATGGCGGGCGCCCCTCCCCCAGCCTCGCTGCTGCCTTGCCGGTAGATCACAGACTGCTGTGATAGCAATGAGGGAGGCTCCGTGGGTGTGGGACCCTCCCAGCCAGGTGTGGGATATGATCTCCTGGTGTTCCTGTTTGCTCAAAGCGCAGTATTGGGGTGGGAGTTACCCGATTCTCCAGGTGTTGTGTGTCTCAGTTCCCCTGGCTAGGAAAAGGGATTCCCTTCCCCCTTGCGCTTCCCAGGTGAGGCAATGCCTCGCCCTGCTTCAGCTCTCGCTGGTCGGGCTGCAGCAGCTGACCAGTACCGATCTTCCGGCACTCCCCAGTGAGATGAACCCAGTACCTCAGTTGAAAATGCCGAAATCACCGGTCTTCTGTGTCGCTGGCGCTGGGAGTTGAAGACTGGAGCTGCTCCTATTCGGCCATCTTGCTCCGCCCCTCTCTAGAAACTTTTTAAAAGCATTTTCTAAACTAGCAGGAGAGGTAGTGTGGTGAGGCGTAAGAATGCTGCCCACCAGGAACAGGAAACCAGGATTCTCGTTCCCCAATCAGTCACTTAAGAGCCAAGTAAGTCACTTAAGCCTTTAAGAATAAAATTCCTCATTTGTGAAAAGGAAATGATAATGCCCAACTCAAAGGGTGGCAGTGAAGATTGGAAATAATGCATTCCACATCAGGATTTCATCTTATAAAAATGACATGACATTTATAATATCAAAAAAAAAAAAAAAAAGGAAGGAAGGAACCTAAAAAAAAGAGGCGATTCATCAAAACAATCTTAATGCATTCATTCAAAGCTGTATACATCATGTAGCCATGAAAAGGATGAAATGGAAAGATGGTCTTGATGCAGTAAGTTTTAAAAATGGGCTGAAAAAAAAAAAAACACTACGCATTTAGCCTCATTTTTAGTACAATAAAGCGTGTTTTCAAATGCACATAAAATATCTGCAGTGACAACAAACCATAAACATATATCCACTCTGAAGAAAAAATGAGGGTTCCAGGTCTTTTTCAAAAAATATGACTAATTTTAGTTGAGTATATTCATTTATAACAAACTTGGATTGCTTCTATAATTAAAAATTAAAAACAATAAAGAAAACAATGGAAATTAGTGTGAAGAAAGCACTTAGCGGTCGGGCATGGCGGCTCACACCTGTAATCCCAGTACTTTGGGAGGCTGAGGCAGGTGGAACACTTGAGGTCAGGAGTTTGAGACCAGCCTGGCCAACATAGGGAAACCCCATTTCTATCCACACCTGTAATCTCAGCTACTCGGGAGGCTGAGGCACAAGAATCGCTTGAACCCGGGAGGCAGAGGCTGCAGTGAGCCAAGATAGGGCACTGCACTTCAGCCTGGGCGACAAAGCCAGACTCAATCTCAAAAAAGAAAGAAAGCACTTTGCACAATGCCTAGTACACTTTGATGAATGATGATTATCATAGTTACTTTTGTGCGGAAGCTACAGAACTCTTTAAGTAAAACAAGCTTACATAAAACTAGCAGACCTTGGTAACGTGCAACCAGTTATGCCTGTGTGTGAACTGGATAAATTATTTTTAGAAAAATAAGTTTTTAAAAAATTGTGGTGATTATCTCATGGATATATAAATATGTCAAGACCTCAAACTGTATACTTTAAATATGTGTGGATTATCATATATCAATTATACCTTAACAAACCTGTTTAAAACAAACAGAGTGGAACTAAAATTTTCAACAGGAGTAAGATGGAAGACTGAGATTTGAATTTAAAGTTCCTAAGGTCTTTATGTTATTCAGAAGACTGAAGACTGAAAAAGATATAGATTATGTAACTTTCAAACCAATCGAGGGGAAAAATTGGAATAAAGAAAATTTGAAATATCCAAAAGAAGTCAGGAGACAGAGAATGATTAATTGAAAATAAAAAATAACATTAATATCTCAATCATCACAGTGTCGATGGTCTAAACTCACCATTAAAATGTAAAGACTATCATTACATAACAAACAAAAAGATAGATCCATTTTTACTCAGTTCAATTCCACAGGTGTAGGGCTATATGTGTGTAGTAAGAGGATCAGATACCTCTCCCCAACTCAACTTCTTTTAACTGCTTTTCTGAAGCCTTGAAATTAATTGAAGGAAAGTTCTTTATACCAAAAATAACAAAGGAAAGTAACTTTGGTGGGAAGAGGAGAGGGTGGGAGAAATGGAAAGGAGACAAAAGAGAACTGGCAAAGAAAAATAATGTTTCCATGCCACAATTTCAGCAAAAGGGTAAATTAAATGCATGTGAAATGGTCTAACTGATATCCAGCTGGTTTATTGAAAATGATGTACCGCTTGCTACCTAAAATGAGACACTCGGGGCAGGGTGGGGCTAACCTCTGGGACCTCCTAGCTGCTCTTCCCCCCAGGAGGTGTCATGGTGAAGACTGCTTTCCTGAATAGTGGAGCTAGAGCTCCTCTAAGGAATTTGAACAAAACCAGGCCAGATGATACAATTCATTGGTTCTTTCATACAGTCTGCAAAACTTGGTTAGACGGTTTTAATCAATCTTATCGAGGAAAACAGATGGAAAGTCCTTCCCAGAAGTTAATCCTTCAGTCTTATTCCAAAAGTAGGACACATAACTCCTCAGGCAGTCTGCATTTGGCGGCACTTTCCCAGTCTCTATCGATTTTACATGTGTTGGGACTGATGTTGAGGGAATTGTGGATGAGATACTAGGAAACTATGGACCTTAATGCAGTTCATTGCCTGTAAGCAGCATCTCTCCAGATATCATTCCCAGCCCAATTATCTACGAATTTGGGATCCCATACTGATCACTGGGATGATAAAATACAAATTGACAGGACTAAGAATCAAAAGATATAGCTTCTTATCCAGCCCTGACTTAATCCACTCAAGGGACAGTGATTGAGTCCAGAACATTACCATTACGAGTTTACCTCAATGATCAAGCAACAAGATGAGAATGGCAATGTTTGTTTCATGAATTTCTTAAGAAGAATTGAAATAATATAGAAAAATCTTCTTTGAAAAACCATAATGTATGGTAAAGTGGACTTTTTTCTTACATTCATAAGACTGTTTTAAGCTTTCATGGACCTTTGCCTACATGACATCATCTCCTATAGAAGAGGGTGAGAAGCTATAGTTGACATCTATGCCATTGTCTTCCTCACATTCCCACTCTCCTCCATCACCACCTTCAACCACCCCATCTGCCCCACATACCTTGGCCCAGATGAGCATGTGACTCAAACTGAGCCAATCATAGTCCCTCTCTTTTTTTGACCACATTTGAGTATTCCAGGAGTAAGCATGTGATTGAGGTAGATGATTCCCTAACCAAATGACTCCCTTCCCCAAATTTTTAGGACACAGAACCAGAAAATCCTTTTTCTGTGGCCAAGATACAAGGTATAAAACTTACAACCTATCAGCAGTTATATTTTCTGCCTTCTCTATAGCTGAGAGGGAGAACTTTTCAGTTAATATTCCAGTTCAAGTGTAATATGCCTTTAGGTGGGCATGGTCCACAGACCAGGGGCCCCCAGCCTAAAAACCCTATATTTTACCCTGTCGAGAGAATAAACTTCCAGCCTTCTGCTATGATGAGAGATGGGTGATCTCCCACTTGTGCAAAAACCCTTTGATCTCATCTTAATGGGGTTTCAAAAGGAAACAAAGGTAGATAATGTGTGTGTTAAGCCCGTCTTCAGCTGGAAGCTCAAAATCTTTATAACACACTCATTGCTTTGTATAATATTCTTAATCCATTTTGATGTCTCTGGCTCTTGGGGCCCAAATATTGCCATGTCTACCCCAGACTCTCTACCTTGGCCACATCTTTCCAGTCTTATGCTCTGTATTTAAAACCATCCCTCCTCCCATACAAATTCTCCTTTCCTTAGTTACAGGGTTACATCAAACAGAAAAGCATAGATGCATCGATGTCATATCAAAGTAACAGGAATTCACTCACTCCTCTCAGGACTATGTATGGCTTTTAAAAAAATAACTTTACTTAAAAAGTAGAAGAAGACAGTGAAAAACACAGCCATCTTAATCCACAGAGACAACTTCAAGAGAAACCAAACCTGCTGACACCTTAATCTTGAACTTGACATCAGTGTTATATCAAAGTAACAAGAATTGACTCACTCATCTCTGGACTATGTATGGCTTTTAAAATAATAACTTTTACTTAAAAGAAGAAGAAGACAGTTAAAAACATAGCCATCTCAATCCACAGAGACAACTTTAAGAGAAACCAAACTGGCTGACACCTTGATCTTGAACTTCAGCCTCCAGGATAGTGAAACATAAGTAAATTTCTCTTGTTTAAGCCAAAAAAAACCCCACCTTATTGATTTGTATGTGTGTAATTTCAAAAATCATATATGTTTATCATAAAAAAACTTAAAAGTATAGAAAAGTGCAAAGAAGAAAAATAAGATCAATTTTAATTACATCTTTTATAAAATTATTTTGGCATATACGTGTGGTAATCTGCAGATGGCCTCCCAAGATCCTTACATATCCTCATGTAGTCCTTGCTCATGATGAATCAGGACTGACCCTGTGTGACCAATAGGACACATGAAAAGTGACGATGTATGACTTCCAAGGCAAGGTCATAAAAAGCCTTGCATCTTTCATCTTGGTTTCTTGAATCTCTCACTCTGAAAGAAGCCAGTCAGATGCCACCTTATGAGAGCATTCAATAAGCCCCATGGAGAAGTCCACAAAGAAAGGAACCGAAGTCCTTAGCTAACAACCAGCACCAACCTGCCAGCCATGTCAGTAAGCCACCTCAAAAGCAGACCTCAGCAAGATGGTGGAATAGTATTTTCCAACACATATCCCCTTGCAGACACACCAATTTGAACAACTATCCATGCATGAATGTACCCTTTCAAGAACTAAAGAATCCCAGTGAGAGATTACATAGTTAGGGTGTAGTACAGAAATAAGAAAAAGCACATTGAAGAGGATGAGAAAGAGTTTCATATTACTCATATCACCCCTCCCCCAAGGGGTGCACAGCACAGAGAAAGATACTCCCCCTGTGGGGGAAGGAGAGTGAACTGAACACCTTACTTTGCTGTGGACCCCAGCATCGGGCCCAGTTCAGTAAAATCCAGTGCCAGAGCAGCCCTCATGATCCCAGGGTCTAGGCTAGCACCTGTGGATAAGAGCATCCAGGGCCACCCTAATGCTGGGCCAGCCCCTATGACCCCAAGCTGCAAGCAGGCCTCTACAGCATCAGGTTTCAGCTCCATTCAAGCACCACACCAATTCAACAGCCCTAGGCTCTACACCCACTCCAGAGCCAAGTCTGCCACAGCAGCTCAACCACTAGGCCAACCCCTGTGGACACAGGCTTCAGGCAAGTCCCAGTAACCATGCTAGCCCTTGTGTGGACTCAGGCTGCAGACCCATCCTAGCACAAAGTGGGCCTCTGTGATCAGGCTCAAGGCCCATCTTAGGGACAGGTTGGCCCCCATGAACCCAGACTTCAGGCCAGCCCCTGCAAACACAGGATCCAGATTCATTCCCATGAACCCAGAATCCAGGCCCACCCCAGGAAATCCAAGCTCCAGGCCTTCCTGCCTGCTGACTCAGGCACCAAGGCAACTTGCCTGAGAATACAGGAGCAAGCCTGCCCTCAGATTCCACCTAACAACCCACCCAGAATCTCTGGGTACTGACTGGTGAGGGCTTTCCAAAGCCAATATGTAAAAAGTAGAACAGGTGCTTACTTCTTCATATGCATAGACATCAACATATAGCCACAAAGATAGTGAATAATAGGGGAAACAATACCACCAAACAACAAAATTAAGTAACTGACCCTAAAGAAATGGAGGTCTATGAAATGCCTGTCAAAGGATTCAAAATAATCATCTTAGAGCTCAGTGAGCTATAAGAGAATACAGATAACTAAATCAAATCATGAAAACAATATGAAAGCAAAATAGGGGATTCAATGAGGGTATAGAAACCATAAAAAAGAACAAGGCAGAAATTCTGGATCTAAGCAACATAGTAATGGAACTGAAAATTCCATAGAGAGCTTCAACAGTAGCCTCAATCAAACAGAAAAAAGAATCAGTGAGCTCAAAGATAGATCATTTGTAATATTCAGCCAGAGAAACAACAACAACAACAAAGAATAAGTAAGAATGAAAAAAGCCAATACGATATATGAGACAACATCAAGCAATCCAATACATACATTAGGGGATTCACAAAAGTAGCAAAGAAAGAAAAACAGAAGAATGCTTATGTAAAGAAATAATGATAAGAAACTTCCCAAATCTGGAGAGGCAAATGAGCATCCAGATCCATGAAGCCCAAATAGCCCCAAGCAGATTAAATATAGAGAGATCTTCACCAAGACACATTACAATCAAATTCTCAAAAGACAAAGAAAAAACTTTGAAAGCAGCAGTAAATGAAATTGAACCCTTATGTCACATACAAAAAGGAACTCAAAATAGATTAAAATGTAAACTCAAAATAGATTAAAAACTTAAACTTAACACCTGAAACTATAATAAACTACTACAAGAAAACATAGGGAAAAATCTTGACATTGGTCTGGGCGATGACTTCTTGGATATGACTCCAAGATTGTATCAAACAAAAATGCTTCTGCACAGCAACGTAAATAATCAACGGAATGTAGAGCCAGCCTATGGAATGGGAGAAAATATTTACAAACTATATATTATATCTGATAAGGGACCAATATCCAAAATATGTAAGAAACTCAAAGCAATTCAATAGCAATAAAACAAATAATTCAAGTTTTTAAAATGGGTAAAGGACTTGAATCAATATTTCTCAAAAGAAGAAATACAAGTGGCCAATAGGTATATGAAAAAATGCTCAGCCAGGCGCAGTGGCTCACACTTGTAATCCCAGCACTTTGGGAGGCTGATCATGGGCAGATCACGAGGTCAGAAGATCGAGACCATCCTGGTCAGGAGATCGAGACCTTCTGACTAACACGGTGAAACCCCATCTCTACTAAAATTACAAAAACAAAATTAGCCAGGCATGGTGGCGAGCACCTGTAGTCCCAGCTACTTGGGAGGCTGAGGTGAGAGAATGGTGTGAACCTGGGAGGCGGAGCTTGCAATGAGCTGAGATGGCACCACTGCACTCCAGCCTGGGTGACACAGCGAGACTCCGTAAAAAAAAAAAAAAAAAAATGCTCAACAGCACTAATCACCAGGGAAACGCAAACTCAAACTACAAGGAAGTATCACCTCACACCTGTTAGAATGGGTATTATCAAAAAAGACAAAAAAGAACAAGTGTTGGTGAAGGTGCAGCAAAAAAGAAATCAGCTATTTAACATACTTATCACCTCACATACCAATCAAAAAGGAAATCCTTACACACTGTTGGCGGGAATCTAATTAGTACAGTCATTAAGGAAAGCAATATGGAGGTTCCTCAAAAAGTTAAAAATAGGGCAGGCGAGGTGGTTCACACCTGTAATCCCAGCACTTTGGGAGGCCAAGGTGGGTGGACTACCTGAGGTCAGAAGTTGGAGACCAGCTGGCCAACATGGCAAAACGCCATCTCTACTAAAAATACAAAAATTAGCTGGGAGTGGGGGTGGTTTGCACCTGTAATCCCAGCTACTCAGGAGGCTGAGACAGGAGAATTGCTTGAACCCAGGAGGCGGAGGTTGCAGTGAGCTGAGATTGTACCACTACACTCCAGCCTGGGCGACAGAGCAAGACTCCATCTTACAAAGAAAAAAAATTTTTAAATAGAACTATCATATACTTCAGCAATCCCACTTCTGAGTATTTATCCAAAGAAAATGAAATCAGCATGTCAAAGAGATACCTACACCCCATGTTCACTGTGGCATTATTTACAATAGCCAAGATGTGGAATCAACCTAAGCATCCATTGACAGATGAATGGATAAAGAAAATGTGGTATATACAATGGAATGCTATTTAGTCTTAAAGAATAAGAAAATTCTGTAATTTGCAACAACATGGATAAACTTGGAGAATATTACGCTAAGTGAAATAAGCCAGACACAGAAAGACAAGTTCTGCAGGATCTCATTTTTATGTGGAATCTTAAAAAGTTGAACTCAGAGACAGCGAGTAGAATGAGGGTTGCAAGGGACTGAGAAGGGCTAAGAATGAGGAGATTTCGATCAAAGGGTACAAAATTTCAGTTTGACAAGATGTATGACTTCTGTTGTACAGCATAGTGACTATAGTTAATAATATTGTATTGTATACTTGAAAATTGCTAACAGGATATATCTTAAATGTTCTCACCACAAAAATAATAATTGGTATGTGAGGTGATAAGTATGTTAAATAGCTGATTTGATCCTTTTGAAATGTGTACATATATTAAAACATCATGTTTTACATCATAAATATATACAATTTTAGTATGTCAATATCTTAATAAAGTTTGGGGGCTGGAAATAAAGAATGAAAAGAAAAGTAAATCTCTAGTCCTTATTGAGTCTTCCGAAGACTCTAGTCCCAAGTGACATCTGACTGCAGCCTCACAAATGACACTCCTTAATCTGACCTTCTCCTGAATTCCTGGTCCATAGAAATCATGCGAGGTAATAAATGATTATGGTTGTTTAAAGGCGCTTAGTTTTGGAATGATTTGTTACACAGAAATAAGTAATAAAATATCTTTCTTATCTTTACTAAAATGCATAATGGGCAAATATACAAAAGTTTGCATTTTCTATTTACTATATATCATACCAGGCTGGAGTGCAGTGGTGTAATCTCAGCTCACTGCAACCTTTGCCTCCTGGGTGCAAGCCATTCTCCTACCCAGCCTCCCCAGCAGCTGGGACTACAGGCATGCACTACTATACCTGGCTAATTTTTGTGTTTTTAATAGAGATGGGGTTTCACCATGTTGGCCAGAATGGTCTCAATCTCCTGACCCCGTGATCCGACCCCTTGGCCTCCCAAAGTGCTGGGATTACAGGCATGAGCCACCGTGCCTGGCCTAAATATTCTTAAATATTCCAATGTCATCAAATATTCTGTCATATATCATCAAACATGTTTTTTTCTAGATGTCTGCACAATACCCTATACTCTTTACATAGTATAATGTATTATGTCTTAAAAGTAGATGTCTGAAAAAATAATGTCTCAGTTGTAATGATGAAAGGTTGGTTGAGAAAAAACATGTATGCATACGTATGCAAAGTAACTCTGTATGCTTTGTTAATACTTTCATTCATTCATTCACCAAATTTAAGATTAGGAAATTGGTATGTGTCATGCACCTGATCTTATGTCTGGTAATCTAGGAGAGGTAGAAATGATTAAGACATGGTTTAAGGTCTCAATTCACACTCACACAGCACTTGGCTTTTGTCTAAACCTACCTAAAGCCCTAAACAGAGAGTAATCACATATCTGGTATGTATAATTTGAAAAACATGTCTAATCTCTACCACATATAAATTTGTGTCCTAATGAATCTCATTACAACAAATGATACAAAATATTACTTAAACATTTATTATATGTAAGATTATATCTGGTTCCCGGAGGGATTTCTTTAAAATAGGTTTATGGAAACATAATTCACATACCATACAATTCACTGGGTTTTGTTATATTATATAGTTAATTTTAAAATTGTAATAAAATATATATAGCATAAATTTGCTATTTTGACCATTTTTATGTGTACTATTCAGTAGTATTAATTACATTCACAGTGTTGTGCAATCATCACCACTATTTGCAAAACTTTTATCACACTAAACAGAAACTTTACAACTGTTAAGAAATAACTCTTGGCTGGGCGCGGTGGCTCACGCCTGTAATCCCAGCACTTTGGGAGGTTGAGGCGGGTGGATCACGAGGTCAGGAGATTGAGACCATCCTGGCTAACAAGGTGAAATCCTGTCTCTACCGAAAACACAAAAATTAGCTGGGCATGGTGGCGGGTGCCTATAGTCCCAACTATTCAGGAGGCTGAGGCAGAATGGCGTGAACCCAGGAGGCGAAACTTGCAGTGAGCTGAGATCGTGCCACTGCACTCCAGCCTGGGCGACAGAGTAAGACTTCATCCCCAAAAAAAAGAAAAAAAGAAATAACTCTCTATTCTCCCTTCTCCCCCAGCGCCCAGTCACCTCTAACCTACTTTCTGTTTCTACGAATCTGCATATTGTAAATATTTCGCATAAGTGGAATCATATAATATTTGCTCTTTTGTGTCTGGATTATTTCACTGAGCATGACATTTTCAAGGTACGTTCATATTTTAGCACATATGAGAACTTCATCCCTTTTTGTGGCTGAATAATTTCCCGTTGCATGTCTATGCCACATTTTGTTTATCTCTTCATCTGTTGATAGACATGTGGGTTGTGCCTGGTTGTGTCTGCCTTTCAGCTATTATAAATAATGCTGCTATGAACATTAGTGTACCACGGAGGGATTTTTTTTAAAGCACAAAATAAGGCCCAGACATGAAGGAATTGATAATTAGGTTGTTGAGAGAAGAAACTCTTGGAAAATTAACCACAGAGGCAAATAGTAGTTGAATATATTAAAGAAACACCACCAGACATGGGATTAAATACATAAGAAAGTATTTATATAGCATTACAGTATATAAATGTTATAGCATTTTTGAAGAGAGCAAATTCACTCAAGACTGGTGACAGCTTCATCATCAAAGGAGGAAGAAGAAAAAGGTTTTTCACTTCACCATTTACAAAGTTTCTGACATCACAGATTCAGTGGGGTTGAAAACAGGCCATCAGATTTTATGTGTTTAAAATCTGAAAGAGAAGTGATAAAATAAAGGTGGTATGTGATAGAATACTCACTGAGAATACTGGCAGTGAAATCAGAGAATCCAAATGGGTCATCAGAGGGGTGCCCCAGGTTCAGGTAGATTGGGTGTAGTTTCCATGCCAAAGAAGAGATATGGATGTTTTAAAAGAAAATATCCTAGAAACAAAAGAAATTGAGAGAAGACATTGAGGAAGGATGCATTCATTGACCAGAAGGTGGGGAGACAGTTTCAGATAGAAAACACAGATGTGGGCCGGGTGCGGTGGCTCACACCTATAATCCCAGCACTTTGGGAGGCCAAGGCAGTTGGATCACTTGATACCAGGAGTTCAAGGCCAATATGGTGAAACCTCATCTCTACTAATACAAAAAATTAGCCAGGCATGGTGGCGCATGCCTGTAATCACAGGTGCTCAGGAGGCTGAGGCAGGAGAATGACTTGAGTTCAGGAGGCGGAGGTTGCAGTGAGCCAAGATTGGGCCACTGCACTCCAGCCTGGGTGACTGAGCGAAACTCTCTCTCAAAAAAAAATAATTGTGCACACTCCAAGGCTGGGGCACCTCTTTGAGTAGCGTGTGGCACAACCACCCAATGCTTTGTCTTTGTCAGAGGGCCTCCATTACCAGAGAAACAGCCCTAGTTCCCAGCAGAAGAAATAAGATAGTGTTCCAGAACAGTCTGTCGCCCTGGCCCAGCCTCCTGTTCCTTGGGCTACATACATAATCTCAACTCACTTGTAGGTCCCTGATTCTCTTGCTGTTTTGTGAAATCAACCTGTGGGACCACTCAACCCAGATTTCTTGACCTTCCCTGAAGGCCCATTCATGCCTGACTTAGTCACTTCTTCCTCTTTTTTTTTTTTTTTTTTTTTTTTTTGAGATGTAGTCTCTCGCTCTGCGGCCCAGGCTGGAGTGCAGGGGCGCCATCTCGGCTCACTGCAAGCTCTGCCTCCCGGGTTCACACCATTCTCCTGCCTCAGCCTCCCGAGTAGCTGGGACTACAGGCACCTGCCACCAACGCCTGGCTAATTTTCTGTATTTTTAGTAAAGACCGGGTTTCACCTTGTTAGCCAGGATGGTCTCCATCTCCTGACCTTGTGATCTGCCCGCCTCAGCCTCCCACAGTGCTGGGATTACATGCATGAGCCACCACGCCCGGCCCACGTCTTCCTCATTTTCTCGTGATATTTTTTTTAAATGGTAGTCTCTGCAGGATCCAACAGTTAATGGCACTCACCAAGAGATTTTTCTTTAACTGACTTGGAAATTTGTATGTGAAGGCTAGTTGCATACATTCCCTCCCTTCCTTTTCCCCATCCTAGAGGCTGTTGAGGATCATTTCTTGAGGCTCAGTCCTCTAGTCTTCCCCACCCTTTCTCCCAGGAGAATGGGACAATCATGCACAGTTCTCATGTGTCTGAATATTTAATTCTAACCATTCTCTTCACCTTTCTCTCTTCTACTTCTCAGCCAAGTATTACTTCAGAAAAATCTCACCCTATTTGGGAACCAAAAAATTTCCACAAAAAATTACCCTACTTGGGCCGGGCATAGTGGCTCGCGCCTGTAATCTCAGCACTTTAGGAGGCCGAGGCTGGCGGATCACAAGGTCAGGAGATCGAGACCATCCTGGATAACACGGTGAAACCCCATCTCTACTAAAAATACAAAAAATTAGCTAGGTGTGGTGGCAGGCGCCTGTAGTCCCAGCTACTCGGGAGGCTGAGGCAGGAAAAACGTGAACCCAGGAGGTGGAGCTTGCAGTGATCCGAGATCACACCACTGCACTCCAGCCCGGGCGACAGAGTGAGACTCTGTCTCAAAAACAAAATAGGCAAACAAACAAACAAACAAACACCCTATTTGGGAACCAAAAAACAGTATGGCTACACATTAACAGCAGCGCTAGACATACTTTGTCCTTCAGGAAAAGGCAAGTACAAAGTTTAACTGTAAAATTAGACATAAAAGCCTAAAAAAGTCTCTCTACCTAAGAGTCACTTAGATAAGGCAGTCCCCTTAAAAAAAAGAATTCCATCTATTTCCTCATTTTTCTTTTGTAAATTTGCTTTTCCTCCAACATTAAGAAACAACATAAATATTATTTATCTCTTATGCTTGTCTCTGACTCTAGTACAGCACCTGGCACTTCTTGGATTCTTTACTAGTGTTGGCTGCTTTGAATATAAGGTGGTTTTGTTGATCCAGTATATACTTTTTCTGTTTGGTTAATTAATATATTATTGATATATTAATGTGATATAATTATTAGCATATTAATATATGATATAATGTATTAATGTAGAAATAATACATTAATAGATTTCACTGAATAATTTAAAATGCATACATATTTAGAATAAATAATATAATACATTATAAATACATTGTAATAATTTCATTGTAGATACATGGCATTTTAGGTGCAGTATGCAGTCACTATTTATAACTTTGTTTCTATGGGGAAAATGTAAAGTGAATTCAGAGGGCCAAGAAAATTATTAAAAATAAACTTTTGGACCATTATCAATTTGTAAATCAGGCAATGAGTGGTCATTATTTATATATGTCTTTAACTTTTATTTTGATTTCAGAATTTTCTGACTGGTTAAACTCTAGTTTCATAACCAAATCCTCATGGAATAAGATATGAACCAAAAATATGATCATTCCAGTTGGCTGCAACTCATTGCCAGGATTTCAGAGAACTGTGTTTCCAGGTCTCTGCCACTGGTGGGGCCATAAGAACCTACAGTGTCTTCTGATTTTATCCACTTCCACCAGTTCTATTTTTGTATCTCCAAACTTAGCACACAGAAGCTATCTTTATCACCCCAGCTGACTGGCATGAGAGTCCCCAAGGCATAGTAGTTATAGAAGATTATTATAGCATACTTCCTATCCTTCAAATAAGACAATGCAAAATGCAGAAAAGACATCAGCAAGTGGTCACAATGTTGGAAGTATGCGCATGTGTGCATGTGCACTTGCGTGTGTTTTCTTTGCTAAAGATTTATTTCTTTGTACTAAGTTGTAGGCACTATTAGGAGCATAATGTCTATAATGGTTTTTGGAACTCAATTTTAGGCAGTGTAATTGGATCTATTCCTATACCTAAATTCACTTGAAAACATTATGATAAAGTCTTTTACAACCACATCATTCAGATTTCAAATATGGATAATTTTTTTAAAAACTTCTATCGCCCTATTTCTCAATTGAGGAATCCACAGTTACCCAGCCCAAGCGAAGAGCTGAATCATTCTAATAAGCTGGGTCTCCAAAACTGCCATTCCTTGGCTTGCTATTCAACTATTCAATTTTACTTGATACAGAATGTTCAGCTCAATGTTTCGGAATAGAGATGACTGTGAGTACAGAAAAGGTAGCAACATCTCATAGTCTAAATTTCACATTATTTATGTAGCTGTGGGCGGCACCGTAGCCCTTCTGTTTAGACTTGCACTGTCTTATACAGTAGCCACTAGGCACCTGAAGCTATCGAGCACTTGAAATGAGGCTAGTCTGAGCTGAGACATGCAGTAAGCATAAAGTACACACTGGCTTTCAAAGACTTATTACAAAAAGGGAATAGAAAATGTTTTATTAGTGGTTTTTTATATTGGGTGCATGTTGAAATGTTATCTTGGATATATTTGATTAAATCAACTATATTATTATTATTATTTTAGAAAGAGTCTTGCTCTGTTGCCCATGCTGGAGTGCAGTGGTACAATCATAGTTTACTGCATCCTCGCACTTCTGGGCTCAAGCAATCCTCTCACCTCAGCCCCCTGAGTAACTAGGACTACAGTTACTCCATGGACTGGTAGACCATGGGACTACCACCATTTCCAGCTAATGTTTACTTTTTTTTTTTTTTGTGGAGACAGGGTCTTGCCATGCTGCCTAGGCTGTTCTTGAAATCCTGACCTCAAGCAATCCTCCCACCTTTGCCTCCCAAAGCACTGGGATTACAGGTGTGAGGCACTATGCCCCACTCCTTAAACTATGATATTAAAATTCATTTTATCTGTTTCTTTTTATTTTTTTAAATGCGGTCACTAGAAAATGTAAAATGAACTATGTAGGTCACATTAGTGGCTCACATTCTATTTCTATTTTATTTTTTATTTTACTTTATTTTTTAAATTTTTTTGAGACAGGGTCTCACTTTGTTGCCCTGGCTGGAGTGCAGTGGTGTGATCATAGCTCACTGTGGACTTGAACAACTGTGCTCAAACAATCTTGTCAACTCAGCCTCCTGAATATCTAGGACTAGCAGCATGTACCACCATGCCCAGCTATTTTTTTTTTTTTTTTTTAGAGACAGGATCTCACTGTGTTGCCCAGGCTGGTTACCTGGGTCCAAGTGATCTTCCAGCCTCTGCCACCCAAACTGTTGGGATTACAGGTGTGTATTTCTACCGGACAGTGCTGTAGGGTGTTCCATAATCAACAGTAATACCAGTAAGTAGTCTTTAAAACTGGAAGTCAGAGCTGCTGCTTCTCCACATCAAGCTTACCAGAGGAGAGTATGACTTGGAGTGATGTAACAGCCCAGGCACGTTTAGTTTCCCCATCCAAAGAATTTCAGTAATACCCAACAAGACAGCTATGAACACAGGCCACTAAGAGAAAGAAATAAATGTTACCACCTTCCTTAACTGTTTCCTAAGTGATAACACATCCCTCATTATCATCTAAGGGATTATTACTTGTGCCCATTTCATGGCATGGAAACTAGATATTGAATCATTAATTCACTTGTTTTGAGTTTTTGGTGTTTTATTCTCCTGTCCATTGCTATCAAAATGAAGACCAGGGACAATTTAAAAAATAGAAACATGAATTTTCTATTTATAAATGTAATGGAAAGCAACACTTTTAAGATTCTATGTCTGGGCAACAGGCAGTTATTCAGAGGCAAGAGAAGTCACAGCAATATCGCTGTGCATTTCACTGGCTATGCGCACAGGGAGGCGTTCACACTGACCCTGAATATTAATAAACATGAAAAGTTCAGCACCAAATCCCTGTTGTGGGATTACCGGATTACTGAATTAAAAACACATTGGAAGTCATTGCTGCCAGCAAAGAATTGTGTAACTGCTGATAAAAAATTTAAAAAAAATAGTGATTTCAGGAGTAGACTGAGAACAAAACAATAGTATCTTTGTAATGTTCTGAAATTGCTGCATGAATAAAGCTGAGACGGGCTCCCCTGCATTTCCCAGTTTGATTTGCTGACCATCTTGTCTGCTCGTAATTGTTTTCTGCCGTTCATTTCCTCCAATTGTCAATTATTACTAAAACAATTATGAAAAAAGTGCATGTCTTTGTTTCCTGTTGCTGATGAATGCAGTGAAGTCATAGAACAGGCCAGTGCATCATAATCTTTTCCAATACAATGGATTACGCTGTCACAAACAGGATATAGCCCTTTAGTTGGAGGAGAGGCCATCAATGGCACTGCATTAGTGCAGACATATTGTCAGCCATGACAGCAAGAAATCAGAACAGACTTAGCTCTGTACATTTGGAAAACATACTGGGTTTTGTTCCTGATTATAAAAGTAGTACATGCTTATTTATCCTGGAGACAAAGTAGAAAATCAAAAATCACGATTACCCCACCAACCAGAAATTTCTTTTTTTTTTTTTCTGAGACATAGTCTCGCTCTGTCACTCAGGCTGGAGTGCAGTGGCGCAATCTTGGCTCACTGTAACCTCCGCCTCCTGGGTTCAAGCAATTCTCCTGCCTCAGCCTCCTGAGTAGCTGGGACTACAGGCATATGCCACCACACCCGGCTAATTTTTGTAGTTTTAGTAGAGACAGGGTTTCACCATATTGGCCAGGCTAAGAAATTTCTATTGTTAACAGTTGGTGTATGACTTTTTAGCTCTTACTTCTTTTTCTATATGTACATATATATTTTTTTAGCAAATGGGATCACACTATATAAATAATTTTGTAGACTTCTTATATGCACTGAATGTAAGTGTAAATGTTCACTTAACATTTACTATGAACAGTTTCCAATGTCATTAAATATTATAATGTAATTTAATGGCTGTATAAAATTTCATATTGTGGAATGTCATTTAATAATTCCCTTTATATTTAGGTTAGTTACAAAATGTATCTGTTATGAATAGATAGAGTCTTTTACATTCATTATTGTCTGAACTTATGATGTTTTTAAGAATAGATCCCTAAAAGATAGACTTTTTGCTTTTTACTAACATATTATGTATTTTAAAGTAAATATTTAGAATCAAAGGTCTAGGAAATCTTAATAAAAAGGCACATATGTGCATTGAAAGTTTAGTAGCCAAACATAATATATGTGCCTGCCTAAAATGGTAAACAGGTGAAATACTTTTAATGATTAGAAAGTTTAAGATAAATCTAAAACTGGTCTATTCAAAATGCCTTTCAGGCCAACAAGCTGTAAAGGTGTATGTAATTCCACGAAGTCCTCTTCCAGAATTTCTAGCACGACTAGCCTCCAGCCCATGTAAGAGCCCAAAGATGATTCTGCGAACTCTTGATTATGCTATTTAGGGATTCCTGAGGAGCTTGCTTCTAGTGCCTGGCTCTGCGGTCTCTGGGCTGAACGTTGTTATCTGGTATTGCCACTAGAGGGCAGCCAGGGACAAGGAGAGGAGGTTGACACCCTTGGTCTTGTTTTCTCTTCAGCCTAACCTTTTTCTAAAAATTGCACGATCTCATTTATACGTGGAGTATTTTTTAAACCCTAAAACACAGAGATACATAATGAAACAGTGGTCACTAAGGGTGGGAGGAGGGGGGAAAGGGAAATAGGGACACATAGGTCAAAGGATACAAAATAGCAGACATTAAAGAACAAGTTTGGAGGTTGGGTGCCGTGGCTCACGCCTGTAATCTCAGCACTTCGGGAGGCCGAGGCAGGCGAATCACTTGAGGTCAGGAGTTCAAGACCAACTTGGCAACATGGTGAAACCCTGTTTCTACTAAAAAATACAAAACTTAGTGGGTGCAATGGCGTGTTCCTGCAGTCCCAGCTATTTGGGAGGCTGAGGCACAAGGATCACTCGAGCCCTGGAGGTGGAGGCTGCAGCAAGCCGAGGTTGTGCCACTGCACTCCAGCCTGGGTGACAGAGGGGGACCCTGTCTTGAAGGAAAGAAAACAATAAAAAATAAAAAAAAAAAAAAAACACAGGTTTGGAGGGTTTGGAGATCTATTGTCCAACCTCAAGATGAAATTTAATAAAATTGTATTAGGGATTTTTGTAAAATAAGTATGCTTTAGCCACCCATGTCACACAAAGAGGTAACTATATGAGATTATAGATTCTTCATCATAATCTTTATTTCACCAGATAACCAAGGGAAAATTTAAAATGAGCCACTAAGGGGAAAAACAATTCAGGAGATTAATAAATAAGGAGAACCTCTGGGTATAAACCATTTCCATTTTCTCAGAGACAGTAACCAAAAGATGGAGAATTCTATGAGGGCCACCAAAGTTCGGAACAATAGAAGACCTGGAATCTGGCTAAAAACTGGGTTCTAGCGTGAGCAATTGGCACCCTTAGCTCTTTGCAGATGGAGAAAGTGAATCTAGAGCCAGAGGCTCAACATTCTGTATATGAGTCCCAGTTGTGAGGGCTTTGGCTCCTACACATGGTGGTTCCATTTTCCATCTGCCTCTCATTAATGATGTGATCATGGACACGTTACTTAATCTCTCTGCCCTCACTTTTCTCAACTACAAAATGTGGCTGGCAATGGAACCTGCCGATAGATGACTGCAGAGGCAAAAGGAGATAATGGAGATAAAAGGCTTGACATAGAGTAAGTGTTCAATAAATGTTGGCCATTTTTATTTCCAGTTCTTACCTCCCTCCTAAGCTGTTTTCCATTCTCAGCTGTTCGCTTACTATTTCTATCTGACTATTCCATCATTCCCTCAAATTTCCTATGTCTGAAACCAAAATCCTCATCCCTCTCACTAACTCCCTGACCTGCTGCTGTCTCTTTGACCATTTCTTTGAATGGAGCCATAAAACATAACATCCTCTTGAACACATTCTCTCCTCCTATAACCATACCCAATTAGTTTACAAAATACATAAATTTGTTCTCAGATTTGTCTCCAGTGGGCTTCTCTCTCTCTGTTTTCAACAGAACCCAGACCTCAGGGCCCCGATCTCTTCCCCAGCAAGTTCTGCCTCCAACCGGCAGATTTTATGCATGCCACTTCCCTTTTCAGAACTTCTCATTGGCCCCAGGTATCTTTAAATTCCTGACTCCTTAGTTCACCATTAATGTCCCACCACCTTCTGAACCCAGCCTCCTCCAGGCACTTCTTTCCTGCTCCATAGGCTCATTCCCTCTGCTGCTGTCAAGCTGGCTGATTCTCAATTCCCTTGAAGAGTTGCCAGATTTGGGAAATCAGAATACAGGGCCCCCAGCTAAGTGTGAATTTCCAATAAACAACAAATAATACTTTCGTATAAGTAGGTCCGATGCACTAGGTCTCATACACAGTCATGCAGTAGGGCACACTTAGACTAAAAAAGTGTTTGTTGTTTATCTGAAATTCACATTGAACTGGGCATCCTATATTTCATCTGGCAGCCCTATTCCTTGGGCGCAGGAAGGCCATTCCTGTCTCTGCTCACGCTCACAGCTCCATTCTTATCTTAGATGCCCTTATCTCCCTCTATCCATCAGATCTCCTCCTGCTCACCAAGATCCAGCTCAGCCTCAGGCCTCCATGAAGCCTGTCTGGATCAGGTCTTCCTTAGGTGTCACTCATTATCTACATCATTAATTTGGCTCCACATATAGCATGCCTTGTGTCCTGTATACTTCCCTTTTTCCAACTTAACATTGAGTTTATCAAGGATAGAGATTATAAGTTAGAAAACTTAATAAACAGGTGTGGTGATGCTTGTAGACCTGTAATACAGGATGAGACAGTACAACAAATGTCTCCAAAAGCCAACTGTCTGAATTTAAGGTGCCTGTAAATACACAAGAATCAACATGCAATATCCCTCTACCCCATCCAGCATCAGGCCAGATGGCAGGTGGGTGTAGTTTCCCATCTGAAGGAGAAGGAGACTTTAGCATGCTTCTCCCACATCCCTCTTCAACACATCCCGCAAGTTCCACATTGTATTTGGTGACATCTAAATTTCTTGCTGCTTCACATGGTCTCTTCCTTCGGTAACCCGATTTTACTTGTATTTAAATGTGAAGGCCAGGGTTGGCTCTACTATGTAAACTGTAAACACATAGTGATTGTAGGAGTTTTTCTGGAAATAAGGCAATACATTTCTATGTAATTAATAAAAAAGCTTAAAAATTTGATAATTTTTTTCAAAATTAGCTCACTCTAACTTAAAATGTTCTCAGCAGCTTCTAGATACATCACAACAATCTGTAGAACTATTAAGCAATTTCCAAGAACTATATTTTAAATACCTGGCATTTCATGAATACTTTTTTTTGTTGTTGTTTATTTGGAGATGAGGTCTCACTCCGTTGCCCAGGCTAGAATGCAGTGGAGCTATCCCGGCTCACTGCAACCTCCACCTCCTGGGTTCAAGTGATTCTTCTGCCTCAGCCTCCCGAGTAGCAGGGATTATAGGCATGTGCCACCACACCCAGCTAATTTTGTACATTTAGTAGAGACGGGGTTTCACCATGTTAGCCAGGCTGATCTCAAACTCCCGACCTCAGGTGATCCACCTGCCCTGGTCTCCCAAAGTGCTGGGATTACAGGCATGAGCCACCACGCCCGGCCCATGAATACATTTATAAATCTATGGCCATCTGGAAACCAATGACCAGCAATGAGCCTTTTACAAGTGAAAAAATATATTCTTGGAATAATACATCTAACTCATAATTTTATCTTTCTTAAACCTTACATACAGTTAAAACAATTTCATTCTCATAATGTAAACATGTGAAGGTGTCCAATGTGAACATTGTTTTGAAACTCTAAGGGAAGTAAGTTCAACATGATCAGAAATGAGAATTGCTGTAAAGCAACATTGCTGTCATGAGAGCCATGTGGAGTGGCAATTAATTAAGTCACCTTAGATTCCGCTCTGTGGAAGATCTAAAGTGGACTCAGAGCTGACTCTGCAGCACTGGAATGTCCTGAAAGTAAATGCTGAGGGTTTATTTGTTTCTTCAGATCTATCACATTTATTCAGATTAATTTCATTTCCCTCTGGTTTTTTTTTTTTTTTTTTACCACTTAAGTTCAACTAAGAAATCATGCTCTTTCTATTCAAACATATTATACTTTCTAACAGTTTCCATGGAATTATAATTTTCTAATCAGTAAAAAATAACCCTTAAATCCTCCCAGGAAAGAAGACGGCCAGTGGGATCCACACTGAGCCAGACCCGAGTCCTGGCCTCCTCTGCCGGTTCTGGCTGGCTCTGCTTTTCTGGCTTCCAGCTTTGCTATCTTCTTGGGACAAATTCTAAACATCCCAATCTCAAACAGGGATAGGGCGAAATAACAGCCACACATTTCCTTCTGTTCTTCCTTTTCAATAATCCACCAGAACCGTATTCCTTTGTGAAGTCATCGTGGTAACATTAATCAAGTTACTCCAAGACACAAATGTGGTTATTAGCAGCAGCGGATGCAAATATGGTGCATCATTTAAACAAATATGCTTGTTTAATGGCAAAGAATGTTAAAAGAATTTGGAATGTCCCTAGAAGCTTTCCAAGTTTTTGTGGGCAGCATCAACTGTTCCTGGATTTAATCCATTTCCTTTCGACCTTACCATTTCCAAACCCAGTGACATTTTTCAAGGCACTCAAAACAGAATGAACGAATGTTTGGAAATAATAATTTATAGCTACATAACTACTATGAACACTTTCTATCACTGGAAACTATTCAGTGCTGTTTTTTGTGGTTCTAGAAGATTCTCCATTGTCTGAAAAATCAATGTTCAAGAGAAAAAACCTGTATTAAAATTTTTTTATCTTCGCTTAATTTTATGCAAAATTTAAATTTTTTATGTAACTTTTATACAATTGTCCATTTCTGTTTGAAGGCCTATTTATTAAAGGTATTCTAAACTATTATTGATCAAAGAAATTGTAAGTGGATTATTAATCAGCAATTTGAAAAGGGCAGACAAGCAGACAAATGTCAAAAATATATTTTTAAAGGTGATCATCAATTAAATTATTTATACTATCTAAACCCCTGATAATAATGAAACTGAAGACAGTTCATAGAGACATTGTCAAGAAACAACGTTTTAAAATATTTATTGTAAAAAACTGAAGATGTCATAACTGAGGGTGATTTCTACATTTCTTCAGAGATATAAGCAAAGCATATTGAAAAGTTACATGAAGATCGGACCTCAGATCATATCCATTGTCTGTGGCTAATATCCATAGTTCATGAAGTGCATTAAGACGCAACAACAGACAGATTTTTAAATGACACTTACCTTAATTTGCAGAACTGCAATAATGTTCATCCCTATAGTGAATCGTCTTTTTCTTTCCGCTTCATCACCTCTAGCAAGTTTCTCTTCAACGTGCCTAAACACCTAGAATTCCTGTTCTTTCTTCTAAAATGCTGTCATCACCTCCATTGCCCAAATCCAGTTCAAAAGTGGGGAGGGAAAAAAAATTGAAATTTGCAAGCTGTTTACGCCTAACAACAACATTGAAGCTGCTAAGCTTTGAGCTCAATGAATTAAAGGTTGTTTGGCTAAATGGCAGGCAGACTTCCTCCTATTCTTTCTGAACTTAGTTTTCCTGCCTCCAGTGGAGCTTTTTCCTTTCCTGGGCTATAAATAGGCTGGTCGTAAGAGTACTGAGGAAAGAAGAAGGCAGGAAATGTATTGGATTTCAGAAAGCAGCCTTAGGTATATGAGTGCGTGTGTGTTTCTTTCAAATGAGTACCAACAAACAAACTAACGAAAATTGGGCCTCAAATAATTCGGCTTTGGTCTGTGCACCATACTCAACATTTTCTTTAAGTTCCTATAGTCTCAGTTTTACTATAAGTTGTCATATCCTATAGATACTTAAATATGGTTGACTCTTCAAAGTGGGAGTGTCACTCTGGAATGAAGGGACATTTTAATTTGTGACATACATATTTTTTGCTCTTTCAAATATTGTACTGTGCATGCCATGCTTTAAAAACATTAATTTTAGGCCGGGCGCGGTGGCTCAAGCCTGTAATCCCAGCACTTTGGGAGGCCGAGACGGGCGGATCACGAGGTCAGGAGATCGAGACCATCCTGGCTAACACAGTGAAACCCCGTCTCTACTAAAAATACAAAAACTTAGCCGGGCGAGG
The DNA here is from genome assembly GCF_008728515.1 of Papio anubis. Lineage (NCBI taxonomy): Eukaryota > Metazoa > Chordata > Mammalia > Primates > Cercopithecidae > Papio > Papio anubis. The sequence continues at coordinate 33,235,063 of NC_044989.1, read as the reverse complement.
TGGCGGGCGCCTGTAGTCCCAGCTACTCGGGAGGCTGAGGCAGGAGAATGGCGTAAACCCGGGAGGCGGAGCTTGCAGTGAGCTGAGATCCGGCCACTGCACTCCAGCCTGGGTGACAGAGCGAGACTCCGTCTCAAAAAAAAAAAAAACACATTAATTTTAAAGACAATTTTTAAAGCTGTTATTACTTAAGGTCCTTCATATAATTCTATTCGATGTCTATGTATTGATTTGTTATCTAACAGTCATCTATTTATCTGTCACCTCCCTCCCTTACTCTGTCATTCTACACTTACTGTCTGTCAACAGTAAGTGTTTGCTTTAGCCACCCAGTGTTTGTTTTAGCTGCTCTTTACGTGGGTAACACTTTGAGAAGAAGCACAAGGAATTTCTCCATAGGAGGGGCTACTTAAAGAGTGGTCCAAGGACCGGCCTGGCGCGGTGGCTCACGCCTATAATCCCAGCATTTTGGGAGACCAAGGTGGGCAGATCACGAGGTCAAGAGATCGAGACCATCATGGCCAACCTGGTGAAACCCCAACTCTACTAAAAATACAAAAATTAGCTGGGTGTGGTGGCGTGCACCTGCAATCCCAGCTACTTGGGAGGCTAAGGCAGGAGAATGGCATGAACCCGGGAGGCGGAGGTAGCAGTGGTCCGAGATCGTGCCACTGCGCTCTAGTCTGGCAACAAAGCGAGACTCCGTCTCAAAAAAAAGAAAAAAAAAAAAAGACAAAAAAGAGTGGTCCAAGAACCAGTAGCATCAGTAACCCTGGATCAGAATCTCTGGGGCTGGGGTTCAGGTGATTAACTTCAGGTGATTCTGATGCTTACTAAATAGGAGAAACACAGGTCTACCTAATTACTTTGTGTGCATGTTTATTAATATCCCTTCGAAAAGGAATTTAAGACAGTAGATTTTTTTTAATGTAAGAATCAGAAAATAATGTATGTGCTTTTTATGCTGGTGACCTCCATCTAGATGACTAGAAGAGTTTTCAGATCTAATGTTAAGAAGACACACTAATTTCCCAATTACTTAGAGAAGCTACCTAACGTGAGGCAAAAGCAGTGGAAAGAACAAAAGGATGGTATTTAAAAGAGAGACAACAGCACTCACACACCGTGAATAGTCATCACACATATAGATAAATCCAAAGCAAATTTTACCAACATGTGTATCTGAAAATTATAAGTTGTCTGAAATAAGACAAAACCAAAGTAAACAGTGAATAAATGAAGCTTCTAATGGAAATAAAATGTCCCAGCCCACCCCCCCACTTTTTTTTTTGAGACAGAGTCTTACTCTGTTGCCCAGGCTGGAGTGCAGTGGCGTGACATTGGTCACTGCAACCTCTGCCTCCCAGGTTCAAACGATTCTCCTGCCTCAGCCTCCCAAGTAGCTGGGATTACAGGCATGTGCCACCACACCTGGCTAATTTTTGTATTTTTAGTAGATATGGAATTTCACTGTGTTGGCCAGGCTGGTCCTGAACTCCTGACCTCAGGTGATCCACCCGCCTCGGCCTCCTCAAGTGCTAGGATTATAGGTGTGAGCCACTGCGCCTGGCCCCCAGCCCCTACTTTTGTTTAGCAATTTGATTATTGTTTTGAAACCCAGTCATTTCTTGTCCATGCTTTGGTTTCATATTAGGCCTCCATATAATAGAAGCAATAGGTTGAACAATGAGCTCAAGCCAGAGCTGATAAGGAAAAAGTAAGGGTGTCCACACCCTAAGTACAGATTGGGAGGAAAAGGTTTCTTCAGAGAGAAAGAGAGAGACAGAACAGCGGGGAGAGAGAAAAAAAAGAGGGAGAGAGAGAAAAAAAAGAAAAAGAGAGGTGAATGACTTCCTTGTAATAGCAGAAAGGAAGAAGGAAGTCCATGGTGGTCAGGATATAACAGCTGCAGTGTATTGAAAGAGCTAGAAAGTACATGAGTTGACTTTGGCAAGAAGATGGCTGGCAATGGGGTAATATGTTTTTGGGAGCAAACCATGCTCCCATGTGAGAAGAATGAATGCTTCTAAGAAACTCCAAGTACATTTACCAGGCTTCTTTCATTGTCCTCTGGAAACATTCCTTCTATTTTTTTGTGGGGAAGTATTTTACTTGTCAAAAAGAACAACGTCACAGAACTCCCCGTATTGCCCATCTCTAGAAATGAATCATTCAAATGTCTACGGGAACAACAAGGCTCTGTATTCTTAATCTAAAATTAATGACAGACTCTCCCAAAAGGCATAGGGGGAAAAAGTCAAAGGCCTTGTTAGGAGAGATAATGTATGACATTCTTCAATTATTTTGGTTCTGTCAGTGGAGGAAAATATGGTTTTTAAAATTGAAGTCACCTAAAAAGTTTTCAATATATACAATATAGAGAAAACCTAAGCAAAAGTCCTCCAAGAAAATGCAAAAAAAGAGTCTGCATATTATTGCTTAACTAAGATGAATGTACTTATGCATCTGAGCCTGTATGTCCCATATGTATTTTTGATAGTAGCTTATCTTCGTCCCCAAAGTACAGAAGCTTTAGATAATGACCAAATTGTGGACTATGGACGGTGTTCCTTTGACTTGAATTGTTGCATCATACTAATGAAAATAAGTCAAAACTGCTAGAATTACCACTCAAAAGAACACAGGTTAAGGATGGCTCTCTAAACCATGGCAGGAATACTGAAAAGGTGGTTGAAAGTTAGGAAGGACTTCTACATCTTAAAAATACGATATAAGAGTCACTGACTCTTTGAAAGAGCTAGAAGACTTAGTGGGATAGAAATAAAGCTTTTCCATTAATTTAAGTTGATTTGTGTTCATCAGTAGTTTATTTAGACTGATTCTCAGTAAACATAATGTTAAAGTTACCTTGCAAATTACAAAAATCTTGGCACAAATGAAACAGTGTGCAATATCTCCCAAGAGAACCCCAGCCTTGGTAAAGTTCAGTTGGAAAATCTAAACCAGACTGCCTTCCCTGCACTAGGCTTTGGTTTCTATTGGTATTCTGTCACTCTGCCATGCACCTAAAATAAAACAGCACGAGTTTTTTGTGTAACAATAACAAAAAAGACAACTTGAGACTCCCTGATAATAAAGTCTAGAGCTCGTTCAGTTTTGTTGAAGCTAAAATCTGATGTCATAATAACTAAAGGAAATTCTAATTGGTGTTATGGTAAAAGTTTTCCTACTAATTCTGAAACACGGACTCTCATTTTGCTGTTTCTGCTAGTTGTATGTTCCTTTGGGAAATGCCTTTGGACTCAACTCTAAGGTTGTTTGTGAAGCTTTGAAGGAAAAGAAGAAGCAAAACCATCACTGGGAGTAAAATACACAGGAAACAAAACAGACCATGGTAGAGACAGCTCACGGCACCCATCTGAAGGCAAAAGGGACTGCCATGGGCGCCGAGAGCATGCACACCTAGCTGATTGTGTGCAGTATTTGGAAGGAAGGAGGGAAGAAAGGAGGGGAGAGAGCAGGGCAATGGAACTGATTTATCCAACAACAATTAAACTTTATCATTTTGGCAGTCACTGTAGTTGAGTAAAAAGCTAAGCAGGACCGGGCGCGGTGGCTCACATCTGTAATGCCAGCACTTTGGGAGGCCGAGGTGGGTGGATCACAAGATCAGGAGATCGAGACCATCCTGGTTAACATGGTGAAACCCCATCTCTACTAAAACTACAAAAAAATTAGCCAGGCGTGGTGGCGGGCACCTATAGTCCCAGCTATTCGGCAGGCTGAGGCAGGAGAATGGCATGAAACCGGAAGACAAAGCTTGCAGTGAGCTGTGATAGCACCACTGCACTCCAGCCTGGGCAACAGAGCGAGGCTCCATCTCAAAAAAAAAAAAAAAGAAAAAGAAAAAGAAAAAAAAAAAGCCAAGCAGTAGGTTGGTTACTGAATTAATAGTCTATACAGGTTCCTTGCTTATACAATAGATAAGTTTGAATTCACAATGGGGTCAATATACTCCATACTCCGCCGACACACATAGTTATGCAATTGAGTTTATATTTAAGATCAGCAAGGTGAACACAGCCATCAGCTTTATAATTCTAACAAATTGTAGGGTGCAAATTCACACTGGTTAGACGAAGCAAGTTAAAAATAACTGAGTATTCAGAGTGACTAAGAAAATCTCTCTTCCTTGCTGCCACTGAAGAAGCCAGCTGCCTACGAAGACGACCACATGGTAAGGAACTGAGGGTAGCTTCCCTCCAACAGCCACCAAGAAACTGAAGCCCTTTAGTTTGACAGCCTGCAAGGAACTGAATGTTGCCAATAACCACATGAGCTTGGAAGCAGATCATTCCCCAGTCGAGCCTCAGATGACCAAAGTTCCAGCTAATACCTTCTTGCAGCCTTTTAAGACCATGAGGCAGTGACCCAGCTAATCCATGTCTGGCTAAGCCAGCTATAGGAGAGGATCTCCTGTCAAGGTGATTTGCAGTCTTATGTAAGGTAATCATGTACATGTGATCCTGGACATGCAAGTCACCTTTGCTGCATTCGGTTGGCTAGAAGCAAGTCACAGGTCCTTCCTGTGATTGGGTGAGGGATCAAGGCTGTGACTACCAAGAGTGGGATCATGAGGGCCTCCTGTTGTCTGTCTGACACAATGGATGACTGACCTAGAAAGAAGAAGAAAGTAGACATCATACAGACCATCCTGGCTAACACGGTGAAACCCTGTCTCTACTAAAAATACAAAAATTCGCTGGGCGTGGTGGCGGGCACCTGTAGTCCCAGCTACTTGGGAGGCTGAGGCAGGAGAATGGTGTGAACCCGGGAGGCAGAGCTTGCAGTGAGCCAAGATCACGCCACTGCACTCCAGCCTGGGCGACAGAATGAGACTCCATCTCAAAACAAACAAACGAAAAAGAAAGTAGACATCGTACACCAGGTGGTTACTAAAGGATAGTTAGGGACAGTGCTACCCAAAGGTAAAATAGACAAAAAAACTTAATTTTTCCTCTTTCAAACCACTGGGAAGTGCACTTCTTGAGAAAGATCAGGGCATCTCTCTACCGTTATGCACACTTGAGTAACTCAGGGACCTAAATGCCCTCATGCTGTATCTTTGAGGTCCTTTCAGTGCTAAGCTTCTGTGACTTCAGACCTTCCTTTCTAAGCCTCTCAAGACATTTTGGAATGCCATAAATCCTGGTTGTATTCATACAAAGTGCTTTGATAACCAGTGTGTCACTGTTGACGTCTTTATAGAACAATACTGGGGAGAAAGAAAACATTTAATAGATCAGTCCTCTAGAGAAGTTAGAAGTCAAATCTATTAAGGTGCTATCCTCTGATCCAGTTTTTGATTTTCCATTTAACTGTTTATATTTCTAAAGCATGATGTCATATAAAAATACTCAAGACAAAACCATTATAAACTTCACTTTTTACAGGCAAATTTGGGGCTAAAAATTATGTTCTCTGTGGGGAACAAACTACATTTCACATCCAAGTAATATTGAGTACATCAAGAAGTTACTTTGGCGGTGTAAACTCACACCCTAAGGGTTAGAAAGGGCTTTCAAAATCATCTTTTTAGCTACCCATCTGACAGGCAAGTATCTTCCAGAACATGAAGAACAAATTATCTTATTATTTCTAAGTAGAAACTGATAGACTGTCATTATACTTCCTTGTGATGTCATAAACATAAATGACTCGATTAAAAATAAAATTATGAATTTAATCTACACAAGGCAAATTCAAATTGCTTGCTCACTAGATCAGTGAATGTTTTCTTCAGGCAAAACATTAAGTTCTAAAGTATATGGAATTTTAAACATATATTCACAGTTACTCTTCTGTGAACAGACTACACAATGACATTATAAATGTTCTCTAATACCTCATTAAGAACACAGATTAAAAGCTGTAAATCAGGTTGAAACTAGGAATGCTTAATTTCCATTTAGGGGCTGAAGAGGATGAAAAGTTTAAGAAGGAAATGACTTTTTAGAGCTATATGAGATCAGCGCATCTAAGAGTCTAGATTTAAAAGACTAAGCACTAAAGTCACATTCTTGGAACAAGTATCATGTTATAGCTCCTTAATATACAGCTTGCTCAAATATCAAGTATTAATGTGCAATTAATTCTGAAAGAAACCACATGCTACAAATTGTATTTTATTTGGACAATGAGGCCAGCAAAATTCTTTTTTATAAACTGTATTTTTTCAACCCCATGTAAGTCCCTACTAAGTACAAAGCTCTGAGCTTGAGCCATAAGAGAAGAAATAAAATTAAACATTTGGACTTTTCCTCCAAAAGAAGCATACTTTCTAAAGCAGAATTTCTCAATTCATGGTCCAATGACAGCCTGTATAAGAGGAACGTAGAGAGGGCCTGGCACGGTGGCTCACGCCTGTAATCCCAGCACTTTGGGAGGCCGAGGCGGGTGGATCACGAGGTCAGGAGATCAAGACCATCCTGGCCAACAGGATGCCAGCACTTTGGGAGGCTGTGATACCCTGTCTCTACTAAAATACAAAAAATTAGCTGGGTGTGGTGGTGCGCACCTGTAATCCCAGCTACTCGGGAGGCTGAGGCAGAAGAATCACTGGAACCCAGGGTGTGGAGGTTGCAGGGAGCCAAGATTGCGCCACTGTACTCCAGCCTAGGTGACAGAGTGAGACTCTTCTCAAGAAAAAAAAAAAAAGAGTAATGTAGAGAGGTTATTGAATGTGCAGATTTCTGAGCCTTGGCCCCAGAAGATTGCTAGTTTAGTAGGTCTAGGGTAAGCGTTGGAATATGCATTTATAATACACCTGTGATTCTTATTGTACATTGAAGTTTGAGAGCCAATTATAAGGTGTCATTGGGGTGACCCAGAGGTCAAAACACACCTTTTAAACTAATACAACAGAGTACCTAAAAGAACAGGTTATGCAAGTATTAAGTGAATTCTGATTATAGCTGTAGCCAACATCAAGGTTCCATATTGGAATGCATGTTATGGTGTAAACTTTCTTTAAAGTCTGTTCTAATTAGTCCTAATAGTAGCAAATTTATTTTGAATTTCCTAGAAAAGGTCTGAATGGAGGGACCATTTCTCTTCCCGAGTGCATTAAAATTTTAATTTTGCATTTTAAAAATTGTGGTAAAATATACCTCACATAAAATGTACTATTTTAATCATTTCTAAGTGTACAGTTCAGTAGTGTTAAATATATTCACATTGTTGTGAAGCAGATCTCTGGGACTTTTTTTTTTCCCATCTTGTAAAACTGAAACTCAATATCCTTGAAAACAACAATTCCTCTTTTTTCCCTCCCTGTAGCTGCTGACAACCACCATTCTACTTTTGTTTGTATGATGAATGGCCCGTTTAAAAAACCCAGTACATGACAATGTGTCAGGTACGCAAAAAAGGAAGAAGAAGAACTGAGTCTCAACATCAAAATCAGGGGTTTGGTTTAAGAAATGAGATAATAGGCTGGGTGCAGTGGCTCATGCCTGTAATCCCAGCACTTTGGGAGGCCGAGGCGGGTGGATCACAAGGTCAGGAGATCAAGACCATCCTGGCTAACACGGTGAAACCCCATCTCTACTAAAAATATAAAAAATTAGCCAGGTGTGGTGGTGGGCGCCTGTAGTCCCAGCTACTCAGGAGGCTGAGGCAGGAGAATGCCTTCCGTGAACCCGGAAAGCAGAGCTTGCAGTGAGCCTAGATGGCGCCACTGCACTCCAGCCTGGGCAACAGAGCCAGACTCTGTCTCAAAAAAAAAAAAAAGAATTCATATAGAAATATTTGGATCATCTGATCACCACCTTTTAACCAAATGTTGTCATGCGATTTGAGAGAATAAATTTATGTAAGTAAATAGGTAGAGAACACATATGTACCCAGAAAATGAATCAGTGGAGAACTGTATCAACCAAAATATACAATATTTAGAAGAGAGAACAGTGAGGAAAGAAGCAAGACAGACTTTGAAGAAAGTGCACCACAGCAGACAGTCCAACTCATATGAGTGCAGGACAATTTAATCTTTAAAAATGTCATCTGTCACATTAAATTAATGTTATTCATTTAAATATATTCATTTTACTGTTTCATTTGTATGTCATTGGTACTTGTTTTGTTTTGTACTTGCAAAGGAACAATGAACATAGGGAGTTCGTGTTTTATGTTTGAATATGTAAGTAACACAATAAAAAGGAACAGTTCAGCACTGGGAAGCTGCAAGGAGAATTTTTAGGCTGAATGTTTGTAGTGGAATGACTATGGTGCCCCAAAATTCATGGTCATCTACAACCTCAGAATATGACTTTATTTGGAAATAGAATCTTTGCAGATGTAACTAGTTGAGGATCTGAAGGAGAAGTTGTACTAGATTTAAGGTGGGACCTAAATCCAATTACTGCTGTTCTTATGAGAAGAGGAGAGGGCACATGGACATACACAGAAAAGAAGGCCATGTGAAGACAACGTAAGAGACTGGAGTGATGTGGCTACAATTCAAGGAACATCAAGGAATACCTGGAGCCACCGTAAGCTAGAAAGAGGCAAGGAAGGACGCTCTTGTAGGACCTTCAAAGGGAGTACAGTCCTGCCAACACCTTGATTTCAGACTTCTAGCCTTCAATATTGTGAGAACACATTTCTGCTGAGTTAAGGCATCCGGTTTGTGGTCATTTGTTCCCACTGCCCTAGCTCTATGGCAGCTCCTAACAACTACACAATCAAGGTTTACAGGTTGCCAAGAAAGAGATGCCCTCAGCTCTGTGGAAAGCAGGATGGGGTTTAAGGTCAGTTGACTCCCAGTAAAGCAGAATCTTCTTTTCATCCAGTAGGCCACACACCTATTATTTGTATATATTTTTAAAAGTATGAGCATGTGAAAAGCATTTGGAAGCATAAGCATGGTATCATGCAGGTCCGTGAGTTTTCACAGTATGCCACTCACTGGCATTCACAAAACTGCTGGGACAATGCAAAGGCCACACTCATTATCAGACATAGAGACACATCTATGATGTGGCTTTTCGTTTACTGCTGTGGCTTTTCATTTATTGCCTCTGTCTTTGTTCAGGCTGTTATAATAAAATATCAAAATCTGGGTAGCTTATAAACAACAAAAATTTATTTTTCACACTCCTAGAGGCTGGGAAGGGGATGCCTACAGATTTGGTGTCTGGGGAGGGCCTGCTTTCTCATAAATGGAACCTTCTTGCTGCAGCTTCATATGGTGGAAGAGACAGGGCAGCTCCTTGGGGCCTCTTTTATAAAGGCACTAATCCCATTCATGAGGGCAGAGGCTGCATGACCTCATCACGTCCCAAAGGCCCCACCTTCTTCTAATCCCATCACCTCGATGATTAGGTTTCAACATATGAATCTGAGGAAGACACAAACATTCAGACCATAGGTCACCTCAAGATCTGGACAATGTTCCCTGCCTTCTAAAGATACAATTTCATATATCTTTGGACCAGGTGCCAAAGAGTAGTTATAGGCATCAGGGATAAGACAATGGATACAAGTGTGGAGAAGAATTCTCTGAGATGCAGTGGTTGGTTGGGAAGAGTTGGTGTTCTTATTCATTATAAAGAACATCGGTTCTTCCAGTGGGGAGGTGAAGAGTCTTATTAACAGTCAACACAAGTTGCATCAATGGAGTTGTGGAAGTCTTAGGCTCAAAAATCAAGCACACCCATTCAGCAAAAACGTGCATCCTAACTGCTGTGTAACATTGTGAGGATGCTCTCCTGGTGCACATCATCTCTATGATGAAAGCCTCCTGGAAATCATTGGTAAGGATCTCAAGGTTGATAAGGAGCAGGAATGTGGTAAGGATCTCAAGGTTGATAAGGAGCAGGAAAGGCAGGGAGGTATATGGAGGTCTGAAGTCTGTACATTTGCTAATAGGTTATGGGGCTTCTTTAGCTATGGCTTGATTTTTTTTTTTTTTTTTTTTCTTGAGATGGAGTCTCACCCTGTCACCCAGGCTGGAGTGCAGTGGTGTGATCTCGGCTCACTGCAACCTCTACCTCCCAGGTTGGAGCTATTCTCCTGCCTCAGCCCCCCAAGTAACTGGGATTACAGGCATGCATCACCACGCCTGGCTTATTTTTGTATTTTTAGTAGAGACGGGGTTTCCCCATGTTGGCCAGGCTGGTCTCAAACTCCTAACCTCAGGTGATCTGCCCGCCTCGGCCTCCCAAAGTGCTGGGATTACAGGAGTGAGCTACCATACCCGGCCACCATGGCTTGATTTTTAAAACATCATAGTGGCCCAAATAATGGCACCAATAGGTGACCTGAGTAGGCATTTAGCACCCATGACATCCACTAACCTCCATCCCTGAAGTTATCCCAAATAAACATGCACTCGAAGTAAGATAGAATTTGTGTTACACAAAAGCAGCTTCCAGGCAAACTCCCTAGTTCCTCTTCCCAACCCAGTTGTTACTCCCAAGCTATATACAGAAATCTGGTCCTACCACTCATGCCTCTACTTCTATCATGGCTCAAACCTGTAGGAAGGTACCAGTTGCTCTGACCTTCATGGGTGGAGCCTGACCAGCCTCATTTTCCCAGTGGTGGATGTTTGCTGCTCAGGCCAGACCCCATATTTGATGTGATATACCCCAGCATAATATGGGGACAGTTATGTGCCTTCCTGGAGGTGCCAGCAGAGAGTGGTGACTATAACCAGCTGCAGTGGCTTGCGGTCTGCCCCAGAGCTTTGTAGATTTCACATGGAAATTAACTCTTCAGGCAACAATCCTAAAAGGTCTTCCTGGGACCAGTGAGGAAGCACCGATGATTCTATCTCTGATCCTGGACCAGCATGAGGACTGTAGTGTCCAGGCCGAATGTCCCTTCTTTCTGTTGTTTTACATATTATGTATAGGAAGTAGGGCATGCCACATAGTATAGTCAGGAATTCTGCCTGTTTGAAAGACTGTAATTCTAGATATGAGAAAAACAATGCTTCAGAGTTTCCCACAAACCCTAAGCCAGAGGTGCTGCGTGTGGTTTTCAAAGTGCTTGCAAATTCTTTGACACTCTTCTCATCAAATAGTAGAGTTTATGTTCCCTCCTCTTGAACTTGGGTGGGGTTTTGTAACTGCCTTGATGAACAGAATGTGGCAGAAGTGAGGATAATTCTGAGTGAAGTTAGACATACGGCTTGTCCTGGCTTCTTTGAAGAGAACTGCTCTGGGAAGCATGGCCTTCCATGCACAAATCAAGATACTCTGCAAAGGACCACTTGGAAAGTCTAAAAAAAATAGACAGAGGAGGCCGGGCGCAGTGGCTCAAGCCTGTAATCCTAGCACTTTGGGAGGCCGAGACGGGCAGATCACGAGGTCAGGAGATCGAGACCATCCCAACATGGGCTAACATGGTGAAACCCCGTCTCCACTAAAAAATACAAAAAAAAAAAACTAGCCGGGCGAGGTGGCGGGCGCCTATAGTCCCAGCTACTCGGGAGGCTGAGGCAGGAGAATGGCGTGAACCCGGGAGGCGGAGCTTGCAGTGAGCTGAGATCCGGCCACTGCACTCCAGCCTGGGCGACAGAGCAAGACTCCGTCTCAAAAAAAAAAAAATAGAGGAATACCTAAGGAGCCCCAGTTGTTCCTATGCCCAGCTTCTTGAGTCTTCCCAGCCCAGGTGCCTGAGCTTTCAAGGTGACCCCAGCCTCATCCACCATGTGATTACAGCCTCATGAGAGACCCCAACCCAGCTCGGCCAACCTGCTTCCTGATTTCTGATGCCCTGAAACCATAAAAGACAACAACTGCTAGTTCTCGTTTCAAGTCTTTACGATTTAGGGTCATTTGTTATGCAACATTCAATAACCAGACCACAGCCTGAGTAAATGAAACTGCTGAAGAAAGCCCAAGAGAAACTCGGAATTACCTCCAAATTTCTCTGAAGAAAGGAGTCGAGGTAAGGAAAAGATCCTGCAGCTGCTCGTAAGGCAGATCATCTGTGCTCACCATGCTGAAATAGCAAGGTGGACTCCTGCTCGAAGAGCACTGTAATTTACTCATGCAGTAATGTGGAATCAGGAATGGAAAGTGATAGTAACAATTTGCTTACAATTGCCAGGGCAAGGGCAGAGACTTGGAGAACACTGTGGGAAGTGAATGGTAAATATATCATTCTCTAAGTGAAGGCAGCAGTGGGAAGTAATTAGCTGGGGAGGAGTGGGAGCTGGTTAAGGTCAGAGTCAGAATTGGTTTACAATGGACCAGAATAAGAGTAAGGCTGTACAGCATTATTATCTTTCAAATTCAAATACCCTTCTATACCTTGCTTTGGGTTGCTGGGACAGAAACTGCAAATGGCATTTCTATTTTTCCAGCTAGATACCTTTTAGGCTCTTTAGGGGGTGTTAGAGGGAGCCTGCAAGGCTGGAGGAAGAAGAGAGAACTAGCTGCCTGCTGTCTACTTCTTATTCCTGTGATGTCACCTGAGCAAAGCTTCTTCATATGGGCAGAGGCACGTCCTTCTCTCAGAAGCAGCTGAATCTACTTTTCAATTTTTTCCCGTTTATAAAACACGCTCCTTTGTACCTACTCAGAGACACTAGCCCCAGCCGACCAGTACCACCTCCTCAGAAAATTTGAGTCTCCAAGACTCCTACTCTGTTTCCAAGTTTAATAATTCCGATCTCTTCCCTCTTTTCCCTCAGTTGAAGGGGTGGTAGCTGATGACTGTAATTGCCACCTACCTCTGTGATACTTTAGAGGTCTTTTTCCCTTCTCAGTTACCTAGCTAATGGCTTTTTACCTAGTTGTAATTCTTCATATTAAAATTTTCCTGTTCTTTTATCTGGTGTGGTGTCTGTCCGCTGAATGGATCCTGACTAATACAAAGGCATTTCTTCCAAAGATAAATCTATGATGGTAACTGAGGTTGGGGGTAACTGAAGGTTCACATAGCAGGGAGACCAAGTTCAAATACCAAATGCAAAGACCACAGACAGAATTTGAAAGAGTGACCACAAAGTTAAGAGGTTGAAGGTGGGCAGAGACATACGCAAAATAAGAGTAGGACTGGAAAAAGATAGAAGGCTTAGGGTGATTGCTATGAAGGTGGAAATTATCAATCCATCCACCTACCTTCTACCTTCCCCCAGTCAGTAGGATGAGTAAAGCTGGCTTAAAAATCTCAGGCAAGGCTAGGCGCAGTGGCTCACGCCTGTAATCCCAGCACCTTGGGAGGCCAAGGTGGGGAGATCACAAGGTCAGGAGATTGAGACCATCCTGGCTAACATGGTAAAACCCCATCTCTACTAAAAATACAAAACATTAGCTAGGCATGGTGACATGCGCCTGTAGTCCCAGCTACTCAGGACGCTGAGGCAGGAGAATTGCTTAAACCCAGGAGGTGGAGGTTGCAGTGAGCCGAGATCATGCCACTGCACTCCAGCCTAGGCAACAAAGCAAGACTCCGTGTCAAACAAAACAAAACAAAAATCTCAGGCAAAAGTGGACATTAGCTGTCTAGATTTGGGGTTGGTGAGGGTTTCTTTTTTTTTTTATTAGGGGTGGGAGTTGTTTTGTTTTGTTTTTTTGAGACAAGATCTTGCTTTGTTGCCCAGGTTGGAGTGCAGTGGTGTGATCTCCGCTCACTCCAGCCTCACCCTCCTGGGCTTAGGTGATCCTCTCACCTTAGCCTCCCGGGCAACTGGGATGACAGGCACATGCCAACATGCCTGGCTAATGTTTAAAATGTTTTGTAGAGATGGGATCTTGCTATGTTGCTGAGGCTTGTCTTGAACTTCTGAGCTCAAGCGATCCTCCTGCCTTAGCTTCCCAAAGGGGATTGGTGAGTTCTAAGAGCAGCTTACAATATGATTTTTAACGTGTGTCGTCTATGATCATAGAGTCAGATAGACATGGAAAGATGGCCTTTTCTGCCTTGTGCCTCTTTCCATGTCTATTCTAAGGACATTGCCTTGAGACCAACACTGTGAGAGCCCTGACTCAGTATCCACAGATACTCTATCTGCACATTGCAGAGCACTAAGCCAGTCAGCCTTTTCAGCCCCAGATGAGTCAATTTCATGGACTTTCAGCATCTCCACGTGGATGTTTCCAGGCACCTCAAACTCACCATGCTCAAGGATGGATCTAATCTCTTTTCTCACTTAGTTTTCCCCCGCCCCACATGGAAAGTAGGTAGGAAACACTAGATTTCTTCAATGTAACCCCCACAAACAGAAAACTGGTGGCTTCTTTTTGTTTGTTTGTTTGTTTGTTTTTGAGATGGAGTCTCACTTTGTTGCTCAGGCTGGAGTACAGTGATGTGATCTCGGCTCACAGCAACCTCTGCCTCCCAGGTTCAAGCGATTCTCCTGCCTCAGCCTCCTGAGTAGCTGGGATTACAGGTGCCTGCTACCACACCTGACTAATTTTTGTATTTTTAGTAGAGATGGGGTTTCACCATGTTGGCCATGCTGGTCTTGAACTCCTGACCTCAAGTGATCTGCCCACCTCAGCCTCCCAAAGTGCTGGGATTACAGGCTCGAGCCAACATGCCCGGCCCTGGTGACCTCTTAGCATCTTCCCTTTTTGCTTCTTCCGGCTTCAAACTATTTGAATACTCTGTGTGACACATCAGTGAACAAAATGAAGTCTTGTTGCCTACTTGAGAAAAATGGAAAATCAACAAAAGGTAAATCTGGGAAAGACTTTTTATTTAAATATCTCTCTGAAAGGAGATACAAAAAAATTGAGAAAATGGGGAGCGGTACTGGTGATGAGGAACGTGGGGAGGGAATTCTGAAATCTCCAGCTCTGATTTGCAGGGAAGGTTTGAGAATAAAGAGCTCCAAGAGCTGTTTGACTCATGCTGCCCGATCCTGAAATCCAGAAGTCCCCTGGCAGGAAACCCTCTGGAGACGACAGACTAAACCATCCTGCCATTGTCAGCCTCACAAGGGGCTCAGCAACTCAGCAAAAGGAAGTTGCTTTTTTGTATTGCACTTTTTTTTTTTGTCTTAAAGAGATATCCTTCTTAATAGTTACATTAATGTCTTAAATACATATGGAGAGTGTATGTCAACTTGGAAGAGACAGCAACCATACTGGATGTCAGAATCAGAATCTCAAAACATCTTAACATAAGGTTAAAGTAAGCGAGAAACAACAGAAGAGAAAATTAATAGAAGCAAAGGTAAAATTTTGCACTGAGGTTCAAAAAGCCATTTGTAGAAGTGCAGAATGGGGAGACGTGGCTGAACAGGGCCTCACTCTTTTCAAGCTTGTTCTTGATGTTCTCTCCATCACGGTATGCTAACTGCTGTAATGACAGTGCCCAAGTCTCAGTGATTTCAAGACATCCTGTGGGGAAGAAAGTGTGGAAGGGGCCAGGCACAGTGACTTGTTCCTGAAACTTCGGCACTTTGGGAGGCCAAGATGGAAAGATCGCTTGAGCCCAGGAGTTCAAGACCAGTCTAGATAACATAGCGAGAACTTGCCTCTACTAAAAATAAAAATGAAAATAAATCAGCCAGTCATGGCGGCATGTACCTGTAGTCCTAGCTTCTTGGGAGGCTGAGATGGGAGGATCACCAGAACACAGGAGGTCAAGGCTGCAGTGCACTATTATCGTGCCACTGCACTCAGCCTAGGTGTTAGAGTGAGATTCTGTCTCAAAAAAAGTGTGGAGGGGATAACAGTGCTGGCTCAATTGATTGCTTCCTGTAAGGCTTAAGACATTTCCATTAACATGTGCCCAGTAAAAGGATTTTTAGATAATATTATCTAATTTTAACTAAGTTAACCCTCATATTGGAAAAATGGCTTTAAAAATATTTCTGTAAAAAAATAGGTGAAAGAAAGACAACAGCAAAATAAACCTAAAGAAAATGGGAGAACAAACTCTTCTATTATAAATAAAAATTCTACATCAGCCACAAGATGAGGTTAAAAAAAAAGAATGATAGGATAATTAGACCAGCAAGTAATCCCTTCAAATCCAAAGTTATCAAGAAGACCATTTAAATTATGAATTTATATCCACTGCCATTAATGATAAAATTCTCCCTGAGTTGGCTGGTCTTGAGATGTTAACTAGTAATAATATAAAGTTATTATGATTAACAAGATATTTGAAGGTCAAACATTCACAAACAAAGAAAAATTTCAACAGTTTTTCAGATGTTTAAAGTTATATGAACCAACCCAGTTTTTGAGAAATTTCACAAAACCTACTAATAATTGCTCAGAAACTTCTTTTGAGTTTTTTTATTTTACAGTTAAGGAACAAAAGCCACAAACCACTGGGGTCTCTGGTTCTTCCTGCCACAACAAAAAATGTTGAAATAATTGTAAAACAAAAGGCCAAAAACTAAAATTCACTTTTTTTTGTCAGCAATTTTTTTGGGAAGTCACATAGTAAATATTACTGAAGATATAAAGAAAGAACTTAGTATTGGCCATTCATTTGGGTGAAAGTATAGGTACTACCATGTCTCAGCTTATGGCATTTTTTGTATTCTATTTCATTAGTTACATTCTTGAAGAGCTGCTTTGCCTTTTTTTTTTTTTTCCTGTCGCCCAGGCTGGAGTGCAATGGCCAGATCTCAGCTCACCGCAAGCTCCACCTCCCGGGTTTACACCATTCTCCTGCCTCAGCCTCCTGAATAGCTAGGACTACAGGTGCCTGCCACCACGCCCAGCTAATTTTTGTATTTTTAGTAGAGATGGTGTTTCACCATGTTGGCCAGGCTGGTCTTGAATTGCTGATCTCAGGTGATCCACCCGCCTTGACCTCCCAAAGTGCTGGGATTACAGGTGTGAGCCACTGCACCCGGCCAAAGAACTGCTTTTTAACAAAGCACTTTAAAAAAAAAATCACACTGGAAAATCAGACTAAAGAATATCTCAATGATAAATAATTTCTTTTTAAAAAACAATATTTTATGGGAAAACTTTTAAAGTATAACCACTGAATTTATAATAATAAAAGGCATTTCTGCAGAGGAACAACAAGATTTCCGGAAACCTTGACAGAGATATTCATCTCAGTGGTGTTCATCCAACGTGTCATTCACTGGGGAGCTAATGCACCAAGAAATTGATGCTGGAATGTGCATAATACTCTTAATATCAACAATGCAATTTGTTTCAAAGAAAACCTGTAAGCAACAGAACTTTAGAAGGTTGTAATGAGATAGAAAGTCTTTTGAGATTGCATCATAATCCTTCTTCTTCTTCTACCCAATATTGATTTTCTTCTCTTCTCTTCTCTTCTAGGGGTATTATTCCCAAGAACACTCCCGAATTTGATCCCTGTGTGCTAATCTCCATCTCACAGTCTGCTTTCCAGAAGACCCACTTGCAGTGGTGGCAGGAGTGGTCCAAGAAAGCACATGCCCATGTAAGATTCTGCAGCTGCCAACCACTGACCAGCCAACAGTGAGAACCCAGATAACCAAGGTGCCCTTGAAAAAGTGACACTTAATCTGACCCCTAAAGGCGCAGTTAGTCAGGCCAAGGAGTATTGGTAGGAAGAAGAAGAGAAGTATTCCAAGCAAGAACCAATTGCGGGCAAATCCCAAAGATATAAAGAGTGAGTTACAATCACGGAATTAAAAGAAGTTTCTTGCGACTGCACATCAGGTTATTAGAGAGAGACAGCGAGAGGGCACACAGCCTGAGATGAGGCTGAGGAGGCAAGCAAGGGGACACACAGATTTATCTGGAAGAGGCCAGGCATGGTGGCTCACACCTGTAATCCCAGCACTTTGGGAGGCCGAGGTGCGTGGATCACCTGAGGTCAGGAGTTTGAGACCAGTCTGGCCAACGTGGTGAAACCCCGTCTCTTACTAAAAATACAAAAATTAGCTGGATGCAGTGGCACGTGCCACTACTCCCAGCTACTCGGGAGACTGACGCTGGAGAAACGCTTGAACCCAGGAGGTGGAGGTTGTAGTGAGCCAAGATTGTGCCACTGCATTCCAGCCTGGGCGATAGAGTGAGACTCCATCGCAAAAAAAAAAAAAAAAAAAAAAAAAGAAGAAGATTTATCTGGAAGACAATGGAAGGTGAGATGAGGCGAAGGGAGCGGGGAGTGACTTTCAGAGTTTGAGTTGGACAGCTAGACAAGGCAGAGATTATCTAAACTTTGTGGGAGGAGGAGCCTTGTCTGCCCTGCTGTATTCCCAATGCCCAGCACTAGTCTGGTAGGTCTTCCATAAATATTTGTTGAGTAAATGAATGAATGCGTAGATGAATACGCCGGGAAGTTAAGATGATAAATTCACTTTTGGACACAGAAATTTTTTTTTTTTTTGAGACAGAGTCTAGCTCTGTCGCCCAGACTGGAGTGCAGTGGCGTGGTATTGGCTTACTGTAACCTCCACCTCCCGGGTTCACGCCACTCTCCTGTGTCAGCCTCCCGAGTAGCTGGGACTACAGGCACCCGCCACCATGCCTGGCTAATGTTTTGTACTTTTAGTAGAGACGGGGTTTCACATGTTAGCCAGGATGGTCTCCATCTCCTGACCTCATGATCCGCCCGCCTCAGCCTCCCAAAGTGCTGGGATTACAGGCGTGAGCCGCCACGCCTGGCCCTGGTCATAGAGAATTTTGAGTGCCGGTGGGTCCTCTTTTGAAAGTGTACTCTGGGGATTATATAACCTTTTGTTCAATTCTGAAGATAACCAGTGAAAAAAATAACTCCTGTGTCCTTATTTTGAGACCATTATTCTCCCCCTGCATTTAGAAGTTTGAAGTCCCCATAAGACCTATGTAATTAATACCTAATCACTTTGAACCGAATTTGATTTTAAAAATGAGAGTGGTTGAGTATTGATCTTAACTAATGGAGAAACTGCTTGACTCTTGCGATCATCCAAATCCCTTTATCTTGTTTCAACCACAATGCACATAATTATCTTTTTTTTCTTATTTTTAAATTTTGGAACTTGAGCCTAACATGTCATATGCGTATCACATTAAGGTGTTCTGGTCAAAGTTAATTGTAAAAGTATGGCACTTTTAAATGGACAAAAAAGGCTAGCTAATGAGTAGAAAGAAAATCAAAGAATAGATGGGAATCCAAGGATTTTTACTGCCATCCAGTGGTGGTGCTCTCAGGCAAATATGATGAAAAGTCCCCAAACAGTCTTTATGTTTTCCACTGCCAAGTCCCAAATGCATTCATTCAAGCTCAGTGACTAACTTGCAATGCTAGCCTACCATACAAGTTTGTATTGTGTTTTCTTGATTTCAAAAGTAGTTAACTTCATTTGGTCCTCTTATGATCCTGAAGAAGATCGTAGGCTTCCATAAGCAGCCAGTTTAAGAGTTACTTGGGCCAGGCGCAGTGGCTCATGCCTGTAATCCCAGCACTTTGGGAGGCCAAGGTGGGTGCATCACCTGAGGTTGGGAGTTCAAGACCAGCCTGACCAACATGGACAAACCCCTTCTCTACTAAATATACAAAATTAGCCAGGCGTGGTGGCGCATGCCTGTAATACTAGCTACTCGGGAGGCTGAGGCAGCTGAATTGCTTCAACTTGGGAGGCAGAGGTTGTGGTGAGCCAAGATCATGCCATTGCACTCCAGCCTGGGCAACAAGAGCAAAACTGTCTCAAAAAAAAAGAGTTACTTGTACTTAATGAGGGGAGAATCATTAAAGCCCTCGTGTTTGCCGGCACACTCAACCCCTTCTTGCTTTCCCAAGCCCACGGCATATTCACAACCTTATAGAGAGTGAACCTCACAGATTCACCTTTAAGTCCCAACTGGTCATTTCGAAGTTATTTTTTATCGTGATTTTATAATTGTTGGTTCCTAGATGGATGGCTTAGAACCCATGGAAACAAAAAAAGGAACGCCTGGCCCTGGTCATAGAGAATTTTGAGTGTCCGTGGGTCCTCTTTTGAAAGTGTACTCTGGGGATTATATAACCTTTTGTTCAATTCTGAAGATATTCGTAACACGCTGATATTAAACAAGCAAGCGCCTTTGCCAACCCCCTAGAGAAAAATAAATAAAATTGTTATCACCAGATTTAGTCTAAAAGAAAAATAATCGGCCCAAGCATAGCATGCATATTTTACAAACTGCACTTTTTTGGCCTTGACAAATACCATCCAGTTTACCCAAAGTTCATAAAAGGTTAATGTTTTCTGCTTTTGAAATGCATATATACTGTTCTCTGTGTGCTAATGATGTGGCCTCTTAACCAGGGTTTGATTTTTCTGTGCCCATCCGCCAATTTACTCAAAGTCGTAGTCTCAGGCAGTGACGTCATTCCTTGACACTAAAAACAAACACCACCCAGATCTCTGTTTGCTTTCTCCTGAGGGTTTGTAGGCCATCGAAGCGGTGCCGATGGGTGAGGGCACAGAGACCACAGGGTTTTTTCTTGTACCCACTGGTTCAAGCAGCTGGTTCCCAGGGACTGGCCCAGACCAAAACAAAACAAAAAAATAACTTCCAGAGAATGCTGTGCCAACTCTACATAAAAGTCGTAAGAATGTGAAGATGAAGGCACACAGGTGGCATCCAATATAAGGTCAATATCTATATTTAATTCACATCTATATCTATATTTACTTATTTACTGAAATATAAAGCATGCCAATTTTACAAGAAAATTCTGGGGAAAAAAATCAAAGTAGTTTTCTTCCCACTTGTTTTAAACAGTTTTTTAAGTGATTCTACAGATATAGTATACTATATACAGGTGTCCAAATGAAAACCACTGGTTATGGTTATATAACAATGTTCTACTAATTCTACAAATATATAATATCACGTGGTTAAAAATAAATATTTCAGTTGGGTGTGGTGGCTCACACCTGTAACCCTAGCACTTTGGGAGGTTGAGGCGGGTGGATCACCTGAGGTCAGGAGTTTGAGACCAGCCTGG
Source organism: Papio anubis (assembly GCF_008728515.1). Lineage (NCBI taxonomy): Eukaryota > Metazoa > Chordata > Mammalia > Primates > Cercopithecidae > Papio > Papio anubis. Next base: position 33,214,195 of record NC_044989.1, on the reverse strand, counting down.
CCAACATGACGAAACCCCATCTCTACTAAAAATAGAAAAAAATTAGCCGGGCGCAGTGGCGGGCACCTGTAGTCCCAGCTACTCGGGAGGCTGAGACAGGAGAATGGCGTGAACCCGGGAGGCGGAGCTTGCAGTGAGCCGAGATTGCGCCACTGCACTCCAGCCTGGGCGACAGAGCAAGACTCCGTCTCAAAAAAAAAAAAAAAAAAAAAAAAAAAAAAAAAAATCCCAACAGGGTTTTTTTTTTTTTTTTTAACTTAAACAGATCCTAAATTTATAAAAAGCAATGGGTTTAAGAGAATGAAAAGAGAAGCCACAGACTGGGAGAAAATCTTTGTAAAACATGTATCTGGTAAAAGATATATGGAAAATATACAAAGAACTTCTAAAACCCAACAATAAGAAAATGAACAACCCAATTAAAAAAAAATGGACAGAAGACCTGAAAAGATACAGTATTTCACCAAGATATACAGATGGCAAATAAGCAGTGAAAATATGTTCTATATCGTATGTCACTAGCAAGTTGCAAATTAAAACGAGATACCCTACACACCTATTAGAACGGCTAAAATCCAAAACACGGACACCAACAAATGCTGACAAACATATGGGGCAACAGGAACACTCATTCATTCCTAGTGGGAATGTAAAATGGTACAGCCACTCAGGAAGACATTTTCCAGCTTCTTACGAAACTAAACATATTCTTACTATACAATCCAGCAGCTGTATGTACTTCTTAACATTTAGCCAAAGAAGCTGAAAACTTACATCTACACAAGAACCTACACGCAGATGTTTAGAATAACCTGATTCCTCATTGTCAAAACTTGGAAGCAACAAAGATGTTCTTCAATAGGTGAGTGGATAAACTGTGGTACATGTATAAAATGGAATATTACCCAGCACTAAAAAGAAATGACCTATTAAGCCATGAAAAGAAATGGAGGAATCTCAAGTGCATATTGTTAAGTGAAAAAAGTCAATCTGAAAAAGCTACATATTATGTAATTCCAACCACGTTTTTTGGGCAAGACTATGGAGACAGTAAAAAGATCAGTGGTTGCTAGGGGTTTGGGTGATGGGGAAGTGAGGAAGGGTCAGATGAATAGGTGGGAGCACAGGGGATTTGTAGGGCATTGAAACTATTGTGTATGATATATTGGTGAATACATGTAATTATACATTTGTCAAAACCCATAGATGTGTAACTTTAATTAATAATTAATAAACTTTAATTAATAAGTATCAACAGAGGCTCATCCATTGTAACAAATGTGTTACACTAATGTAAGATATTAATGAGGGAACCTGGAGGCAGGAGTGGGGATGAGGGGCTGTATGAGAGCTGTCTATACTTTCCCCTCAATTTTTCTATACATGTAAAACTGCTCAAAAAATAATGTCTGCTCATTAATTATTTAAAAATCAAAGAGTGAGCACACTCCTTAAAAAAGAAGGTAGAGGAATTTGCCTTACCAGAAATGAAGACTTATAAAAATGCCCTAATAATGAAAACAGTATAACATTGATGCACAGATAGAAAAAACGTGATGGAATTGGACATAGAGTTCGGAAACAGACCTATGCATGGATGAAAATTTACAGCACAACTGTCTCTGCAGATCAGAAAGGGAAAGGATGACTATAAAATAAATGAATTGTTCCACCCATAGGTATGCACCCTAAAATAATGCTTTCCAGTGTTTTTCACAGATTGGCAAAACATCTGTTTCACAGGATGTCTATTTGGCAGACTGGGATTAATGGGAGGGGATTTGAGTCCTTTAAGTGGAGCTTGGTTAAAAAAATTAAATTTTCTTTATATAATACTTTTAAAATTAAGATTATGTAGTAGGTATAAAATTAAATATTGAATAATTTTATAACACTTCCTAATAAAGTACTTTTAAAGTATTATTGAGAAACTTGACCTTACATCTGCAAACTTTTAAATAGGTTTTATCTTTGAAATGACTACCTGCAGTTCCTGATCGAGACTTTTAATTTAATCTCTCGGATTTCTAATAGTCACTATCAGTGAAAAATTTGCACAAATGGATGGCTAAAACTTCTAAATCTTTTAAAAACCACTCAGAAATTTAAGACATTTAAAATCGCATTTAAAGAAGCTCTTCTTTTTTTACATTGGCAAAAGGAAAGTTGAAATTTCTTGTCAAAATGCCAGTGGATTTAGAATCCAATCTATCTTTTTCATGTCCAGTCTTTCGAATGTTGAAGCTGTAATTCACAGAATGCCCCTGTGTTGTTAGAGCGTTTACCACCTGTTTTTATGCCTCTACGGAATGTCCATTTGGAACACCCAGCTCTGCAGAGAATGACTATGGCTCAAGGGTTTCATTAAGCCATTCTAAGGTAGCAAATAGTTAATGTGATCACAGTTAACTAGGATTAAGAAATCAAGCTGGGAAAGATTGTATGATAAAAAGAAAAGGAATTTGACGTTTTTGACACAGTAGGGATTTCAGAGTTCACATTACTGACTGAAAAAAAAAAAAGTGACAAGATAGAAAGAGACTTGTTCGAGGTCGCATAACTGGCTGTGGAAGAGACAGAAATTAGGACCCAGGTAGGTGCTCTGAGATGCCAAGTCCAGTGCTATTTCTGGAAGACCAGACATACATTATTTGACAAAAAAGGAAGGAGCAGGTGAAGTGGCTGTGTGGTTCTCTTTTTTTTTTTTCCTAGTGAACTTTAAGCCCATACAATTCCAATTACTTCATCTTCTTAAGAGTTCTACATCCCCGGCTGGGCGCGATGGCTCATGCCTGTAATCCCAGCACTTTGGGAGGCCGAGGTGGGCGGATCACGAAGTCAGGAGATCAAGACCATCCTGGTTAACACGGTGAAACCCCGTCTCTACTAAAAATACAAAAAATTAGCCGGTCATGGTGATGGGCACCTGTAGTCCCAGCTACTTGGGAGGCTGAGGCAGGAGAATGGCGTGAACCCGGGAGGCAGAGCTTGCAGTGAGCCGAGATTGTGCCACTGCACTCCAGCCTGGGCAACAGAGTGAGACTCTCAAAAAAAAAAAAAGACTTCGACATCCCCACGCCCTCCAGGGTAGAATCAGTTGGTTCTGCTTTGTTTCCATAACACTGAATTCTAGGTTCTATTAATTACTTTACTTACCTCATTGCTTTATGGTTAGTTGGGCTCCCATCTGTCTTCTGAGCTAGCTATGGGGTCAAAGATGACTTGTTACTCATTTCCATATTCCCAGGGCTAGCACAACGCCTGGTACAAAATAAGCATTTAACAAATGCTTATAGAATAAATGAAATAACAGCAACTCCTTTTCACTATTAAAATCTTAGCAGAGGCTAATTAGTGCCTACCCAGTTCTCTTATGTGGGAAAGTTCTTTATGAACCATTTTCCCCTTGTCAGCTGCTTTCTTCTCTGTTCCCTCTCTATCCTTGAGAGGCTGCGCACCTCGGTGAGTATGCAACGCCCCCAGGAACCCACCTGCTAGGAACTTCTTGGTCTTAAAGGAAGGATGCTGAAATTGAACCCAGCTGGGCATGTTCCCCAAAGCCCACCCCCTTGCCATTTCCTTACAAGCATCTCATTATCCTTTTTTTGCTTTTGCTCTTTAGGCCTCTGCAAATGGAGAGAGGAAAAAGGGCTGTTTTCTCTTCCAAGAGCAGGACATTCCAGGTGGGGCTTAGGAGCAACATGACATCCTGTTCTGTATGTGCCTTAGAAGGGTCTGAGATTTTTATAGTTGAAGGTAACCTGCAGAGAACTATTAACGTCACAAGGGAAGGAACCAGGGAGGACAATTCCTACAGAGAGGAAGAGAGAAGTTTGCTTACTGATAGTAGAAAAAATATCCATCATTCAAAGAAATGTCTGGGAATGGGCTGAAAAAGTTGAGATGACTAAAGGTTGGGGGAGAACTTTAAAGACATCTTAGTAGGAAGGAAAACTTTAACCTGGTGCATAAACATCACATGATAAGGCTTCCTCGAGAGCATAACCTATCACTCCCCCTGGGTTCTCTTTCTGCTCCAGCCACACTGATTTTACTGGGCCTGAAGTTCTCCAAACATTCTCACCTCTTCTTTTGCTAATGGCCAACTCTTTTTTTTTTTTCAAAGTCTCGCTCTTGTCCCCGAGGCTGGAATGTGATGGCACGATCTCAGCTCGCTGCAACCTCTGCCTCCTGGGTTCAAGCGATTCTCCTGCCTCAGGCTCCTGAGTAGCTGGGATTACAGGCCCCTGCCACCACACCCGGCTAATTTTTGTATTTTTAGTAGAGACGGGGCTTCACCAAGTTGGCCAGGCTGGTCTTGAACTCCTGACCTCAGGTGATCCGCCTGCCTCAGCCTCCCAAAGAGATGGGATTACAGGCATGAGCCACCACTCCCGGCCCATGGCAAAGCCATACTCTTAAAGGCAGTGAAAGCTGGCCCGAGGACCCTCATATTCCTGTGATGATTGTAAATGTTTTATCCTAACTCGGGGAGCTTTTTTCCCTGAGAAATGTCTAATGTCTTATCAGAACATGATTTATCGCTGCACTTTGCAGATGATGCCTTCCCTATTCCCTTTTTCTCATAAGTTGCAATTACCCATCACTTTGATATGGATCTTTGGCAACCATCTCTATTTTCTTCTTCTTCTTGCCAAAGATTTGAGCAGCAAGTAATAGGTGCTCTAGGACATATTTAAGTCATTCTTCTTTGAAAGCTGGAGAGCGTATTAGCATCATAGAATTTTAGTGCTGCAACTAATTAGAACAATTCATTAATCTATGGTTATGGTCTTGTAGATGAGGGGGAAAAATCCCTGTTCCTCTGCCCATGTAAATTCTCCACTGGGGCCCTTGTAACAAAAGACAGATTTAAAAGTGAAAAACACATAGAAGTGTATTAACATGTGTATCTCATATACATGGAAGACTTACAATTTGGGCTTAAATATCATCTCCAGCTAAAATAAAGGAAGAAAGCTATGAAGGAGGCAACTTATGAGAAGGTGAATAGGGAAAGTATGGTAAACAACCGTGAGGCTTATTATGCAAGTTTCACTCCCAGAGCCATCATCTTTCTGATTCAGAGAGATACCCTCACAAATGGAAATTTTCTTTATAAATTTCCCTTATTAAAACAAAAAAAGTGTCTTATACTGTTTTCAGAGCCTCTACTGTCCGCTGTTTCTGAAAATAATCAGATTAAAATAATCATTGTGCTGGCCAGGCGCAGTGGCTCACGCCTGTAATCCCAGCACTTTGGGAGGCTGAGCCGGGCAGATCACGAGGTCAAGAGATTGAGACCATCCTGGCCAACATGGTGAAACTCCATCTCTACTAAAAATACGAAAATTACCTGGGCGTGGTGGTGCACACCTGTAGTCCCAGCTACTTGGGAAGCTGAGGCAGGAGAATTGCTTGAACCTGGGAAGCGGAGGTTGCAGTGAGCCGAGATGACGCCACTGCACTCCAGACTGCTGATGGAGCAAGACTCCGTCTCAAAAAGAAAAAAAAAAACAATAATCATCATTGTGCCAAAAAAGCATATTTAGAGTAGCATAGTCTGGTCGGCTACAGGTTGCCTCCACAAAGTAGTACATGAAACACTGCTGTGTATGTTAACTAAGGCTGCTGACGCAAATGAAATATTCATGAACCTCATTTCTTATGCCTATTTCTGGCAACATGGAGTCATTAAGATTTACCAGAATTAAAGTACAATTTTAGAGTAAGAAAATCTCTGTGTGAAAACACTAAAGCTAAATTATGATATGCTTTTGTATCTATAAACTTTTTTTTTTTTTTTTGGAGACTGAGTCTCACTCTGTTGCCCAGGCTGGAGTGCAGTGGCACAATCTCAGCTCACTGCAACCTCTGCCTCCTGGGTTCAAGTGATTCTCCTGCCTCAGCCTCCCAAGTAGCTGGGACTACAGGCATGTGCCACCATGCCTGGCTAATTTTTTTGTATTTTTAATAGCAGGGTTTCATCATGTTAGCCAGGATGGTCTCGATCTCCCGATCTCGTGATCCGCCCGCCTCGGCCTCCCAAAGTGCTGGGATTACAGTTGTGAGCCACCGCATCCGGCCTCTGTAAACTTTTTAAATAGAAATATGAAGTTGTACAAAAGAACTTTGATACAATTAAGGGTTTATTTAGTTTGCTAGATTAGTACTTGCTGTTCATTTCAACTAACATGGCAAATTTCAAGAACATAACTTTAAACTACATAGATTTAAATTAGATGGCCAGATTTAGTTTTTTTGGAATGACATTTGATTTTATGACAAATGAATAAAATATTGCTGATAGTATTTTAAGGTACCAGTTCCATGGGTGGGCAGAAGAGAAATGGTTCTTACTTGGGTATAAGACGTTTAAGTGCAGCTGGAAAATACGTGTCAAATGAATGACTCGACTACATCTTACCACGTGCCTGTCTCTTCATAACCAGTGAATTAGGACCACTGCCACAGAATCCCAGACCTCGTGTGAGGGCAACTGGCATTAAGCCTAAAATTGCAGTAACTTCTGAAAGGAGCTAAAAGAATCTTATATATCACACACACACACAAACTTTTTCTAGGGCTGTGAAACAAACGTTATGCAACAAAACTTACTTAAAAATGTCACATTTAAAGCTATGTATTATTGACTGGTCGTGGTGGCTCACACCTGTAATCCCAGCACTTTGGGAGGGTGAGGGGGGACACATCATCTGAGGTCAGGAATTCGAGACCAGCCTGGCCAAAATGGTGAAACACTGTCTCTACTAAAAATGCAATAATCAGCTCGATGTGGTGGCTCATGCCTGTAATTCCAGCTACTCGAGAGGCTGAAGTGGGAGAATTACTTGAACCTGCGAGGCAGAGGTTGCAGTGAGCTGAGAGCATGCCACTGCACTCCAGCTTGGGCAACGGAGCAAGACTCCATCTCAAAAAAATAAAAAATAAAAATAAATAAAGCAAGCTATGTATTTTCATTATGTACAGGCATCTCCTGCTTAATATAAGTAACCTGTAAAAATGAAAATGTGCTGTGTGAAAATGCTAATAGAATTCATGATACACCTCAGTCAAATCCCTTAATTTCCTACAAAGACAATGGAAAATAAAACTATCATGCTAGAATGTCAGATGCTTAAAACATCTCTTGGTAATCAATGTTGCTTTGTGTGCAGTAATATCTTCTCTTCCATATTTGTTTTTCTCACATACTCACGTGGCTTTCTTCTGTACAGTTTTAGACACTTGCTGTACTTTTTTGGGACTTGCACAACACTAGGTAAAAACAAAGTCTAGACGTGGAAGACACTATGAAAATGCATTAAGAGCACATGCTGGAAAGTGGAAACAGCTGGAAACTGGTCACACATTTTCCCTATACAAACATCAGCTACAAGATGTTGCAAGAGACAGGTAAGATATGAAGCTTTGAGATTGTATTAGCTTTCTATCACTGCAAATTCAGTGGCTTCAAACAATACACATTTGTTATCTTCGGTTCTATAGGTTGGAAGTTGACACTGAAACTGGCCCAACTGGCCCATAGAACTGATGTTTATCATTCCTTTGAATAAAAATAGAAATTGACCCTCCTGGTCTTGAAACTTGAGAACGTTCATTTGTCTTATCCGAGGTCCTTTCTTCATTTGTCTTATCGGAGGAAAAGCTAATGGGAAAATCCACCATAAGCTCTCCCAAATAGTATTAAGGAGCTGAAACTTACCAGATCACTGCATCTGGACCATGGGAGTCTGGACCCCTCACCTGTTACTACTACTGCCTGTTTGATCACCTGCTTCCTGTCGACCAACTCCTGCCTTACTCCTCCCTAATTCCTGTCTTCCCACACATGGTTACATTTCTTCCATTCCATAAACCCCCATTTTTGAGACTGATCTCCCATCTCCTGGGCTGCAGCACCCGATTAAATCCTTCCCTGACAACACTTGTCTCAGTGATTGGCTTTCTGTCCATCAAGTTGCAGGACCTAGATCAGACCTCTGGTGTTTCAGTAACAACACAAGTGTCATGGGACTGAAATCAAGGTGTCAAGGGGTCAGCAGGGTTGCATTCCTTTCTGGAAGCTCTAGGGGAGAATCTGTTTCTCACCTTTTCCAGCTTCTGAAGGCCACCCACATTCCTGGACTCATTCTCTCTCCTGGCTCCCTCAATTACAGGAAGAATCACTTGGCCAACCAGCAGTGGCAGGTTGAGTCTTTCTCACATCTCCCTCTGATTCTCCAATTCTGCCTTCCTCTTTCACTTTTTTTTTTCCCCCCCGAGACAAAGTCTTACTCTGTCACCCAGGCTGGAGTGCAGTGGTACAATCTCTGCTCATTGCAGCCTCTACATCCTGGGCTCAAGCAATCCTCCCACCTCAGCTTCCCAAGTAGCTTGGATTACAGGTGTGCACCACCATCCCCAACTAATTTTTTTTAATTTTATTTTTTGTAGAGATGGGGTTGCACTATGTTGCTCAGGCTGGTCTCAAACTCTTGGGCTCAAGTGATCCACCTGCCTTGGCCTTCCAAATTGCTGGGATTGTAAGTGTGAGCCACCATGACTGGCCTCCTTCCACTTTTAAGGTCCTCTTCCTTTTGGAAGAAATTACCAAATTATCTGGGTAGGCCCAGTATAATCACAATGAAATCACCCTTGTGATTACATTGGGCCCACCCACATAATCCGGGATAATCTTCCTATTAAGGCCAGGTGATTAACAGCTTATCTATAACCTTACTTCCCCTTTGCCATGGAAGGTAATATACCCACAGGTTCTGAGGATTAGGACACGGACATCTTTGGGGTGTCATTATTCTGCCCACTGTAGTTATTTAGTTATTTTTGAGACAGAGTTTTGTTCTTGTTGCCCAGGCTGGAGTGCAGTGGCGCGATCTTGGCTCACTGCAACCTCCCGGGTTCAAGCGATTCTCCTGCCTCAGTCTCCCGAGTAGCTGGGATTACAGGCTCCTGCCACCATGCCCGGCTAATTAATTTTCTCTCTTTTTTTTTTTAAGTAGAGATGGGGTTTCACCACATTGGCCAGGCTGGTCTCAAATTCCTGACCTCAGGTGATCCACCTGCCTCGGCCTCCCAAAGTGCTGAGATTTACAGGCGTGAGCCACTGCGCCCGGCCTACTGTAGTTATTAAAATGCAAAACTTTTCAGAAAAAAAGTTACGTGGGCAGACATTTCTGCTGGATATGCCTAGCCATAGTTTGTTTTTAAAAACTCAGATGCTTTTTCAAGTAAAAGTGAATTTCAGCTAAAGTTATGAAACAATGGCATTACCATGGTTGTGTAAGCAGGACTGGAACTGTGAAAGCTATTATTCATTTTTCCTGTGATATGTATTTTAGTTTGCTAGGGCTGCCATAACAAAGTACCAAAAACTGGGCGGCTTAAACAACAGAAATTTATTTTCCCTCAAATCTGGAGGCTAGCCGTTGGTTGGAGTTCAGAGTTTGGGCAGGGTTGATTTCTTCTGAGGCCTGTCTCCTTGGCTTGCAGATGGTTACTGTCTCCCTGTGTCTTCACGGGGTCTTTCCTGTGTATCTGTGTCCTAATCTCTTCTTCTAAGTGTTCCAGGTAGTCAGACAGGCATGAGGTTCCTCCCCCATCCACTAGGAATGTCAGGTGATGGTTCAGCAGTGACCACATTGCCTCTCTAAAAGTGATCAACTGGCAGCCGAGGCCAGGGAGGGGCCATTTCCTGATGGCCCACACCTGCTGCACTGAAGTGTTAATTGAATGCAGGTGCCAAAGAGATGCAACTTCCTGGGTATGAACATTAAGGACAAGATGGTGGAGTATGACCTTCCAGGGGCACACCACCAGAAAAGGGAAGAAAGCCTCAGACGGGCGTGTGTAGCTTCCTCAACACTGTGTGCTCACTTCCCAAGTGTAAGGAGGGCGCTGTGTGTGCGCAGGCAGCCCACCCTGAGGGAAGAATCATGGGAAAGGGGCCAGCCTGTGAAATCCTAGCTAGGTTCAAGGCTAAACACTGCACTTGGCCTTCAGGTGCCCACTTTTCCAAGTGAAGTTTCCTTTCTTTCCTGGTCTAAAACCTTTTAAAATAAACTTCCATTTCTGCTCTGAAACTTGCCTGATCTCTTTTTCTGCCTTATGCCCCTCAGTCAAATTACTTCTTCTGAGAAGGCAAGAATTGAGGTTGCTGCAGACCTATACAGATTCGCCACCGGTAACTCAGATACCTTCTATGGGTGACACAAGGACAGCAGTCCTATTGGATTAGGGCCACACCAATGACCTCATTATCCTTAATTACCTCATTAGAGATCCGATCTCCAAATCTAGTCACTTTCTGAAGTATTAGAGGTTAAAATTCCAACATATGAATGTTAGGGGAAACTACTTAGCCCCTGACAAGATCTAACAAATTTAATGATTAACTTGTAAAAGACTCTACATTAACAGAAGACCACTGGTAAAAATAAAAGTGGGGAGAGTGGGATACAACTTATACACGTGTACTCATTGACAATTACTCTCAGGTAGAATTTTTTCTACAAAAATGGTGATTTATTTCACTTTAACATACAATGGTAGATATATTGGGGATCATCAAATTTTAAAAAGTTTTTGTTGGGCTTACTTTACATATTACAATACTAACGTAAGCTTATAAACTCTTCCATTTCAGTGAAGGAAAGGGATCCAATTGACACCTGCTAGCAGCTTGGCTAAGAATGGACATTAACATCAAACAAAACACTGAAAATATAAAGTACTTTTCTCCAAATGTGTATAAAAGTTTTGAAACAAAATCACTGCCTGCTCCACAGGACAAACAATTTGAATTTCAAAAATGCTCCAGGCCAGGAATTGCATAACCCTGTGTAACAATATTTATAATACAGCTTAACAATATTTTATCGAAGACTTTTTCATTTGAGAGTTTAAAAAAACTGAAGGAAAAGAAAAACAGCCAAGGAACTGCACAACCAAAAAATGAAAATTATATAAAATATTTCCACCACTATTTAAATGCCAAATTTAATCAAGCAATAGTAAAAAAACAAAACAACATAATAATACAACCTTCTGTTTAAAATAACAGCACTGTTCCACTTCTCTTCCACTGAATTTTACATATGAACAGACTATATATACTGGTTTTTCAGAGAAATGTCCATTGGGTCTGCCACACCTGTTGGGCTCATCCTAAGTCCTCTCATTGTCTTCAGAGGACTTGCAACTGCATGCTGTTTCTGTATTTCCAGCCTTCCGGGTTAGGTGCAATGTCTCAAGTATAATACATTTCTCCCTTTTCCTTTACACAGTGCAGAGTATATGGGCTTAGGTTATGTAGATTCCGTTTCACTCCAGGTCACTGTCTTTCTCTAAATTCAAGGCGGTATTCAACGGAGTGCAGTAGTTCGGCTTGTCAGAAGGTACATAGCCTGGCAGACACAAACACTTGTAGGAACCTTCGGTGTTAATGCACTTGGCATTCTTGCAGAGAGACATCCGGTTGTTCAACTCATCGCATTCATTTACATCTGCAATAAGTCAAACGATGCAGGTAAACAATCTTTGATAATGCTCTGTGAGGACACATAACCTACTTGAGGCTTACCTGAGGCATCGAGGCAGCCTAAACGCTGCCCTTCCCCCGACCACCCCAAGTAAGCAAGCTATCTCCACCTTGCTTCAACCACAGACAAGATAAAGGGGACTTTTAAAAAATCTTAAAGAGGTAGATTATCAGGGAGGTCCTAGAACTTCTTTCCCTGTTGTCTAGCACAGCATGAGCATTTTGTGAGCTTGACATTTTCTAGTAGAACCTCAAGAAAGTTAGAGGAATTATATTCCTTCCAAATTCCTTCCCACAGGTGTGGAGGAACTGCTAGATTTGTCAAGAGGAACCAGATACCTAAGCAGAGACCTCTCCATACAGCCCCTCTAAAGCCTTCTGTAACATTCGCAGACCTCTTTCTACATGAGATCCATTTAGGCTCTCACTCACTTGAAACATCTATTAAGAACGTAGGTTACTTATTTTAAAGACACATCACGGATTAAAACTCACAAAAGCAAAGTGGGCAAAAGGACTGCTTCAAGAGGGAGAAGAGGCCGGGTGCGGTGGCTCACGCCTGTAATCCCAGCACTTTGGGAGGCCGAGGTGGGCGGATCACAAGGTCAGGAGATCGAGACCATCCTGGCTAAAAGGTAAAAACCCGTCTCTACTAAAAATACAAAAAAATTAGCCGGGTCTGGTGGTGGGTGCCTGTAGTCCCAGCTATTCGGAAGGCTGATGCTGGAGAATGGTGTGAACTCGGGAGGCAGAGCTTGCAGTGAGCCGAGATTGTGTCACTGCACTTCAGCCTGGGTGACAGAGCAAGACTCCTCCTCAAAAAAAAAAAAGAGGGAGAAGAAAAATAAAGGAAAAACTTATGTGGCAAACAGGCCCTGAAAGATAACACTAGGTCACACAGAGAAGGTTAAACGTATGTTTCCAGCTCTTTTCAATGTAAGAGGCGGGGGGCAACATGACAGCTTTGGGAGGAGTTTCATTCAAATGGTTACTAGGAAGTTGTACTTTTTTTTTTTTTTTTTGAGATGGAGTCTGGCTCTGTTGCCCAGGCTGGACTGCAGTGGCCGGATCTCAGCTCACTGCAAGCTCCGCCTCCCGGGTTTACGCCATTCTCCTGCCTCAGTCTCCCGAGTAGCTGGGACTATAGGTGCTCGCCACCTCGCCCAGCTAGATTTTTGTATTTTTTAGTAGAGACGGGGTTTCACCGTGTTAGCCAGGATGGTCTCAATCTCCTGACCTCGTGATCCGCCCGTCTCGGCCTCCCAAAGTGCTGGGATTACAGGCTTGAGCCACCGCGCCCGGCCGGAAGTTGTACTTTTTGCAGATGTCTACACTCCCTTATGCTAGTGTCAAGTATTCAAGGAAATCATTACTTGCTGCAGTCAAAAGCTAAATTTAAGAGTCAAACTAATTATCTGGGATATTCAGGCCTTTCCTCCAATATTTACCACTATTTGGATTCTTTTTTTTTTTTTTTCAATCCTCATTGATAAATGGATTCCTAAATGAAACACCAACTCTTTCTTTTTAAAAAGAATTGTGGTAGGCTGGGTAAGGTGGCTCACACCTGTGATCCCAGCACTTTGGGAGGCCAAGGCGGGTGGATTACCTGAGGTCAGAAGTTCGAGACCATCCTGACCAACATAATGAAACCCCATCTCTACTAAAAATACAAAATTAGTCACGTGTGGTGGTGCAAGCATGTAATCCAGCTACTCAGGAGGCTGAGGCAGGAGAATTGCTTGAACCTGGGAGGCAGAAGTTGCAGTGAGTAAAGATCACCCCATTGCACTCCAGCCTGGGTGACAAGAGTAAAACTCCACCTCAAAAAAAAAAAAAAAAAAAGAAAAAAAGAAAAAAAGAAAAGAATTGTGGTAAAATATACAGAACATATTTACCATTTTAACCATTTTTAAGTATACAGTGGCATTAAGTATATTCATACTGTACTTAATGTACATCCCCAGAACTTTTCTCGTCTTCCCAAACTGAAACTCAGCAAATCTATCTTAAATGTTCTCTGCTGACTGAGGTATGGACATGGCGGTGTCAGGAAAAAATTAATGTCCCATAAAACACATGTCATTCTTACCGACACAGGTCATCTTGGCTGTATCCAAGTGATACCCATCAAAGCAATCACAGGTGTAACCTTCCTGGACCCTCACACAACGACCATTTTCACATCCATTGAGGATGCCGCATTCCTCAGCCTGTAACTCCTCAAAGCTATTTAGAAAACCTGAAAAGGAAAGGGCAGAAGCTAAGTTAGACCTTTTCAACTTCCTACACCATTTTTTAAATGATATTTAGATGATGGTTCGTTTTCTAAATAGACACATATATGTCCATATATATTTTAGACATCTTAAAGTTAGCATTAGAAATACTGAACGTAGCTGTGTAAAAGAGCATAAAAATAAAAAAATTTATATATTTTCTGCAGAGTAGCCTCATATTTTGAATTCTGATGTTCTATGTTAAAATCACATAAAATGAGAAAGCAAGTACGGTTTTTGTTTTTGATCTTAATTATTAAAAGTGTTCATCTAAAGTTCCAAACTTCCTGAGTTCGCAGTAGGGCAAATGTCAGATTCTCAGGACAGAACCGACAGAATTCACTATTGGAGTCTAGTAAGCATTTGCTAAGAAGGTCCGTAAGAGTGTGAGGCAATACATTTTCAGCTGGAGTTTGTGAGACCAGGGAGAAGCAGGCTGGCCTTGCCATGTGTTTGTTTGCTCTGGCTACGGAATGAGCCTTACAAAAGGGCTCCCAGGGGATCAAAGGACAAATTCAGTAAAAGGGCCTCAAAACATCCTGATAAATGAGAAAGAACATCATACTTGTGTTTAGAAAACCAAAAGTCTGGTCTCATGCCTATAATCCCAGCACTTTGGGAGGCTAAGGCAGACGGATCACCTGAGGCCAGGAGTTCAAGACCAGCGTGGCCAACATGGTAAAACTCTACTAAAACTACAAAAAATTAGCTGGGCATGGTGGTGGATGCCTGTAATCCCAGCTACTCGGGAGGCTGAGGCAGAAGAATCGCTTGAGCCTGAGAGGTGGAGGCTGCAGTGTGCTGAGATCACAGCCACTGTCCAGTCTGGGCAACAGAGTGAGACTCTGTCAAACAAACAAACAAAAACAAAAACAAAAAACAAAAAGTCTTTTTTTAAGGAAACAAAGAAACTCGTTTGGCTCTTTTTATAGTTTAGATCTCTTGAAACCAAGTCAGAGCTAGATTTTAGAGTTTTTGTGATATAAAAACAATTTAGCTAGGCATCAAGAGTGTTTAGTTCTCATTTTGCAGAGGAAAGTTCTAAACATAAATCCACAGTGACCCAACACACTGTCATATGGCCTTTCATCTCCTCTCTCTTCCCAATAGTACCACGAAGTAGCTTCAAAAAATTAAAATATGGCTAGAACTTTCTATCTGGCCTTTGAAGTAATTCTCCGGTGGAACCACAGGGGGCAGCAAAATATCATTGCTTATGGAGGGCAATAAGGTCTAACTCGGAGGAACTGGACAAGGATAGGGAGTTTGGTCTCGTTGGTCACCGAAGAGCAATCAACTTAGCCAGTTTCTTTTTTTCTTTTTTTTCCTAAACACAAAAATAAAGACTTACTTCTCTTAACAACAAAAAGAAGTTTCAACAATGACTAAAGTGCCTGGGGTCAACATGGAGACAAATTTGGTCAGAGTTTCTCTTATATTCTAAGATTAGGTGCCCTGAGAGGAGAGAGGTGAAGAAGAAACTTTAGAGCATGCCCTTCAGAGAAGAAAGTGGGTTTTAGACATGATCTAAAAATATACAATAAGTGAATGTTAAATTATCTCTTTGGGTAAGAACAATACACTGGTACTGGGGGACGTGAGTTCCCATTCCCATTTCACTATGTGTACATTATAAACTTGGGCAGAAAGCTTATTTTCCTCACTTATGAAATAAAAGCACTGAATTTTATGATCTCTAAAGCCCCACTCAATTATAGGTTTATTTTGTGGAAATGAACCATGGGATTTGAATCAGAGGAACTGGGTCTTTTGCTCATGCCTGTGACCCTGGCCAAGTCACTTGATTTTGCTGAAACCAGGTTCCTCATTTAAAAATAGAGAAACAATGCTATGTAGAATGGCAGACCCAATGTTGAACACAATGCCTGCACTCAGTAGGAAGTATTTTGTAATGAACGAACACTTTTCTACCTTGTAAAGACTAAATGAGATTTGGTATAAGTTTGGGGGATAAAAAAGAAAATATGGTACATATACACCTGGAATACTATGCAGCCATAAAAAAGAATGAGATAATGTGTTCTGCAGGAACATGGATGGAGTTGGAGGTTATTATCCTTAGCAAATTAAAGCAGGAACAGAAAATCAAATACCACATGTTCTCACTTGTAAGTGGCAGCTAAATGATAAGAACTTATAAATACAAAGAGGGAAACAACAATGACTTTCCTCACAGAATTGGAAAAAACTACTTTAAAGTTCATATGGAACCAAAAAAGAGCCCCCATTGCCAAGACAATCCTAAGCAAAAAGAACAAAGCTGGAGGCATCATGCTACCTGACTTCAAACTATACTACAAGGCTACAGTAACCAAAACAGCATGGTACTGGTACCAAAACAGAGATACAGACTAATGGAACAGAACTCAGAAATAATACCACACATTTACAACCATCTGATCTTTGACAAATCTGACTAAAACAAGAAATGGGGAAAGGATTCCCTCTTTAATAAATGATGCTGAATAAATGATGCTGGGAAAACTGGCTAGCCATATGTAGAAAGCTGGAACTGGATCCCTTCCTTACACCTTGTATGAAAATTAATTCAAGATGGATTAAAGACTTAAATGTTAGACCTAGAATCATAAAAACTCTAGAAGAAAAACTAGGCAATACCATTCAGGACACAGGCATGGGCAAGGACCTCATGACTAAAACACCAAAAGCAATGGCAACAAAAGCCAAAATTGACAAATGGGATCGAATTAAACTAAAAAGCTTCTGCACAGCAAAAGAAACTACCATCAGAGTGAACAGGCAACCTATAGAATGGGAGAACATTTTTACAATCTACCAAATTTACAATTTTACAATCTGACAAAAGGGCTAATATCCAGAATCTACAAATAACTTAGACAAATTTACAAGAAGAAAATCAAACAACGCCCTCAAAAAGTGGGCAAAGGATATGAGCAGACACTTCTCAAAAGAAGACATTTATGCAGCCAACAGACACATGAAAAAATGCTATCATCACTGGCCATCAGAGAAATGCAAATCAAAACCACAATGAGATACCATCTCACACCAGTTTGAATGGCAATCATTAAAAAGTCAGGAAACAACAGGTGCTGGAGAGGATGTGGAGAAATAGGAACAATTTTACACTGTTGGTGGGACTGTAAACTTGTTCAACCATTGTGGAACACAGTGTGGCAATTCCTCAAGGATCTAGAACTAGAATTACCATTTGACCCAGCCATCCTATTACTGGGTATATACCCAAAGTACAAATCATGCTGCTATAAAGACACATGCACACATGTGTTTATTGTGGCACTAGTCACAATAGCAAATACTTGGAACCAACCCAAATATCCATCAATGATAGACTGGATTAAGAAAATGTGGCACATATATACCATGGAATACTATGCAGCCATAAAAAAGGATGAGTTCATGTCCTTTGTAGGGACATGGATGAAGCTGGAAACCATCATTCTGAGCAAACTATTGCAAGGACAGAAAACCAAACACCACATGTTCTCACTCATAGGTGGGAATTGAACAATGAGAACACTTGGACACGTGGCAGAGAACATCACACACCGGGGCCTGTCGTAGGGTGTGGGGACTGGGGAGGGATAGCGTTAGGAGATATACCTAATGTAAATGATGAGTTAATGGGTACAGCACACCAACATGGCACAGGTATACATATGTAACAAACCTGCACGATGTGCACATGTACCCTAAAACTTAAAGTATAATATAATAATAATAAAAAAAGAACTTACTCATGTAACCAAATACCACAAAAAAAAAAAAGAAGGAAACAACAGACACTAGTGGAGGGTGGGAGGAGGGAGAGGAGCAGAAAAGGTAACTATTGGGTACCGGGCTTCATACCTGCGTGATGTAATAATCTGTACAACAAACCCCCATGACATGTTACCTATGTAACAAACCTTTACATGTACCCCTGAACCTAAAAGTTAAAAAAATTTGTACCATTAAAAAAATCGAGTAATACATCCATGGCAGGCCCATTTTAAAACTTTAAAGGAGAAAAAGAGTCCCAGCTACTCAGGAGGCTGAGGCAGGAGAATCTCCTGAGCCCATGAAGTGAAGACCAGTCTGGGCAATATAGTGAGACTCCTATTCTCAAAAAAAAAAAAAAAAAAAAAAAAGTGACACCACATATTCAAAGCCAGTTAAGAAACACTGACAAAAAATAAATAAATAATCTATGACAATGTTTTCAGATCCCATGTATCACAGCAAAATCATTTTTACTTCACAACTAATACATTTTTTATTATTACAGAAATTATAAAAAGTAAAACTTGAAACTTCCCACACATCAGGCAGGCTCCCCAAAATACTTCTTCAGGACTCTAAAACAGGTCAGGACACTACAGCCTCTGGTCCAAATCTGACCTGCTACCTATTTTTGTAAATAAACACAGTCACACCCATTTGCTGCTGTGCTATCTAAGGGCTGCTTTTGTGAAACGACAGCAGAGTTAAATACCTACAGCAGAACCCACATGGCCTGCAAAGCCTACAAATTTTACCATCTGGGCCGGGTGTGGTGGCTCACACCTATAATCCCAGCACTTTGGGAGGCTGAGGCAGGTGGATCACAAGGTTAGGAGTTCAAGACCACCCTGGCCAACATGGTGAAACTCCATCTCTACTGAAAATACAAAAATTAGTCGGGCGTGGTGGTGCATGCCTAAAATCCCAGGGTTACTCAGGAGGCTGAGGTAGGACAATCAGTTGAACCCAGGAGGTGGAAGTTGCAGTGAGCCAAGATTGTGCCATTGCTCTCCAGCCTATGCAACAGAGGAAGACCTGGTCTCAAAAAAGAAAAAAAAATTACTGCCTGGCCTTTTATAGAAAAAATGTTTGTGTATTCTCTGCTCCAGTAAATTCCAGTTTTAGAAGTACTGCTCTCCCGAAAGGTAACAGAGACGGTGAACCATAAAGGTGATGAGAAACCTCACTCAGCCTCCATCTATGTTACTATCTACCCAACATGATTATTTTTGCAGCAGGGCCCAAAAGCCCTTGCTGGAGGTCAGAACACTGGCTGGGAAGGGGGAAATATTTCTCTGCAACTTGTAAGAAATGTAAAGGCCATTACATCGTCCAAGCTGGAGGTCTTGGAACTGCATCTCAATTTCCTATGTTGCTAAATAGGAAATTGATGTGACATCAACATGTTTATTTCTTAACATTTGTAGTAAATTAAAAAAGGAGCTTTAAAGCAGTGCCAGCATTAAAAAGAAGGTACATAAGCCAGACATTTCAACATGAAAATTCCTGGAATCCAAACTATAATGCCATAGCGGCTTCTGACTTATAGACTGAATCCTCCCCCCAGGACCCATCAGTGCATGGGATTTTGGTTCTCCATTTGTCCTGGGCTTACTGAGGTTTCAATGCTTTTCATGATCCCAGGCTCTTGCTTACATTTAAGAACAGAGTTATTGAGGAGGTCTAGGGAGGAAAGCTGTAAGCCACAGATTTGTCAGAGTTGCATATAGACTTAACCTGGTATTCCTGATTTATGGGGCAAGCTGGGCTTTCTTTCAACCTTGATAATTCTCCCTTCCTTTTTCCTTAAGTAAACGTTTACCGACCCATAACATATACAGAGAAGCATCAAACCCTAAGTGCACAGCCTTGTAGCTGTGAGTGCATTCTGGTCCATTTCATAAAGTGCTGCGTGGTTATGTGTTGTGGATGAAAAGAGAGAGTGTTGTTCGTCTACGGTGCTAGGAGTCAGGACAGTGGTTACCGTAGGGAGGGGGGTGGAAAAGGGCGCCAGGGGCCTTCTGGAGGCTGGCACTGCTCCTGACCTGGGTGGCAGCTACACAGGTGTGTGTTCATCAGCCGAGCTGGATTAACAGAATGTTCTTATCATGGACATTTTAAAACATTCTTAATTCTACTAGATGATCAATACACTACATCCTTCAAATAAAAAATAAAAAAAAAAAGGGAAGGGAGGACAAGCAGGGAATGAAGAAGGGAGAGAAAGGGAAAAGAGAAAGAGAAGGGAAGGAAAAAAAATAAAAGCTCTTGATGCAGAACTGAAATAGCTCTTAAATTCAACTAGAAATCTCACACTGCTGCCCCAGAACTGGGTCCTGGCTGGGATGCTTCATGCACAGGTGACAGGGCCCAGGACAGAGAAAAGCTCCATTGCACTTTTCTCTAAAGTCCTAAGTCAAACTCTTTGGTCGGCAGCAATTACCTATCTTTAAAACGTGGTGCAGGCCAGGCATGGTGGCTCACACCTGTAAGCACTTTGGGAGGCTGAGGCGGGTGAATCGCTTGAGTCCAGGAGTTCGAGACCAGCCTGGACAACATGGTGAAAACCCCATCCCTACGGAAAAAATACAAAAATTAGCCATGCATAGTGGCACATGCCTGTAGTCTCAGCTACTCGGGAGACGGAGGTGGGAGGATCGCTTGAGCCCAGGGGGCAGAGCTGCAATGAGCTGTGATCATGGCACTGCACTCCAGCCTGGGCAACAGAGTGAGACCCTATCTCAAAAAAAAAAAATTTGTGGTGAAGCTACACATGTGAGGATGGTCCCTCTGTGAGCTGTGGATGAGGCTCCTGAAATGGGCGTTTCCCTGTTCTTGTTCTTGAAGTGAGACTATCTACTATACACTAATATTTCATTGTGGACCTCCTGCCGTTTCAGACTTCAAATTGTCTGCATTTGAAAAGTCCGATTTGAGCTTGTGTGTTTGTAGGCTTCCTCACACAGCACTGACGTTCTAAAGGGGATCACAATTTGCGGATACACACTTCCACCTCCCCCATGAAAGCTGTGCTCACTAATCCAGGAAAAGTTGGCACACATTATTTCTTACTCTATAAATCCCCTCACCAATGTATTTTAAAAAGTCATTTCTGACCAAAAGGGCAATTCTTTTCTTACCTCCTACTCTAAAACATGTATAATAATGATCAACTTGTACAGTTAACATCTGCCATTTCCCTGTAGGAAAAAAAGGCTGCAATACAACTGGGCTCTTGTGGAAACCTTGGCCCTCAAACTAGTCCACCACTTAAAGAGCAAAGAAATGATTTTGTCATAGAAAATATAATGACAGGCTGGGCACGATGACTCATGCCTATAATCCCAGCACTTTGGGAGGCTGAAACAGGTGGATCACAAGGTCAGAAGTTCAAGACCAGCCTGACCAACATGGTGAAACCCAGTCTCTACTCACAATACAAAAATGAGCTGGGTGGTGGTGCACACCTGTAATCCCAGCTACTTGGGAGGCTGAGGCAGGAGAATCGCTTGAACCCGGGAGGTGGAGGTTGCAGTGAGCTGAGATCGTGCCACTGCACTCCAGCCTGGGTGACAGAGTGAGACTCTGTCTCAAAACCTTAAGAAAAATAAATATAACAGTACCTCCACCAGCAAGACTATTCATCAGATGCAATGGTTCTTTTTGTTTGTTTTGTTTTGAGATAGGGTCTCGCTCTGTTGCCCAGGCTGGAGTGCAGTGGTGTGATCTCAGCTCACGAATGATGCAGTGGTTCTGCACTCACCCGTGCAGAAGGACCGCCCTTGTGAAACAAAGATGGCTGGGTCCCACCCTAGACTTTCTGACCAGCGGGTCTGAGGTGGGAACAGAAATGCTGCATTGCTAACAAGTTGCCATTACATTTTGAGGACCACTGATTAATCTTCAACCACAACTTAGCATCAAAGGAACAAGGTTATTTTGCTTACGGTCTTGGATGAAGTAGGGATCGGCTTCTGGAGCATACTGTTCACTGAAGTCAACCAAGGCGTCCCGTCCATATGGCTGCCGGCGTCCCGTCACGGGGATGTTACACAGCTGAGCATAGTCATCTAAGGAGTGGACAAGCAGCGTGAGGCCCCATCACTGTTGGCTTGCACCTGCCCCACCCCCTTGCAGCTCAGAGTGACGGGAATCTGCAGGCGCACCCTTCCACGTGTGCCTCCATCTCCTGCGTACCACGGAGCCTGGAAAGTGTCTGAATATCTTTTGATGGGAATTTTATACATCCACCTACAGTGACTGCTGTAGAGCATAATTCGGGTTCCAAATTGAAGATCAAAAATATTAGCTCAACAGTGGGTACACCACATCCCAGAGCAGTAAAGGGCTGAAAAAACGGAGCCATCTGAGAGTGCTTCAGGCCTTTTGGAAGGATGGCTTTATCTAAACCCATCAAGAGTTATCATCAAAAACAGTTTTAAAGTAGAAAGTAGTCATTCTGACAGAGTGGTGCCTTTTCACTCTCTATAGACAGGAAAAAATGTATCTCTGGTGTCCAAAAATGATACAGCACCAGGCAAGGATGCTGCTTAAATTTAGTAGCCACTATTATAACTCTACAGTCCCTATGGATAGCATTATAGCAATTTTGAGAGTCATAACAATAACGATAACAAGAACGGCAGTGGTATTAAGATAATAAGAAAACAAGAACAGTAGTGTGCTCCTGGATTAGTGAGCACAGCTTTCATGGGGGAGGCGGGAGTATGCTACATATTGTTCTAAGCACTTAATATACACCAATGCACTAAAACACTCACACCACTCTATGAAGAGGTTCTACCATCTCCATTTTACCAGTGAGGAAACAAAAGCACAGAGAGGTTACAAGACAGCTGCTGTGTGGCAGCACGCGATTTGAAGTCAGAAATGAAGCTCCAGAGTGCAGTTTTCACATTTATCTCTCCTGCAATGATCTCAGCTCCTTTGAAATTCCTGTCCTTAGCATCTCTGCATCGCAGCTAGACTCATCTGTGGTTTCCACGTCGTGAGGCCGTATCGCTGTTCCACACTGGTCAGCCCCATGGCCCCCTGACTCCTAGACTCCCCTTTACTCCTCCCCCTAGGACCCACCAGTGCATGGGATTTTGGTTCTCCATTTGTCCTGGGGTTACTGAGGTTTCAATGCTTTTCACGATCCTGGGCTCTTGCCTACATTCAAGAACAGAGTTACTGAGAAGGCCTAGGGAGGAAAACTGTAGAAACAACAACTTCATGTTCTGAGTATGTTCCAGAAAATACACTCTCCAAAGATACATGTAGCAGTTGGCGAAATTCTGGGGCTCCACGGATGTCAACAGCTCTGTTAGGACTGTGAGGTGCAGGCAAGGCTACAGGCCCCAGGACCAGATGGACATGAGTGTCCTGGCAGTCACACAAGGCAATGGCCACATTTGCCTGGAATTTTCCTCTATTGTGTTTATTCTTATAACATTCAAAAAACAAAACAAAACAAAACAACAACAACAAAAAACACCACTAAGGCAATACTGTGAACTCTGAAGGCTTTCTTTTATCAGCTCCTACTTAAATGACTGGAGGAAGGAGGCTGAAGAATCAAAGGTGTGTGTGTATGCATGTGCACACGTGCACACACACATTCTGAGGATTGCCCAAACCAAGTGTAAGGCCAGAAAAGACCGTGAACCACTGGATAGGGCAGGATTCTGGCTTCCCTGTCTAAAATTCTCCTTATGTGGAAGCATTCCAGGAACAACATCCAGACTCCAGACGTCCCAGCACTTTTGCATGAGACCATTCTGTGTGAAATATTAATTTCATTAAGGAAACAGCCGAACCTGGAAAAAGATTCTTGACTCGAAAGAAAAGAACTACTTCAAACAGAGAGAGCACAAATGGCTGTCAGTTCTGCTTAAAGTTTGAAAACGCAGAATTAAGGATTTCTTTGCAAGAGCAAAATTGCTGAAATGTTTATAAGTTTCAAGAACTGAGGTCATCTTC
Source organism: Papio anubis (assembly GCF_008728515.1). Classification (NCBI taxonomy): domain Eukaryota; kingdom Metazoa; phylum Chordata; class Mammalia; order Primates; family Cercopithecidae; genus Papio; species Papio anubis. Next base: position 33,190,588 of record NC_044989.1, on the reverse strand, counting down.
TCCCATGATTTTTTATATACATTTGTTGTACATCTGAAAGAGAGACTTGTTCCATATTTTATATTCAATCCACACTTGTGATCTAGAGGAGATATTAAAAATGAATTAATCCTGGTACTTATTTTTAATAAAATTTTATTATTTTTTAAAGAAAGGGTCGGCTGGGCACGGTGGCTCCCACCTGAGGCTGAGGTGGGTGGATCACGAGGTCAAGAGATGGAGACCATCCTGGCCAACATGGTGAAACCCCATCTCTACTAAAAACACAAAATTAGCTGGGTGTGGTGGCACGTACTTATAGTCCCAGCTACTCGGGAGGCCGAGGCAGAAGAATCGCTTGAACCCAGGAGACAGAGGTTGCAGTGAGCCGAGATCGCACCACTGCAGTCCAGTCTGGGTGACAGAGTGAGACTCCATCTCAAAAACAAAACAAAACAAAACAAAACAACAAAAGGGTCTCGCTCTGCCATCCATGCTGGAATGCAGTGGCACCATCGTGGTATCATGGTTCACTGCAGCCTCAAACTTCTGGGCTCAAGCGATCCTTTCACCTCAGCCTCCTGAGTAGATGGAACTATAGGCACAAGCCACCAAACCTGGCTAAGTTTTGTATTTTTTGTAGAGACAGGGTCTCGCTATGTTGCCCAAGCCGGTCTCAACTTCTAGGCTCAAGCGATCCTACCACCTTGGCCTCCCTAAGTGCTGGGATTACAGATGTGGGCTGCCGTGCTTGGCCAAGGTACTTATTTTATAAAGCAAAATCCAGAGGTGGCTGAGCATCCTGCTGGATGCCTGTTGCCTGTCAGAGAAGCCTTGCTGAGACTTGAGGTCCAGGGATATCGAATGCCATGATCAGGGCCTGGCCAGGACAGCCACCTTCAATCCAGTGCACTCCCCTAGACATGCTTCCTCCACCAAAGAAATGAGATGGGCTTGAGTCTCTAAGCTGTCACTCTACAGCAATGCCAGAGGAAAAGACCGAACATGAGAGTGACGAGGAAGGGCAGGCTCCTGTTCCTATGCAATGTTTAGGAACAGCTCCCTGCAAAAGGTGGACCTGAACTGAAACTAAGTAGGTATGTAGGAATTACGTTGCAGAAAAAGATATTTTGGATTAATTTTTAAAAGCACATACCCAAAGGCATCAAGAAAGAAAACTAAGTTGTTTTTTGGAATTACCAAATGGTTCCTAAAGAAGTCTTCTGACTAGACTAAGGCTAGGGAAGCGGGCAGTGGAGGGTCATGGGTTGGGGGAGGTATTTCTGGGATATTCCACATCCTCCTTCCTTTCCTTTCTTCCCCTGCCATGCATTTTTTTCCTCTTAAAATGCTAGAGCGTGTTGCCCTTTGCTGCTTCACTTTTCTCTAACACATTCACATTCCAAGCTCCAAGACAGTTTTGGTCAGTGATCAAAACATCCTTTCTGCACCACGTCTTCTCTTTTGTATCTGAAGATGTGCTACAGTCCCGTCATCACCAGGAAATGTATTTTGAGTTATTTTTCTGGGAGCCTGCACAGGTCTGTCCTAATCCATCCACGCTGCCGTTGCCATTGTGCACATGTGCCCTGATTCTCGGCCAGGATCATGGGGTAATGGGAAGAACATGGGCTTTGGAGGTGGAAGCTGGGGCTCAAGTCCTGATTGCACCACTTATTCCCCAGCTTAGCAGTTCTGGGCAAGCCTCAGTTTCCACATCTGTAACACAGGAACAAGAATTCTTGTTTGTCTACATTTGTGTTACTGACATGTAAAAAAATGAGGTAATATTGTGAAACTATTTTTAAAATTTGAAGCACCAAGAAAATGGAAAATCCAATTTTTTCTTGTGGGTGACATCGCTAAGTCCCTAGTGAACATTTGGAAATAAATGAAAAAAAAATTTTTTTAAGACAGTATTATAATGAGTGAGTGATTTACATTTTAATGTTAACAAAACACAAAAGCAGTGATCGACAGGCAAATAATTGTGCAGTGAATTAAGAGCAATGGAAGAACGGTCCACAGGTGTTTTTAAATCTCGTTTCAAGACTATTTGGAGTTTTTAAATAGGTAGAGGGCAACTAGCTCAGTAAACAGAGAAGTCTTCCTAGACTTCCTCTCATACAAGGCACAAAACTTGACTGCCTTGGTAGATTTAATTACTTGGTTGGACAGTGATAATATGAACAATAGCACATTTTAACATTAGATCATCAGAACTCAAAGTACAGGGGAAAAACTGATGTCCAAGCATTTTTAGTATAGGCCTAAATCAGAAATGTCTTACATAGAGAATACGTTAATAAAAAAGAGTAGGTTTATAGAAGTGGATTTCACCATCCTGAAAGCACATGTGCTTTCAGGAAAGCAATGGGAATATCAGGAAATATTTTAATGTCTTGGGCAAGTCATCCTCTTTAGGATCTCGGTACAGGCAAATTTCTAGCATGTGCTGGACCTCTGAGCACCCCAAGCCACAAGCAGAACCCATTCTAGCTAGGCAGCGGCTTGGCCTTGGTTATCTCTATGACTAGGTCACTGCTAAAGTCCAGCTTGGGGGACTGCATGAACTGTGGTTGGCTGAGAGTACAGAGCCCAAGAATAGCAGATCCCTGAATTATTTCCATTAACTTCCTACAAGAACTCACAAGAAACTCTTGGCCGCTACTTCATCCAGCTCAACATGTGGAGATGAACACATTTTCTATCCTCAGAATCTTTGTCTTTCTCCAAAACACCCTTTACTTATGGACATCAAGAACAATTAGTCACCTCCTTGTCTGGGGCTTGGTGCAGAGGAAAAGTTTTTGCTTAGCAGGGCTTGCCCTGGGAGGTGCACTTTGGAGACAGTCCCATCTGAGACCCCATACAATGTGTCCATCTGGAATCTAGCCAAATACCAATGGGAAAAGAACAGGAAATGGAACCAGTCACACCTCAAAGACCCTCCCCCATCCACTGCATTCCCCATGCCCCAAGTGCAAATGCTTAGCTCTTGATCACGCAAATGCTTTGCTCTTGATCAAAGCTATGAAAGATACACAAGGGATGCTATGGAACACCATCGCTAAGTGGTCTAAACAATATCCAGGCCACTGATCACACTAATTTCCCTGGCATGGCTGATTCATATGACAAATACTGTTGCTTTTCATCTTAAATTGAAAAAAGAAAAGGTTTACAAATTATCCCCTGGAGCCTGTGGGTGTGGGGCCCCTGCTGTTGGCAGCAATGGGAGGAACATTACTCTATCCTTACTATAAGAAATCTCCATTCTTGATGACAGACACATGTGCAGGGCAGTCTGGACAGTCACATGTCACAATGCTACCCTGGCATGTGAGGAGACCAGGAGGTAAAGTTTTAATTCTGACTGAGGCAAATTAAATTCAGCTGTTTTTAGAAATGGTAGAGAGGTTGCAATTTCGCTTTGTACACATCAGGGCTAAAAATGCAATGCTCTGAAGTTTGAACTGTGTTATTTTCAAATACAAGAGAAACAAGGACCAATTCTCATGCATTAAGAAAAACAGATCAGTGCTGGGCGCAGTGGCTCACGCCTGTAATCCCAGCACTTTGGGAGGCTGAGGTGGGCAGATCACTTGAGCCCAGGAGTTTGAGACCAGCCTGGCCAACATGGTGAAACCCCATCTCTACAAAAAAATATTCACAAATTAGCCAGGCATAGTGGCACACTGAGGCTACAGGATCATCTGAGCCCAGGTAAGTCCAGGCTGCAGTGAGTTGTGACCGTGCCACTGCACTCCAGCCTGAGCAGAGTGAGACCCTATCTAAAAAAAAAAAAAAAGAGAGAAAGAAACAGAAAAGTGGGTCACATTCTACTACAATTTCTAGACCAGGTATTTTTCTTAGAGGTTTAAACGTGGATTAATGACAATGGTGTTTAAAACACACAACTAGGAAACAGCGGGAGGAGATAAAGAGAATGAAATGACTGTCTCCTCCAGTGACTGAGAAGCCAGCATTATAACAGGCACTATTCTGTCGCCCAGGCTGGAGTGCAGTGGCGCAATCTCGGCTCCCTGCAACCTCTGCCTCCCAGGTTCGAGTGATTCTTCTGCCTCAGCCTCCTGAGTAGCTGGGACTACAGATGTGCGCCACCATGCTCGGCTAATTTTTGTATTTTTAGTAGAGATGGGGTTTCACTATGTTGGCCAGGTTGGTCTTGAGCTCCTGACCTCATGATCCGCCCGCCTCAGCCTCCCAAAGTGCTGGGATTCCAGGCATGAGCCACTGCATCCGGCCAATGGGCACTTTTCTTTAAATGAAATTAGCAAAAGATATGAAATTAGAAAAATGTTGGCCATTTACAGAACATTCCACTCTGTACCAGTAAAGAATGGTGGAAGAGAGACCTCCGTTGGTATTGCCACAACACTGTGAGACTGGATGTCTGCCTGGGTGTCTGTCCTGCTTTTTATCCCGGAATACATTCCTGTTTACAGTCTCCAGTGAATAGGCAGCAACACTCCTTCCCTGAAACCAAAATATGTGGCGTCGCGATGCAGAATTGGATACACTGCAAACACTTGGAATCGAAAGACTTGGGTTCTAGTCCTTGTTTCTCTACTTCCTAGTTCCTTGGTCTGGACACGTGTCTTTGAGCCTTAGTTTCTCCATTTATTGCACGGAATTATGGTACTCTTTGCCTTAGCTCTATTAAAAGTGATTCATTCATTGCTTCATTCGGTGACTGACTGGCTGATGCATTCCTATAACCAAAAGCTGAGAATATTACAGACAGGGTGGGGCTTGAGAGTACGGAAAGATGCGACAATAGTCAATCAGGGCACACGCAATATCTTATCAGGATCACAGAGGCAATGACTAAAGTTGTCCTGGAAGAGCTGGGAAAGGCTTCAGCTTGAAAACAGCATCTGCAGCCAGGAGGTTAAAAAGGTAGAAGAGGAAGGAAGGTAACTCAGAGAGAGTCATAAGCATATATAATAGATAAGAAAGCATTAGGGAAGCGAGGCTGGGCACCGTGGCTCACGCCTATAATCCCAGTACTTTGGGAGGCCGAGGCAGGTGGATCACCTGCAGTCAGGAGTTCACTGAACAATACGGTGAAACCCCGTCTCTACTAAAACTACAAAAATTGGCCGGGCGTGGTGGCAGGCATCTGTAGTCCCAGCTACCTGGGAGGTTGAGAAAGGAGAAATGTTTGAACTTGGGAGGCAGAGGTTGCAGTGAACCGAGATCACGCCACTGCACTCCAGCCTGGGTGACAGAGCGAGACTCCGTCTCAAAAAAAAAAAAAAAAAAAAAGAAAGAAAAGAAAGCATTAGGGAGCTAACTACTGTAGATGCAGGCTACCGAACAATTGAAAATAGGAGAGTTAGCTAACATGCACTATTAAGTTCCTATGCACCAGACGCTACTTTTGCATACACTGTTTCATTTAAAACTCAGAACTCTATGAAATAATCGTAATTAGCTCCTTTTGTTTCCAATAAGTAAACTACACTTTTTAATAGCATAACTTGCCTTGCCCAAGGTGAGGTGAGGGATTTGAACCTAAAGTGGTCTATTTGCCAAACCATGTTCTTTCTACTCCCCAGCTGCCCTTCTGAAACCCTGGGAAAAAAATTATTAAATACACTCCCTAGACCTTAAGCATCAGGTAAGCACTGAGTTCAGCAATAAGCATTTGTGACTAAAATTCCAGGGAGAGTAATAACCATGAATGCTGATGAGCTCAGCTCCACCAGGGGCAGCTCCATCATTAGCAGGATTTATGTTTATTGAATTTGCTCGATTTATTAGGTGAAAGAGATCAAATTGCTTAATGTTCAATTAAATTGTACTTGTCGAGGACAGGGAAGTAATGAAGTCTAAAGTCTTGGCAAGGTTTATATTCTGTGGGACTCCTGTAAATGTTAATACTCTAAGGAGACTCACGGGCCATAGACCAACCACGTTCCCACTCCCAACCTTCACCTAATGTTACCCTTCTCATTTTAGTGACTCCCAGAGTTTCCCAACAGACTGCTGTTTATGTAGCAAGACAAAATGAAGAAAGAGATTTGTTGGGTAGAAATATAAAAATAGTGGTTCCCTTTGCATTTTAAAACCTGGATTCAAACATTTATACTATTGTAATAGTATTAAACTGTGCCACACACAATAACCTTAAAATAATGACTGCCAGTGTGTCTGGGGCATAGTAAATATATTAAGTCTTATATCCAGGCAATTTCAGAGGAAATCAGGAATGAGACTTCCAAAATTGATAAGAGACAAGACTGAACAACACAATAAACAAAGAGGCAAATGAAAAGAGGGTTCCACATGTTAAATTTCCAAACTGATCTACTTCATATTTTTCCAGCTGCAAGGACAGGTACACCACTTCATTTCCCCTTTCCTGCTCTTTAAATACCACTCTGAAGCAACAATCTGACAAGCTGATTTTTTTAAAATTATACATACAAAGTACTTTTTTTTCATTAACCAAGTAAGAATTATTTAAAAACAGGAACTAAGCATGTGCTTAAGATAAGAATAAAGGGGAGGCTGCATTACGTCGTCAATGTAGTAAATGCCACTAAATTGTTCTCTTTAGAGTGCTTAATTTCACGTTCTGTGAAGTTCACTACAATTTTTAAAGAGTCAAGGAAACAAAAACTACAGGAGGGTAAAATATTTAATATGTGAACTCTGGAATTCATCTAACTTTAACTGGCAAAATGAGGCAATAAGACTAGATGATCTCGAAGGTCCTTTCTAGCTTGCAGATTCTACGATTTTGAACGGAAAACATTCTTTTTTTTTTTTTTTTTTAAAGACAGAGTTTTGTTCTTGGGCCCCAAGCTAGAGTGCAACGGCATGATCTCAGCTCACGGCAGCCTCCACATCCTGGGTTCAAGTGATTCTCCTACCTCAGCCCCCTGAGTAGCTGGGATTATAGGTGTGTGCCACCATGCCCAGCTAATTTTTTTTTTTTTTTTGTATATTTTTAGTAAAGACACGGTTTCACCATGTTGGCCAGGCTGGTCTCAAACTCCTGACCTCAGGTGATCCACCGGCTTTGACCTCCCAAAGTGCTAGGATTAAAGGTGTGAGCCACCGCACTCGGCCTGAGCAGAAAACATTCTTATCATGGACTGCAAAACTCTTGGAAAGACAGTCTGTCTTTGAAACCCGTGGCTGCAACATAAGGTAACCACCACTAGATGATGCTGTTACCTTCAGGTGGTGCCCATCTAGATATTTTCAGAATGATGACAAACATGTAATTTAACAAACTGTAAGCGTGGACAGTCTAATCTTCCCATGTATTATTTTGCTGAGGAAACTGAAGTTTACAGAAATTTTGTGATATTCCAAAGGTCAAGCCAGGATAAATTTTGTTTTCTTTTACTAAAAGTAGTAAGTTATTAAATTATAAAGAAAATTGTTTTAATGTATTTTAATCTTGCTTATTTTTTTAAAGCTTCATAGCAGAGAAAGCTGTTCTAATATTTAAAACTCTCTTAATATTCAGAAGTTCAGATCTCAAGGTTCTGAATAACAAAGATACACCACTATCCATTATCATTATTGGAAGAGCAAGTTCTAGATAATTAATATAATATGAAAATAACACTAAACAGAGTCAATGACTAGTAATGAAAATGTATTCCATTCAATAACAGGAAGTAAGACACCATTGCAAAGTAAAAGATGGACGATTTTGAAATCCTGATTCTGTTTTATGATTTCTTTGTACTCTGCCATTTACTTCAATCAGAGATGACTCTCCTCTTTCCTTCCCTTCTGGATCTGTTCACTATCACATATAGTCTTAGTAACTTCTGCTTCTGGCAGTGATTTATTTGGAAGGGGCTCACAGATTACCACATGAATGCCATTAAAAGTAATGGCAGGGCCAGGCACAGTGGCTCACGCCTATAATCCCAGCACTTTGGGGAGGCTGAGGTAGGCGGATCACGAGGTCAGGAGATTGAGACTATCCTGGCTAACAAGGTGAAACTCTGTCTCTAATAAAAATACAAAAAATTAGCTGGGCATGGTGGCAGGCGCCTGTAGTCCCAGCTCCTCAGGAGGCTGAGGCAGGAGAATCGCTTGAACCCAGGAGGCAAAGCTTGCAGTGAGCTGAGATCGTGCCACTGCACTCCAGCCTGGGCAACACAGCAAGACTCTGTCTCGAGGGAGGGGGGGAAAGGCAATGGCAAAAACCGCAATTACTTTTGCACCAACCTAGTATTTTCTAGAATTGAGCAGTGCACAACCAGCACAACTGTTCACAACAGCTCAGCCTGCCACTGAGACTTGAAGCCCAGAAGGAAGCATAAAGAAGGCTTTGTTGTGTCAGAAGCCCTCCCAATGAGCTAATGATTTGTAATTTGCTTCTTTCTTAAGGTAGTGGCCACTGATGCTGAGCAAAACAATTACTTTCTAGCTTCTACTCCCTGCAGATTTGTAAATACAAGAACCTGGTCATTCTAAGAACTTTCTTGATGTTTTTCTCCCAATCATAAGGGGCACAATCTATCTGCGGCATAAAAGGAGAATAAAATTTCCTTCATCCCTCCTCTGCCCGGCTTGCCTGCTCTGGCCATGAGGTCACTGTTTAACAGATATGGGCAGCCAGCAGCTTTGTTCTAGCCATAATTATATTATTAGGTTCATAAAGCAGAGGTCAAAAGAAATTCAAACGTTAGTTGAATTCAAAACCTCAAACTTAGAACAGTGCTTAAGCAATTATGCACAGTGATTTTCTCAAAGTCAGACTCATCACAGTTCATTCTTCTTAGAGTATACTTCAACTAGCCCTATTTTCAAAGAGAAAAAAAGAGCAAATTTAATTTAAAATATGTAAAGGAGGCTGGGTGCGGTGGCTCACACCTGTAATCCTAGCACTTTGGGAGGCCAAGGTGGGTGGATTGCCTGAGCTCAGGAGTTTGAGACCAGCCTGGGCAACACGGTGAAACCCCATCTCTACTAAAATTAAAAAAAAAAAAAAAAAATAGCCGGGCATGGTGGCATGCGCCTATAGTCCCAGCTACGTGGGAGGCTGTGGCAGGAGAATCGCTTGAACCCGGGAAGTGGGAGTTTCAGTGAGCCAAGATTGCACCACTACACTCCAGCCTATGGGACAGAGCAAGACTCTGTCTCAAAAAACAAAACAAAACAAAAAATCTATCTATCTATATCTATATCTATATCTAGATATATGAAAGTAAAATGTTCACTAGAAGAAATCATGTAGCATCATACTGAATGGGCAATTCTAGAAAACTGAATGCCTATTCATTATCTCTGATTTCAAAGGAGAAAGTTTAACTTGCTAAGACTTTTACTTTGAGATAAATTTGATTGCTTGTTGATATGGTTTGACTTTGTGTCCCCAACCAAATCTCATCTTAAATTGTAATCCCGATCTGGTGGGAGGTGATTGGATCACAGGGCAGTTTCCCCCATGCTGTTCTCACCATAGTGAGGGAGTTCTCAGGAGAGCTGATGGTTTCAAGTGTGGCACTTCCTCACTCTTTCTCTCTTTCTGTCCTGTCGCCAGGTAAGAAGTGTCTGGCTTCACCTTCTGCCATGATTATAAGTCTCCTGAGGCCTCCCCAGCCATGAAGAACTGTTCTTTATAAATTACCCAGTCTCAGGTAGTATCTTTATAGCAGTGTAAAAACAGACAGATACACTTGTTAACTAAAAATAAGTGTTGCTTTTTAGGATCAGATTGTTTACATGCATACTTGAATCTCTCTCCTTTCGCTCACACTAGAAAGATTTTCATAGGACACCAGTAAGATTATTATCATAATGAAATTTATTTTCTATTCAGAGTATTTTTTATAACAGAGAGTGGTCAAATACTTTCCTAGCACTTCCATGCAGTATAGCTCTTAGGAAAAGTACCATGAATACAACTGAGACTCCAAGGCTCAAAGCTGTACAAGAAGTAAAATTTCAGAAGTGCTCATGTCACCAACGAGTAACCCATTAATCAAACTTCTCTCGCCTTGAACTGTTCTCTAATGGCTGGTGAGGACACTGAGGCAACAGCTTCAATCAGTTTTCAAAACAGAGAGTTCATGCTACAGTGCAGTCTAGCAAGGTCCACTGGCCGGCGTTCCAAATGCTTGCTGACTCACCCGTAATCCAGGGAATTGGGGTTTGGGAATGGCAGCTTGTTCCAGGACACTCCTCCAGAGTTCTGTCTTCAGCAGTTTAGCAAGAAATGAAGGAGTAAGTTTTCCCCTCTATCAGGGTATTTTTAAATTTTATTTTAACTATTCTTACTTTGAGGCAAACCATGTTTACTTTTCTTCTGCTTTCAATGACTACAATAGGATCATAACCGGAATGTGGCTTCCTTGCCCATTGCTTTCTTTCCTTCCAGTGCACCTGCCCAAACATGGTTATTTTAAAAAAACCCACATGTTAGTGTCTAGTATTTTTCCTCTTATGTACTGTCCCTGCTTTTTGTACCTGGCTTCTCTGCCATTCATTCCTGCTTATTTAGACTCTTTCACAAATCCAGTATCTTTTCCCCAGTTTAGTAAAAGAGGCCCTGACCATCCATAAAAGCCCTCTCCTGCTGGCAGCCATTGATCTGGTAGGGAATCTCAGTGGGGTGAGCTTATCCCTTTAGGAGAAGGTATCTGATTGCTACGGAAGGGCATGTGTAGTTGGATAAAAGGTTCTACTTGTTTTTTCTGTCTTAATGAAAATCACTGCAATGGAAGATACTGATTATAAAAACAGTACACATGAGAAAACTTGGGGTCCCCTGTTAGCACGGAAGCAAGAAGAAGGTGCTCGGCATCCTGTGGTGGGCAGGGCAGATTCATTACTGCGAGGATGCAGGTCCCACATCCTGGTTTTCATTCTCTCATTGCCAACTGGCAATCAGGGTCCTGAATTTCTTCAGCCACTAACCTCAGCTGGCCTAACACAGTAACTCTGCTACAGAAATAATGAAGTTAATTAAGCTCAGAATGTTAACACTTTCTGTGACATGTCTTAGGGTAAGGGCTTTCTTTTTTCTTGTTATTGTATATGTGTTAATGCCTAAGAGAATCATATAATCAGAGAACCTGACAGGCCTTGCAATTTCAACTCAAAACTGAATTTAGATTTTGGATTTTAAGTTAAATGAGGATTAGGAGAATTTGATTAGGTGGGTAAACATTATTTAAATTTATTAGAGAATTCAATTTGCTGTGTTTCAAGTTTGGTTTATAAGATTTATAAGAGCTAATTAATTATTTATGAGGAAAATGCTTATTAGGATTGTGAGATGGAGACCGAAGTGTTCAAAATTTTAATTAATAGAATTTATATGTAGAAATAACTTTTAAGTTTAATTCGTTCTTTGAGACATATAAACAGTCAACAAATAAAACTGATCTTATTTTATAGGAGGTTATTGGACTTACAAATAAGATGATAAAATGTGAAAGTTGAAATCAAATTCTTAGGAATATCTAGGTTTTAACATTTAAAAATTGAGTACATTGAATGTTCATTAAAACCCAACATAAATGGTCCTTTCTGTGCATAAAGCCTCTCTTTGACTTCCTAACTTACACTGTAGGAGCCTGGCCGGGCACAGGTGGAGCTTCTCTGCAAGTACACAGGGGTATTCAGGTCTGTGCAATTCCCTGAACACCCTCCTATCCCTCATTGTCTTTGATTCTTGGCCCCTTTCAAAGAGATTTCTAGCACTGGATAACCAGGGAGCGGTGCATGATAAACGTTGACTCATTTCCTAGAACTGGATTTGATTCATAATAATTGCTAATGCCTTTGGCTGTGGCACATTTACTGTAGGCCAATCCTCTCCCATGCATGATCACATTTAACCCTCATGAGCATGTCAGAGCCATGCATGGATATCGAAGAAATCACTAGGATTTCAAGTGAGGAAATTTACATAAGGATCACATTACATCAAAGAGCTACTTTGAATTTGAATTCAATAATGGATTTTAATTTGCAATAATCTTTTGATAGTAGTAGAAGTATTTTCAACCTTTCTTTGGGAGGGGTGAGAGAAAGCTTTCTAAAGAAATAAAAGAGTCCTTTCTTTTTTCTTTTCTGGGACAGAGTCTGGCTCTGTTGCCCACGCTGGAGTGCAGTGGCACAATCTCAGCTCACTGCAACCTCCGCCTCCCAGGTTCAAGCGATTCTTCTGCCTCAGCCTCCAGAGTAGCTGGGACTACAGGCACGTGCCACCACGCCCAGGTAATTTTTGTATTTTTAGTAGAGACGGGGTTTGGCCATATTGGCCAGGCTGGTCTCGAACTCCTGGCCTCGTGATCCTCCCGTGTCGGCCTCCCAAAGTGCTGAGGTTACAGGTGTGAGCCACTGTGCCTGGCCAAGAGTCCTTTCAATGAGGAACAATATAACTGGCTTACTGGCCATTTCATATAACATCCATTCAATCTAGTTCCATGGATACCAAGAGTTCAGTCTCACAGAACTGGAACACTTGCTTTTTAGAAAGATATTCTCTGTGCATGCATGACAGCCACTCAATTTTGTAGGCCTTTTATATCTTTGTAGTTTGATTTTAATTTTCCATTGTAAGTGACTAACGGTTACTGTTTCTTTAATTATAATGCTCAGGATCTATGACTGAAAGGATAAACGCTTTCATACTCATTGTATTAATTATCATAACCTCACAAAGAGGTCTCAACTTTGGATAAAGGAGGTTGAAGTAATGTGTCCAGTGCAATGTCAGAGAACCAGGACCAAAAGCAGAAAGAGATCTCTGGATTGCCTAAACCAAAGGCAGTGACCACTCACTATTTCACAAGCAGGGTGTTCCAAAGTGATTATTAACATTCTTTGGAAACATATTTCTTGGAAAAGCCTTTAAACCGTGACTGCTGACAAGCCTTTTGCAACTATGGCCCAGTTACAACATTTTTTCAAGTTTAGTCCATGAGTCAAATCCCTGTCTTCCTTCACACCTCCAAGGGCATTATGAAACTTCTCGCCCTGAGATCTTTGGGAACATGTAAGAGCCATGCACGGATATGGAAGAAATCACTAGCAGAATTGTTTGAAGACATTCCAAATTCTTTACTTTTGCAAAATGATATGAATAATTGGGTAGGTTACATATTAGGAAGGATTGAAAAATTCTCTGTCACAGCAAATGGTGAATTTATTAAAGTATCATTTGCAGATTTAAAAGACATAATATTTAGGAATGAATTATACTACTTATGCATTTCATTAAATACAACTTTACACCTGTTCCAGAATTGTTTGCCTAGTACATAGTAGGCATTCAATAAACAACAAAGAACATGTAAGTAATTTAACTAAAACTGAAAACAGGTAAATTATAAATAATTTAGAGTTCATTTCAGATCATTTACTTATCTCTTTGTATAAACCACAAGCTGTATATAATTTATATACAGTAATAATCATTCTTCCTAGCATTATTTAAAGGAGTATGAATAACTCTGACAAATATCTTCTCTTCCCTTATAGCAGTCTACCTTTCTCAAAGGAAGCTGGATAAATACTGACATTGCTTTGACTCAACAGATCCTCACTAAGTGCATATTCACATCATGCCTTTGTGCTTTATTCTTTTATTCAACAGGCATTAAACAAAATCCATTTGTTCTTTTATCAGTCCCAGAACTAGAATTTTTGATTCAGATGTATAAGTCTGTCTCTTCAAACTGCTCTCAGCAACACTGAGAGGACCATGCCTCCGTATGTTAATCAATATTCATGTTTTATTAAACTTTGTTAACATTTTTCGATTTCTTTTATGGCACCTTCTGTTTCCTTTGGGACCTGATTTTTTAAAACCACTCTCATCTTTCTACACCTGAGTACATAAGATTACCTGTGCTGTAGTACATTACATTGCCAATAGATGGCACTCTCCCAACACACTAGTTGTCCCATTTATCAAGTCTTTGTTCAGTTTACTTACAATGTCTAATTACTTTAACAATTTACTTATCAGAAATCTAATTATTTTAACAATATAAAAAGACACTGGAATCCCTGGGTACTTCAGATTCAAATATTCAAATATGTATAATTTTCTTTCATTTGCAGATCAACAGATTTTGATTTCTATGAGATAATGGTACCCTCTATCTTGTGATTCTTATGTACATTTTCCAGAATATTTAAGCTTATGTTATTTTTTTTTCAGATGAAGTCTCGCTCTGTTGTCCAAACTGGAGGGCAGTGGCACAATCTTTGCTCACTGCAACCTCCGCCTCCCGGGTTCAAGCAATTCTTGTGCCTCAGTCTCCAGAGTAGCTGGGATTGCAGGCATGCACCACCATGCCCGGCTAATTTAGTAGAGACGGGGTTTCACCATGTTGGCCAGGCTGGTCTCAAACTCCTGACCTTAAGTGATCTGCCCACCTCTGCCTCCCAAAGTGCTGGGATTACAGGTGTGAGCCACCACGCCCGGCCATTAAGCTTATACTTTTAAGAGTAGCAAAAAATAAAAACATTAAAAATTCATTTTAGATTAAGTGATAGGCATCACTAAAAGTTTTATTTACTGAGAATTATTGACTTGCTTTAGTTCATTAGTCCATTGAATATATAGTTTTTTGTTATTCCTGCCAATGTGTCTGGGGCTACAGATTTGATGACACATTGCCTCTAATTTATTATGCTCATTGTTAGCTCTAAAATCAGTTTTTCTGTTAGCACACAATGTGTGAGACAATTTTAAAATCTCAGCTTTAATTCTTCACTTTGTTACTCTTCTATTCTAAGAGAGACTATTTAAGATGTGCTTTGAGATCATGGAGAGAAAGAGACTCGAGTAACACTGAAGAGGTTAGAACGCAGATTCTGAAGACAAGGTGCCTGGATTTGAATCTTCCACTTACTGGTATATGACCACTAACAGGTAGCTTAACCTCGCTGTGCCTCAGATCCTCTGCCAGAAAAAGGAGGGATAGTATTCTCCCTTATCCACTGGGGATATGTTCCAAGACCCCCAGTGGATGCCTTAAACTGCAGGTAGTACTCAACCTTATATATACGATCGATTTCTATCAGATAATGGAGCTGCTACTAACTAACGGATAAGTAGCATACACAGTATGGACACATGGACAAAGGGATGGTCCGCGTGCTGGGCGGGACACCACACTACTCAGAATTGCATGCAATTTAAAACTTATGAGTTGTTTATTTTTGGAATTTTCCCCTTAATATTTTGGACCGTGGTTGACTGTGGGTAACTGAAACCAGATAAGGCGGAGGACTACTGTAATTGTATACCTAAGATGGCTTGGCAAGTTAAATATCTCAATAGATGGAAAACGTGTTGAAAGTGCCTGGCATTGTGCTATGTATATGTTAGTTATCATTTTTATTATCACTTAGATTCAGAAAAACCAAGCAACAGAAAATCCATATTCCAATAAACTCCATATCCAACCAAAGGCCTCAAAGTTCTGATAACTCTATGACTTTCTTCTCGCGTAGCGCTAGAAATTCTCAGCAAGATCAAACAATGACCACCCTGTCTTCATTTATGAAATGGATACAGTGGCTCGTTTTTCCTGACTTGGTTTCCCAAACAGCTTTGTCTCTCAGAGGCTGACATGACATCACAATAAAGACCACAAATTTGAGGATCTTCCCAAAACAGTTTAGCCACCAAAGTCATTTTAAGAGAGGCAGGATCAGCGGGTATTGCGAAAGGGGAAGGAGAAGAGAAGTCAGGGGCTGGAATGGGGCAAGGAAGGCCTCCAGCAGTCTGAATGGGGAGACAGTCAGTCCATGATACATCCATGGTGAAGAAGAAATCAGGAACTTCCTCCTAGTGTAGTCTGCAGTCTGGCCTCTAAGACTTTAGTGGAGCATTGAAATGGGATCCTAAGCAGCCCCAGCAATGTATGAATTCTACAGTTAAGCAATTCTCCTTATGTAAAGCTCTCCTGACACAATCCATCACCCTCATTTCCCCTGCATGTGGTACCAATATGCAAGATGCCATCTAACTTCAGAGAACACTATTTAAGCAGCCACTCCTACCTCCTCCACCTACCAGTATTCTCAGATGTAGTTGCTGCTTTAGCAAGAATTAGTGCCCATGACCTACCGGACCAGAAGTGTGAAAGCTTGCTCTGGAGCCAAAGCTTTACTTTACACTGCACTTTAATGCTTAAAGCTGATGACAAGTGGTGCGATTTATTCCCTAAATTCCTCCAGCACTGATTCCATCAGTAACGAATTGTTCCCCAAAGCAGTACTGCACTCCTAAGGAAAATGGGATGCTTGATGTCTGACAGGCTGGGATTAGTCCTGTGCTCAGATGAAGAGATAGACAATGTGGTCCTTCTCAACGATCAAGATATCCGGGAACAGTATATTTAAAAGGTTCAATGGCAGAAACTATGAACAAACTAGTTGTAAAATTCACATATTCTTTGCTTCCTTTACGATAAATGACTACCAGCATTAACGTAGGTTTTAACAAAATCAAGTTAGATGCTATTAGATGTCTCCAGAGCTTTGCTTCCTGCTCAGAGGAAGCAGCAGCAGCAGCAGCAGCAGCTC
The DNA here is from genome assembly GCF_008728515.1 of Papio anubis. Lineage (NCBI taxonomy): Eukaryota > Metazoa > Chordata > Mammalia > Primates > Cercopithecidae > Papio > Papio anubis. The sequence continues at coordinate 33,174,052 of NC_044989.1, read as the reverse complement.
GGGACTTACCAGAAATGCAGAATCCTGTGCCTCCCACGCCACCCCATCTTTTGCAAGTGAGAAACCAGCATGTTTTTTGATAAGCTCTCCCAGGTAACTGACATGCCCATTAATGTTTACAAAGCAGTGGTTTAGAACAGAAGGTCTTACATGAAGAACAATTATTTCTGCATTTGTCTATGCTTAATTTGTGTTCACATGCTATTTAGGTAACTGTGTATTTTATAAGATCCTTTGGATTTTCATTACATTTGAAAATGCATTTGATCTGAGATACCTAGTAGTAGCAGCCATAGTTGTTAGTATTTTCTGAAAATGTACCATGTGTCAAACACTATCTGAAGTGTTCATGTATTATTTAATTCTTACAACCACCCTGAAAGGCAGATATTATTTTCATATGAGAAACTGAGGTACAGAGACAGAAAATTAACAAGGTCATGGGGATAAGAAGTTGCCAAACCAGGATGCAAAGCTAGGCAACCTGGTTCTAGAGCAGATGGGCTAACCCTGATGCCCTGAGGCTCCTCTTAGTTCACTCCACTCCAGCAAACATGTGCTTTGCAACAAGAGATGGTTTTGTGTAAATGTGACTACACGATCAGGTGCCAATTAAGGGAATGCCAACTAATCATAGGACCTGTGGAAAAGTTTAATTTCACTGTGTACTTCTCTCTGGATTCAGAATAAATGATCTCATAAGCCTAGTTCTAGGTCTATAATTTTGGTAGTATAAAAGAAAAGTTCCCCTGTGTCTACCAAATACAAAAAATTAGCTGGGAGTGGTGGTGCGTGCCTGTAGTACCAGCTACTTGGGAGGCTGAGGCAGAAGAATCGCTTGAACCTGGGAGGCAGAGGTAGCACTGAGCTGAGATCGCATCACTGCATTTCAGCCTGGGTGACAGAGCGAGACCCTGTCCAAAAAAAAAAAAAAAGTTCCTTCGGGGCTGCCTCCCTAATTCCTATACTTCAACAGATACATTTCGAAAGCAGTTTTCAACATGCATTTCCTAGAACCCTGGGGTCCTTCACAGGTGCCTCCAGAGCCTAAGTAGTTGTTCTCGCCAACCAGCCCACCCAGCATTTTAATGTCAATGAATTTATATGCCGGAGGTTAAAATTACAATACAGTTAACAAACAAACTACCATTGTTTTAAAAAGTAACAGACTGGAAAGCACTGATTTTGGTTTGGCTGACCATGTACACTAGAGATTCTTTTTGGACACTTCATCATAATAACTGTAGATATACAAACTAGAAATAGTACAGCAATGAAGTTAATCTTTTTTTTTTTTCCACTTTGGCATATGGTATCTTTTTTCCCCTGATACTCTGTATGCTTCCAAAAATATTATATAATATATACTTCTTCATATGTATTTGTTCTAATCCACTTTTTAAAATGTTTTTGAAAACTTCAGTTGAAAACTATGCAATATTCTGAAATCCCTATTTTCAGAATAGATTTAATATTTAGAATATTGCTACATTATTCAAATATTCATTTCTCATAACAAAATACTGGAAGGTTTTTAAACCTAGTCAATTAAATAAAGTGTAAATGTTTACAGTGTTTTGGGGGAATAATTTTATTTATCTATTTGAGACAGGGTCTGGCTCTGCTGCCCAGGATGGAGTGCAGTGGTGCAATCTTGGCCCACTGCAACCTCTGCCTCCTGGGCTGAAGCCATCCTCCCACCTCAGCCTCCCAAGTAGCTAGGACTAGAGGTGTGTAGCACCACACTTGGCTAATTTTTGTATGTTTTGTAGAGATGGGTTTCACCGTGTTGCCCAGGCTGGTCTCAAACTCCTGAGCTCAGGCAATCCACCGCCTCGACCTCCCAACATGCTGGGACTTCAGGCATAAGCCATGGTGCCAGCCAGGTTAATATCATAAATTTAAAATGTACACACTTAGCCTGGTATTTTCATTCGTCGAAATTTTCTTACTGAGCCATTCCTGCAGGTGCATACATGGAGGTTCACTGCAGCATTGTTTATGGGTACCTACCCAAAGGCAATGAAATCATTATATCAAAAAGATACCTGCATTTGTGTGTTTACTGAAGCACTACTCACAACAGCAAAGAGATAGAATCAACCTAAGTGTCCTTCAATAGAGGAATGGATAAAGACATTCCTTTTGGGTAGGTACCCAGTTAGTGGGATTGCCAGGTACTTTCAGTTCTTTGAGAAATCTCCATACTGTTTTCCACAAAGGCTGTATTAATTTTTTTTTTTTTTTTTTTTGAGATGGAGTCTCGCTCTGTTGCCCAGACTGGATGGAGTACAGTGGCACGATCTCGGCTCACTGCAACCTCCGCCTCCTGGGTTCAAGCTATTCTCCTGCCTCAGGCTCCCGAGTAGCTGGGATTACAGGTGTGCGCCACCAGGTCCGGCTAATTTTTTGTATCTTTTAGTAGAGATGGGGTTTCACTGTGTTAGCCAGTATGGTCCTGATCTCCTGACCTTGCGATCCACCCGTCTCGGCCCCCCAAAGTGCTGTGATTACAGGCATGAGCCACCACGCCCAGCCAAAACAATGTAATTTTTAAACAACTGCATGGAATCTGTTTTATAGATGTACATGATTTATTCAGTCACTTCTTGTGCGGGGCATTTGTTTTTTTCCTCCCCTAACCTTTCCCTGGCCCATCTTGCCCCAGTCCTGATTTTCCTTTTATAAACAATGCTACAATGAACCTCCACGTATGCACCTGTAGGAATGCTTCAGTAAGAAAATTTCATTATCCATGGAATACCACTAAGTCATAAGCAAGAATAAAATCGTGCATTTTGCAGCAACATGGGTGGAACTGGAGGTCACTATCCTAATTGAAATTACTCAGAAACAGAAAGTCAAATACTGAGTGTTCTCACTTATAAATGGTAGCTAAACAATGGGTACACATGGACATATGGAATGGAATAATAGACACTGGAGACTCCAAAATGTGGGAGTCTGGAAGTGGGGTAAGGGTTGAAAAATGACCTATTGGGCACAGTCCGCTATTCGTGTTACGGGTACACTAAAAACACAGACTTTACTTACCACCACGCAATACATGTAGGTAAGAAATCTACACTTGCACCCCTAAATATATCAATGAAAAAAAATTTTAAGTTATTTTCACCAGTTTTAAGAGATCCTAGATTGTAAAATGTATCTTGATATAATAGATGTTAAAAATTGGGAAAAATACATGTGGACATGGTTATATATCATAATTATCAGATGACCCCAATCTCAGGGATGCTGAAGTGCAAAATATAAAGCAAAGTGTAGCTTAATGATACAGACTTCAGTTATAAACACTATTGGATATAAATATATTAATATACAGCAATGGCTAATATAAATACATAATGATAATTAAAGTGTAGGAAAATGCTAGGATGATAAAACCCAACTGTCAAAAGTGAGTGTCTTTAAGGAGCCGAGTTCAACTGTGATGGCGTAGGCGGAGGGGAATATAACCTCTTTGACTATTTTAATACTTTAGGAGGAATACATGTGATTTGTGGAAAAAATTAGACAATGAAAAACCACTGCATAAGTAAAAAAGATTTGAGGTAGTATAGCATTGTGAGAAAATGACTCAAAAGCCTCACTGAACTCACATTAACTTAGTGATTTCACTTTGTCTCCCCGTGGCATCTGCTTCCAGGGCCCGAAACAACCAGTAAAGCTAGTAATTAGCCCCCTGCTCTACCTACATCCTCCCAGCCCTTGCAACAACCCAAGACAGATGTAGACGCCTCCATTTTACAAATGAGCTGTACAGGGTGAAGTTTTTTTCCCCAGTCATGCAGCTGCTATGGCAGTGCTGGATTCTAGACTCAGCGCCATCTGGCCCCAGACCTGCCCTCTCTCCAATTCTGGGCTGCTATCATTGCCATCTAGTGCTTTGTGTATTTGCTCTTTATCCTTGGCTATTCATTTTCTTCTTACGGGAATTCCTAATTATTTTCTCTTTCATGCTACATTGGTTTTCAGTTATTTCTAAGCTGCAAAGCTAATTTATTATATAGTTTGAAAGAAATATTCTAATTGAATTCACTAAAAATTAATGCATTTCCTCTTTTCAAGCATTTTTTCCCCTCTCGACTGTTCTGAGAATATATTTATAATAAACTCCTTTGCTTTCTACTTGCACATGATCCTTCTAGCTTTAACAAGTCAACTTTACAAAAGGATATACTGAACACTTTCGAGTGCTTTCCTTTAATGAGAAGGTGCTATGACGGTAAAGAGGGAAATTGGCAGTCAGTGTACCACTCAACGGTCACCAGACAGCCCAGCCAGGAAGCACGAAGCCAGCACCTTCCAGGCCTCCTCCAAACTGGGAGAGGGGATGAAAGTGGGAGCTTAGCCTGTCTCATCTTTTCCAGTTGGCCAAAGGTTTAAACCCAGATAGATCTAGAACTTGAAAGGAAAGGAGATTTGTTGAAATATTTCTTCGATTACTTTCTAAACCCTTCCCTTTTTGTTCTAACCCGTTTCTTATATCTCCATATACAGAGGTTGACATGAAAATTTGGACTTTGACCTACAGTGATTTTCTACCATCTCTAATATATGTTTTGGTCTAAGTAGAAACTGTTAGGAATGAGAAGAATTGTAGTAAAAAATGAACTGCCAGGAAATATAAATTCTAAGCCTATGCCACTGATTGCTAAGTTATGTTTCTTTGGGTCATTTATCATTCACTGGGGAAATGGAATGAGGGTTTCAAAAATTAATGACAGGGTCGGGAGTGGAGGTAAACCAGGAGTGAAATGTTTATGCAATCCTGCCCTACACACACACACACACGCACACACACGTAATGAAAGTAAGATATCACGAATGAAGGCGAAGATATGCAAGAGAAACGTCAGGATGCAAAGGAGGTGAGATGAACTTGTCCCCAAAGGCCTCCTGCAGAAGGAACTGGATATGGGCTCACCTGAATCCTTCATGGGGCAGAGGGCACACTGCATGCCCCAGGCCTCTCCATACAGACAGCAGCACTCAGTGTACGTCGTCTGCTTGCCCACAAGAGGCCGGCTACACACGTACTCATCACTCAGATGTTCCCAGCACAAATCTTGGTAGACATCCGTTTCTTCTATTTGTTCTGAAAGGGAAAACATAGTTCCATGAAAATTGCACAGTTATTCCTATTTATAAACACTGTGTTGGAAGCCAGCAAGTCTCCAAGCTTCCATCTCTATTTCTAAGAGTGACTTCCAAGTAAAAGTCTGAATCCAGTCTGGTCTTTGAATGGATCAATTCTCTGTCATCTCCAACTGGGTGTCATTCCATCAGCTGAAATTCCACCTGCCCATCCGGTCCCAACACAATACTTCTCTCTACAGCTTCCTACTGTTATATACAATGCCCACTATTTTGCCTGTCCGTCATAAGCCTGATGGGTTTCTCACTCTTCTAATCTTCACTTTTTCATTTACTCCTGTCAAACCCTACCATTTCTTTCCACGTACCAGTTATTGAATTCATGCCTTCTCATCCATTTAACCTGCCAAAGCCCTGGACCAGTGACACTTCATCCTAAAGTCTTTAATTCCTACCTTTCAACTGACTTTATCCAAAGCAGTCTCCTGAGGCGAATGATGGATGATGCCAATTATCAGCGGCTTTTTGCCAATTATCAGTAGCATCAGGGATGACAGGAGTTTCTGTCAGTGGACTTCTGGGCTCTCCACCACCTTGTTGAACTCCACCCTCTGCTCTGCTGAGCCTTATCCACTTCCTCCACTCTGCTGAGCACACCTAATTTATCTTTCCCTGAATTACATTTCCCTCAGCTGCCTTTGCAGGTTAGGGATGATGAACCCTCAGCCATGGAACAACCCTGCCATCTGCTCAGCTGCTCCATGGTCCATACTTAATGAGTATGTCCAGGCTATTAAATCTCTTGCATACTGATGATATGCATCTTATTATTATTTCTGTAAGTATCTCATTTTAGTTATTTCAAAATACCCAAGGAATTCATTTTTTCTATTTTCCAGTGGTTCACAATTTTAGTTAAAAGGAAAACCTTATGATGTTTATTTGGACACAGGTTTGCATCTCCTGGAAACATACCGTTTGACTCAGCCGGTCTTATACATCTCTTTTCTGATGCATCCAGGACCATGGGGTGAGTACAGAAGCAGTTGTAAGAGCCCTCTGTATTAACACACTGGCCATCAATACAACTACTGGGGTCTTGACATTCATCCATATCTTAGGAGAAAAAAAATATTACTAAAGAAAATCAGCCATCAGTTGTACCTCATACACTTACCAAACTTTACACATTGCTCTATTTAGTCCAGATTCCAGGGGCTGCCGCTTTTAATTAACCACACATTATCATCCAAAAGAGAGTGGCTCTGACTATAAAAATGTAAGCTGCTCTGACTGAAAAACAACATTGCTGCTGCTGCCGACATTAAATAAGGAAAGAAAACATCCACGAACAGGATATGCTTAGAAATTTAAGATAAAATGGCTCCTTACGATAACTTCTAAAATTATTTCCTTTTGCTATGTTTTTCTGCCTAGTATATATGGTTTTCTGCTTAAGCATTAAGGTCTGGGTCAGTATTTAAAATGGCTCTCACTTGCACAGTATGAGTGATGAAACAGGAGGTGCCACAGACCAAAAGAACGCTTCAGTTATACCAGTGGCCTGAATTATAATTCCACAGTGAATATTAACTCTTTGTTTGAAATACATTCAAACAGTAGTATGGAGGTGTTTCTTTTTTTTAATTTTCTTAAGTTGTGCTTAAGAAAAAGATCCCTAAAACATTTACACATCTTTTCAACATATGATTTAGATTCAAGGAAATTGTTTTTACTACATAGCATAGTTATTTTTTCCATGTGTATATTTTCACAGTACACCATACTATATCCCCTTAAAGCTTACCAAAGCACTGCAGTTTCACAGGATCGTAGTATGTCCCTTGCTTACAGTAGCATTCATACCCAGGCCGAGTGTTCAAACAGAAACCATTTTTACAGATTTCTTGTCCAAAAAGTAGGCATTCATCTGCATCTATTGGGAAAAAATTGAGAAATACAAAAAGAAGTTAGGTTTGATCTTTCAATTAAAAAGAGTATAACCAGATTTGGGGCTTTAAGTTAGATATTATAATATTTATATTCCAAAGAATCCTACAGAAACAGCAATATAATATTCTTAAAATAAGGCCTAATTGGCAGGCATAAAAACATAAACAGATGTAGTTTGTCTGTGATATCTGAGAAGCAATGGCCAAACCATTATTGGAGAAGTGTATTTGTAAATATGGTTTCTGAGATGCTACCTCATATTTGATGAAGTGGTCTATGGTTCCATAGTGGCATCAACAGAAGGATATATACCTTTTAAGAAATGTGTTCTGTAATGTATATTCTGGCCCATTCACTAGTTGAGATGTAGAAAGTTTCCAAGAAGGTTTGGTGGAACTTGAATGCAAGTCTTTCTTGATAAAAGAAAGCACAAGTTGCTAAGGGGGTTAGCAGACCCATTCCCCCATAGAATTAATAGCTTTGCTATCTCAGTTTACTCAGTGATAAATTAGAGACAATAGGAACACCTACCTAATAAGAGTGGAAGGATGAAATGAGATAATCCATGGATAGGACTCAGTATATACTCTGGCATAAGCAAATACTCAAAAGTATTATCTGTTGCTTTTACTGCTATTATTAGCATTAGTTCTAGCATTTTTGAGCTAATGTCATCTATTCCTCATTTTACAACCTGAAGACTCCATAGAGGATTTGCTTAAAGTTACACAGATGGAAAATGGCAAAGCCAAGCCTAGAACATATGGCTGGTTGGATCTAAATCCAATCTTCTTCCAATCATTAACAGCACTGCTAAAATAGGAAGAGGAGGAATTTATTTTCATATAAAAGAGAAGATGAATTTATGGTGAAATGAGAGCTCTGTACCTTAATATGAAGTGAGATTTAACTACATCCCTGCAAAAACATAGTAATGTATATTTGTGAATTTGGAAACCATTCAACACGTATTATAAACCAAGTCTTCTCGTTATGTAATTGGACCAAATCATAGATGTATTTAAAAAAACACAAATGGAATTTCTTATCCAGCTACTGAATTATACCATATTATTCAAACACTAGTTTTCCAAAAATTGACAATAAAAATGATTTTATAGTCTGTTTCCCAGCTACTTAGCAGTCTTCAATATTAAACTATAAAGGAAAAAAAATCACTTCGTATATAAAAGGTAATATCTCTATCATGAAAATGTCAAAAGTGAGTGGTTAATGAGGAAATATTCATACATGTGGATATTCACCAAAATTAAAAGACTGCACATTTATTTTAGAATTATATAATAGTAGCATTAAATATATAAAACATGTCTACTCTGGTTGTCTTATCTTCCATTTCTCATCATGAACTTGTGGCCACTGGTAAAAGGCCCCACAACAGTAGGATAAAGTCTAAAAATACAAGAACCTTAGCTTTGTTGATGACCATAAAGACAAATAGTGGTCAAATTTATATGATCATAATTTATATGATTTCTATTAAGCATCTAGAATAAAATATTTAGTAAGTATCTACTAGGTACAGAATTTGTTAAGTACTTTCAGATATATTATCTTATTTAATCCTTATCATAACCTTTGAGAAATTATTCCTATCTCAGGGATGAAGAGATAGAAACTCAGAAGTTCACCTCCCAATGTCTACTTCCCAGCATCATACAGTTTGTGTTCTGACTCCAAGTCCATGGGGACTTTCTTTTAATGGTAGAATTAAGGACTTTGTAATCAGTTTTCATGACTAAAAAGAACTCTAATTCTGTGAAACCCAAGCCATGCATTCACTTGAGTATCTCACATGTACACAATGGGTTGAAAATTTGTTTCCACTTGATTCTGACCTTTATAGTTCTCACCACCAGCTTCGGAAGAGGATTCTCCAGCAGGCACAAAACCTTTCCCTTTGGGACACATCTCAGTGAACTCAGCTGATTTTAGAAGAGACAAAACCAAGAAAAGAAATAAGTTGAAAAGAAAAAAAAAAAGAATCAACATCTTCCATGAATGCATGTTTCAAGTTCAGTTTTGCTTTCTCAGACTCGGTAACTTTAAGGCAATTCCAGCAAATAAATTTAGTACAATCTCAAAAAATTATGGATTAAGTGCAAAGAAATCTAATGACTTCATAGATTTTCTTACACTTTTTAATTAAAAAAACCTCCAAGTTCACTCATATTTTCTTACTCATGCTTTACTTGATATTATAACTATTATTTTTCCATGACTGTGATGTCTAGTTTCTTAAAGGTTTAATAAAAATCAATTACACAAAATCTTAGCTTCAATACACAAACTTTAGTTACGAATAATGCTGTATCATTATTAGCAGCAAAGACTGATTTTAATTTTAAAGTGGAATAAAACTGAATTAACTTTCTGCCAAAATATCACACAGAACCTGAGTGTCACAGTACACTCTGATGAAGAGAAGTTCAAGGATTCATATTAAGATGGGATGCGGGTGCTGGCTCTAGCACTGAATGAAACTCACTATATGGTAAGTAGCCTTGAGTTGGCTATGGGAGTGAGTGTCATCATTTCCAGGCCCAGGGATACCATATGACCAAACACAAGTGTGACTCGACAACTCAGCAGATTCTTACCAGTTCCCAAGACCGGGCAGGGGAAGATTTCACAGTTATCTCCCCATCCCGCACCCGATGTACAGCAGCATTCTTGTTTCGTGACATTGGGGGCCAACACATTATCACAGAGACTGGCGTCATTGAGATTATAGTAGCATTCTTTCTTTTCTTCTTTGGGTTGTTCTACATCTAAATCTAAATGGAGTAGAGAAGGTAAAGAGTGACAATAGGACACATCAGAACTACCTAACACAACTCGTAGAGAATGCAATGGGTGAAAGAGTGACCGTGTCAATAGCATTTGCTTTATAGAAAATGCTTTCCACTTTCAGTGTCAGATTCTTCCACTTTGAGATAAAAATGCACTTGAATCCTGAGTTTTGGTGGAATTCTAACATACCCCAAGAGTGTAAATCTGTCAAAACCATTTCCTTTTACGTGAACCAATTATTTTATTATTGTAGATTTGGCTGTGAGTAGAGTTTCCATATCTGCTTTTCTTGCCAAACATAGGGCCATTTGTTACTGAGCTATAACACCTACTTAAATCAATAAAAATTTTCCCCAACACTTGACCAGGGGTCTGAGCCCACACATAATATTTAACCCTTAGGTAGTTATTTGAATCAACCATGTTCCCAATCTCTTCTGAAGACTGCACAGAAGAAGATAACTAGGAAAATACTGCTGTAACCTGGAGCCTATTAAATAACCTTTCATCACTGAAAATCTAACTACTTAAATTGTTGCAAATATATGACTTTGAATGAAATAATGAGTGCCAGCCAAGCCTCAGGGTAGAATTTCCAATCTGGGTTCTAGTCCCAGCTCAAGTGTGTCCTAGAGGAAAACATATTCTAACAGATTCAGCTTAACCCTCTGTGTGATAAAACACGAACGAGATTATATGAAAGAATACAAACGATAAGAACAAAATCCACCCACTTTCAGATAAGGAAACAGATTGAATTCGATCAGATATGAAGTCTTTGAACAAGTCTGTGCTTTTAAAAAATGATCACTATTTTGTGACTAGACTTGGAAAGTGGTCACACCCCTTCTCTCCTGTATGCTATAGAGTTCAAACTACTACCTATGATCCAGTTTGCATTTATTAACTGTTTCTATTTAATGCGACATCAAATAAGAAGCTGACTATTGTCATAATAATTACTTAGATTAATTCTAATGAAATATTGTCACTAGAACTCTACTATTTCCAGATTCTTGGACTCAAACTGTAAGGTCAAAAGGAAGACATTTACTGGTGAGGATAAGAGTTTAATGTCCGCACATACTTACACTTACCTTTGTTTTGAAGTTAGTAGATAATTATATGAGCAGGGAAATTAAATAAATTATTTTTACAATATCTTCCTATATGTTTATTTTGGCAGGGCCTAGTTGACAGTGGGAATTTTATTAATATATTAAACAGTAAATGTGTTTCTAAAATATAAACTCATAAAATTCTATCAGAAAAGCTACTGCCCTTTCTTTCCTCTTCTGGCATTAAAAGCAAGCAAAGCAGCAAACAAACCTCGGAAATATACACTCCTCTCAGAACACAGAGTATCAGTGAGACTATAAAGATCCCTCATCTAGTTGATTCTGGCCAATTCTCTGATTATTTTGTCTTTGAGAGATTTCAGTTTGGAGAGTAAGTTAGCATTACCAGCTGATGACAAATGTAAACCTAGAACAAGTGTCCAGGAAAAAACTCAAATGCTGATTTCTATGCAGCAGTTTATGAAGTGGTTTTAAATCATTTCCTCGTGTGTGAAATTGGGTAAAATCTGCCACTTCCCTCATCTGGTCTAGCTTGCTTCAAGTGTGTAGAGGACTGAAATTCACTTTGTGCACTCTTAACAGAAGGGATTTTCGTTAGAAGGGCCTCCAAGCTCTTAGATATGGAATTACTTGTGAAAACTAAGAGTATGTATTTTAAATTGTTACTAAATCATGAACCCTATAGAAAATTTTATAATCTCTCCCTCAACACAGTGAATAAATTGTCAGCCTGTTACTACTACCAATTCTGCTCAATTATTTTATTCAGCTGGTCCAAAAATGTAGCTAGCTATTAATAAATAATAGTGAGAAATACAAATCAAAAAAGCAACAGGGTTTTGGTAATCAGGTTTATTCTATGGTCTATGCTAAAAGAAGGCTCAATTTTTTTCTCCTCATGTACAAAGTTGTAAGTATGTCATGGTGTTTATTACAAAATGGAATACTTTGTAATAAGGCCTCAGTGAAGATTATACTCACAGGTAATTAGAAACTATAGGCTTCTCTTTAGTCAAAGCATGTCAAAATTTATAAATATATATGAATTTAAAATCTGAAATATATTTATATATAATTTTATGTATTTTAAACACACACACATATATATAGACAAATACATATATGATAAACATTGTTTTGTTTACTAAAATGTTTCTTACACTCACATCATAAAAACTAAGAAATAAAATAATCTTTGCCTTTTTGGGGAAAGAAGCAGATTACTTCCCATAAGGGAAATAATCAACAATATAATTATAATTATTCAGGTTTTACACTGGTTGTGAAAAGTTTTGGTCTTATTTTCTAAGACATTTGAAAGTTCAATGTTTATACAGCTGAAACTGAGGGTTAGTCAGGCCCTCATCTGTGTTTGGAAAGAAATTCAAATTCTTTTTTAAAAAGTAGTCCACAAAGGTCATTCTGGGAAAAGCTACAATTTCCCTATCTTCCTAGTCTTTAAGTAATTAACTTCCTAGAGCATTTTTCCACTGGGATAAAACTCTGGTCAGTAAATATGTGATAATGTAATTTCTTAAAGAAATTCTTATAAGAGTTTAGTTCATTGCTGCCAGGGGTGGAGGGTTTTTATATTGGAAACTAATTTTAAAAGATCAAATCAATAGTTATAGAAAGTGCCAAGCATTAAAAAAAACGAATCTTCTTTTTCTTAAAGATATTATGAATAAGATTAGCTGTACTACATATCTCATGCCAGACTTCTAAAAAAATATGAATCCTCCTTCAGACTTCTAAAAAATATATTAATCCTCCTTCAGTATTTTCAGATTTGAGTTTTCAATTTGCATTAAGAGGTTGGCTTCACATTTGCATAAAAAGATCAAGTTTTTCATATTTTATTCTAGAGATGTGGCCGGTAACAACAAGAAAGTTTGGTTTTGGACATTTTGTATGTTTTTTTCTGAGGGAACTTTTACAAAGGAGTTTTCATGTGATCCACAGGGTGACTATATGAGATAGAAGGTGCTGGTAAATACAGAGTCCTCGATTCCCAGAAGAGAAAACTAATGTCGGTTCCAAGTGGCCTATGTCTACTGCTTTCCCCAAAACCCTTCTTTGGAGCTCAGGTTCTTATCTCACATAGCATGGGTTTGTTCTGCTTTGCCCTTTATTCTTTGTGTGTTTTTTTTGTTTTCATCTTTGAGATAAATGGGAAGAGGGACACAGATAATCTCTGCTGCTGGGGGTTCAGCAACAAGGCCACAAATAGTGCAATCATGTCCCCTGGCTCTGAATAGGAAGGAGTAGGTTTGAGCTGAAGACACCACCTATAAAGAGCCCTTTCTGGGAGCTCCTCCTGTCTTGGTTCATCAGCCTAAAGAGGCTGTGGGCCATTTGCTTGTAGGGCCATTTCCACCTTTAGTCTTTCCCCATAAATGTCTAATCTAAGGAATTACTGTTGGGATGAGAAAATCTACAACATGTAGTTGGTCAAAGTGGATATGAGCTTTTTAAATGGGCTCTCCCTTTCCATTTACAATGTGTTCTGAAGGTTTTTATGAGCTAATCCTCTCTGAACCTTTTTGGAACAGTCAGAATTACTATAATGACCCAAGAGTAACACTGCTAATACACATGAATAAATAGTTACCCCCAAAGAAACAGCTGCCTGTAGTCCTGAAAAGAGATCAATAGATAAAACTCTGTGCGTGTGATGATGTTCAATAAATTACTTTCAGCAGAATTACCCAGGGCACTTTATTTCCTTTCTTATTTTAAAAATGCTACAGGCATTGATGTTTTTAGTGAGAAAGAATTCTTTAATATTTCAAGGAGACATAAAGGAAAACTTAGAAATTCATATGCTTTGAGTTTTCTCATACAAGAACTTGGAAAATTAGAAATGTATTTTTCCTTTTTTCTTTTTTTTTGAGACAGAGTCTCACTCTGTTGCCCAGGCTGGAGTGCAGTGTTTCAATCTAGCCTCACTGCAAGCTCCGCCTCTTGGGTTCACGCCATTCTCCTACCTCAGCCTCCGAAGTAGCTGGGACTACAGGTGCCCGCCACCATGCCCAACTAATGTTTTGTATGTTTTGTAGAGACGGGGTTTCACCACTCAATCTCCTGACCTTGTGATCCGCCCGCCTTAGCCTCCCAAAGTGCTGGGATTACAGGCATGAGTGACATTTCTGACATTTCTGATCTTAAAGCTTGAAACTTAACATTTGTCTTATCTGAGTTCCTGTCTCAGGAAATGACCTTCAGGCCTCTTAAAAAAAAGTATCAAAGAACTGAAACTCACCAGATCACTACATCCTGACATGAGATGCTGATCCCTGATTCATCATGATTGCTTCCCTGTCCCTCCTTTGCTCTTGTTTTCTTACACATTGTTACATTTCTTCCCTGTTACATAAACCCCTAGTTTTAGTCTATCAGGGAAGTGGATTTGAGACTGAGCTCCCATCTCCTTGGCCCTAGCACCCAATTAAAGCCTTCTTCCTTGGCAATACTTGTAGTCTCAGTGATTGGCTTTCTGTGCAGTGAGCTAGAACCTAGACCAAACCCCTGGTGTTCAGTAACAGAAAGTAGGTAACTTAAGATGGTAAAACATGTCAAAGCAGTCAAAGTGAAGTTTAGAAAAAAAAGCACAAGAGTAAAAACATTTTAAAAGAGGATCTCTCCACATAGTTCTTGCTCTTAAAGAGGTCTTAAGGAGTGAACTGGAGGCTTCACTCTCAGGACACACACACACACCTAGGCCTCACTGCACAGGGATGGGTAGACAAGGCTATCAGGGAAGATGCCTGGTGGAGCTGACATCTAGTGAAGGCATTATAAGAGAATGGAGAAAATGAGCCAGGGACAGTGAGAGGGTGAGGAGAGGAGAAAGTCGGGGATATTACTATAGAGTGGAAAAGCAGGGAGAAGAAAAATGAGCAGAAATGGATGAATGAAGGGGTTCCTGAAAGCCAAATAAAGTACCGTGGGCCCAGCCCTCTGTATCCATGGGTTTCACATCTGTGAATTCAATCAACTGCAGATCAAAAATATTTGAAAAAATAAAAAGCATACAAAAACAAATAATACAAATAAAACAACACTATAGAGTAACCATTTACATGTCATTTATATAGTATCACATATTATGAGTCATGTAGGGATGATTCAATGCATACAGGAGGATATGCATATGTTATATGTAAATACTATGCTGTGTTCTATCAGTGGCTTGAGCATCCATGGATTTTGGTATCAGTGGGGGCCCTGGAACCAAGCCCTTTTAAATACCAAGGGACAGCTGTACTGCAGAGAAAGAAAAACAAGAGAAGAGTACAGAGTTGGAATAGGAAGCACATATGGAGATGGGGGAATGAGCAGATGCCACACAACACAAGCCTGTAACATTCCTGACACTCGGGTGTCATGAGGGCCTGCAAGGATAAATGCATGAGTAAAGCAAATCCGAAGTGACACACAAAGTGTATGGAAACGTTTAAAAGGAAATGTACAAACCATTCCTCTTCAGGTTTAGTTTATGGCAAGTTCTAGGATCCAACATGCATTTCTAATGCAACATTATGGGTATATCTTGTAGTATTAAGAAGATAAAATAAGACCAGTCTGGGCAACATAATGAGAACTCATCCTACAAAAAAATTTTAAAAACAAGCTGTGCATGGTGGTGTGGGCCTGTAATCCCAGCTACTCAGGAGGCTGAGGTGGGAGGATCACTTAAGCCCAGCAGGTCAAGGCTGCAGTAAACCATGACCATACCACTACACCACTCCCGCCTGGGCAACACAGCGAGATCCTGTCTCAAAAAATAAAAATAAATGAAGGTACAAGGTGTGTGTGTGTGGTGTGTATGTATAGTTTTAGTTTGTTACTTTGATTGATATGTCAGTTCATTAAAACACTGACACCTCTTTATCAGAAACTCAGATATGACTTTAGGTGCTATCTATAGCAAGCAGAAAATCTTATAAAAGCAGTTTGGCTTTTATACCAAAAAGATGATACCTTCTCATTATCATCGCTGGATGTGGGAAGAAACTTGAGTCAGTATTTTTTTAAAAAACAAATGAATGTATTTTCCTCAGCCTTACCTACATTTACGGTATAGATCCATTACAAATACACAATATGACTTCAGGAATTTTATGGCCTTTTATAATATTTGCATTATAAATACTGTGGTCTTACTTTCTTTAATATTTTTTTTCCTACCAAAAGTCTTTTTTTCCAATCAGAAATAATTTTTATAAAACTCTTTCAATGTTAAATTTATTTAACAGGTTAACTAAACACATTTTAAAAAACAGACTCTGCCAAATATAACAGTTGACTGATTGTTACATGTGGTTTCCTGCCTTTAAAAAATGTGTACGTGCACAGCCGGGTGCGGTGGCTCACGCCTGTAATCCCAGCACTTTGGGAGGTGAGGTGGGTGGATCACGAGGTCAGGAGATTGAGACCATCCTGGCTAACATGGTGAAACCCCATCTCTACTAAAAATACAAAAACGAAATTAGCCAGGCGTGGTGGCGGGAGCCTGTAGTCCCAGGTACTCAGGAGTCTGAGGCAGGAGAATGGCGTGAACCTGGGAGGCAGAGCTTGCAGTGAGCTGAGATCACGCCACTGCACTCCAGCCTGGGCAACAGAGCGAGACTTTGTCTCAAAAAAAAAAAAAAAAAAAAAAAAGTGTACATACATAAAACCTGTAGTGTACCTTTCTAGGAAGGGAACAGGGATGCTGTTTGAGTTCAATTGTCAGAACTACCAAGATGAGTTGTATTCTGTGTTCTTTGACAGTGGGGAGACGTTCCTTTTTTCTTTTAATTTAACCTCTTCCAATTTAACTCAAGCAATCTGAAGCAGCACTTCTTACACGGAAGTGTGAATAGACGTTTCCTTACTTAAGTGTGCCCCTATTAAATCTTTGAAAAAATGAAAAATTATTTTTATTCTGTAGAAGTAGCTAGGAATGGGAGGGATGGGTTATGAAAGGGACATGTGCTTCTAATGTGGAGAGGCAATTTATTCAACAGTTACTGAGTGTCTACTATCCATCAGGCACTGTGCTAAGCAGTGAGCTGTTTTGCAGTGGATACAGAGAGAATAAGATGCAGAGACTGTTAGTCACAAAAACAAGGCACGTGGAGAGCAGAGAGGCAGAATCCTGTAATTCCATCTTGGAGATTTGGGGAATGTATGATAACTTGGTGAGAGTCGAGCAGACTTTTAAAAAGGCTTGAGAGATATTTCAGGAAAGGCTAATGAGAAGACAGGCAAAGTGGCTCATGCCTGTAATCCCAGTACTTTGGAAGGACAAGGCAGGCAGATCACTTTAGGTCAGGAGTTCAAGACCAGGCTGGTCAACATGGCAAAACACTGTCTCTACTAAAAATACAAAAATTAGGTGGGCATGGTGGCACAGGCCCGTAATCCTTGCTACTAGGGAGGTGGAGGCACAAGAATCACTTGAACTCAGAAGGTGGAGGTTGTGGTGAGCCAAGATCATGCCACTGCACTCCAGTCTGGGCAATGGAGCGAGAGCAAAGTCATCATCTTGGGAAAGGATAATTATTCGGGGTAACCATGAGCAAGGCATGGGCTTGGATGTAGGTATGGGGAGTGTAGGAGAGAAAGCTAAACAAGCAGGTTACATTATAGAGGATAAAGGGTATTGCTGCCCTGGCTAATGCATTTGGACTTCATGCTATAAAGCAGTGGCAAGCAGTTGAAAGACTGAACGATTTAAACCCAGATCTGTGTTTTGAAAACATTAACTCTGGCAGCAGTGTGGAGCAGGAATTGATGAGAGAGGCAGGGAGAGAAGGCAGGAGGCTACTGCAATGATCCAGGTAAGTGATGTTGAAAGACTGACCCAGGGAAGCAGCATCCAGAGCAGGGAGAGATCTGAAGAACACCCTGAAGGTAGAACTGGCAGGATGTTATGATAGACTGCTTGGATGACGAATGGGGAGACAAAAAATGTATGACTTCAGAATTTCTAGTATTGATGTCTGGCAATTAATAAATAGACACGGCTGGGCGCGGTGGCTCATGCCTGTTATCCCAGCACTTTGGGAGGCTGAGGCGGGTGGATCACAAGGTCAGGAGTTCGCGACCAGCCTGACCAACATGGTGAAATCCCATCTCTACTAAAAATACAAAAATTAGCCGGGTGTGGTGGTATGCACCTATAATCCCAGCTACTCAGGAGGCTGAGGCAGGAGAATCCCTTGAACCCAGGAGGCAGAGGTTGCAGTGAGCCAGGATCGCGCCACTGCACTCCAGCCTGGGCGACAGAGCAAGGCTCCATCTCAAAAAAATAAATAAATAAATAAACAGACAGAAGCAGAGGAAATGGTGATTAATTTAGGTTTGAATAACTGTCAGTCAGAGAAGCTTACAAGACACCCTGGAAGACAAAGTCCAATAGGCAGCTGGAAATAGGAGCATGACACTCAGAACACAGGTGGAGGCAGAAGATATTTACTTAGCAGGCAACATCATATAAGTAATGGTTGACTCCAAAGCAGATAAAATATCCCAGGAGAAAAACATAAATAAGAAGAGAGCTAAGCATGCAACTGCCTGGGATGTTATTATTTAAGGAATGGGCAGGAGAAGAGGAACCTGAGAATGGAAAAGACTAGTCCAAGAGGCAGGAGAATGCAGGGAACAGTAATGTCATCAAATCAATCACAGGGCAAAGATGGGGGAAAAGATGAAAAACCAGTGTCAAATGTTTCAGAAGATGACTCTGGGATGAGACTAAAGAGTTTAGTACATAGAAGCTCACTGACGGCTCACTTAGATGAAAAGTCAGAGGGCCTAATTTCAGTGCACTGAAGGTCAAATGGAAGATGGTTCTGTTGAGGCAGGGGAATATGGATGTCCTTTCAGAGTCCAGGGGTCAAGATGGTGACAGATATCAGATGGTGATACTGCAGGGGACTTTCTTTTTGATTTATTTTTGTATTTGCCAATTTTCTATGATTAATGTGTATTATCTTAATAATGAAAAACAAAATGAAAAAAGCCAATTTTGAGAAGAATTTGATGTCTTGGTGTCCTCAGCCCTAAAAGTAGAAATGGTGAAGTGGGAAGATCCCTGAGTTGGGTTCCTGAACCAATTCTGCCATTCATGAGCTATATAACCTTAAGAATACATTTAAGATGTTTCTCTGGGCCTCAGTGTCTTTACCTATAAATAAAAAAAATTGAGCTGGAAAATCACTAAGGTGGTTTCTAAATGCAGAAGTCTAGGATATAGTTCATGATGTGGGAATAAGATCTCAAATGTATTAGCGAAAACTGATATTTAAAGAAACCCTATGATAAACTGTTGAGTAAAGTGAAGAATTACTTTATAATACAACTACTCACCCTAACCTATATGCTTTATACTTTCTGATTGTGTCTGCTTTTCTTAAAGTGAAGAATACCTGTATGGATTATAATATGTACTTTTTTCATTGTGCTCTTTTCATTATACCTTCTGTTTTAAAAATAAGATTCCGTTCCTACCACAGAACTTCCTCTGTACACCAATCAAGGAAGAGAACAGCATTTTGTGGGTAAGGTCTGAAGGCTGCAGTTGCCAAGATTAAATATTTACTGCTTCCCTTAGAGTGCCCAAAGACATAAAGTTTTTATTGAGCAATTATCACAGGCACTAAGGAAATAATAGCATCAGACTATATTTTATATCCATACCTCCTTAAATGTGATGAGTGGCCTGGTATGGACATTTTTTTAGTTACTTCTTTTTCAGATGCTTTTAGGCAATGCACAGCAATGTAAATTAGTGGCCAAAGTCCCAGGCAGTAAAAAACATTAAGGCAGACCTAAAAAATACATATGTGGGAAGCAAGAAAGTTTAGAAATAAAAACCCTAGGGCATGAGCGTTCCAAAGTACCTTAAAGGTTCATCTGGGACAATACCCTGCTGGAAGTGGGTGCTCTTCTGCCAGTGGGTATCCCACCTGTTCTTGGATGCCTCTGCGGGAAGCACTCCAGTATTTTGTGAGGCTGCTTTTTGCTGACTAGCTCTTGTTAGTTATTGGAAAGCTCTTCCGGCTACTGACCTGAAATCTGCTTTCCTAATATCCTACGCCATAGCCCTAGTGCTGTCTTCGGTATGATACCACATCAGATTATCATGCTACTGCTCATTGTTGGAATATAGATTGTCCTGGGGGAGTTTTACAGCTGAATAAAAATGTGATAGCCAATGCTGGAAATCTACCTTCCCCTTCCTAAGCACTTTTCAGGAAGGATGAGATCTCAGCTTCAGTATATTATATATATAATGAAATTAATTTGAATTCTAGTCTAAAAACTTTTATTTATATTTGGCCTAAAATGTTTTTTTCTATGGAATAGCAGATTCTTTTGCTGTACAGGGTACAGACTCTCTTAACTTGACAACATTTAACCAACTTGCTGTGTTAACTGATGTTTTCTTGCCCTCTGTAAAATACCATTGCTGATGCTCACAGAAGGGAGAATGCTCAGAGCTGGACGGCTATTCTTGCAGAGGTCCACACACTTCTGCTCCTACAGGCTGCGCAGTATGCAAACCAAGACTCACCTAGGTATATACTCAAACATTCTGTGTCAGTGTATTGATTATTGTAGTTACATAATTTAATTAAACATTACATCAACCAGTACAATATGAATGTGACTAGAAGAGCTGTTTCTAGGGCAAGTTAAAGCTTTAGAAAGATTCGATAAAGTTGATTTAGTAAAAGAAATGCTATCAAATTAGGTGTGGACAAGACAAGTGTAAAAAATTGAGAAAAACTGTAAAAATCTAGAAGGATTTTACGTTCGTTTGCTTTGGAAAAGGCTTTAGATTCTCCGTTCTACAAAGAAAGTGTAAGTAACACGTAACAGATGGGGTTTATGCGGGATAGCCACACAAACTCCACAAATGAACCTCTACACAGAAAAAGACCATAGCCTTTCTCTTCAAAGATTGGTGCATGAATGTACTTTTTTTTTTTTTTTTTTTTCCTTTTGAGACAGTCTGGCTCTGTCGCTCAGGCTGGAGTGCAGTGGTATGATCTCAACTCACTGCAACCTCGCCTCACGTGTTCAAGCGATTCCCGTGCCTCTGCCTTACTGATTACAAGCATATGCCACCACGTCGGGCTAATTTTTGTATTTTTAGTAGAGATAGGGTTTCACCTTGTTGGCCAGGCTGGTTTAGAACTCCTGGCCTCAAGTGATCTGCCTGCCTCGGCCTCCCAAAGTGCTGGGATTACAGGCGTGAGCCACCGCACCGGGTCAAATGTACTTATATCCTTTGAGTTAAAAATTAAACTTAGAAGATGTTACCTTTTTATATTTCCAGTTTTTAATCACCTTTTTCAAATAATTGATCGATTATTGGCTCTGATGAAATCAGACAGAAGGCTTCTGCTGAAGTTTATGGCTAAACTCAGTCTCTCAGGATACTGCTAGAAATTTTTTTTAAATGAAGACTGTCATAAGACAGTCTTAAGACTCCATACAATCAAAGTTCACCAACAACTATACAAATTGAGGCATGATAAAAGTAAAAGCTGCCAGGAGCTATACAAATGAATAAGCTCAACTAGTTACTGGTTGGGATCCAACAATTATCTTTTTATCTTCCTCTACAGAGTGTAATCGTTGGAATATCCTGCATTTTTTCACTTAACATTGTATCACATACGTTTATCTTTATCATGACCATCTAAGCATCACCTAGGCCATTTAATGGCTATATATTATGACATATGAATTAACTCATTCAAAATAACACTATAGGTGAGGGGCTACCCTATGGAACCAAGCAAAAATAAGAAAGACAGTTACTTAACCAATTCTGTTAGTGGTCAACCAGATTTTTCTGTTTTTTGATTTGTTTTTTGCTATTGTAGATCCAATTAAAATGAAAAGTCTCTTCTTTATGGAATATGTATTGTTGTGGTGGTCACTAGAATGAAGAGAAATCCTGTCACCAGTAATCACTTATCTCTTCTCTTTCACAAAGTTTTTGAATTACAGTCTGTTCATTTAATTCTGTACCCTTCACCTTTCTATATTTAATAACTGAGGAAATATGTGTGGGTGAAAATATTTTTATATTTCATTTCCTATTACTTGCAAAGACAGCTATTTTACACAGAACAAGTGTACCCTCCAGAGGAGTAGTGAAAGCTATTATCGAAGCATGGATAACACTGATTGAGAAAGAAAAAAAATGGCCTATGTTTCATTTTACTTGGCTCTCAAAGGACCATTTGGGCCTTTGCTTTCCCTAAAATACAACCAAGCTATAGCTACATGGCACAAACTAAAAGGGTGATTGGGAAGTTGATTAATTTATCTGGAAAACAGTCCAACTCTCTATTTCAGTTTGCACGGTGACGACACAGCCTAAATCAAATTTTAAGTGAATGCAAACATAGCCACTCTCTAGGCCAAATTCTGGGAAAACACCTTAAGAATTCCAAGTGGAAGTCTTTGTAGATCCTAAGAGGCCTATATGTTGCTTTTAATTTAGGGCCAAGAACGTATGGAGGATTATGCAACTTAATGAGATGGTGCCATATTAAATCCTGAGCTGATAGCTCTTTAAGTTTTAAGCAATCCCTAGCAAATGTCCTCATCATTTTGGATCCTTTACCTTACTGGAGGCATCTCTGGTTTGGATAGAACATTAGAGGCCATCTAGCCCAAAGAGTCATCACCCACATCTTAATTCCACTGACAAGGCAGGCACAGAAGAACATGGAAGCTTCCAGAGACAGCACTGTGTCAGGACATCTGGCTAATTATCTCACTCCCAGCATTTATCCCAAAGCTGTGTGGGTGCAGGTCTTTGAGAGGAGCCTGCCATTCCCTTGCACAGTGTCACTGGGACTTACCTGTGGAGGTCCGGGAGCGGCACTGCCCGGTCATGGGGCTGTACTCTTGATTTTCATCAGCACACACGCACAGGAAGGACCCTTCCACGTTTTCACAGAAGGCTTCACCACACACCCCACTGAGCAGTTCACATTCATTCACATCTGGAAAAGGGAGCACAGGCCAAGTGAGATGTGTGCCTCATTCAGGACAGCTCTCTATTTTACCAGCTGTGCCAGGGCTAATAGTGTCTTGCTGAAAAGCAGGCGATCCCCAGAGAGCAGTCAAACCCCTTCTGCTCTTTCAGGGAAGGGGCTCTTTAAGGTAGAGCTGTCAGATTTGGTCTGGACGAAAGGACTATGAAAATTCAAGACAATTCTCAATTTAGTTTTTTTGTTTTGTTTTTTGTTTTTTTGAGATGGAGGCTTGCTCTGTCGCTCAGGCTGTAGTGCAGTGGAACGATCTCGGCTCACTACAAGCTGCGTCTCCTGGGTTCATGCCATTCTCCTGCCTCAGCCTCTCGAGTAGCTGGGACTACAGGCGCCCGCCACCACAGCCAGCTAATTTATTTTGTATTTTAAGTACAGATGGGGTTTCACCGTGTTAGCCAGGATGGTCTCGATCTCTTAACCTCGTGATCCACTCGCCTTGGCCTCCAAAAGTGCTGGGGTTACAGGAGTCAGCCACTGTGCCTGGCCAATTCCCAATTTAGTTTTAAAGGACACCCTGGAATTGTACTGCAAACCTAGTATGTGCCCACTGACCATCTGGTTTTATCATTCCTGACTTTTCAACATAATGAAGTCTTAAATGACCCAACACTCTACTCCCAGTTTTTTTTGTTTTTTTGTTTTTTTTGTTTTTTTGTTTTTTTTGAGATGGAGTCTCATTCTGTCGCCCAGGCTGGAGTGCAGTGGCCCGATCTTGGCTCACTTGCAACCTCTGTCTCCTGGGTTCAAGTGATTCTTCTGCCTCAGCCTCCTGAGTAGCTGGGATTATAGGCATGAACCACCATGCCCAGCTAATTTTTGTATTTTTAGTAGAGACAGGATGTCACCATGTTGGCCAGGATGATCATGAACTCCCGACTTCAAGTGATCCGCCTGCCTCAGCCTCCCAAAGTGCTGGGATTACAGGTGTGAACCACTATGCCTGGCCTACTCTCAGTTCTTAATTCAAGCAAAGTTAGAATCACTGATACTTCAGTAACCACAGAATTAAGTTCATTTAAAAAGCTTTAAAAAATACTTAAATATCTGAAAATACAGGTATTTCTCTGGTAGCCAAAGCATCCATAATTATCAATAGAATTCAGATTACATATTCCTTTGAGAAATGAAGGAGAGATCCCTATAGATACTCATCAGGCTACATTAATCATTCATGTGAAACAAATTGGTCCAATAACTAATCACTGATCTCATGATGCCTTTTCAAATTCTGTTGATGTCCCACTGTGTAATTTCTATTTTGCTAAATGTTTTTCTTCTGTACTTAAATATACATAATTAAAATACAGTCAAGGAATCTCAGTGACAAGTACACTTTATTCAACATTTTGCAAGTACACAGCCCTAAAGAAAGGCTAATTTTATGTTTGATCTTGTCCAGTAGTGCTTTTTACCCTCTTTCCTCCTACAACATTTTATTTATGAGTATCCAGTTCAGCAAAGCACCTGAATTAAAGTCTGAAATGCTCACATGTCTCATGCATTAAACATGTACAAACAACAGCTTTCATGAGCATACTTTGAGATGGTTTATACAAAGTTAAAAATTTGAGCAATTATCTAAATCATTCCAGAAAAAAAAAATCATCCTTTCACCTGGTATACCCAGTTAATTGGACAAAAAGCTTATATATCTTGACTTATTTGGATAATTACTTCAGTTTTCCATTTCATTTGTATATAAAGAGATATAAATCCAATTAACTGGTTTCACTTGTGAAAAATACCATAACATAAAGTAAAGCAGAGTTGAAATATTTAATCAACCTAGACAGTCATATTGAGACCAGAAAAACTTAAGAAATTGCCAGTTCACATTTATCAATTTTAGGTAAATGTTCAGTGGAACTTTGTACTTTCCAACATGTATTATTGATGTGGCTAATAAACTCTATCTCATCAGACTGCAATAATTCAATCAAGAAATATTTCCTAGCTTACTTCTGTGGGGCAGGCCTGTACGGCCTGTATGTGAGGAAGCAATGATGAGCCAGCAGTCCCAACTCCTGCCTTCACGGAGCTTATAGTTGAGTTAGGGAAATTAACAAATAATTGTACACGCTTCAGTGAGTGTGAGGAGTGAAAAGTTCAGACTCAGTGAAAGCATGGAACAGCAGACCTTAAATGCGGGGGTGGGTTAGAGAAATGATACTGGAGCAAATAGCTGAAGGATGAGTAGGTGATAATGGGGGAGGTGCTGACTCATCCCTGTAGCTCTACAGAACACACAGGGTAAAGTGCATATCATAGGTGCTCAGTAAATATTTTTGAAAGAATAAATACAAATACAAATAAAATGACATTTGTTGAGTTCACTAAAATGATAACAAATATTCCTTCTCTAAGGGTGGTGTTTCGTGTGCCAAGCTGAAATGTCAGCATGGGTTTAGTGTGCTCATCCAGCTGGTTAGAAATGAACATTAAGCAGCCGGGCATGGTGGCTCACACCTGTAATCCCAGCACTTTGGGAGCCTGAGATGGGTGGATCACGAGGTCAGGAGATCAAGACCATCCTGGATAACATGGTGAAACCCTGTCTGTACTAAAAATACAAAAAATTAGCTGGGCGTGGTGGTGGGTGCCTGTAGTCCCAGTTGTTCAGGAGGCTGAGGCAGACGAATGGTGTGAACCCGGGAGGCGGAGCTTGCAGTGAGCCAAGATTGCACCACTGCACCCCAGCCTGGGTGACAGAGCAAGACTCTGTCTCAAGGAAAAAAAAAAAAAAAAAGAAGAAGAAATGAACATTAAGCAAGGGCTCTGGAGCTATGTGGACTCGAGACAGTCGACATGGTTTCCAGATATGGTTCAACATCTGATATTTAAACAGTTGGCTGTTAAACAAAATTTACTGAGCACCTACAATAAGCCAAGCATCGTGCCCTGCCCAGGGAGAAGCGAGAAAGTTTTCAATCATATAGAGGTTATAGCCTTGCAGAAGGGGGCTGCAGGTGGTGTACCCATTATTAAATTATT
The DNA here is from genome assembly GCF_008728515.1 of Papio anubis. NCBI lineage: Eukaryota > Metazoa > Chordata > Mammalia > Primates > Cercopithecidae > Papio > Papio anubis. The sequence goes on along the minus strand of NC_044989.1, from coordinate 33,148,026 downwards.
CCCCCAAAGGTTATAAGTCCTATAATAGAATTTGCTGAAGGTGCTCTGGAAGCAGAGGTCACAGCTCAGCTTGACAACGAGGGATGGGGCAGGTATGGTGTCCGGAAGATGACACTGAACCTCAGTCTTCCAGAATAAGTGAGAAAAATCCAGGGCTCAGGGAAGGAGAGGTCAGGAGGATATTCCCAGCAGAAGGAGTGAACGACAGTCAAATAATTGCACAGTGACATGGGCAACCACAACCAATCTGACGTTGCTGGAACCAACAGGTGAAGAAGGAAGTAGTGAAGCTAAGATGAAAAGTAGGGGCCACATCACAAGACCCATCTGGTGAAAATACTATGCAAATGTCAAACAACTATATTTTGGTGGAAAGCTGACTAAAGCAGGAGTTTGAACTAAGATTAGGATAGTCTTAGCTATATTATTAAATAACTATGTCTTGCTGTGAATAATTCTTGAATAATTATCTATGTTTTTGACTAGCTACTGCTTATGCATGAAACCATAGATTTGTACATAATTTTTGGTTGGGAATTAACTGAATTTCATAATTCCACAAAAGCAGTTATTATTCAAGTGACATTATCATTAAACCCTGAAAATTTTATTTTCCAAGTTTAATATGGATGGCAAATGAATTAAATGTTTTAATTGCAAATTTTCAAACCAAATAGGTATTGACTCCTCAAGTTCCATCTGCCATGTAGTGAACATGGCTATTTTTCTCTAAGAATAAAGAAAAAGAAAAGTCTTGCTATCTATAAAGTCTCGAATTTGATAACTTTTCTTCTCCTTCCCATTTAATTGCTCTAATTGCAAATATGTTTCATAATGAGTTTGACGTGAAGAAATCACATCTTGTCAGACAATGAATACAAATTATTTTCTGTGTGAGCATTTGCTGGACCATATTCCAGGACATCTGATGATATTCAAGATTCCTTCCAGCCCTGTCAATCCCGGAACAGACTGAGGAAATACAGTTGCACAATTCAAAGCACCCTTTTACAGGTATCATTCCTGGACACTGAAGCTCCTGGCAATACTTTGCCTTAAATGCACTAAGGGGGTGCATTTAAAAGACAGACAATCTATACCACACACCAGACTCTACTTCCTGTGCCGAAGGGAGTCTAGAGTTCTGCATACTCAGTTAAGAGTTTAAACAGATGTTCTTGTTAAAATTCATTTCAATGTAAAGTCATACTTTTATATTTCTTACTGTCCCTAACAATTTCAGAAGCCATACGATTTTTTTTTTTTTTTGAGACAGGGTCTTGCTCTGTTGCCCAAGCTGGTGTGCAGTGGCAAGATCAGGCTTACTGCAGCCTCAAACTCCTGGGCACGTGAGATCCTCCCACCTCAGCCTCCCAAGTAGTTGGGACTACAGGCATCCACCATCAAGCTTGGCTAATGTTTTTGAAATTTTTATTCATAGAGAAAAGATCTCACCATGTTACCCAGGCTGGTCTCAAACTCCTGGCCTCAAGCAATTCTCCAACCTTGGCCTCCCAAGTGCTGGGGTTACAAGTGTGAGCCATGCACCCAGCCAACATAGGATATTTTTGCACACCCTCAAATTGTATGACAAAATCAAATTGTGATAAAGCTCTACCCAAATTACCTGCTTAAAAGCTCCTGCAGTTCACTGTGATTTCTTTTCCCTAGGGACATGTGAAACACGTTGGGAAAAAATCTAAAAACTCACCCACACACCCTTGCCCATCCTGTGGGGCTTGAAAGCCCTGATAACAGAGGCAGCGGAAGGAGCCAGCTGTATTGTCACAAAACCCGTGACTGTCACAAACAGTGTTGTTTACACATTCATCAATATCTGCAAAAAAGACATGGAACATCAGACACAAAACAAACACAGGCTGACAAACACCAGATATTAATGGATAAACAGAGGCACTCAACACATCCTGATTAGTGTGTGATGATGAGATGAACATGTTTACACAGAAAACAGCTTTTAAAACATTTTACATATAAATAAAATGTTTTGATGAAAATGATTTAACAGTCAAAATATTGGTTTCTATGAAAAAAACATTTACTACTTTTCCTTAGGAAATGTTTTTAGACTGAAATGACTGCTGCAAGTGCCATGCCCAGTATTACCTAAATGTTTTCAACTCTTGATTGCCAAGGAGCCTTATATTCCTACAGAGAAAATATGTGAAAATATTGTCACTTGTTTGAGTTGCAGTAAATGCTAATAGTATTTGCATCTGATAGTTACAGGTGGAAATGAGCAATGTTTTACTTAACCTTGTGGATAACATTGATCCAGACTACACAACATCCTCAGGAAGTCAGGAGAGTCTGATGAAGTCAGCAGGGTAGTCAGTCAGTCCCAGTGCCATAAGAAAACATTTTATGCCACCAATTTACAACCACTCAAGGTCCTAACCCTGCAGGCTGCTCCAGCTGACTGGCTGACTCGCCAATTCATTTTGTTCTCCACAAACCTGATGAGAGTGACCTTGTTGCCTTTTTTTCTCATTAATAAAAATGTTCTTATAAAAGTGATGCCTCAATTGTAAAGTTACAACAGACTTTTAGATAGAATTCTTCTTTATCCTTACAGTTACTAATTTCCTTCTCCCTTCTTTCCTTCCTGTTCTCCTTGGGCACTGCCACATCTCACACCACCCATTGCCTGGTACTCTGCTCTCTCTGCCCCGGACTTAACAGTCATGCCACATGCAAGTTTTTGGAGAAACAATTAAGAAAATGTTAATGACAGCATCGAAATATATGTGAAGAAGATTGCACTTTTATAGTCAAATAATGAAATCAGATAACAAATGTTAAAGAAAATGACAAGTCCAAGTTCACTTGACAGAGTTTAGTTTGGGGATAGTATTAATAAAATTGGACATTTTCTTATTTATTTTATTTATTTATTTATTTATTTATTTATTTTTTTGAGACAGAGTCCCACTCTGTCGCCCAGGCTAGAGTGCAGTGTTGCAATCTCGGCTCACTGCAAGCTCCGCCTCCCCTGGGTTCAGGCCATTCTCCTGCCTCAGCCTCCCGAGTAGCTGGGACTACAGGCGCTAACCACCACGCCTGGCTCATTTTTTGTATTTTTAGTGGAGACAGGGTTTCACCATGTTAGCCAGGATGGTCTTGATCTCCTGACCTCGTGATCTGCCTGCCTCGGCCTCCCAAAGTGCTGGGATTACAGGTGTGAGCCACCGCGCCCGGCCACATTTTCTCTTTTAAACTTTATTTTCCCAACTCAAAACAAACAAAAAACCTAAGTCCCTTCTCATTTTTGGGCGGGGCTCCTTCTCCCACCCAGACCGGTCTGTGCCTCACAGTCCCACCTGCTCATCCTTCTCCGACATCTCCAGTTATTCCTCCCCTGGATCCCACCCTCACTGCCTTCAAAAATGTCACAATTGCTTGAAAATCGCTTTCACCTGATCATATCATCGCCCATTGTGCTTTTCTTCTCCTTGGGCATTGCCACATCTCACACCACCCATCGCCTGGTACTCTGTTCTCTCTGCCCCTGGGCTTAACAGTCATGCCAAAATGTAAGTTTTTGGAGAAACAATTAAGAAAATGTAATGACAGCATCCAAATATATGTGGAGAAGATTGTACTTCTATGTCCAAATAATGAAAGCAGGTAACAAATGCTAAAGAAAATGACAAGTTCAATTTAACTTGACAGAATTTAGTTTGGGGGGAATTAAACTTTTTGTATCACTGCAAAATATCTCAAAGGATTGTCTATACTCATTGTCTTTATTTCCTATTACAGTCTATCTGTAAATGGAAATAATAGTATCAATATGAATAATATTAATAATATTGGTAAGTTTCTACAATTACTGGGAACATTAAACAAAATAACACATACAAAGTGCTTTGAAGACTGCCTGGCATGTAACGTAGGGAGGCATTCAACACAGTACAGGTCAACTTTATTATTATTATTACTACTACTGTTCTTCTTTCTCCTCCCCCTCCTCTTCCTCAATGGCCTACAATCTTACTTCCTAACTCTTTATCCCACTGAGACTCCTATGAGAAAAAGCACCAATGACCAGCTCATCATTAAATCTCATGATCACCTTCTGGTCAGTCACCCCAGACCTCCAAGTCAGGGTGAATGCCCACTCCTTGAACACTCTCCTCCCATGTTCAGTGACAGAATGTTCTTCTTGTTCTACCTTGAGCTTGTCCTTGTCCTCTGGCAGCCTGAAGGTGGGTTTCTGCCAAGGCTCTGGCCCTCCCTGAAATCTGCTATGTGCTTGGCACTCCCCTCCTTCACCCTTCCCACACTCTCCCAGTTTCAGTGACCATGCTCTTTGGGATAAATCCTCCATCCTCCTCTCCATCCAAGATTCTTCTCTGGAGCACATTTCTTTCTTTTTTTTTTTTGAGACGGAGTCTCGCTCTGTCGCCCAGGCTGGAGTGCAGTGGCACGATCTTGGCTCACTGCAAACTCCACCTATCAGGGTCACACCATTCTCCTGCCTCAGCCTCGCAGGTAGCTGGGACTACAGGCGCTCGCCATCACGCCTGGCTAATTTTTTTGTATTTTTAGTAGAAATGGGGTGCAAGCACATTTCTTAATCATTTCCATTGGATCTTCTGCCATGAACTTAAACTTATCAAGCCTAGCTGTATTCACTGTCTTCCTACTAAACTCCATTTCCTGACTTTGGTGACTTGAATTGAAAAATCAGTGAAGCCTGGTGCGGTGGTTCACGCCTGTAATCCCAGCACTTTGGGAGGCCAAGGTGGGCGGATCACCTGAGGTCGGGAGTTCAAGACCAGCATGAACAACTTGAAGAAACCCCATATCTACTAAAAATATAAAATAGCAGGGCATGGTGGCACATGACTGTAATCCCAGCTACTTGGGAGGCTGAGACAGGAGAATTGCTTGAACCTGGGAGGCAGAGGTTGCAGTGAGCCGAGATCACGCCACTGCACTCTAGACTGGGCCACAAGAGCGAAACTCGGTCTCAAAAAAAAAAAAAAAGACAAATCAATGAAATTATTTCCAATCTAAAAAATGAATCTCCGTTACAACACTAAACACAAAAAAGACACTCAATAAATCTGTTCTGATTGATTTTCAATGTCAGCATGAGGCTGAGATCACAATTTATTTGCTGATCACAACTGTGAGGAGGAACTGCATCAGGTCACCAAATCATTTAACACAGGCCACTGATAATTGTAGACTTTCTGAGATAGGCATACATCAAAGAGATTATTTATATTATTCATTGAACCACAGGATTTAAGGGCTGGAAAGAAACTCAGAAATGCTAAAATTACCACTTACATACTGATGATTTCCCAGTCTCTCTCATAAATTTACCTCTGTCCTTTAGAACCACTTATCTAATACCTATTGGATATATTCATAACAAATGAATTCATTATCACTCCCCTCCTCATCTCAACTCCATTTCTCCTATTTCCTTCATCAGCAAATCCAATCTGTCACCTAAGCCAGAACTCTTCATATCACCCTTCGCTTTCTCCTATTCTCTGTCCTTCCCCGTCATGCCGTCTTTACTACCATTCCTGATACTCACACTCTTGGCGGGTCATCTCCCCATCTCCAGTCTTGCCTCCCTCCCTCTATCCATTCTCCACCTAAGACTGCCAATGTGCTCTCTGCAAAATGCAAACTCACCAGTACCATTCCCTTCCTCAGAGTGTTCAGAATCTCTTCTTGGCTAAAGGGTAACCATACTCCTTAGCAGGGCATGGACCACCCTCCCTCATCTGCCTCCTGCCTGTATGTCTGGCCACAGTTTCCAGACAACCTCGTTCCCAATTTGCACTCTGGCTCAATTAGCATACTAGAAGTCTCTGAAAGCCTCTAATTTTAATTAGTAACTTCATTAGTGAGCTGTTTCCCTTAATAGGTGAGTATGTTTTCCTCAGAAAAAGGAAGAAGGAAGTCAACAAAATAAGAGAAGGAAATGTTAAGAAACGAAGACGAAGAAGCACTTCCTAAAAATGCAAAACCAAAAACTGAAGAATATATCTGAAAAATGTATTTTAATTTTTTAAATAAATTTGATTTTTCATGGACTTGGTGATACTCCTTCCGTCTCTGGAATCTCCATGCCACCCCTTTCTCCTGGACTTACTCAGAAATGCCTTTTGGCCTTTCAGGAGTCAGCCCAAGGGACACCTCCTCTGCAGCACCTTCTTTAACTACTCCACGAGCAGATCTCAGGGCCTCTCCTCTCTGCTCTCACAGCATTCTGTGCCACTGCCGTGCTTATCGAGGGCTATTTCTCAGGGTGGGGAACCTTTAACTTGACCTCACCAGCAACTTACTTCCCTACTAAAACGAGTGGAAGGATAGCAAAGGAGGAGAAAGAGAAGGTATGTACCAGAAACCTGGTGGCTTTTCAGTCCAGATTCTTGAAGGAAAATCTCTTGCTTTCCTTTTTGTTAATTCTATGCAATTATAGCAGATGACGATTTCTTTTTTTTTTTTGAGACGGAGTCTCGCTGTGTCGCCCAGGCTGGAGTGCGGTGGCGCAATTCGGCTCACTGCAAGCTCCGCCTCCCGGGTTCACGCCATTCTCCCGCCTCAGCCTCCGAGTAGCTGGGACTACAGGCGCCCGCCACCTCGCCCGGCTAGTTTTTTTGTATTTTTTAGTAGAGACGGGGTTTCACCATGTTAGCCAGGATGGTCTCGATCTCCTGACCTCGTGATCCACCCGCCTCGGCCTCCCAAAGTGCTGGGATTACAGGCTTGAGCCACCGCGCCCGGCCGATGATTTCTTATTACCATGCACAGGAACCAAATAATTGACCTGAAGGTGAACAAGCCCCAAGCCGGTTATGAATTACTGGGCGTCTTGCAGTCTCAGACTTACTGTAACAGTGATTAACCGAGAAAGTTTAGATGAGCAATATTTTGGATTTGAATGAATAGGAAAAAATAACGTGGAATGCCTGCTGGAAACTAGCTCTTCAGCAACTAATATTTTATAAAAATGATATAATGTAACTCTCAGCAGTTTCATGTTTTCAACAATGAGGTGAGGTAATAGCTTAATAAGAGGACAACATTTGTTTCACTTTAATGACCGCTACAAGAAAAAACATTATTTCATTTGAATTTTCTTTGATGATGTGAGCTCTCTGAGATATTTTTCCATTGTTAGTCCTGTATATACATACCATGAAAAGAACTGCTACAATTAAGAGTAATTCTAGAGAAATAAAGCTAAATGTTAAGAAAATTCATTACATTAGAGTAGAAGTTCCAGCAAGACTAAATGAACAAGTGAAAGCCATCTTTTTTTGCTAAAGTTGAATTTGGAAGATGAAACTATATTTTGAATCATCCAAATACTATATGTTTTCACTTAATGAAGGGTGATTCTGTTAAAACTACTGAAGCAATTTTGTGCTTAGGTATCTGTAAGGGCCATGCATGATATCATCGGTAATACTATCCAACAGGTTAGTGATTACAGGCGTGATTTGTCTAGTGATCAACTGTCAATTGTCAATCCAGAAAAATCAGGTGTGGTATTACAAAAATTGCTGAATCATCATGCTGATTCATTTGCTATTTATACTTTACTGAAGAAGGTAAATATAAATATTGATATTTGAATGGAAATAAAGTCAAGAAAGAATTACACACACCAAGGAGAATCGATCCCTGATGTGAATTTCCCAATAAAAAATTACACAAACATCAGAAAGAAAAATAGAACATAGTTCTAGGTGACGAGAACTACCAGTGGCTCGTTTAAAAAGTAGCAATGTTGTCAATGACTAACAGACCCACACTTTCGAGGGTCTTTATGGATCTACTTGGCAGATCCATTTTCCTTGTCCATATGCTTTTTACTTAAGACATTTTCTCAATGAATCAAAAGTTTTTAAAAACCTACTGATTGTATTCAGGGAGTCTACATATGAGAGAACTCAAACCCATGCACTCCCGAATTCTCAAATAAAGGTGTAAGGCCAGACACCTGTGTCACCTTCTCATTTACGTAAAGTGAACTATGAAATAAAGAACAAGTATGGAAAGAAGGCAGGTTTTCTAAAAGAGGTTGGGGTCACGTAAACCTTGTTTAAGAACCAAAAAATTAAAATTGTTTTAATTTTAAGAACTCAATGCTAAAATTCGTAACGAATCTCAACGGTTCCATTAGGTGTCTTGTATTACATGCAGAAAAGTCTATGTGTATCTGCATATATTCTGAAAACTATGTATATTGGAGAGGAAGGGGTATTTGTGTCTATTTCATTAGTAAAATGATTTGGTGTTCTTTTTTTCAGATATATTCTTCAGTTTTTGGTTTTGCATTTTTAGGAAAGTGCTTCTTCGTCTTAGTTTCTCAACATTTCCTTCTCTTATTTTGTTGACTTCCTTCTTCCTTATTCTGAGCAAAACATACTCACCTATTAGGGGAAGCAGCTCACTAATGAGCTTTCCTTCTGCCACCAGGATGCTCCAGAGAAGTGGATAGTGGGAATGGGAGTGTCATTTTTTTGGTAATGGATAATTCATAGGAAAATCTCCACAGCTACTGCAGAGTTGTGAAGAAATGGCCTTCCTGTCTTAGAACATTTTTTAGATGAATCATATGGTCCATTTTGACTTAAAGGAAACCTGAAGATTATCCAGTTCAGCCTCTTCATTTTAATAACCAGAAAACTGAGGGCTAGAAAGGGGAAGTGACTTGCCTCAAGGTTACACAGTTAGTTAGCGGGAGAGCTGGCAGAGGAACAGGGTCTGGTCAGGGAACAATCCTCTGAATCTGTTTGTGGTGCTAGCCATCACATTCTCTTACCTGTCACCATGATGACGGTTTTATAAGGTTGGTCCTAAATGGTGAAGCAAACTAACCAAACTGTGAGCCCACCAAGCACACTGGAGTTTGTCCACTACGAAGATGGAGGTCAGAACACACCATCTGTTGCTCTTCGACTCATCAGCTACTGGCTTCCAGTTTTAACAAGTCTTCTTGTCCTTAAATAAGACTTAGGCATCTTTGTCCTTTAATACAAGAGATATCACCATACTTGAAATCTAGATACTAGAGCTACTATGGGTCATGAAGAGGATATTTTTGTAGGAGACCCTTGGAAGAAAGCACATCAGGCACCCATGGTTGCAAGTCTCAGGAGATCCCAGGACTCAGACGGGACCATGCCTAGCAACGGTGTTCCTGGATCTCTTCATAAGAGGAAAATGGCCCACTATTTTAGCTCAGAACTTTCTAACCAACTGGAATTGGTTAAGTATTTGGTGCCAGAATCTTAGGAAAACAGATCCAAAGAAAAGGGGCTTACACTGGAAATGCAGCCCTCACACTCCTTTCTGAAAGGAACGGAAGCCGGCTAGGAGAGAGTAAATCTCAGCCAAGAAGTGGGATTGAAAGATGTTAAACCAGCTGAATAGCTGCCCAAAAGAATTTTAAAATGGCATGGCTGCTGGCCCACAAGCGATTAAGGTCTCTCTCACAGCACAGGAGGGAAGCCAGCATTAAGCAGAAGATGAGCACAAGGCCTAAAGAAAGAAAATAAAATTTAGCCAATAGGAAATTAAAAACTGGATTTGGAGATGGTCCAGACAATACAATAGGATATGGAAAGATCCTTTTAAAAAAGGTCCACTGAGGTCTGGCAACATCGACAAGGCTGGGGAATATAGCCCATATGTGTTATGGAAAATAACTTTGTTCTAGGAGATGGGAATAGGCCAGAAACAGCAGACGACATCCCTGGGCTGAGTCTGACTACCATGCTATACCTTGACAGAGAAGGGCAGGAAGAAAACACGAGGACCTTGATGGTCACCAGTCTGTTTTGAAAGCTAGCAGCCTAAGATAAGCAATAAGAAATGACATAGGTAACAAGTTGTTTGAAATTCAACTTTCCCATAATTGCCTTCTAGAAAAGAAGGCTGGCCAATGAGACATCTTTTTTTTTTTTTTTTTTTTTTTTTTCCTAGCATGGAGATGCACTACTTTCCAAAAAATTTACTTACTATTTATTTATTTTAGAGACAGAGTCTTACTCTGTTGCCCACACTACAGTGCAGTGCCATGATCATAGCTCACTGCAGCCTCAACTTCCTAGGCTCAAGCAATCCTCCTACCTCAGCCTCTCAAATAGCTGGGACCACAGGTATGTGCTACCATGCCTGGCATTTTTTTTTTTAAATTTTTAGTAGAGATGAGGTCTCATTATGTTGCCCAGGCTGATCTCAAACTCCTGGGCTCAAGTGATCCTCCCACCTTGGCCAACCAGTGCTGGGATTACAGGTGTAAGCCACCACACCCAGCCTACTTAAATTATTCTGTAAAAATTACCCAGACAAGCCTCAATCCTATATTCCAGAGAAACTAAACCAAAACTTTGCTCCATTTTTGTCAACCACTATGTAGACAATAGGTATTCACCATCTATAGTTAAACACATCCTAATGGAAACCAACCTAAAAATCACATGTATCATCCTAGTTACCCAAAAATACGGCAGTCATCCTTGATTACTGCTCCACATCCAGTCACCACATCCTTCTGATTTTATCTTTTGGTTATATCTCCAGTCTCTCCTTTTCTCTCCAACCTTATTCAAGGACACATTATCTTTCACTCGAATTCCTGCAATGGCTTCCAAACTGAGTTTTGTGCTTTCAGACACTCACTGAAGACCCCAAATTCATCTCCCATAATGATAGAATAATTTACCTACTGAAATAGTCCAATCAAATAGTTCTCTGCTTAAACCTCTTCAAGTTTTCTTCCATGGGTAACGGCATAAAGGCCTTTGCCACACGCTGTCTGAGCTTGCCCACACTTGGGTGCTCCAGTTATTTGCTTTTCCATCTGGCCTCTGCCCCTACATCACCTCCTTTCCCTCTCTGTTGGATCATTCCATATTTCTTACTCCTTTTTAACAGCCAAGGTTCTTGACCTATCTACACATGCTGTGTTTACTCCATCAGTTCTCATTCATTCTTGAGTGGCTCCTGAATACAAGATCACTGAAACTGCACCTGATAAGGTCACTATTTTGTAAAACCCAAAGGATTCTTCTTGTTCTCTTAGCAGAGCTCTCAGTAGTATTCAATGCAGTTGACCACTCTCTCCTTCTTGAAGAACTCTTTTCCCTTGGATTCTATAGTACCATATCCTCCTGTGTTTCCTCTTACTCCCTGGACTACTACAGGGTCTCTTTTACTTGACCCCTACATGTTGGAGTTTCTCACAGCTTAGTTCCAGACCTTCTTTTTTTCTCATTCTATGATCTCTCTTGGTGGCCTCACCCATTCTGATGGTTTCCAATACGGTCTAGATCTGATGATTTCCAGTTTTTATCTCCAGACTAGACTTCTCTTCTGAACATTAGAATTAACTTGATCCAATTCCCTATGGGACACACCCACATGGATATTTCACAGGCAACTCTAATTTAGTATAACCAAATCACTCTGTTGATCTTTACAAATAAATTGCTTCTTTTTTTTTTTTTTTTTTTTTTTTTTTTACCATGTCAGCAAATAGTGCCACCAAATACCAACTTGCTAAAGCCAGGACCTATGACCTCTCTTCAACAGTTCTTCTCCTCCATGTCCTACATCCGGTTCAACTCTGTGTTCTAATCTAGCACTAGGCTCTATCTCCAAAGCATTTTTTGAGTCATTCATTTCTCTCCATCACGTTGCCACTGCTCTAGCCTGAGCTACCAATATGTCTGGCCTGAGCTATTATAACAATATCCTAGAAGATATCCTGAGTTTTCTCCTGCTCCTCTAATCCCATTGCCAAAAAGCAACCAGGAAAACAGAAACACTGTACTTAAAAAAATATAAATTACTGAACTGAATCAAAGACTCCACTCATTATAAAGAACACAATCATTTTCTGTACCACTAAGAAAGAAAAAAAAAAAAACTCTACAAATAAAACTATTTTGCACTGCTTTTTAAAAATCACTTCAACTGTAGGAAGTGCCCTAGTATTAAAGGTGAAAAAATGTGCATCTTTTCAGAAAGAGGAAATACAGTATATAATTGTCCTGCTCCAAATCTATCAGTCTATTTCAGTTACACTTAGAATAACACCCAAACTCTTTACATTTCCTGTGGGAAGTTGCAAATTCTGTTCCTGCCTCCCCAGCCCTACCCTTGCTGAGCCTCTCTCTCCCATCTGAGTACTAATGAGGCCCAACCCTGCTCAGCTTTCAAGATCAGATGAGAGATGTATTTAGGGATGGCTATAGATTACACCTCCTCTCTCAGGACCAGGCATGGCCTTTTCCACTCCCTTGAGCGCACCAAGTTCTCTGTCTCAGAGGCTTTGCCCTGAGCTCAGCTCAAACGCTGTTTCTCTAGAGAGATCTTTGGTCAAAACAGTCTTCCCTCCTCCTCCCTCTCATTAATCCTATTCTTCCCTTCATACTAGTGTAATTTGTGGTCATATACTTTTTGGAAAGCTTATTGTTTACTGCTTGTTCCCTGCATATGCAGGTCCCAGATGGCAGAACCCATGTCTGTTTTGCTCATCGATGTATGTCCATACTCTAGAATAAGGTCTGGCACATAATAGGTATGCAATGAATACTTGTTTGGTGCAAGCAAGCAAGTCCTCTGCAATCCAGCCCTTGCCTACCTCTTCAGCGATACCTTACACAGCATATCACTTTTCCCCTCACATGTTCAACCAAAACTAATTTACTTACAATCCTATGCAATATTTCATGTTTCCAAATCTTTGCTTGTGGCATTTATTCTGCACACTCCCTCCTATTGCATCTATGTTATAGTTTTTACCCAGATAACTTTCATCTGTCCTCCAAGCCCTTTAGGGCTCAGTGGGAGACTCCTGGAAACTTTCTTGACCCAACCTTATGCTGAAAAATGTGTCTACTCATACAACCTCTTGTTGTCCCTCCATAAATATTTATGAAGACTCTAAAAAGATGAAACATCACAAAACCACAGCACAGAACAAAGAACCACTACAGCAATGGAGTTGGGCTAGAAAAATAATTGGTGACCCAGCCAATTATCATCTCACTCAACAGCAATGGTTACATTAAGCTGCATGGAAGGTAGTTTTAAAAATGGGATTTACAATGTAGGAACTTGTATTAGGAATTATCAAAGGCAGGCTTGAAAAGCTCTTCAGAAGGAAGATAACGAAATGATGAGCAAGAAAATGTTTAGGCCAGGTACAATGGCTTATGCCCGTAATCCCAGCACTTCGGGAGGCTGAGATGGGCGGATCACCTGAGGTCAGGAGTTCGAGACCAACCTGGCCAACATGGTGAAACTTTAACAAAAATACAAAAATTAGCCAGGCGTGGTGGTGGATACCTGTGATCCCAGCTACTAGAGAAGCTGAGGTAGGAGAATCACTTGAACCCTGGAGGCGGAGGTTGCAGTGAGCAGAGATCACACCATTGCACTCCAGCCTGGGAGACAAAAGCAAAACTCCGTCTAAAAAAAAAAAAAAGCAGCTGGGTGCAGTGGCTCATGCCTGTAATCCCAGCACTTTGGGAGGCCGAGGCGGGCAGATCACGAGGTCAGGAGATCGAGACCATCCTGGCTAACATGGTGAAACCCCGTCTCTACTAAAAATACAAAAAAATTAGCCAGGCATGGTGGTGGGCGCCTGTAGTCCCAGCTACTCAGGAGGCTAAGGCAGGAGAATGGCGTGAACCTGGGAGGCGGAGCTTGCAGTGAGCCAAGATCGCGCCACTGCACTCTAGACTGGGCGACAGAGCAAGACTCCGTCTCAAAAAAAAAAAAAAAAAAAGCTCAATTTTATATTTTAGATGTATGAAAGACTTAAATATAAAATAACACCATAAGAGATAAAATACTATAAGAAATACAGATAAATACACAAAAGTGATTACAACAGAATAGAAAAATAACAAAGAGCAGTTAAAAAAAAGCACTATAAAATTAAAAGGTAAGTTAAAGAATGAGGGAACTATCTGTAAAACATTGATAAATGATTATTATACTTAATACACATAATCATTTAGAAAACACTAATATTCTACCTCAGGCAAAAAAAAAAACATTGTGAGAAGAAAGTAGCTAGATATACAAGTGGTCAGCCTTATTGATAATAAATGCAAGTTGGCCAGGTACGGTGGCTCACGCCTGTAATCCCAGCACTTTGGGAGGCCGAAGTGGGCGGATCACAAGGTCAGGAGATCGAGACCATCCTGGCTGGTCTATATACATATACACATTGTTTTCAAGTAGACAAGGATTATTTACTAAAATTCATAATATTCTGTGCCATAACAAATTTCAAGGATTGAAGTCATTTAGAGTATATTCTCCGGCCATAGTGGTTTTAAGGTAGAAATCAGTAACAAAAAGTTAACCAGAAAATACCCAAACATCTGGATACTAAGCAAAACACTTCTAAATAATTCATTGATCAAAGGAAAAAAATGACAATGAACTTTAGAAATATTTTATGTAAATAACAAAATACAACATATCAAAACTTGTGGATTCAGATAAAGCCATTCTTAGAAATAAATATATACCTATAAATACAAACATTAGAAGATTGATAATCTAATGATTTAAATATCTACTTCAAGTAGTTAGAAATAAAGACCATTTAAACCCCAAAATGTAAATATACAAAATATAGAAAAAATAATAGATATAAAAGCAAAAATTAATAAGATAGAAAACAAAGAGAAAAAAATCAATAAAAGTTGTTTCTTTGAAATGACTAATAACCCTAGGAAAACTGATCAAGGGTGAAACAGAAGCACAAACTACTGAAATTTTAAAAAAGACATCACTACATATATACAGAGAAGAGGATATTATAAATAACTTTGTGCAAATAAACATGAAATTTTACCTAAATGGATAAATTCCTCTAAAAACAAAACTCGCTGAAACTGACATGAAAAGTCAAAAGCCTGAATATTATTTTATCTACTAATGAAATCTTAACTGCAATTTAAAAACCTTTATAACGCATAGGCACAAAAACAAAACAAAGCAAAAACAGACATTCCAGGCACAAATGGCCTTACTGGTGAATTCTTCAAAGATTTTTTTTTTTTTTTGAGACCATGATAGAGAAAACATGAGTCCAGAAAAGCAAAGCAGTAAAATAGATATTGTCTGGGTCCCTGAATTATAGACCTATATTATCAGTCCTAGATTACTGAAGCTTACACTGCTATAAGGAAAACAAATTTTTATCTTGTTTTAAAATCCAGTCAGCGTAATTCACCACATTAACAGAATAAAGAAGAAAATAACATAATTATTTCAATAGATGCAGAAAAACCATCTGTTAAAATTCAAAACCAAGCATGATAAAGAACATTAGCAAACCAGATATATAAGGGAACTTCTTTATCTGATAAAGAATATCTATTAAGAAAAAAAAACCTATGGCAAGCATCATATTAAATGTCTTCACTGCTGATATCAGGAAAGAGACAAGCAAGCTGTCACCAATTCTAGTCAACATTGCAGTAGAGGTCCTAGACAGTACAGTAAGACATGAAAAGGAAATAAAAATATGCTTATCAGAAGAGAAGGAATAAAACTAGCATTACTTACACAACATAATTGTATATGTAGGAGATGCAAAGAAATCTGCATATAAACTGCTAGAATTAACAAGTAGATTTAGCAAAGTCATGGATACAAGTTCAATGTACAATAATCAAATTTAGCTCTATATACTAGTAACAAACAATTATAAGGGTAAAAAAAATTTAATACCATTCACAACCACATGCAAATATTGAAGACCTAGGAATAAGTCTTAAATAAGCTGTGCAAGACTTTATACAAAAATCTCCAACAAAACACTAAGACAAACGAAAGAAACCCTAATAGAGGGGTGTGTCATATTCACTGATTAGATGACTCAATACTGTAAAATGCCAACCCTCCCCAAATTGATCTATTGATTCAACTCAATTCCAACCAAAATCCCAGCAGAGTTTTGTAAAAATTGATCACCTGATTACAACATTTATATAGAAATGCAAAGGGCCAAGAATAGCTGTGACAATCTCAAGAACAGAGGTAAAGAATTTAGAATTGACAGCACAAAACATTAAAATTCATTATAAAGCTACTGTAACTAAGACAATGTACTATTCGTACAAAGACAGATAAACCTATTAAATAATATGAATAATACAGAAATATATTCATACGTATCTGACCCCATAGTTAATAAAAAAGTTTCAGATCAGTGGGAAAAAGGCACTCTTTTCAATAAATAGTGATGACCTAATTTGATGTCCATTTAGGAAATGAAGAAATCTTGACCCCTATTTCTCACCATATGCAAAAAAATTTCAGGGGCCTTACAAATCCAAATTTAAAATGTAAAACAATAAAGTTTTTAGAAGACGACATAACTACCTTAATGACTTTAGGGTTTGCAAAGATTCTGGACATAAAAAATACTGATCTGAAATAAAATAATTAAAACACTGGACTTCATTAAAATTAACAACTTGAGTTCACCTGAAGTTGCCATTAAAATAGTTGTTTTGAGCACTTCAGTTTGAAGAAGTTTGTTACGCAGAATCAGATTAACAGAAACAATATCCAAAGAGCCAATAAGGGTATGACAAGTTGTTAAAGCTATATCTTCACAAGGGAAACACAAATTGAGACCATAATGAGATACCTTTACTCAGTATGGTGAAACCTTAAGAGGAATGACAATACCAATTATTGACGATAATGTGGATCTGAGACTCTTACCTTTTGCTGGTAGCAGTGTAAACTGGTACTCTGAAAAACCAGCCATATATATGCAAGTGAAACATACATATATTCCATGACCCAGAAATTACACTTCTTAGTGATATCCAAGAGAAATTAGTGATTATGCCCACTAAAAGTCACATTCAAGAATATTGACAGGAAGTATATTCACAACAGCCTCACATAGGAAGCAAGCCAAATGATCATTAACAGTAGAATGGATACATAATGTAGTATACAATGAAATACTATATAGCAATGAAAATAAATGGACTACTACATATGACAAGACAGATAAAACTTACAAATACAACGTAGCATAAAAGAAGCCAGACACAAAGGAGTACATATTATGATTACATGTAGCTAATGTTCAAAACCAGGTGATATGGTTTGGCTGTGTCCCCATCCAAAATCTTACCTTGAATTGTAATCCCCATAATCCCCACATGTCAAGGGCAGGACCAGGTGGAGGCAAGTGGATCATGGGAGCGGTTTCCCCAATGCTGTTCTCGTGATAGTGAGTGAGTCTCATGAGATCTGATGATTTTATAAGTGTCTGACATCTTCCCCGCCTGCACTCACTCCATCCTGCCGCCCTGTAAAGAAGGTACCTGCTCCTCTTTTGCCTTCCACCATGACTATAAGTTTCCTGAGGCCTCCCCAGCAATGAACTGTGAGTTAATAAAACCTCTTTCCTTTATACATTATCCAGTCTTGGGTATTTCTTCATAGCAGTGTGAGAACAGACTAATACACCAGGCAGAACGAATCTACAGTAATGACGTCAGGATAGTGGTAAGTGCTACGTATGAGTATTGGATATGAGGGTGGGGAAAAATCATGAGGAAGTTTGAGGGAGGTTCAGGGGGCTGGTTACCAGGTATGCTCACTATAAATGCTTGTCAAGCGGTTGCCTTATGATATAGGCACTTCTCTACATGCAATTTATTTTTATTTTATTTATTTATTTTTATTTATTTTTTTGAGATGGAGTCTCACTCTTGTTGCCCAGGCTAGAGTGCAGTGGTGCCATCTCGGCTCACTGCAACCTCCACCTTCCAGTTTCAAGTAATTCTCCTGCCTCAGCCTCCCAAGTAGCTGAGATTACAGGCGCCCACCACCATGCCCAGCTAATTTTTGTATTTTCAGTACAGACGGGATTTCACCATGTTGGTCAGGGTGGTCTCGAACTGGTGACCTTGTGATCCACCCAACTCAGCCTCCCAAAGTGCTGGGATTACAGGTGTGAATCACTGCACCCAGTCCTCACATGCATTTTAAATACCAACTTGAATGTTTACTGGAAAAAAAAGAGATAATCCACACTGCTGCATTTCCTGGTTAGACTCTCTTACCATTTCAAAATCTAACTTTGCTTTTCTATTTCCCATGGGTTAGAGGTATTGTGGCATATGCATTAGACTGAAATATTAAGGCACTCTGAGTAGTCATCTTGACCACCACTTCCTATCTGCTTATTGTAAGACATTCTAATACCCTATAACTTATTTTTCTCCAAATGCAAAATGAAGTCAAGCTACTTTTTTAAAAATGGGAATATAAGCAAAAATAAGAAACATATGTAATCTAATATATCTTTCCTTAAAAATTCAACTCCATTTGTACATGACCCACTCTATGTCATGGGAGTTATTTGAATCCTCTGTCTTCAGTATTCTACTGTTCTTCAGTCTTGTAGAATGTGATGGAGAATTATTATGGAATTTAAAAAAATCATTTTCTTAGAATTATAACAGCATTGTTATGTATTCAGAACAGAATGCAATCCTAATAATAATTCTAAGATATCAGGCTTTGGAATTATGAATGTTTTTAAAAATAATAGAAGACAGAAGTAAGTCCTATTTCATGTTCAAAATATAGGTCATAGTTTACTGCAAAGCATTCATAAGGAGACACAGGGTCTGGATCAGTCCAGGCATCCAGGGCCCTCACTGGACTCATCCCCTTCCCAGAGTCTATCTGAACCACTAAGAGTGGGCTCCCAGGCCTGGTTCCTTTCCCCACTCCACATGTCCTTTCAAATGTTTAAAAATAAACAGTAGATGTTTATTTACAGAAGGGTAAAATATAAAATGCATTTTTAAACATTTTGATTTTTTTGAACATCCAAGAGTCCTAAGAATTTTTAAAGTATTTAAATTATATCAGCCAGGTGCAATGGCTCATGCCTGTAATCCCAGCACTTTGGGAGACTGAGGTGAGCAGATCACCTGAGGTCAGGAGTTTCAGACCAGCCTGGCCAACATGGTGAAACCCTTCTCTATTAAGAAAATACAAAAATTAGCCAGGTGTGGTAGTGTGTGCCTGTAATCCCAGCTACTGGGGAGGCTGAGGCAGGAGAATTGCTTGAACCCAGGAGGCGGAGGCAGCAATGACCTGAGATCGCACCACTGCACTCCAACCTGAGTGACAGAGCGAGATTCCACCTCCAAATAAATAAATAAATCATTAAATAAATAAATAAATAAATAAATAACATCCCTCATTCTCATTTCCCATAGGCCTTGAAGACAAAGAAGCAGGGTAAATGCATAGAAGATTCTCTCTTTATCATCCCAAATAAGGTTAAGAATGAATATCTTCATGATTGAAGTCAGTTTAGATTAAGTGTTTTTTTTTTAATCCCATAAAAGCATGCCAGCATTTACATTTCGAACTGTATCAACAAGCTCATTCAGTGAATGACCAAGAAAATGGGGAAAGTGGTTTGTTTTGAACAGTTTTCCTCACTGAGGGAGGGAGCTCACAAAGCTCAGGTTTTGTATCTGGAAAGGGCATTTGTGTCATTAACAGCTTTGCAAACACACAGTTTGTGCTGGGCATGATATCTTCCCACTCCATGAATGGAGAAACGGGGTGGAGTTGGAGGTGCTGCGTGAGAAAGCCATTGAGTGTGCCAGATGTTTGTTCAATTACAATAAAACCTCGATATTATACATGAAAATTCAAAACTGAGTATCTGGGACATTTTAAAGCAATATTCTGAATTAGATTGAAAAGTAGTATAGATTTAATGAAACACAAAACACTTTTTTTTTTTTTAACAAAAGCAAAATCTATAGATACTATAAGTCATCTGTGATTCTTTACAGAAAGAGAATCAAAGTATATTTCTAAATTTAAAGACATTTTCTTCCTATTTCTTTCTACTATGGGCTGACAGTGTATAAAACAGAAAAAGTGTATGAGGAAGATTTGAATTTGTTATAGAAAAGAAATACTTCTAAAATTTTTAAAGGAAAAAAAGAAGAAAGCCCCCAAAATCCACCTTTCTACTCCTGTAGGTAAAGAATTACAGTTTACTATGATACAAGGAACAATCTTAAAAAAGTGGAGTGTTTTAGCTCCATTATAAATAAATTCCACGATGTTCAGAAAAAGTTCTTTACATATTAAGGGAAAATCTTAACTTCATTTGCAAATTTCTTCTAATTACTCACAAAACATAAATGTGAAATACACATTTTGTTTTACACTGTTCTAAGTTTTCAAAATGCTCTATTACTTTGTCTTTACATAATTATATATAACCATTGGATAGTCTTGGAATTAATGTAATAGTTTTACATATTCGTATCTGGGATTAAGAAAAATAAATGTCTTCTAAATTTAGATCCATGCTGTACACTTTCTCTTTTCATATAGCTTTTCTTACACTAAAAGGTACTGCCAGTGAGGACTGGGAGAAAGCCCTACACACAGGCCAAACATATCAAATCCCAGATTCATCTTTTTGACACTCAGGCCTCAGAGGCAACATAAAATCAGCCAAAAAATTCTCACTTTTTTCACTATTCTAATTTTTCTCTTTCTATATTCAAATAGAAGGCCAAGAAAGATCAGTTATAAAACCACAGAAAATAGACAGTGTACCTCTAGAAATAACAGCTCCAATGCTCAAATGCAAACAAGCATCAGTGCTGGCTGTCAGCTTACTAGCCCTTGATACAGGGAATGACTTAAAGCTGGAACTACTTCGTGGGTGAATGGAAAAGAGTCATATGAAACTCTTAGGGAAAACAAAGGGTGAAGAATTAAAGCACATTATATATAAATGAGTTACTATACTATGTTCTATATGATTTAAGATAAATTCGGGATTTAAAAATAGAGGCCAGGCACGGTGGCTCACGCCTGTAGTCTCAGCACTTTGGGAGGCCGAGGTGGGCAGATTACAAGGTCAGAAGATAGAGACCATCCTGGCTAACAGAGTGAAACCCTATCCCTACTAAAAAATTAGCCGGCTATGGTGGCTGAAGCCTGTCATCCCGGCTACTGGGAAGAGCTGAGAGGCAGGAGAATCCACTTGAACCCTGGGGAGGCCCGGAGGTGCAGTGAGCCAAGATCTGATGCTGCACTCCAGCCTGGGCGACAGAAGGAGACTCCATTTCAAAAAAAAAAAAAAAGATAGAATATGGTAATCATCAATATCAGGACATGAACTTGGAAACACCATGCAATTCCATTCACAAATACTTATTTAATCTGCATGTTATATATGTTGTAAGTATTGACAATACAAAAATAAAATAGTTGTTAAATGTTTCCCTCCTTTTAGATGTTCACATAGTAAGGAAACCAATGACAATACAGTCATTCCTTTTTATTGGTGGAGGATATGTTCCAAAATCCCCAATGGGTACCTGGAACTGCAAATATTACTGAACCATATATACTATGTTTTTTCCCCCATACATACATATATACCTATGATAAAGTTTAATTTATAAATTAGGCAAAGTAAGAATTAATAATAATAATAAAACAGGACGATTGTAACAATATACTGTAACAAAAGTTAAGTGATTGTAGTCTCTCTAAAAATACTGTAATATTTGTAGGCTGTGGTTGACCATGGTAACTAAAACCACATGAAGTAAAACTGCAGACAAGAAAGGACTGCTAGAACTAAGGTACTAGTGTAAGAAGTGCTACAATAGTAACAACAGCTCACATTCATTGAGTATGTTCCATGGGCTACTCCATTCTCAGCGGATACTTGCCAACACACATCGACTCCATTTGGGAGCTATTATTATCCTTACTGTACAGAGGGGGAACTGAAGCACTCAAGGTTTAGTAACTTATCCAAGTTCACACAGCTTGGAAGTGCTGGAACAAGAGCTCCAGCCCATGTACCCAAACTCACCAGCATAACTTCTTAACCACTACTACACCCACTAGTTATGCAGGGTGTGCATTAGACAATCAAGTCTTCAAAAAATAGGGAAGGCTTCACAGAAGTGTACATCACATTCAGTTTGGAGTAATCTTATTAAGAACGTTTCCTAGTAGTCCAGGATGAGCTACAGACTGTCCCTTTCTCCCTTGATTCATTTGCCAAATACGTATTGTGCCCCAACTGATTATAGATGGTCTCCAACCTAGGATAGTTTCACTTAGGACTTTTTGTTTGTTTGTTTTGAGATGGAGTCTTGCTCTGTCACCCAGGCTGAAATGCAATGGTATGATCTCAGCTCACTGCAACCTCTGCCTCCCAGGCTCATGTGATTCTCCTTCCTCAGCCTCCCAAGTAGTTGAACTACAGGTGCGTGCCATGTCTGGGTAATTTTTTGCATTTTTAGTAGAGATGGGGTTTCATCATGTTGGCCAGGCTGGTCTCAAACTCCTGACCTCAGGTGATCTGCCTGCCTCGGCCTCCCAAAGTGCTGGGATTACAGGCATGAGCTACCACGCCCGGTCGATTTTTTTACTTTATGATGGTACAAGAGCAATATGCATTCAGTAGAAACTGTACTTCACGTTCCCATACAACCATTCTGTTGTTCACTTTCAGTATAATAAATTACATGAGATATTCAATACTTTGCTATAGAATTGATTTTTTTTTTGTACTAGATGGTTTTGCCTAACTATAGGCTAGTGTAAGAGTTCTGAGCATGTTTAGAACATGCTAGAAGCAAGCTAGGCTAAGCTATAATGTTTGGTAGGTTAGGTGTACTTGATGCATTTTTGACTTTCCATTTATGATAGGGTTATGTCCTCAAAATCTATGTAAGGTTATATGAGGACATAACCCTATCATAAATTGAGTAGCGTCCGTATTCCCAATGGCAATACAGAGCTGTAAAAAATACAGAAAACAATCCCTATTTCACTGGCCTTAAAGTCTAGGAATGGAGTGTGACAAAGAACAATAAACAAGGTAAAGAAGTAGAATAAGGTGGTAAAGAAATAAAAAAGCAAAAAAAAAAAAAAAAAAAAAAAAGAACAAGAAGTGAATTCATTCATTACAGGGTGAGTGAATCTGAGAAAGGATGGTCAGAAACTGGTTCACTATGGAAACAGCATTTAAATAGGGATGACAGGAGGCAAGCGGTAACAATCTTGTACTATACTTCTGATTCGTATAATAAATTTCCCCATTCTAAGCTGTTTGTTGCAGCCAAAATCAAACCAATTAATACTTAACCTACTTAACAGGTTTATTGTTAAGATTAAATGAGAAAGCAGGTGCAATGCACTTAGCATAGTGCCTGGCTTGTAATAAGAACTCAGTGAATGCTATTATACATTAACTAGACACTGTTTTAATAAAATCATGCAATCAGATATATAATGTACCTCCAGTCCACTCACAGTGGGAGACCAAGATAGTCGCTTAATATTCTATCAGATGTCTAAAAAGTAACTGTTTCCAGAACATGCATATGAAGCATTACAATTCAGGTCTCAAGTACAGAAACACTGCTTACAATAACCTTCCATGATCTAAAAAGAACTCGGGTTGTTGACATCAAAGGAGTCACCGAAATAGATGTAGGATGCCCACAGCCCAGAGCACGAGTGGATGTCAGTATAAGGTATGCAGGGTCAGCTAGCCTAGTCATGGACTTCACTTTCTGGCAGTCTTGGGCCTATTTTTTTGGCTGCAAGGAAAGTGTTTACTTCTCCTTCTATGGACAGATGATTTCCATAGCTCTGGGGTTTGAAAAGGTCAGCAGTGATTTAAAAAAAAAAAAAAAAAAAAGGCTTACGAAGAGCTCTCAAATTTTTTGCTACTATTATGAATTCCTTTATACAAATGTTGATATATGGAAGACAATCAAGCAATGCATGGAAAATCTGCATTTCAAGTCCAAAAGCAACTCATTCCAGAAAAATTTCCTCAGCTCTCTCCCTAATGATTTAAACATCCATTTTCACTCACTTCTGCAGAAGTACATTCACAGGAAGAGTGAGTGTGAACAGTAGCTTTTATAGCTGGAAGCCACTTTCTTTCTTTACCTAGAATGTTGTATGATCCTTTTTCTTTTCACACATGGAAGAGAGTGGATTCTGTTGTTAAAATTCTCTCTACTAAGAAATACTAAAATCATTATCTCTTAGTAGAGTTTTCAGTTTCAGACCCGAAGACTCCTAAAAACCTGAAAATCATGGGCTAAGCACACCACATGTAATATATTACTGCGTCAGAGTTCTTCAGCATCCCACTTGGCTAAATCATTTTCAAAAACATTTTCTCTTCAGTGATAGACAGAAAGTTCTACATCCATGCCACAAAACCACCAACTGCCTTGGGGCACTGTGTATGACTTGACGCTTTCACTCTCCCTCGTTCATAGAAAATGGACCTAAAAGTGTGAAAACAAACACCACGTCTGCTCCCAATTTGTTACTTTTTTGATTTGGCAATGTTGTCTTTATTATGTTTTCTGGTTCCCAATGAATACAAAATTAGCCTGAGAGTTTGAATCCATCTTCTCTCGGTTGTGATATCACTACTCTCAGGACATGTCAACAAACAGGCAATTTTTACCAGTTTCCATTTCAGATGAATGTGTAAGCAAGGGGTGATTTACAGTAAATACCCAAGAAGGTCACAGGATTAGAGTCTCTGTAGATGTTTAGCAATAGGACTTGATTCCTGAATGCTTTGGGGATGCTTTGGGTATACTGTGGGAGTCAGAGTTCAGGTTAGATGTGACAAGGAGCCCCCTTCCAATCTTGCGGTGCTCAATTTTTCCAGCAAATTGTAGAATTGTTTTTGAAAACTAGGAGCAGAAGCTGCTGATCCCATACTCAGTCCAGGTTATTATTTTGAAAAGTGAGAAATAATACACCATCATCATCCAAGAGAGGAAAATACAATACAGGAGTGGAATATAGAATTATTAATAAAATGAAAGGTTTTCATTTTTCCTTTCCAATAAAAAAAAGGTAATGCCAAAAATATGTCTGAGTTTTCAAAAAGACTTTATTTTTAAGAGCAGTTTTAGGTTCCCAAAAAGATTACACAGAGAGTTTTCATTTATATCCTGTCTCCCTCACGCCAGCCCCCAGCGTCTACCACTGCCAATCTTCTGCACCAGACTGGATGGTTGTTACGACTGATGAACTCTTACATCATTATCATCCGAAGTCCATAGTTTACATGAAGTGTTTACAACTCTTGGTGTTGTACTGTATCTGATTTTTTATTCTTGTCTGGACAACAGAATTCACGTTGACAGTTGGAAGAAAGTCGTCGGCTGCCATCTCATGCTCCCTTACCTATTTATTGATGGGCTTTTATCACTTAGCCAGTAGAAGACCAGTTTGAACGTGACAGGCACTTCATATGGCTTCATTTCTTCACTCAGACAGAAAATTTTAGTTCACTTACAGAAGCAGAATAGCCGATTCTGACCATCCCAGTTAGCATCAAAGCAGCTTCCCACTTCTTGCTCTACCCTTCAGGTCCCCCATACTCCTCCATACTGTGCTCTACCTTTTCTTTTTTTTTCGTAGAGTTTATCTCACTTTTTTTTTTTTTATTTTTGAGACAGTCTTGCTCTGTCACCAGGCTGGAGTGCAGTAGTGTGATCTTGGCTTACGGAAACCTCCACTTCCCATGTTCAAACAATTCACGTGCGTCAGCCTCCTGAGTAGCTGGAATTACAGGCATGCACCACTGCTACCAGCTAATTTTTGTATTTTTAGTAGAGAAAGGGTTTCACCATGTTTGCCAAGCTGGTCTGGAACTCCTAACCTCAAGTGATCCACCCGCCTCAGCCTCCCAAAAGTGCTGGGATGACAGGTGTGAGCCACCGTGCCCGGCCTTTATCACACTTTCTAACATCTTAGTTATCTATTAGTTTATTGCCTCCAAGTAAGCAGGGATCTTTTGTTGTTCTTCACCGACAAGACCCCAGTACCTAGAACAGTGGATGGCACACAGGTAGACAATAAATATCCATCAAATGAAGGAATGAATGAGGATGCTTTCTAAAAGACAATACTTCAGGGAGTGATTTTGGCCATTGTTCGGAGGCCTAATTAGCCATGACTAACCAAGCCTGGCCAACACTGGAGGGAAAGGTGCCCAGGTCCTATAAGCTGCTGGCTGTGTGGCTGGGCTCCTTGGGGTCCCTACTAGATGAACATGGCCGCTGGATCATGTGAACAGGATGGAGTGCACAGGGAGCCTAGAGATGTGGGGTGTGCCGGATTCCACTGCAGTCACACAAGCCCTTGCTCGGCCTGGGCACACACCTGAGAGAGCACAGTTGTTCCTGGCCGAGTGCAGCAAGGAAGAAGGCACGGAAAAGAGGTGACACAAAGTCAGAGACCAGGAGGTTTTCCCCCATGGGCCATGGGACAGACATGGTGACCCCTAGGAATCTGACTACCACAAGTTTCCCTAATTTTCTGCCGCACAAATTCTACTAATGATGAAGAAACCGAATCTCAAGTCAGCTTATGAATGCAATGATAAGGATTTTTTTTTTTCTTTTGAGATGTAGTTTCACTCTTGTTGCCCAGGCTGGAGTGCAATGGCACAATCTCGGCTCACTGCAACCTCTGCCTCCC